>NC_062556.1:77183648-77783648 GCF_016906955.1 Phacochoerus africanus
CAGAGCTGTAGCTGCCGACCCACACCACAGCTCACGGCAACGCCGGATCCCCAACCCACTGAGCGAGGCCAGGGATCGAACCCGCAACCTCATGGTTCCTAGTCGGATTCGTTTCCGCTGCACCGCGATGGGAACTCGCTATGTTAGCTTATAATGTTTTCCTGCTTTTAACTACATGATTGTATTTATATATGTTATGGCTGCTTTATGTGGCTATTCCATGGTTTACTAGTTGCCCATGGATGGGCCCTTGGATAGACAGCAATTGCAAATCCACACAACGAGCGATCTTGGGCATGGCACTGGGAAGCTATAATTTTCGAGGCGAATTCCTGGAAGAGGGATTTCCGAGTCAGAGGGTAAGTGCGCGTCTTTCTTGGGAATTGCCAAATCCCCCTCCTAGGTGGGTGCCCTCCCCTCAGCCACGCGCTAGCTTCCCCCAAACCTGCCAACAGGGCGTGTGCTTCGGAGTCTCTGCCAGCGTGAGACGTGAGAGGCCCTTCTCGGGGTAGTTCTCATCTGTGGCTCTGAGGGAAGTCGAGCCTCTTTCTCCCTGTTAAGAGCCTCTCGTGCATGGTTCTCTGTGAGCCAGTCGTGCTGCTGTGCATTTTCCGCTGGACCCCCGTCTTCCTTTGCCTCTGTCTTTGCCATCTGCGTGTCGGAGTCTGTGAGACGGTTTGGCATCTCCACCAGCCCGTCTCTTGTTGTTCGACCTTAGGTGCTTTCCAAAGCTTGGTGATGCGGTCATGGTAAAGCCCACCAACTGTTGCTTTTCCTGGATCTAAGTCACGTCACAGTTTAAACAGCTGTCTTTGCCTCGTTCCCTAGGGCAAGATTAGAAAGGAGTTTACTCGTATTTCCTTCCAGAGGTTTCCCACTTAGCTCGCTGATGCGTTTGGGCTCTGCTCTGGCCCGTGGGGTGAAGTGTGGACCCGTCTCTGCCTTTTTCAAAGAGCCGCCCAGTGACCGCAGCGGCCTTGATTGTCATTGTCTGTCCCCAGTGATCTGAGACGCCACCCTTGTCACTCTCTCTTGCGCCTCTGCCCGGACTTGATGTGCTGGTGGTCGGTCTGTTCATGTGCCGAGATGACGGTCTTACTCTGTGGCCTTCTCCGTCCGTTTTAATATCTGGGTGGATTCATCCCCCCTCACCCTTGTGCTTTTAGAATTTTCCTCGCGGCTATTGCCTTTGAATAATATGCAATAATAATGACACTGGCAGCTTAATTTTAGAATCAACTTGTCTAAGTCCAGACTCAAAACGCACTGGGAGTTTTGCTTCAGCTTTGTTGCATTTTTTTCCCATATTATCTCTAGGAGGTCGATGTATTTATAATGTTGAGCTATCCTGTCCAGGAACAAAGAATGTTTTTGCATGTTCAAGTCATTTTTGTGGTTTTTTTTTTTTTTTGGAGTGGTTTGAAATTATTTTCGTATAGATTTTGCCTATTTCTTGCTAAATTAATCCCTAAGCACTTTATCCTTTTGGTTGCTTTTGTACTAGCAAGTTTCTCTTCCACTACACACCCACACACATGTGCTATTGATTTTTGTGGATTCATTTTACATGCTTCTTTTTCTTTTGAATGCTTTTATTGTTTTTGCTGTTTTCATTATTGAGTGTCTTTGGTTTTTTCCAAGTATATTATTACATCGTGGGCACACAAAATTTTAATTCTTTCCAAATTTTTAACCCTGTAATGGCTCTTCCTTGTCTAATTGTATTCCTCATATTTTCAATTCAGTGTTAAAAAGCAGTGTAGATGCTGGGGATTCTTGCCCTGTTTCTGATCTTCGTGGGAAATGTATCTGCGGTTTTCCTCTAAGAAAGATTAATGACCTAAAGGCGGATTTTCCATCTCTGGAGGTACATACACGCATACGTGTGGGTATAGGTATGTAGGTACATACATGCATATGTGTGTGGATAGGTACAAATGCAGATACGTATGTGTGTGTGTGTGTGTGTGTGTGCTTAGAGAACTCTTACAGAGTATTTTTTATAAAAAGTAATTGTTGAATTTTGTTGAAGTCTTGTTTAGTATTATGGAGAAAACCATATTTTTTCTCACAGCTATTGTTAATGTGGCAAATTATATTTTTAATGGACTTTCTAATATTGGTCCAGCCTCACATTTCTATTAAGTTCTACTCAGATGTGACGTACTATTTCTTTTAATGTTTTTGGATTCTCTGTGCTAATATTTTATTTAGGATTTTTTGCATTGATATTTATAGGAAATAGGGGTCTCTGGTTTACCTTTTGGTGCTATTTTTATTTTAGATGTCAATATTATAGTTGCCTCAAGAATCTGAAAGTTTCCATCTTTTTATATTCTGGAACAATTTAAATAACATCGAGGTTATCTTATATTTGCTTAATAGAGTCTCTATGAGACCATCCATGGCTTTGTTTTTTTTTTAATGAGCCAGTTCTTTAATAACTTTCTGTATGTAGTTTGTCTGTGGAGGTTGGTCTGTTTAAGCTTTTCTACCTTTGCTTGTGTCAATTTCAGTAAATTTTATTTTCCTAGGATGCTATTTGTTTCATTTAGATTTTTAAATAAATTTGTGTAGTATAGCGAAAAAGTTCTTACGAGTTTTAAAAAATTTTTCATTATAATTTCTCACTTTTTAAAATTTTCTTGATCAGGCGTGTTATAGAGTTACCTGTCAATTTCTTCTAACAGAAATACCGTTTTGATTTGTTTAATGGTTCTATTTAACATTCTGTTATATTCTACTAATGGTTCTGCTCAATATTACTTGGTAAATATTAAGTAAATACAAATTTAGTTTATATTCTGTCACATTTGCTTTTAGTCTTCTTATATTTTTCCTTTTGCTTTTCTCTTGGTTTATTTTATAGCTGTTTTTCCAGCTCTTGTGTTGGGAACTTAATTCCTTTATTTCTCTTCTTTTATTCTATTGGTATATATATATTTTAAGTTATAAAATTTCCCCTGGTCACTGTTTTGATGTAATATATATATATATATATATATATATATATATATATATATATATATATATATTGCTTTTTAGGGCTGCACCAGCAGCAGCCCTAGGCTTGGGGTCGCATTGGAGCTACAGCCACTGGCCAACACCACAGCCACAGTGACATAGGATCCGAGCTGCACCTGTGACCTTTACCACAGCTCACGGCAACGCTGGATCCCCGGCCCACTGAGCGAGGCCAGGGATCAAACCTGCATCCTCACGGATGCCAGTCAGATTCGTTTCTCTTGAGCCACAACGAGACCTCCACGTCCCATAGAGTCTTGTAGGCAGCATTTTTCTCATCAATTTTTAGTAAATGTGCAAGTCTTATTTGTACTTTTCCATCAATTGCTGTTTATTCTACAGCTCTTTTTCGTTTTAAAGAGAAAAGGCTTTTTGGCGTTTTGTTTCTGTAATCTAGCCTCTTTGTGTCTCCCTGATGGAGATTTATGTGCATATTTTAGTATTAAACTTTGCCTGGGGGCCAAACACGCTGAGGGTCTGGGACTGTCCCGCGCGCGTTGGAACGGAGCGGCTCTCTGTGCCCGGTCGCCCGGCCCCGCGGGTGCTTTGTCCTTGGCCTTGCTCTGGGAGCAGACGTCGGCTCCTGCGGTAGGGGACCCCCTCCACAGCACCTCTAGATCTTCCTGCGGAAAGAGGTGGTCCTAGCAGACACGTCCTCATCGTGAATTGCTGCTTTAGGCCTTCAAAGTGTCCCCTTCATCTGCTGACTTTCAGCCTGAAACCCACACGGACCCCTCCCAGCCCCGCTTCGCTGTCGGCTGCAGTCGCAGTCTACCTGGGTGGCAAAAGGAGACGCTTTTTCTAGATGCCTCTCCCGATCCAGCGCGGCGTTTGGTACGTTGTGGGCCACTTGGGAGTCTTTCGTTTCCAGTGTTAGGTTTGCTCTCCACCGGGTAATGTTATTAAACGCTGCAGTTACATAACGCATATTCTGTTTCCTTCTTTTTAAATGTTTTGTTTTCTTTCTTTTCTCCTTTTCTTTGGTCACTGGGAGGCTTGTCCCTTTGTGCTGCTGGGTGTGACGATACGCATCCTTTTCATCATGATTTTGTCTTTTCCCCCTTCCTTAAGCATCCCCTGGGTTTTAAAAATTAGCTTTACGTATCTGCTGACTCCCACATCAGACCCACTGGGTGACCTACCTGGAAAGTCATTTTCTGACCCCACGCAGGCTCACCGGCCCAGCCGACGAGATTTGACCCTGCCCCGCACCCAGCCTGGCCCCAGAGCGCCCTTCCCCCTCTCAGGAAACCGGTGTCCTCACAAGGACTCCTCCTCCTCGTCTGTTAGGCTGGGGCTCGCACCCTGACCCCAGCTGTGAGGTGAGACACTCAAGGACCAGGGTCGTGGGTGGGAAGGGGCAGAGGCCCAGGGCCCCCATTTAGGGCGTCCAGGGGGCGGGGCTGACCCCAGGCGCAGCCGCCCTCTGGCCTGGGCGGGGGGGGGGGGGGGGGGGGGGGGGGGGGAGCCACATCCTTGGAGGGGCTCAGGCAGACCCCTCTGGGATGGGGGCGGGGGGAGGGAACCTCACCGCCGTTCTCTGCTTTTCTGCTTTTAAAACATTCTAACCGGAAATAGATGTTAAAATTCCCGGATCAAGCTTTGAATGCTCTGTCTCTGCATCTTCATCTCTGTTTTTGTCTTTGTTATCGGGATAATTTTCTCTATTTCTATTCCTACAACTGAGTTGGAAAAAAGTCTCCTCACTTCTCCTAACGGTTTGCCTTTTATGGCATCCTCTTCTTGGTCATAAAACCACCATCTCAATTAACAATGTTGATTGTACTTTAAAGAATGTTTCCTCGCTCCTTTTCCTATTTCCTTTTTTAAGTGATTTTTCCTTTTTCCGTTATAGTTGGCTTGCGGTGCCCTTTATTATTTCTATTCCCTCTGAGTTAGTTCTCTGTCCCTTTCTGACCCTGGATTTTATGTTGGAGACCTTTCCCCACGTGCCTGGAGGTGCGGATACGGGATGTCTGTCTGGAGGCTGTTTTCGTGGCTGAACCTTGCGGGCTGGCTGTGTTTGGGCAGAGACACTGCTGTTTGTTGAGAGGCCCATAAACGTCTGTTGTCTTTTTCTTTGGTGCGTCAGTTTTCCAAAGACAAGGGGCTGTTGGAAAGGATGCTGGCGTCTCCTGTCTGGCGTGCGGCTCTTTGCTCTCGGTGTGCGTGTTGGCGTGTCCCAGCTACTTCTCTGGTCCCTCGTCCCAGAGTTTATTGATTCAACGTCCTCCGAGACTGAACGTCCTGCCCTCGGGTGGAGTGGACAGGGGGCTGTTTTCTGGCTGGGGAACCAGGGAAGGGATCTGTCCAAGTGTGTCTCAACAAACCCTGTCCTCAACGCCCCAAGTCCCTACCTGGGGAGACTCAGTGTCCCCAATTCCGGAGCCTTCCAGTGATCCTTGGGGTGACTCAGCCAAATTGGGTGGCGTCTAAGTGAAGATACTTAGACGTCATCATTATTTTTCTCTGTCAGTTGCCATTATGTATCTACTTCCCATCCTCCAAAAAACACGCTGATGTCTTGAATCTGCTCTCCATGCCTTTTCCGTTCTGCGTGGTGTGTCTCTATTCTGTTCTTTCAGGATGAACTTAGGGAGCAGAGATAAAGGGTGTTTCAACCTGCTGAGTTCAGCCAGACGCTGCTTTCTGTGCTGCCCTTAGTTAGGCTGTTCCTTTATTTTATATTTTTGCTTCTTGAACCCCAGCTTTCTCTTTTTTGACTATCTGACAAAGGTGTTTGCGTTTGAAAGGTTGTCCTTTGTTGTTACAAAAGTGCTCCCTGCCTGGAAAACTTGGACCTTTCTCAATGAAAACAAAAATGTGTTGGTAGGATTATTTCTCACGGCGTAGGTGTGTGTGTGTGAGTGTGTGATGTCCGTACGTGTGCAAGGAGCGGGAGGCGGAATGATGGCAGAGGATCCAGTGAAGGAAAGATCAGATAAACAAGTTTACCAAATGCCCGCAGCGAGGCTGTGGCGGGATGCTCATTTGCTCAGAGGTGTGTGTGTGTCTCTGATAGCAAGGTGTGCCCATGACATTGTGTGCCAGCGTCTCCCGGGGAAGGAAGGACCTGGAGGCTGCCCGTGGATGGGAAAGCAGCTGAGATCCAGGGCGGCCGAGGACGGGAGGCACCATTTCTCTGCACAATGGCCCTGGTGGAAGGTTGTATATAAGGTGGCCTTATTAAAGTGACAAGGCAATTTAATTCCTTTGTGCACGATGATTCTACTTCATTGATTTACAATGGGAAGGATATAATTTTGCTAGTGTTGGCAAAAAGCTCAAATGTCAGCCTTTTCAAATTGCCATACTTGCCTTGTTCAGGATGAATAATGAATAAGTCACCTTTTGTCTACAGTTAAATATTCTTGAATAAATACAAAGAACATAAAAGACATAAATGATTGCCTGATTTATATTTAAAATAAAGATCAACATTGTGATAAACGGTTGAAAACCCTGTGTGTACCGCGTGTGACTTTCCTGCTAATGACATTATCCGCGAGGGGGTTCCAGGCATAGACGAGTGGGAGCTGCCCGCTTACCTGGGTGCTGCCTCCAGCAGCTCCACCAAGGCAGCCTGGGTCCCCACGGGCAGCCTGGGCTCCACGACCCCTCCCCATCCTGCAGCTGAGGCCAGTGCAGGGCAGAAGAGCGAGACCCCCAGGTCATCCGCGGGGGGTGGGCCTTGGAAGTGCGGGGTCCTGCTGGATCTGAGGGCTTGCCGTTTGCCACCTCTGGAAGGGCTTTTGAAAGAAACACTGCAGAAGAGCAGGAAGGCAGATTCCGTTGGAGATGTAGCAAAGCTTTGGTTGAGTAAGTGGCCTGTTTATGCTGGTCTCGGCGGCTGCAGAAGCGAGTGGGGGCAGAGAGAACTTTCCAAGATGAGCAACTACCTGCACTGCTCTTGGGGCTAAAGCCAGGTGTCCAGCCATATGAAAATGAGTCGATTTCTATTAAGCAGGTGTAGAAATACACGTATCAATCAGGGACCAATTATCCGTAGTTTTCTGGAGAAACGAAGCCAATAGAATGAGTACGTCTATAGTTATATATATATATATATATATATATATATATTTGAGAGAGAGATTAGTTTTAAAGGATTAGTTGCCACGAGTGCATGAGTGTGAGGCTGGCATGTCTGAACACTGCAGGGCAGGCTGGCAGGTTGGAGACTCAGGAAGGGGCTGACGCTTTGGTTCAACTCCAAAGGCCAGTGGAGGGCAGGTTGTCCCTCCTTCTCAGGGGACCTCAGCCTTTTTCTTTTAAAGCCTTCAACTGATTGGATAAGGCCCACCCAAGTTTTGGAAGATGATCTGCTTTGGTCAGAATCTGCTGGTTTAAATATTAATCGCATCTGAAAAATAGCTTCGTGGAGGCTTCCGGACTGATTGGCTTTTGACTGAACGTCTGGGGGCTGTGGCCGAGGCAACATTAACCATCACTTTATGCGCGCGCACACACACACACACACACACACACACACACACACACACAAAAGATTGAAAGCAAATACATCTTGGCCAACACACCCTCCTGCAGACACAGCGGCTGGTGCGCGGCCCGGGTGGGAGGACCAGGTCTGCGATCTTGGGTCCTCAGTTTCGCTCCCCAGCCCCGGTGGGCGCGTGCCGGGAGCCTGGCGCCCTCAGAGCCCTGGGAAGACGAGGGGTGCTTCCTCGGCGGGAGCAGGCGCTGTCCTGATGACCAATCTGCTGCTCAGTGACAAACACGTGTCCTTGAAAAACAGACTGGGGGCCTGTTTCCTCTGATTAGACCCACGGTGTGAAAGAAGGGTCGGCTCGGAGGCCTGAGAGCCTGGGGCGGGGTGGGGGGACACAGTCGCCAGTTCCGCCACCTGTGACAAAGGACAGGTGGCTCCGAAGGGTTCCTCTCTGCCCTCAGGGTGGCAGGTGACTGATGGGCGAGGCCACGTTGGGCGTGCAGTATGTGGCCTCACGCTTTCATTCCCAGGGCGCCCAGGCCTCCCCCGAGCTCTCCTGTGCTCAGTGGCACGCCCCGGAGACTCAGTGTCATCTGCCTGACTGGGCATAGGGAGGAGCAGCGGTTTCAGGGTTTCAGAACGTGCAGGTGGAGCCCGTGCTGCCAGAGAGGCTGTGATGTCAGGTCTCAGGATGCTGCCGAGGGCAGGTGGGGGCGATGCAGAGCGGGACCCGGGACCCGTGAGAGCGGCTGGCGGGGCCTGGGCCGACACCCCGTCTGCGGGACAGAAGGGCGGGGCCGGCCTGAATCAGGGAGGACAGGCCAGACCTGGCCGGGGAGCTCCCGGGGGGACCACCATCCTCCTGCTCCGGCAGACCCCACCCGTCCTGCTGCAAACAAAGGACCCAAGCCGGTTGCACATAAAGACGACACTTCCTGCTTCTGCGGCTCCTTTCGCTCCCAGATGTCGAGCTGCGCTGCAGACAGGCGTCCTTCTGGCCCCGTCTCCGGGAGGACAGCTGTTTGGCAGGAGTGGCGTTTCTTTCCCGGGTGGAAAATGGGGACATGAAGAACCGAGGCTGCTTTCTGTGCATTCCCACGGGGAACGAGGTGGGAACCGCGGGGCTGAATAGGCCGCTGGCCCCCCGGGAGCCAGAGAGACGGCTGGGGCAGCACGAGTCCTCTAGAAAGTGACCAGGAGGTCCTGGGGGAAGGAGGGGAGGCCCAGACCCAAGAGGGCCGGTCCCTGCATCAGC
Source organism: Phacochoerus africanus (assembly GCF_016906955.1). Classification (NCBI taxonomy): domain Eukaryota; kingdom Metazoa; phylum Chordata; class Mammalia; order Artiodactyla; family Suidae; genus Phacochoerus; species Phacochoerus africanus. The sequence continues at coordinate 77,192,378 of NC_062556.1, forward strand.
GCTGTCTCTGCAACGTCACCTTCTGCCAGCAGCTCAGGGAGAGCACAGGGGCGGTGACACCGTGACCTGACCGCGGCCTCACCACCTGTGTTTGTGGCTTCCGCCCCTTTTATGATTTCATTTAACCCTGACGACATGCCTGGGGGCTAAGGTACCTCAGTCGCCCCGCTTCCCAGTCAGAGCGATAAGGGACAGAGAGATGAAGAAACCCCCCCACGGTCACCAAGTTCAGAATCCCAACCGTCTCTACCACCTGCTCTAAGACTTCTGAATGTAACTGTTGGAAACACACCTCCACCTGTGCACAGATCTCTGCATTCCCAAGTGGGGGCGGGGGGGTTGTCCCAGGCTCTAACCCCAGCCGGGGTGCTGGGTGCTGCGGCCCCTCTGAGGGAGGAAAGCGGAGGCAGTGTCTAAGGGGAGAGTCACGCTGGAGAAACTAAGTGGCTTGAGAGGACCCCACCCAGAGAGGCTGGACAGAGGGGTGTGGGTGGTTGGGGTGATGCAGGGCCAGCCTGGGGGTCTCTCCAAGCCCTGGATCAGGAGCCTTTCTGGGCCACGCTGCCAAGGCTGGAGTTCCCAATCTGGCAAATGGGTTAAGGACCTGGCATTGCTGCAGCTGTGGCATAGGTCAGTTCCTGGCCTGAGAACTTCTACATGCCACAGATGTAGCCTTAAAAATAGGTGCCAAGGCTGAGGTGGTTGGCCAGGGGGAGGAGAGAGGCGCTGTGCTCTGCAGCCTGGGGAGGGGTGCATGCGCTCTGCTTAAAACACTCATAAAAGCTGCGTCCCCAGCTCGCCAACAGGGGCCCAACTGCCCTCACCTGTTTTTCTACATGAACCGGTCCACCTTTCAACACACCAAATGCCTTGAACAACTCCAATTCATTCGGACTAAATGCAAAACACATGGCTAGAAGTACTTTGTTTATTTAAAGGAAAAGGAGCTTTGCCACCGTCAAGCTTTCTGGTTCCATTAGGTTGGACACAAAGCAAGATCCCCTCTTGGCCTTCTTGGGCTCCAGCCCTCGAGGAATGAACCTGGACCCGCAGGCACCCTCTGCGTGTCTCCCAGCCTCGCTCCGCACGCCCTTCCTGATCTTTGCACAGCCGGCCCTTTCCCCCCTTTTGAAAAGCCCTCTCACCCAAACACCCATCACACGGGGCTGCGTTCAGTACAAGCCCATCCTCCATCAAGTAGCGGCTCTGCCAAGAAAGTGCAAACCCAGGGCACAGCCTGTTAAAGCCTTATTTGAAATCACAGAGGAAAATTACTCCCAGACGCCGTAGATTTCAGAAATCAGTAAAAGGAAAGACAACTTAAATACACAAAACAAAAATCAGCTCCCCTGGCCCAAGTTTTTAATCTTGATCTCCAGGCAAGTCTCCCCCAGCCAGGCCTGCCCACCAACCCCTGCCCCTGGCCCCTCGGAGTCGGGGCTCCTGGGGCATCGTTTGTTCACAGGGCTCCGGGCAGGTGCCTCGGGGTCCTCCTCCCACCAGGTCCTCCTTCTCCACCGCGGCACCCGGGCTGACCACTGGCCTGCTGGGTCCCGTGCATGTGGCAGGACTGTCCTTGTCCCAGTCCTGAGCCCCATCCTCGTCCTGCACAGGTCTCATGTCCTCCTGTCCCTCCTGGAGCTGCTGCCGCCCCGCAAACATGCCCAGGCTCCCTGCTGGGGGTCGGCAGGGTGGGGTGGGGGTGGCCAGACCAGCAGGAGCAGTGCCAGCTGATGACCGTCGTCCCCAGAGACCAGACGCGCCCCAGCTGCGCCTTACCCAGTGCACGGGCTCCCCAAACCGAAACCTAAATCAGCAGCTGTTGTGCCAGCCGCCGAGTTTGGGTGGTTTGTTTTGCAGCAAAAACGTGTCATGGCAGGTCACCTGCTATGTAACCCCAGGGCAATGATCGAGGTGCAGCCGGCTGGTGTCCGAGATGCAGAAATGCCCCTGCGTGAATGGTGGGGGCCCCCCACAGCCTCCTGAGTCCACGCCTCTGCCGGGGCCTCAGGTGGGGGTCACAGCCAGCGGGTCGGGGCTCAGAGGCCTATCGCTGCGTCACGTCTCCCCGCTTTCATCAGCGGGCGCCCGGCTATCGTTGTGGAGTGTTTTGATGTCACTTGTGAGTGTCGGGCAGGGTGGCATCTGCACAGCAGCCCGCGGTTCCCTGCTGGGTCAGCCTCCAGCTCTGGCTATGGGGGGGCTCCCCACCTCCCAGCCCAGGCCAATCCCGGCTTCTGCTGCCCACCCCCCCCCCCCGCCGTGTTCTCTAAAATGTCCCACTGGGAGACAAAGGCCATCACCTAGAGAAAGCCCCTCCCATCGTTGGGGCCAGAGCTGGGGGATGGCAGGCTTCTCTGGGGGTCTCTTGTGTTGACCTGAGTTTGGGGGTCTGAGCTGGAATCACGCTGTTGGGTTGCAGCGTGAGCCCTGGGTTTCTCACCTGTGGAAGATGCTTCCGTGCCTTGTAGAGGGGATGCTGGGCCTCCAGAGGGCAGAGGGCAGGCTGACCTTGACCCTCAGCTGACCTTGACCCCCAGCTGACCGGCAGATTGGGTTGGTGAAACACCGCACGTGAAATTTGTCCAGAGGCCCTGATTGTCCCTCTTTTGGCTTCACTGGGTTCTTGGCAGCTTCGCCCCCATGTGGTCTGGGTGATCCTGGAGCCACTGCCCCTGTGGGCTCAGCCAGGGCCCCGTCACGCTGCCTGGGGACCTTTCTGGAAGCCGCCTACCCACGTTAGGCTGGAAGCCCCTTCTTCACCGAAGTCTGCCGCAGGCGGTCACGTCCCGCGGCCTCTCTGAATCATTTTGCTCTGCCCTTTTCTCCCTTGTTTCTCTGGAATGTTCCTCCCGCTGGCAGCTCGGCCATCTCCGCGTGGAGAGGAGGCGCTGCCTTTCACCCTCCCACCCACCCTGGCGGCTTCGCCTCCCGTTTAGCAGCTTCAGCATCACTCATGCCCGTGCCCTGCTGTGGGGACGCAGAGCGGGTCTGCCGTGATCTGAGTGCGAGTGGGTGTGCGATGAACTCGCATTCACCCTGGTTCTGGTTCTGGCTGGTTCCGCAGCGGCCACCCATCCACTCGCAGTCGTGCTGTAAGCGGGGGCGTAGGCGGCTGTCTGACCCTGGGGGTAACATTTTGATGCCGCAAGGGGATGTTTTCAAGTCGGAGCGCGGCCTCCTTCCGCGCCCAATGGAGACGCGCGCTCCCTCCGTGGAGATGTCTGCGGCCTCCTCCCGGCCCCCGAGCCTCTCCTGGGCCCTCGGCCCCCAGCCCCCTCCCCTGCTTCTGGCCCGTCTCCCTCACGTGTCTGGGGGTCTCCCAGCCCACCCCGATGTGTCCTCGTGTGGGAGCTTTATTTCTCGGCTCCTCCTTCCCAAGTCGCCCCTGCTGTTTCCCCGGGTTTTGTGCCTTATCCGGACGCGTTCTTTTCCTGGAACAAGAGAAGACCCGTAGCTGGCAGCTGATGGTGCTCAGACTGGACGTGTGTTCAGGTCCAAGGAGATTCAGACCGGATGTGACCCGTGGGCCTGGGTGAGCCTGCTCCTCGGAGCCGCGTGAGGGTGTGAGTCGGGGGTCTGTGGAGTGCGTTCTCTGGGGAAGGGGGGACCCCAGATATCAGGCTGGGGTGTGTTCTGCTGTGTCTCTACATGGTAAGGGTTTGGCTGGTCAGACAGGGCCAAGCCCCCCCACCCCGGTGGCCCCTTCAGGTGGAGAGCCTCTGAAAGAGCGAGGGGGGATCTGGCACCTCTCCTGCCAACCGCTGAGCGGGAAAAGGCTGTCCCCTCCCTCAGCGCCTGGTTCGGGCCTCAGCCCAGACTGGAATCCTCGCTGGTGGCCCCCTGGGTCTAGGCTGCGGCCGTGACAGTGGTGGTGGGGGGGTGCTGAGCCCGGTAAGCATGAGCTGATGCCCCTCACACCCCTTTGGAAATGCATCCTCCTGGATCTGAGGCATCTGGACTTGTGCGACAGGTCTCACCCGGCGGTACCGTCCTGGCTGGGTCCAGCTGTCCCTTGAGGCCTGTCCAGCTGCGCCATCCTGACCAGCGCGTGGCAGGGCTGCCTGCTCACGTCTGCACTTAGAGGGGACTCTGGGTTTCACACTGTAGCACCCAGAGGTCAGGCCTTGTCCCCACAGCCATGAGGGGGACGTGAGATGGGACACAGTGTCCAGGCCTGGGCCAGCCATGCTGGCCTGCTGGGCTGATGGGACGTCTGCCCAGCCGAGGGAAGTGGCGCTGCCCCCACTGTCCCGCTCTGCTCTTTACAGGCTCAGCCTTACGGCACACGAGCTTGTTCACTGCGAACCCTCTCGACCCACCCTAAAAGGCGACCCCCGCCAACCCGCCGGGAACCGACCTCGGGATGGTTTGGGCCCTTCAGGCCTCTCCTCGGACTCCGGGAGGGCAGAGGGGCTGGGGACCGAGCCCACCTCGTGCCCGGGTGTGGACTGATCCCAGGACACGTCGCTGCTGTTAGCACATCCTGGGTGAACAACCAGCGGCCCCGTGGCTGCGTGATAGCATGTGCGGCCCGCCTGCCTCACGTGTTCTTCCCATTAAAGGAAGACTTGTCCCCAACCCACCCCCCACCCCCCGCAGCCACAGGACTTTCACTCCGAGACGAGGGTGTGCGTGGTGGGGAGTCGTGGCACATAGTGCCCGCCGCGGACTTCAGCGGCCGTCCTCTGGGCTGCGTGGGCGCGTCTGTGGGGCGGTGGGGGGGGGGGCGTCGAGCAAGGACAGGTCAGGCACATTTGGGGGCCTGGGCCCCTTTGGGGGCTGTGCAGTTGCAGCTGACCTCTGGACTCCCCCAGTGGCCGCGCCCCCCCCCAAGCACCCCCTGAGAGGCCTCGGAGGCTGTCAGGCCCATCCCTGGAGTGATACTGCTGGACGAGATTCAGAATGTTCTGTCAAAATCCAGGGGGATTTTCACTTGAAATCTCTGAAATGAGGTAATTTACACCCTGGTTGATTGAGTCTGGCTCATTTTCTCCCTGTTTTATATATGGAAAGAGGCTAAAATGGCTCGTTCGCATCTGGATTCCGGTTTTCGGATGTGCACGATTTTTTTTTTTTTTTATATTTTTGCCATTTCTTTGGGCCGCTCCCGCGGCATATGGAGGTTCCCAGGCTAGGGGTCAAATTGGAGCTGCAGCCACCAGCCTACACCAGAGCCACAGCAACGCGGGATCCGAGCCGCGTCTGCAACCTACACCACAGCTCACGGCAACGCCGGATCCTTAACCCACTGAGCGAGGGCAGGGACCGAACCCGCAACCCCATGGTTCCTCGTCGGGTTCGTTAACCACTGCGCCACGACGGGAACTCCCCGGACGTGCACGATTGTAAGAACTTGTGAGCCAGCCACGCGGGGCAGAGTCTCTGGTTTCCGATAATCGGAGGAGGGAAAAAAGAGGAGAGTGGGGGCGGGGGTAGGTATGCCATCAAACCACAGACAGAGCATCTGGATTATTATTTTGGTTTTTAATTTCTTAAAATTAAAGGGTAGCTGGTTTACAGTGCTGTGCCAGTTTCTGCTGTACAGCAAGGTGACCCAGTCAGATGTATATGCACTCTCCTTTTTTTTTTTCTTTCTAGGGCAGCATATGGAGGTTCCCAGGCCAGGGGTCCAACCAGAGCGGCAGCCGCCGGCCTACACCACAGCCACAGCAGTGTGGGATCTGAGCCTCATCTGTGACCTACACCACAGCTCATGGCAATGCCGGATCCTTAACCCACTGAGCAAGGCCAAGGATTGAACCTGCATCCCCATGGACACTAGTCAAATTCATTACCACTGAGCCACAGTGGAAGCTCCCCAATCGCTTTCTCATACTCTCTTCCATCCTGTTCTGTCTCAAGAGACTGGACATGGTTCCCTGCGCGGCACAGCGGGGCCTCCTTGCTTCTCCAGTCTAAGTGTCATCGTTCGCATCTGCTCACCCCACCCTCCCATCCCTCCCCCTCCCCCTTGGCAACCACAAGTCAGTTCTCCACGTGCGTGAGTCGGTTTCTGTTCTGTAGACAGGTTCATTTGTGCCACACTTTAGATCCCGCGTGTAATAAGTGATCTCATGTGGTATTTGGCTTTCTCTTTCTGACTTAATGCATCATAGTTTTGAAACACAAAGGGGAGAAGATAAAAGCTGGGCCGTGAATGAAAAATGGAAAGTGATTCTGTGCTGGTGTCAGTTTCAGATTTCCTTCTTGAGCAGCCGACGGCCATCAGGTTAAACAGCAACGTCACCCGCTTCCTCCTCAGCTGGCGACTAAGGAACATCTGCTGTGACACCGTCAGGCTTTCGGGAACTATCTTCCCAGGTCCTTGGAGGAAACAGTGGAGGCCGAGCCCCGCTGGGCCGGGTGACAGGGGCCACGGGGGCTGGGCTCCCGGGCGAGTTCCCCGCTGGACGGCACGGTTCTTTCATCTCCACCACCTCCCGACTCAGAACCTGCTCCGGAGTTTTGCTCCTTTGGGGGCTCGAAGTCGCTCGAAGGGACAGACGCTAAGAACAAAGAGTCACAGGACGTTGCGGCTCCTCGGAGGTCTGGGTGACTTTCTGAACCACATCAAAGGGCTTATTGATTTCCGGTGGTTCTGGGCCTGCTCACCGGCTCTTCTTACTGGGCAGAGCGTCTGCGTCTTCGCGTCTGGACCCGAGAGACCAGGGGAAGGTTTTCAGCTGCGAGGGGGTCACCTGCGTCGGGGGTGGGGGGCAGGAACGAGGCTCAGGGCGGCTGAAAAAGCGCTAAGTCGTTTGGAAGTGTAACTGGGACCTCACGGTTTTAAAGGCCCCTCTCTTTTCGGTAAACAAACCCGAAGCATTTGTAGTCACGGGGGTTCTCTCACTCTGATCCTGAGTGTTTGGCCTCAGCCAACCGTGATAAGCGCTCAGACTCCAGCGTGCTGGCTCTCAGACCCGTCAGGGTTCAAGGCGTTTCATCCTGAAGCTTCATCCAGCACCTATGATGCACTGGCTCCGTGAACCCAGGACAAACGAGGCAATTCCCGGGCCTTAGGGAGCGTGGAGTTTAACGAAGACACCGAGCAGACGGGCCCTCGAGCGGGCGGCAGGCCTGTCTGCTTTTAAAGCTGATCTTTCTGGCTTTCTGAACACAGCAATGCGGGGAGGACAAGCTTCCTTCCATGTCCGGTGCTCTGCGCTTGAGGAGGATGCCATGGGCCAGGCCGGGTATGTCCTGTCCGTGTTGTGTCACCCGTTGCCCCTTGAAGCTGGGGCTTGTTAAGGGCCCAGAAACATCCCCCTCAGTTCGGCTTTAGCGAGCGCACCTGAGGGCAGTTGTCCCAGGCGTGGGGCTGCCTGGCCGAGGTTTGCTAACGCGCTGGTCCTGGTCGCCAGCCGGGCGAGAGGGAGGGAGCTGCAGCTGCCGAGGGCACCCTGTGCTTTACCTGTTGTGCAGGTGGGTTCCTACAACATGGCTCTCACCTTCTCTAATCTGCTCAGCTGGTCACAGCCTTTTTCTGGCTTAATGAGGACATTTTTTGGCTGGTGGGTCCAAAAAGCAGATTCCCAGGGCCCTAGGACGAGGTGGACTCCAGACTTCAACTTCTGAGAACGGATCATGCTTGATGGTGAGGTTGCGGTCCAAGGCCCACTGGGAGAAATGGCCCCGCTGTAGGGGGCCGGTGGGGGGCACCCAGGCTGCACGGGCAGGCGTCCAGGGCTCCTGCAGACCTGCCTCCCCGGCTGCCCGCGACCTGGGGGCTGCTGCCACCCCCACTCCCGCCCTGGCCCTGCCTGGGGCCATTGCATCCTAGAGGGTCACCTCTGCTCCATCTGCAGGCCCGGCGTTCCCCGAGGCGCAGCTCTGGAACCGTGGGCTCTGGCCTGCTCCCTGTGGACTAGAACTGGTAATAGTAGGTGCTCGCCAGTGGTTCTTGGTCGACTGAATTTCCACCCGCTGCTCCACTTCAGCTGCGCCTCCGCTCGCTCGGGCCACCAGGACGAAGCACCGAGGCCTGGGCGGCCTGGGCGGCCTGGATTCCGGCGTTCATCTCTCCCAGGTCTGGAGCCTGGGGGTCTGAGGCAGAGGTTTCTCCTGGGGCCTCGCTCCTGGCTCACAGACGGCCACCCCCTCGCCGTGTCCTCATGCGGCCCTTCCTTGGTTTGTGCAGGTGCAGGGAGAGAGAACCTCCTCTCAGGAGGCCACCAATCCAGCAGGTCAGGGCCCGGCCCTGACGACCTCGTTTGACCTTAAGTGGCTTCTGAGATCCTGTTTCCAAGTACAGCCACACTGGGGGTTAGGGCTTCAACACCTGCGTCTGGGGACGAGTTCAGTCCCCTGCAGCTCTCGGGATGCGACCACAGACGGCCTCACGTCCAAAGAGAATGAAGCAGATTCTCATTCCCGGATTCTGTATCTGTGCGTTTGCCTGCTTGCCCAGAGTCACTGGGACCCAGGTTAGAACTCGGGAGGGGCGCGGCCCCCCGTGGATGGGCTGCTCGGGTGCTGAAGAGTCTGACGTGACCAACGTACACGGCCCCACTCGGGCCAGATCGGACGGTGGCCGTCGGTCGTTTTGGTTCTCTCACCACACGTGTGTGCCCTTAAAGTCTTAGAGCCACGTTTTGTCAAGTTTTGTGTTTTGGGTGGTTTTGCTGTTTTAATGGCCCCACGTGCTGTGCTGAAAGGCCGTCTGCCTTTCCTAAGTCCAAGAAGGCGGTCATGTGCCCTCCGGAGAAAGTGCACGAGACGCACGAGCTCTGGCGCCTGGGTCGTGCTGCTGCGGCCGTGGGTTCCGTGTTAATGAGCCAACAATAAATACGAGGTAAGGTGTCTTTAAACAGAAACACACACGAAGAAGGGCTGTGTGTTGATTGCCTGGGGGACGTGCCAGAGGCTTGCACGTTCCCGGGAGCCCTGGTCCGTAGTTGCTAACGCAGGGTTCACAGTGACTTCATAGGACAAAATTCGACCTTAGATTATGAATGCCAAGAAACCCTAGGGCCGTAGTTATGTGGATTTGAGTTGTCAACCCGGTCACTGCTCAAGGCTTAGATACCCGTCAGCACAGGGACGCTGGGCGGGGGCTTGGCGTTTTCCTCATGAGCTTTGACACCAGCGACGCAGGGTGACAGAGGTCACACAGAGTGACGGTGGGGAAAGTCGGGGGAAGGACTTATCACACCTGGAATTCTCCCTCCTGCTGAACGGGGAGAGAGGAGAGAGCACACCTGCGTTTCATCGGAAATCGCAGCCTTTGAAAAAGGGAGCGGCCGACCGCGGTGGTTTGGCTCTGGTTGGTTGGTTGGTTGGTTTTGTGAATATCAGCGTCGTTTCCCAAGAAAACACTGACCCGGACACGTCTTTGCCCAGAAACCCGGATGCTGCCGTGTAGACGTCAAGCGGAGAGACTGGCCCGCTGGCCGCTAGCAGACTTGTAAGGCATCGTTTGGGTTTTGGCGGGTCCGATCCTGCCTGCAGCGTCCCCGTGGGCAGGCCCCCGGGCCCTGCAGCGACAAGTCTTACCCAGTGGACTCTCCTTGCTCGATGTCAAGGGCAGCGCCTGGGGCCGTCCCGCCAGCTTAGCCACTACCGCTCAAGTGTCAAGGGCAAGGGAAGTGCCGTGCACGCACAGGAAGACGTTTTAGCCACAACAACCTGTGTCCTTTAAACATTTACCTTCAAACTGCTCTTGTGAGCCCCTGAGCCCCTGCCAACGCCACGCCTGCCTCCTCGGGGAACGGAAACGGGCCCTCCGGCCGAGCTCACGCTCCAGGGCGGCCTCGGGATGGACGATCCAGGGGCGAAGCGGGCATCGCGCCTCCGGCCGCAGGGTCGCTGTGCACAGCAGCGCGTTTCTCCCACGTTAAATGTGAGCATGGAAAGACGCTCCGGTCGGAGTGGGGGTGGGGATTCTCCTCCGGGCGCCCGAGTCAGGTGTCTACACGCTAAGAGCACGTGAAGCCCCGACGTGGACACCCCGTCCGCCCTCAGCCCGGGCCCAGAGGTGACAATGCCTGCGTGCACTTTGTCCCTGGGTGTGTGTTTTTGGAGCGTGCCGGGTGACATTCAGCCTCCGCATTCGAATTTATGATAATTCCGAGTAAATTGTGGTGCAATAAACCCTTCAAGCCTGTCTTTCTTGTGAAAGCCGGAATCAATCAGCTGCGGGCTTTTTTGGGGGCTTTTCAATGTACGGTGATCATTTAGACTTGACGTGTATTGTGAGGCCTCCGCCTGCCTTCTCTCGCTGGTCTGTCATTAATTCCAGCCTTTGCTTTTCGGAAGTACAGTGAAGGCTGGCTGAGGAATCAGTGCCCTCTTCAGCTCTGTTATTGCACAAAATAGCAGCGCAATAATTTTTTGTCAATGTTTTACTCTAAAAGCTTTCGACGTCAGTTTTGAAAAGGAAGCAATAAAGCCCATTCAATGGTATGAATAAAAATCCTTTGAGGGTTAGGAGCAGGGCTTCTTTTCTTCAGCTAGGAATCAAATTGGAGCTAAAATGAAATTGAGTTTTCTTATGAAAATAGCCTTTGTTCCTGGGAAGGCTGGTAATTCATAAACAATAACCTGCTCTTTTGTGTGGATAATAATATATTCATGTTCTTTCAATAGGGTAAAAGCCAGACCTAGTGCATTATGGTACAGTAGCAACGGCAGAAGGAGCTGGCTGGAGCGAGCCTGGAGAGGAACTGTAGCGTTCGGGCACGCGGGCGCTCGGCAGCCTCCAGAAATGGCACTTCGCTTGCTCTGTGCGCCGGCTGTCCTCGTCCGTTTGTCGCTGCTGCACAATATTTGGCTCATTTGTGGACGGTCTCAAGCTGTGCTCGTCGCCGCCGCGGCCGTGGAGGCTGCCGAGACCCCACCTGCTGCCACAGGACGGCCGTGATTCTTCGGAGCAGCTTTGCCGCCACGGGGACAGAAGGGTCCCCGAGCCGAGGACCAGACGGGCAGCTGGACGCCGGGCGCCGGAGGTAGGCTGCTGGGTCCCCCTTCAGGAGGGGGGTCCCTGGGCGGCATGGGGAAGGGGGGGCGCACCGGCACAACTGCGGTGCCTTTGCTGTTAGGTGTTGGCGTGGACGGGAGAGGGTCTGCTTGTCTGAGCCGCAGTGACTTCCCCAGGGTCACAGGTGGGGCTGCGGCCTCGCTGCCTGGGGCCGGGGCGTGTGTGCCGGCCGCTGGGGCCGTTGCTGGGGGTGACCTGTCGCTGGGACTCGGGGGTGGGGGCCGCCTACGGATTCCTCTGGGCTGTTGCTGCCTGGGCAGAGGAGACTTGCTCTGTCTCTCAAGTTGGTGCAAAGTTACATTCAGGGGACTGCAAAAACCCATGCCAGCCCCCCCTGAAGTTTTTGCTGTGCTTGTGAAAATAGCCGGGTGATCCCGGACCCAGCCCCGGGGGCCGAGGCCAGTCAGGTCGGGGGCGATTCCCGGAGGGCGTTTTCTGCCACCGCCGCCGTGCCCTGCCGCCTGGAAGAGTAACGAGGCGTGAACACGTCCATTGGGTCGCGGCTCCTTCCTCGCTGGGCTCGGGCATCATTGCTGGTTGCTTTTCGAGTTCCAATGTCTTGTCTCTGAGTATAGCTCAGAGGACACACAGGAAGAGGAAGGAGAGAAGGAAAAGCCTTCTGGGTGCTGAGGAGCGTGCAGGGCGGCGCGGGCAGTGTCTGCCCTGGCACAGTCATGTCATGCTCGCCGGCGTTTGGTCGTTTGGTGGATGGCGGCAGTTTCAGCCTGGGCGAGCGTTTTTGCTGAGGACCCTATGAGGAAGGAGTATTTTTGGAGGGTTCTGCAAACTCTGTCCTTGCTTCAGAACCGAACAACACAGAAATTGAAATGAAGGCCACAGCGTGTGGTCACACACCACTAAACTTGGCCAGTTTCAGGAAGGCTGGACCGATAGAGAGTGAGCCTGCCCCGCAGAAACGTCCAGAAAAGAGACAATGAGAGGAGGCTGGGCATTTGCCCCGAGGGGGGGCTGGGCGCGCGCTGGGTTCGGGGCTGCTCACAGGTGTTTCTGTGTTGTTTTGGTGTTTTAACAAGGGAATCGCAGGCTTCACAAAAGGAACTTTTAAAAGCGCAGGGGAAGCTGACAGTTGCGACAACCTATGTCACTATCCAATTAGTTTACAGGAGTGCGTGTTTGGATGCTTTGCTCAGCACACCTCTGTGTGTTTGCAGCTCTCACATGCATTCCTTCCACTGAAGTCTTTCAGAAGGAGGATTCTAGCTGTGCGTGCTCCACGCTGCCGGAGTCAGTGTTCCATGCTGTTCAGTCTCTGCAGCACCTTCTTTACATAAATGCTGATTTTGAAATCTCTTTCGTGTTCATTTTGGGGAAAAGCCAGCCAGGACTCTGTTGGCGTTTTCATTATGCACTTTGTCAGGAAAACCCTGGCAGATGCCTCCCTGCTTTTTTCCCCCTGACAGAGCTGCACACGCAGGGGTGTCACTCTTTCCCTCAAGTTAAATCGACGGGAGAGAAAAGATGGCTAATTGTCAGAGAATTAGCTTTCAACTTCATGTAAAAGAAATGGGGAAGAAAAGTTCGTGGGGTGTTTTTGCTGTGGAAGAAATGATGAAAAAAGAGACTTTATTCAGGATGGAAACCCTTGATCAGGTGTCACAGCACATTTTCACCCTGAAAACGATAATTTCCTGCGTTTTAACTATTTGGTGGTCTTGAACAGTTAGTTCTTCTGTGAACTCCTGTTTTAACTTAACGTACGTGCTGCGGCTTTGTCCTCCGCATCTGCGACGTGCGGTGAGGAGTGGGGTGGGGGAGGGGCTGCCGTGGGGGGGGACCCCAGGGGTTTCCGTGGGGGGGGAGAGACACTGGGGGTTTCTGTGGGGGGGGACGGACCCCAGGGGTTTCTGTCAGGGGGGACGGACCCCAGGGCTTTCTGTGCGGGGGTCCGGCCATGTGTGTGGGAAGGTCTCTGCTCTCGGGCCTGGTTTCTCGCTCTAGTTACTTAAAAAGGGAAAAGCGAGTGGTGAGGCCTGTGCCCCGCGTGGCACTTGGATGCTGTCACAGGTGACTTTCCAGGGCACCACTGTCACAGGGCAGCCCCTCCCAGCCCAGAGCTCCAGTCAGGCCTTTGGGAGCCTGGTGGGTGCCCGGGCCGAGCGGGCTTCAGACGGGAACTGGAGCCGGCGGGGGGGTGGGGGGGGGTTTCCACCAGGTAGCGTGGGTGTGAGGCGTTGTCTGTGGCGTCGCCAAGACAGAGCAGGTGTGCAGGCAGCCTCCTCTTGGCCAGCACGGAGGTCGCCGAGGTCAGGTCACCCTGGCCGCCCGGCATCCACACTCCAGACCAGGCTCTGGCCTCTGTCTCAGGCTGGTGACGAGGACAGACTGCCCCCCTCCGCCCCGCGGCAGCCTCACAGCCCCCCTCTTGGGTCTCGGGCAGACGGGGACGGAGCTGGTTGGGAACGAGTGGCTCGGGGTGGGGCGGGGGACGCGGGGCCAGGCAGGCCTTCACCCAGCTCTCCCAGGAGAGGCCCCAAGCCTGTCTGTACCTCCTCCTGCAGCTGGTCGGGGTCCCGGCTCTGGATCCTCCAGCTCCTCCCCAGGAACCTTCTCGGCCATATGGCCTTCGTCCCGCCGTGGGTGGTGACACTGAGTCTTTGGCTCCAGCTGGCGACCCACCAGGGCCAAGGGTCCCCCACCGCCTGTTGTTGGCCAGTGTGGGGGTGGCAGGAGCTTGGTTTCTGTGGAAGGGGGGAGGCGGACCCCCCACCCCCGCCCCTGCGAGCTTACCTGGAGCACAGGGAGCAGCTCACCTGGGACCGCTCCATGTCGCTCCGGGCAAGTGACCCGGTCCTGGGTGGGAGACCCCATGGCGGGGTCCACTCGGGCGGTTCCTTAAGGTGAGACTCCGGCTGACTTGGCCTCCTCTGATGACTTTCCAACTCTAAGCTGATCATCGGGTGGAGGAGGGGCTAGAGAGGGGTGCATGTCACCAGGGAAACATCTGTCCCCCGACCCGCCGTTTGGACGTGCTGCCTGTCACAGCCTGTAAATTAGAGGCAAATAACGCGAACCGATGCCGAGCTGAACGTCAGTGGTGTCCAAGGGCTTTTGTTACTTATTTTCATGGAACTTCTCTCCCAGTTACGTCATTTCGGCCTTTTCATCCCCGATTGTCCAGTGACGTGTGGTTCCCTTGGCCGGACTAGGTTTCCTACTAGGAAATATCAACTCTGCAAAAGGAATGTTTGAGTAGATGTTTCTTACTTTTCAGGGAATCAGAATGTAGATGAAAATGAACGCCTTGATCAGTAGAAACAGGACAAATAAAAGTGGGGGAGAAAGAAAATAGGCAGGTGTTTTTCCCCAAAGGACGTGATGCAGGTAATTATCCATCAAGACCTGCGTCTGAAGGGCTTCTATTTTTTTCCTGTTTTATTCTCTGCCACTTAACCTCCCTGAGACTTTGGGGGCCTGGGGTAAGCGCTTGTCCATGGCTCTGTGGAAATCCCGGCTCTCGGGTCCAGGGATCGGGAGAGGCTGCCACGACTTCGGAGACGTCCTTTCACCCTGCGCTGCGGGAAATGCAGAGCTCGTGGGCAGATGACGGCTTCTTGCCCCTGGAGACGCGCAGGGCATCCAGATCCATCTGCACTGGGTTCCCGTCCCCAGCACATGTTTCATTAACCTAATGGCTGGCCCTTCCTCCAGCTTTTCCTGAGCAGTGTCAGGTTACTGAAAGACAAGCCTGAAACGATGCAATCCTGCCCTGTACCCCAGGTCTGGTTTCTCCTTAGTGAACACGACTCAGGACCCCAGGTCTCTGGGGGAGTTTATGGCGAAGGGGAAGATGTTTTTAAGCATTCTTTAGAAAGCACTGGGAGAATTCTCAAAATATCATTTCTCTTTATTTTGAAAAGCTCACGTGATGTTTTAGGATCTAATGATGATATTGAAACTCTGGGCCCCGGGAGAAAACATGCAGTTGGTGGGTCTGATAATTCCAGAACCATCCGGTGTGCGTTTCCAACATGGAGAACACAGGTTTCCTGCCTCGTGGTTTTGACGGTTAAGGACTTGCGAGGGCGGTTACTTCGGGACACAATGGTTGGCATTGTCGTAGGGTTAGTTTTCATTCTTTTCTCAGAATTGCTTCATACGGCAGGAATCTTTAACCTCAAAGAAAATGTAGTGAGGTACATTCCACAGCATCAATCATCTATCCGATGGGTTTTCCTTACACAATGGTGATGGAGTTCAGCTAGGAAGGGTTTTTGCTGTTATTCCTGGGCTCGAACCAAGACTTTGAAAACATAACTTTAAAGGGAACATAGCTGAGAGAGGCCTGGAGGCGCCGTGATTGCACCCCTGGGCATTGGGTAACAAGCGGGCAGTGGGCAGTGACCCCGGGTTGTGTTCATTCTTTAAAAGTGTATTTTAGGAGTTCCCGTGGCGGCTCTGTGGGTTAAAGATCTGACACTGTTGATCCCTGGCCTAGATCAGTGGGTTAAGGATCCACAGCTGCAGCTAGGTCAGAAATGCGGCTCTGATCTGGTTTTGCCGTGGCTGTGGTGTAGACCTGGGAACTTCCATACGCCAGAGGTGTGGCCGTGGAAAGAAAGCAAGGAGCGGATTTTACCTTTGCAAAGGCACATCTGCGTTTTCCCTCCCTTGGGTTTGTTGCTTATTCGAATCTGCCCCTTTTCTGTTCCTGATGCACTACTCCGCTGGGCCTTATGTTGTGTAGCTGAAAATAAAGGAGTCTGTCGTCCCTGGGTCATTTAAATCCTGATACCCTTGTTTTCAAGGATGACACACTCAACAAGTCAAAAACCAAGCAGGGTGGGGTCCCGACCCTGGTATTCGCGGGGCCCAGAGCGGGGGTAAAAAGGGTGCCACGAGCCTCAGTATCTCAGTTACGAATCAGTCTCATAGTGGGTCTGCCCGTCCTTGACAATGACCTGCAGGCCCGGTTTGCAGAACCTGGTAGGTTCTGATAAGTCAGCTCCAGGGCCAAGGCCAGCCGCTGCACGAATCCTCCATGGCAGCAGCCCAGAGCAGCAGTCCCTGCCCTCTTTGGGAAGGTGACGCGGGGAGTGGCCCGTGCAGGCCCAGGAAGGGGGTGTGTGTCTGTCTGTGCAGGGGATTCAGAGATCCTGGCGCCCTGGTGTGGTGTGTGGGTCCCATCCCGGTGGCATGCCACTGTCCAGTGTTAACGGGGGGGGGGGGGTGCTGTAGCAAGAGCCTTGTGAGGTGTGCGGCTGAGGCAGCTGCCCTCAGGCCCTGGTCCACAGACAGAGGAATCGGTGCCCCCAGCTGCGCACGTCTCCAGCCAACAGCTCCATCGTGGCGCCCATGGCTGCATCTCCGCGGGGCGGCACAGTCTTAATGACGGGATGGGTTTACTCTACTCTCACGAGCGCTGCTCTCTGTGAAGGCTTGTTGTCTTTACGATGGTGTCTGTCAAGTTCGCCCACAGCTGGACTTGGTTGAACCTTAACTACGTCTGGAATTTAGGCCCAACCCACCCGGAGAGCATGGAGGGGCCTTCGGCTGCAGGCAGGAGAGCAGCGCGGAGACCCCGGGGTCCGCCTGCCCGGATGCAGCCGGCATCTCCAGCCCACCTGTCGGAGCTGGCTTCCCCACCCCTGAGGTGGGGTGGCAATGAGATCCGCCTCCCAGGGCCGAGCGGGGATGAGCCGAGCTGAGACCCCGGAAGTGTTGCGGGTCAGCCGGCGCACGGACAGCTCTCGGCACCCGTTGGCGGCTGTTCGTGCTGCGTCTCAGGTACCACTCAACCTCTCTGCCGGCGGGGTGTCTGCTGTCAGAGCTTGGGTCTGGTGAGATGTGTCAGCAACCCGACTGACTCTTCAGCCATCGATGAATTATCTGGGGGCCTGTTGACTTCCTGAGAAGGAAAGGATATCTGGACTGACCCTTGTGAAAGTCCTTCTCCCAGAATCTGCTTCCCCGAGAGGCTCAAGGAAAGAGGAACCATGACGTCACCGCCTGGATTCTGCTGGTCGGATCTTCAAAGCTGAGATGCGGCACAACCAGCATCTGGGAGCAATGAGCCCCATGGCCACCACCGAACACTGGATGCTCAGAAAGATACCAACTGTCTGGCGTGAAAGGGACAAAACATTTTTCTTTAAATTCTAGGTGCAGACACAGCCTTTATAGACAGAGGATGATGCCCTCAAATCTTTACCCGCTTCCCTTGGCAGGGGGCCGACTCCACTCCGCATCTAGCTTCAAACCCAAACCAAACGTGCTCTCAGAACCGTCGCCTTTCCTGTTACCTCTTTAAAGCGCCTCACTTGTTCCAGACACATGGACCCCCCTGCCCCCCGACCCGGGCCAGACCTCAGGGCGGCCCTCCCATCCCCTCAGCTTCCTTCAGGAGGAGAGGCTCTCCTCTTTATAAAAGTGATATAATCTCATTATAGAAAATTAAAAAAATACTTGAAAAATAACCAAAATCCAAGGCAGCTGATCCTAATATCTGGGGGTAATTCTTCTAGTCTTTTTTTTTTTTCCTTTTTGATCTGAAGTCTCTTTGCTTTCATGCAAGAAAAAATGAGAAAAGCCCCAGAGTCATCAGACCATCAAGAAGCAGCTACTCTACTCGGAGCATCTCTGGCCTGGGGATTTTGAACTGCTGGCCTGTGAGCGCAGGTCTGTCCTGCCCCTGACTGTCCCTGGCCTGTCCTTTGAGTCCGAGGACCTGCCCTGTTTAGCCAGGTTTGCAAAGGAATAAGCCCTCCTGCCCGCAGCCAGAAGGAAAAGTCCCTCCCGCTTTTGGGGCACCCTGAACCCCCCCACCTGAGCTGTGTTTTTTGACACAGCTTCCTACTGTACCTGCTTGCTTGCTCGCATGGTGAGTGCAGCCTGTCTTTGCAGGAAGAACTCCTTTTGCATCGGGGGGAAAAACGGGGTCTCGGTGCCGGAGGCAAAAGCTACAAGATGTTGCCACTGACTGGTGGCGGAGGTCACCGAGAGGTCATGACCCCGGATGACCCTCCAGCTGGCTGTGGGCCACTGGAGGCCCGCCCCCGCTCGGTGGCCTCGGCCTGCGGGCTCTGCCCAGCGATCCCGCCGCGGGGACGGGTCGCGGCCCTGAGAGCCAGGCGGCTGCGCCTGAATGCCGCTGAGGCCTTGCGGGGAACGTCTAGCCTCCGGTGGGCGCAGCGAAGGTCCTGCTTCTCCCACCTGCCCCACCAGCCCGCTGAGCCCCCTTCCCCCTCCTCTCGCTGCCTCCGCGTGCGGGGCCCCGGGGGAACCCCAAGGAGGCAAGGGACACCGACGGCAGGCTGAGCGGCCACCGCGGAGGGGACCGCGCCCGGCACCGGGCAGAGCGGGCGCCTGTGCCAGGGCAGGCGGGAGGCGGCCGCGGCCTGCACGCCCGGCTTTGTCATCGTGTGTGTTTTGTCTCCGCGAAACTCTGGGCTGGGGAGGGTCCTGCGTCTCCCCACGGCCGCGGGCGCCCAGTTTCTCCGACGGCGGTGCCTCTGCTCTGAAGCGTCCCCGGGAAGAAGGACAAGGCTCGTCCATGGGGACTGGTCCCTGCCTCCGAGGTGCCAGCGGAGGCCCGACCCGGCGAGTGCGGTCACCGCCCTCCAAGCGGAAGGGACAACACGCAGCTGTCACCTCAACAGCGTCACAGAGGCTCCCGTGACATTCGCGACCGTGTACAGGTAGGGCTTGTCTTTGCGACTCAGCTTCGGTACCGCGAGCATGGGCTTTCTAACCGGGTGGCGAATTCCCCACCTCCCTGGTGAGAGCCTGCCGTCCTGGGGGCCGGGTGTGCCCTGGGTCAGCCCACGGGGTGGGGTGTGGATGGTCCCCGGTCCTGCTTCCCCCCCGGGGCCTTTCCTAGTGGCCCTAGCTGGAGTCACACACTGGGGCGCCCGGTGGATTTGGGAGGGATGTGCGGGGTGGGGGCGGGGCAGGAACGCTGCAAAACGAGGGCAAAGGGCAGGACAAGCGGGGTGTTGCCCGAGAAAAGGGGAGCGTGGTCCTTGTGCCCGGATGGGGCTGCCCGGGCAGCCAGAGGGCAGGGAGGTGAGGCAGAGCTGAGGGGGCCCGGGGGGTCCCCGGTGCCAGAGGCGGGTGAGCACTTGGAAGTTCCCGAGGCTGGAGGGCGGAGCAAGGAGGGGCCTCGGGCCGGGCTGCTGCTCAGGGGGGCGTCCCCATCCTTGGGGCCTGTGTCCCGGGTCCTCTTTAGAAGGGATAGAACTTTGTCACCAGTCTTTTCAACAAAGACGCTCTACTGGACTTCATCTGTCCCCAGTCTTAAGAGGCCTGGGGGCTGGGGCTGGGGGTCTGGCCCCGGGGGACGACGGGGGCGATGGTGCGTGTAGCTGAAAGTGGCGCGGCTCTTCTGAGGGTCTGATCACCCACGTCAATCTGGGGGCCATGTGTGGGTCACCTACCACCATCTAGGGACTCAGAGGTCAGCCTGGTCTCTGTTCTGCACCCCCCACCCCCACCCCCGGCCAGTGGACAAAGTTCTCCCTTCCCACCCGCTCCCCAGGCCTCTCGTGGGCCCCGCCCTACAGAGGGTCTGGGCCGAGGTCCCCAGACACGGGGCAGGGGCCCAGCAGGGAGCCAGCTCACAGCCGTAAGGGTGGTGAGGCAGGGTGCTAATGGGGCCTTTGGAGCGTGGGTGCTGTGAGGAGGGGCAAGGAGGCCAGGGCTTGCCCTGCACAGAGCAGACTCGTGGGCTCCTGGGCTCAGGACAGCCCCAGCACCTCTGCCCCTTCCCCCTCCAGGCTGTGCCCAGGCAGGTGGGCGGGGCCTCTCCAGCCTCAACTGCGACCTCTTGCTGCCTGTCCAGCGCCCCCGTGGGTTGTCTCCTGGCCACAATCTCAAGCCAGCTGACCAAACCACCAGGGCTCTGGGCCCAGAGAGCCTTGCAACCAGGGGGTGCCCCCACCAAGAGCGGCTGTGCGCCCAGAGAGCAGCGAGCCCCTATATCATAGGTTTTGCGTAATGAAAGCCCACAGATGCCCAGGAAGCTGTTTTGATTGCCTCAGTGTGCAGAGGAAGAAGCTGGGGCTGGGGGCTCCCCAGCTCATCCAGAGCGACACCCCAGCCAGTCGGAAGGGCAGGGCGTGGTTGGCATGGCCTCCACGGCAAACCAGCCACCTAGAGGGGCTTTCTCCATCAGCCAGCTTTGCAACAGTGGCCTTTTGTTGAACGAAAAGCAGCAGAAGTCACCATGGCTACCAAAGCCCTCAAGTGCCGCCACCACCAGCATGCTGGGGTGAATGCTGGGGAATCCCTTCAAACGCAGACCCAGAGGCCGGAACCTTTAGCCACCTGCCCCCGCGTGAACGCAGTGCCCTCTGCGCTCTCGGAGCTTGATCAGGGTTAACTCGCTCGCCTTCTTCCTTTCCCGGGAGGAAGAAACTCTGGGCCCCGCGGACCAGCGATTTTAACTAGGGGAGATGAGCTCAGGGAGGAAAGTGAGCTGTAAGGGGGCGTTGCTTCTAGAAAGAGTCATTTCGTACTCGTGGGTGGGGCCACAACTCTGTGCAGCCTGAGCAGCCTCCAAGTGTCCTCACCGCTTGCGGTCCGCAGTGCCGACTTTGGGTCCACGTCAGCGGGAGAATGTGTCATCAAGGCATTGAGGACAATGCTAGGTTTTCCGCGGATGGACTACCATGAAATTCCTGAGCAGTGGAAACCAGCTGAAGGCAGGATGAATGAACTATCCCCCAGAATCTCTATTTTCCTCCTACAGTAATATAATTCGGTTAAACAAACACATCATGAAAAATCGGGTGCCAGGCTTGACATAGCGATGAAAAGTAAGCCAAATGGAGCCGAGGAGGGGGTTCAGGATCAGTTGAGGGGAAGAGGGCCTGTTCACGTACGCGTCTTGCCCGCACCTGAGCGCCCGGCGCCTTCTCTGTGGGTCCTCCTGATGCAGGTGGTTTGACTGGTGAGGTTGTCAGAAAGCTTGAGGCATAAGATGGACAGGAACTGGGAGCTGTGACAGATGGACAGCCCATCACGCCATGTTCTGTCCCCTGCCAGAGTAGGTGGTGTGAGTTGGACTCTTCCCTTTGGAGAGTGAGGGGCGCGTGGGGAGGGAGGGCCGCTTTGGGTGGCAGCATTCTGCCTTTGCAGGAGGTCAGTCTCTGCTGCCAGGCGCCTTTGTCATGCGGAAGATGTGATCCAGGGCCCCCGCCTGGAGCCCCCAGGCTCAGGGAGGCCGGGATGTGCCTTAGGTGAGCTGCGTCTGGGCCCAGGCTCCAGGGCTGGAGGCCGTGGTTACACATGGACAGCATGTAGTGCCCGTGGCACGGGAAGGGGCCGGGGGTCTCCCGGGAAATGGAACCAGCAGGACGGATACACATCTCTCTCGCATGTAAGGAGGTGCCGGGGACCAGCGGTCCCCCAAGCACAGCAGGGAGATGCAGGGACCCCTCGTGCCTCTCCCGGCAAAGGACCCTGGAGGAGTCACGTGGCTCCTCCGGCCAGGCCTCCAGCTCCATCCAGCATTTGCCGATTCCGCGCTCCCGCGGCGCATCCCCCCAAGTTTGGTCACAGGGCTGCTCAGCCCGCTTGGTGCCTCTGAAATCAGTAGCAGAGGGAACATGCAGGATTTTCCCAGCCACAGGCATGGGGACCAGGTAATCTGCTCACAAGACAATAGCAGGGTTTCTCCTCTGTGGTGCCGGTGAGACAGCAGGGCGGGCGGGTATAAAGTGGAAACGACCCTGGACCAGGGCCCCTCCTCCCACCCATCCACTCCCAGCTGTGACAGCCGCAGGCTCTCTGCACAGAGTGACCCTCATCATGGAAAGGGAGCCCTGGGAGCCCCGTCTGTGCCCGGCCTGCTGCCACCGGACAGGAGAGCTGCCTCTGCCTGCGCGACTCTCTAGCTGCTGCAGTCGGGCTGTGCGATGTGCGAGGCCTTTGTAATCCTGCATGGGGGGTGGGGGTGGGCTCAGTGGTGGTGGGAGCAGCAGAATCTTTTAGGCACCGGACCCCCTCTTCCCCACGTGGTTACGGAACAGCCTGGTCTGCGCTTCCGCCTAAAGACACGGTGTTTTTCTCAAGTGCGGAAATTCTTATTTATTCTTCCCCAGTGATTCAAAAGCTAGAGCCCCTTTCTCCAGGAACAGGTGTGCCCACCCCTGACTTTGCTCACCAGTGGGGGGGCTCAGAGACTGGCTGAGGGTCTCCCGCTGCCCGAAGCACGTTCACGGTGCCCGCGGCAGTGTGGCATCCACCTGGCGCCTCTACGGGAAAGGGACATTTCACCCCAGTTAATGAGTCATTTTCGGGGAGGTGGGTGGAGTCTGCGGAAATACTGTTTCTCACTCAACTCTCCACTGCTTTCAGCATCTTTTAGTGTTTTTCTCCCCACCATTCCTCCTATGTTGATATTATTTCCATATCATTAGTAGATATTATCGATAAAGTAAGATAACAAAGAAATACAGTATAAGGGCAAATCATGTCAGGCAGAGGCAGACATGGGCATTGTACTGTAGGAAGCGCTTTCTCAGTTCCTTGGTTTATTTACTACGCAAGGACACTGGCCGTTCCAGCCACGTCTCTAAGCTCTTTCACTTGGAGGCTCTGCTGCTTTGCAGTGCTCGGGCATCGCTTCCGCTGCTTCCTCGGATGCTGCATGGCTGCTTCTCCCCGTCCGCTCTGCATACCTGGTGATCGGCACGGCCACTTCCAGGCCAGGCCAAGTTGCTCTTTGTGAACCAGTCTCTGCCCGCTTCCCCAGGCATTTGATGCCTCTGTGATGTCTACTGCTATTGGCTCCTGCACCTTGATAGCTCTGTGATACCCACCGCGATTGGCTCATGAACCTTGATGGCTCTGTGATACCCACTGCGATTGGCTCATGCACCTTGATGGTTCTGTGATACCCACCGCGATTGGCTCATGCACCTTGATGGCTCTGTGATACCCACCGCGATTGGCTCATGCACCTTGATGGTTCTGTGATACCCACTGCTATTGGCTCCCACTCCTCGCCACACCTTCCTCACTTGCTCCCTTGCAGTCCTCCCAAGTAGACTGTCAGCAGCCTGAGAGGCTGACTTTTAATCGTCTTTAAATCTGCCCCACCTGGGTTGGCACCTGTACACAGCAGACGTTCAGCAAGCTTCGCTGGATGAAAACTTAATGACCCCCTGACTGAAAGAAGTTATGGAGCAGTGTCAGCTGAGTGACAGCTGTTATTAGAAAATCAACCACTTTAAATAGACTTTAAAAGGTCCATTCGCCTTCCTTCGTGGAGAAATCCATACAAACCACCTCCGGCGGAGGAGAGGTTGTTGGGTGGTGGACTTGTTTTCATGACGTGGGCACCTTCACGTATTAAATCATTTAGAACCACCGCTGGTTGTCTGAACACCCTGTCTTGTTTGTTTTTCATAGATAATTTGCTGCAACTCAATTCTGAAATGGTCTTGCGAGACTTTAGGCAATGTTTTCTTCTGGAGTCCGGTTAGAACGTGTCAGGCCAGCCTTCCAGGCCCTGGGCTCGGAGGTCTTTGGACCCAGGATTCCCCTTTAGCCTTCCTTACTCCTCGGAAGTCATCGTGCCCTGGAGCTCGTTGCAGAGTGAGCTTTCTTCAGTGGCTTACTCACAAGGTAGGTTTGGATAAGTTCCTTAACCTCTCCAGGGCTCGCTCTCCCCTCTTTAAGGTGATAACAGTATATGCACATGGACCTTCACCAGTGGACACCTGAGTGCCTGTGCAGGTGGGGGTGTGCCGGCACCCGTCCCTGGAAGGCTCAGCCTAGTGGGGTCGAGGAGGCATGCACGGTAGAAAGGGCAGAACCCGTGCTGTGTGGGAGGATGTGGGCAGGTGTACCCAGAGGCCCTGCAGGCCCGTCTGGTGGGGCTGGGAGAGGTGTCACGGGGGGACATCGGCGTCATGGAGTGGCTCAAAGGACAGTTATGATGGCTGGCAGGATGCGGTGGACAGTCGTGGCCCAGGCCCGATGCAGAGTGCTGGACACGCATCCTCTCGTTCAGTGCTCACAGCACTTCTCTGAGGCTGACACTATTATTGCCCCAGATTGGGGTGGCCCCAGACCAGGGTGGGGGAAGGGGCTTGGGAATCCTTTCAAGGAAAGTCCCCACTCAGCTAAGACCTGTGAACTGGCTAGAAAGGGCTGGGTCTGGTCTGTTTCACGAGGCAATACCTTTGAACAGGTTGTGCTGAGGACTCGGAGGTGAGCAACGGGGGCACAACCTATTTGGGGTGAGACGAAGTCCGCGGGAGGAGTTTGGAGAGTGAGGGCGGAAGGGTGGCAAGAGGCGAGGCCAGGACAGTCAGTGAGGAGTCAGCTTTCCTTCTGAGAAGCTGGTGTGTCATCCAAGACCAGTGAAGAGACACTGCGGGAAGATGCATCTTCTCTTTAGATGGAGCACGTGCACCATGGCGTGACCACCAGACAGACGACGGGGTGAATGGGTGCATGGGTTGGTTGGATGGTGGGTGAATGGTGGATGGATGGGTGATGGGTGGGTGGGTGATACTTGGTGGATGGATGGGTGGCGGATGGATGGATGGATGACGGGTGGTGGAAAATGTGTGGATGGGAGGTGGGGAGTGGGGCTGCCCCCTGGAGGCAGGTTAGTGAGAAAATGGCTGCAGACCCAGATGGCTTATGCCGAGGAGGTGAAGGAGGAAGACCCAGGCAGCAGAGGGCTGCTGGTTGCGTCAAATGCTCCCGGAAGTCAGGTCCAGTCTGCAAAGAGGCCACTGGATGTGCCTGCCAGGGAGCTCTTGGTGAATTGAGCCGTGGCGCCTGTGAAACACTGTCTAATGTTGAGGCAGGGGCTCAGCAGGTGGGAGTTCTCCCTTTTCATCAGCACTGAGTTGTTACTTCATTGTCTGCTCCGGCTCTTCCCTCCACTGCCACATCTGACCTCTGTGCCCAGGGGACGGATGTGGCTCCCTCTCTGCCGTGGGGACGGCCGGGTGGCTGAGTCTGTATTTTGTCTTCCCAGGGATTTGGGATGGAATATTATAATCATCACAGTCCATGGCATTTTTATTTCATGCAATCCCAGATTTTACAAGTTCTCATTTCAAAGGTGATTCCTTGTTCCCCTTAATGTTCTTTGCAAAATCTGGGATTTGAGCAGGAAAACCTTCCCTTAACGTGTTGTCACGATGTTCTTAATGAGGCCCAAGGGCAAAGGGCGGGTCAGGTGAGGTCGCCAGACTCCTGGCAAACAGTCTGTTTCAGGCTCTGGCCTTGGCCTTCTTTGTTTTCACGTTACATTCCCAGCTCGAGCTACGGTTTGTCCCCAAGTTCAGCTGGAATCTTTAGCCGCAGAGGCACTTCTCACTGGCCTTTAGTCCCCATCCCGCTGCCCACTGGATGTTGAAGGGAAGGTTCTGAGACTTGGGGCCCAGACAATGCCTGGCTCAACCCAAGCCTGTTCTCAGGACACAGGCAGAAAGCACTGCGATGCTCCTGCTGGATCCCACCCATTGCCCCCCGCCTCCCGGCCCGGCCCCGCCCCGGCATCTCGGTCCCTAAGCCTGTGCCTTTCTGTCTCCCATCGAGGGAACACCTGTTACCCCTGCTGCACCAGCGTGTCTGGAGCAGGACGCTCTGGGGTGCACAGAGCCCCTCAGCACCTCCCCACCCAGTTCAGGGGGGCGGCTCCTGGGCCAGCAGGACAGGAGACAGGGAGCCGATGCCCAGAGAATTAGTGGCCAAGGCACTGACACGGACCGGCCCCGGGACGCCGGCTGGGCCTCTTTTTCCTCGACTTTCAGGCCCCCTGGGGCCGGGGTGGGGGTGGCAGCGTATCGGTCATGGTCATCCATGCAGATGGCCTGGGGAGGGGGTCCCTGTAACGCGGGGGCTGCAAACTTCAGCCGAATGAACCAGCGGTGTTGATAAACCCAGCTCAGCGCAGGCCCAGGAGCCTCTGGCTCCTGGCCCGGCTGGGGGACCGTGGGGTCCGTTTTATGCACGCCCCCCATGGTGTCGCACGTGAGGCTCCAGGCTGTGATCACAGGCGGTCGCACACTCTTCCCCGGGCTGAGCGTTTGCTCCCCGAGGGCCCAGGCCTGAGCTCTGCTGGAGCCCTGGACAGCGTTTTCCCCGTCCCTCCATCCTCTGTCCTCTGTCCCTGGGGCGGGCCCCCGGACCCCGCCAACGGGCTCTGTGCCCCGGGCGCGCCCCGCTCTGTGGGGAGGGGCTGCAGCTCAGATTCACTGGCCGGGGTCCTTAGGGCCCGGCCTCCCTTGGCGCTGTGGCCTTAGTGAAGGGAGCTCCTGCCCGTCGCGATGACAAACAGGCCCTCTGTTTATTGCTATTTCTCCAAATCGCACTTCCTCTGTCGATGGCCAGTTGTTCTCTACACGGAAAGTTTGTTTCCTCTTCCCTCAGGCCTCAGCCTCCTCCCACCCGGGGCAGGCGCTCGGCCGGGTTCTGGTTCTTTCCCTGGACCTGGAGACCTGGCAGTTCTGCTTCCGAAGGTGGACATTTAGCAGGAGGCCGCTGGAGAGACGGGGGCCTCTGCTCAGCCTCTGTCACAAAGAGGCATTTCTGGGGCTCCCCCGCTGGGTGAGGAGTGGGCTTCCGAGACCCCCCTCGGCCGCACGTCACCTTGCCCCCGGGGGCCTGGCTGCGCCCCTCCTGTCTGCGCGGCTCATCCGCCTGTGCGAGCACCGCCGAGGAAGGTGCACCCCAGCGGGTTCAACCCGCTTGACCACGGGCTCGTTGCCCTCTGGCCCCTGCCTGTCAAGCTGGGGTCCCCCCGGAAGGCCACCGGGGTGGCACCTGTCGTCTGGGAGGAGGGTGGGCTGTTCCTCCATCCTTGCTTCCCGGGGGCCCGTTCCCGCTGCTGGGCCCTCCTGGGGGCAGCGCACCTGCTCCCCTCCTGAGCCAGCAGCCTGCTCGCTGCCCCTGTGCCCGTCCTCGCCTCTTCCTCCTGGAGCCTCTGACTGCTGCCCAAGCCAGAGACCCCTTTAAAACATCGCTCAGACATTTAAAAAGCCAGCAGCGCCCTCCCCACTGTTTCCTCCAGAGCAGAAATCAAGGCCCCTGAAACATCCCTCCGCCAGCTCGGGCTGCGGGACCCACGACAGACGCGTCTCACGGGCTGGAGGCGGGACGTCCCTTTCGCCATCAAGGTGCCAGCAGGCGGGGCCCTTCTGAGCCCGCCTGTGAGGGAGACGGTCCCAGGCCCCCCAGCTTCTGGCGTGGCCGAACATCCTCAGCTTGTGAGAAACATCACCCCGTCTTGGTCTCTGCCCTCATGTCGGGTTCTCTGTGTGTCTGGGTCACACGTACCAAGGTAACGGTGAAGGTGCCATCAGCACTTTTAGGAGTTCCCGTTGTGGCTCAGTGGGTTAAGGGCCCGACGTAGTGTCTGTGAGGATGTGGATTCCTGGCCTTGCTCAGTGGGTCAGGGATCCGGCGTTGCCCTGAGCTGTGGTGTGGGTGGCAGACGTGGCTCGGATCTGGCGTGGCTGTGGCTGTGGTGTCGGCTGGCGGCTGTCGTGCCGATTGGACCCCTAGCCTGGGACCCTCCATATGCTGCAGGTGCGGCCCTAAGAAGATAGGAAAAAAAAAAAAATCAGCACGTTTAACTTTGATCCGTAGTTCTACTACCACAGAGCACGTGTTCGAATCGTGCCCTCTGGCTCCACCGTGCCCCCTAGATGCACTTTGCGCCCGTCCGGGGTTCCTCCGCGGGCTTGTAACACCTGCAGCTCTGTCTTGATATTTTGGAAGAGGAGGCCCGTGCGTGGCATGTCCCCAGGTTGGGCTCATCCGGGGCCTCCTCCTCAGTGGACTCCGCCACGTGTGTCCCACACACGGGACACCGCAAGCAGGTGCCGCGTCCGCCTCAGGGCGCCCGTCTGGGCGCAGAGGAGGCGGCGGGGGTGGCGGGGGCTGCAGCCTCGGCTCAGCCGGGTTGGAGTCGGGATGGGGCTCCTGGCCTCATGCCTCTGAACCCAGCCCTTCAGGACACTGGGGAAAAGGGAGGCTCGGGCCCCAGACCCTCCCCCGGACTCCCCGCCCCAGCCTCCTCCCTGTGCTGCCGAGGCCGCAGCCCTGGACACAGAGAGGACGGTCCCATGGTCGCAGCGATGGCCGAGCCGAAGCCCACCCCGAAGCCCCCCCCCCCCGCCCCCCAGCGAGGATGGACAGGGAGCAGCTTCTGAAAGGAGCAAAGGCTGGGACAGCTCTGGCCTCTGCTAAGACAGACACAGAATCAGAGAAAACACTGCCAGCGTGAAAGACACTAAATAAAAACGAGTGAAAAATAGAATGTCAGCTGGGTGAGGACAGAAATAAGTGAGTGGAGAAGCATTCTGGGCGAAGATTGCTGCCCAGCATCGGAAAGACACGGAGGTAGAAATCACTGGAGCAGCAGCGCGTCCCTTAGGCTTTTGAGGATGCAGAGCAGCTGCTGGTGAAGTGGATTCTGGGGCAGCGAGGAGCATCCTGGCACCTGACCTTGGTGCACCTGCGAGATCACAGGCGTGGGGTGGGGTGGTGGCCCCCGCACGCTGTCTTCCTCTGCCGGTGCCCCTTTTCTATGAGGTGCCCCTTGCCACAAACACACGTGCTGCCATCATTACCGACACGTGCGAGGAGGCTGGGCTGAAGGCTCAGCTCCGCCCTGGGCAGACATTTCCCTGTACCCACAGCTGGGGAGGCACACACCTGGGAGAGGCACACACCTGGGGGAGGCACACACCTGGGGGAGGATCACACCTGGGGCAGGAACACATCTGAGAGCACAGATTTGATGTACAGAGGAACATGGGCTGAAAATCCTAGTTTTTCATTCAGTATAAATACAAATGTGTAAGAAACACGTAGCTGTGCTAAACCTCAGCGTTCTAACCCACGAGCGGAAGATAAGGCTTTACAGCATCGCCGCCGGGATGGTACGTGGGAAGTAATCTGTGTTCCTGCAGCGTCGCGAGCACTCGAGGAAAGGTCGTTGTACTGTTACCACGAACACGGCATCATGCTGATTGGGAGACTGAGAGGAGGTGGAAAGAGAGAACGAAAGAGCAAGGGACAGTCAAAAATGGGGGGTAAGGTGGCCTAAGGGAGCTCACAGTTTTGGTAGGTTTGTTTCGAGTCTGGGCATTTTACTCATTCCTGGTGAGTTAAGGTCGTTGTATTGTTGTAGTTGCACTCACGGTCGATTCTCTCGGAGACTTTTAATCATATTAACATCTGGAAATTACAGTATAATTTTCACTTTTTACCATGGGTATTTGTTAGTTCAACTGCGGTACCACCGACTTGGTTGGAAGAGTGGATTTCTAGGGCATGATGTTCAGCCGGGGACTTTGCTGAGAAGACGCCCTATTTTAAGAAACGCTCAGTGATGATGCCGCATCAGCTGCTCCAGAGCACACAGCAAGATGAAAAGCTCTCCAGTGCCTGTTTTGTCTTACGGGGTTTTCAATGCTTTCGTTTTACCGTAACTTAAAAAATCCTTTTATTTTCATCTTCTGTTATTTAGCACGTATACACCTGCAATTATTTTGACCTTTCAGCTTTCCTAAAACTTTTCCTGTAAATCTGCATTTGTTGTGATTCAAAAGACAAAATATTGGCGCTCCCGTGGTGGCACAGTGGTAATGAACCCGACTAGTATCCATGAGGACACGGGTTCGATCCCTGGCCTCGCTCAGTGGGTTAAGGATCCAGTGTTGCCGTGAGCTGTGGTGTAGGTGCAGACACAGCTCAGATCTGGCGTTGCTGTGACTGTGGTATAAGCTGGCAGCTGCAGCTCTGATTCAACCCCTCGCCTAGGAACTTCCATATGCTGCAGGTGTAGCCCTAAAAAGCAAAAAAGCAAAAAAAAAAAAATTAAATCTTGGGTTTGCCCATATCGTGTGCTTCCTCTGCCCTGACTTATCGCGTCAGGTTTTGTTTGATTATAGGCTCTGTGATTTGAGACTGACATGGTTGTCGTTCACTCAGAACCCTATGAAAACATGACCCAAGTAGTCCAGTCTCACAGCAGCCTTGAGGTCAAAGCAGCACGTTCCACCAGGGAAAAATTCCCTTGAAAATGGCTGGGATCCTCCGTAGACTTACTTCCCAGATCCCGCGGGGCGTGGGGGGGGGCTCCACACACAACAACAATCCTGACCCCCCCGCCCCCGGCCTCTCCCACCCGCTTTTCTCTTTCCATCAGCTTCTTTATAAAATTATGCGAAAATTCGTTTTTTCATTCCTAACGTTCACACACTTCATCCTTCTATTTCTCCTCTTAATTTGGTTTTACAAACATCACTCACCCACCAGCTCTCAAACCAGTCTCACACCAGAAGAACATTCTGGGAGGGAGAGAGAAGGAAAGAAAAATTAACGAGCATAACCAGATTTTGTGTCTTGGTTTACTCCTTCGTTTTTCTGGAATATATTCCCAGCTGGTTTGCCTTTTTTATAAAAAGAGGATAATCCAAGGGAAATATTCTTTGTACGTACACGTTTGAAAATGTACCTTCAAGCCTTCCCATCCGACTGTGTCTTAGCTGGGTGTACAAACCTACTTGGAAAGAAACATACGCTGGAGTTCCCGCTGTCGATCTGTGGGCTAAGGGCCTGACATTGTCTCTGTGAGGATGCGGGTTCCACCCTCGGTCTCACTCAGTGGGTTAAGGATCCGGTGTTGCCACAAGCAGTGGCGTAGGTTGTGGATGTGGCTTGGATCTGGTGTCGCCTTGCCTGTGGTGTAGGCCAGAGGCTGCAGCTCCAATTCGACCCCGGGTCTGGGAACCTCCACATGCCGGGGGTGCGGCTGGAAAGAGGAAAACAAGCAAGCGAGCAAGCAAACACGTCTTGCTTGACCACTTGGGCCCCGCTGTCTTCCAGCGCCTGGTGATCCTAAGACAATGCAAAGACGAGGCATCAGAAGGAACAGAGGGACGCCTGTGCGGCTTTTCCCTGGAAGTTTTTAGGCTATTTTCCTCATCTTCAGCATCCCGACGTCTCAGTCCCGTTCTGCTGGTCCTTGTTGAGGAAATGTCCTTTCTGAAATGCTCCTCTCGTGTTATGTCTTGTACGATTTTCCTTTATCTTCCTTTCTGGATTTATTTGTCTCGTGTGGGTTCATTCTCATGTTTTCCCTAAACTTTCCGCTTGTTACTCTTTGCTCAGAATCCTATTATTCTGTTTTCCAGAAGGATTTTAAAACTACTTCTTTAATTTTCTGTATTATATTTTTGCTTTTAAAGTTGCTTTTGTTTTCACTTTTAAAGGCGCTTTCCCACAGCGCGTTCCTTATAACTCCGTCTTCCTCTCTCATGGGTTCAGTGCTGCGCTGAATCTTTTTTTTTCTTTCTTTTTTTTTGTCTTTTTAGGGGACACCTGCGGCATATGGAGGTTCCCAGGCTAGGGGTCAAATCAGAGCTGTAGGTGCCAGCCTGCACCACAGCCACAGCCACGCGGTATCCGAGCCGCGTCTGTGACCTACACCCCTGCTCGTGGTGACGCCAGGTCCCCGACCCAGTGAGCGAGGCCAGGGTTCAAACCTGCATCCTCCTGGATGCTAGTGGGATTCGTTTCTGCTGTGCCACGACGGGAACGCCTATGCCGAATCTTTTTGAAAATAGAAGCAATTTAAAGTCCGATGACTTTTTCTGAGCGTGTCCTTGAATATGGCTTATTTCCTTTGTGTTTGTCCGGTACCTTATCTCGCAGGTGGCTGGCTCTCCCCGGATACCTGGTGACCCGTGGGTGTCCGTGCACATCTAAGAAGGAGGCAGAAAACATCCGTGGGGGCTCTGGGTGGGTGGGTGGGTGGCTCTTGCCGACTGGTGGGCTTTACCTATTGCTGAGGAGTTGGGGGGAGCCATGTTAAGTGGGGGGGGTTCCGGGAGGCAGAGCAGGGAAATCTGGCTCACAGTTTACGTGCTTTAAAGAGAAGCCTGGTGGCAACCTCCTGGCTGTGGTTTGGGCTCCACGTGGCATCGGGGAGGGTGGGGGCCCGTCCCCTCAGCCGTCCCGTTATCCTCAGGTTGGGCCCCGAGTCTCCCCTGCGCTCTCCTTCCAACCTGCGCCTCGGGCCCCGCCTCCGGTGATGTCCTCGCGGCCCACGGGCAGAGACGGTTGAAAGCTCACCCTTGTTTATGGCTCTGCTTCCTTCCTCGGTCGCCGTAGATGTTTGTGTCCTCTGCATCCAGTGTCATGGGGCCTCGGGAGGCAAAAGCCGTGCCCATCCTTGTCCAGAGTGCTCAGGGGCTCCCTCGCGCGTGGGTGAGGGCTCTGCCCAGGGCCAGGGCGAGGGCTTGCACCTCTGTCCCCACCGCACCTTCACCTCTGAGTCTGTCTCTGTAGAGCGCGGGGGAGAGGAGAGACTATTTCCCAAGAACGGGCTCACGAGACTGAGGAGCGGGCGAGTCCCCCATCTGTCTCCCATCTGCCCCCCGGGGGGGCCGGCCGGCGGGACGGGGGCCCGGATGGCTCCCTTGCAGTGTTGGGAGCTGTTCTTCAGTAACCTCCGTCTCAGCTCCTAAGCCTCCGACGGATCGGAGGGTCATCTGCCGTCCTCAAAATCTATCGATTGACGTGCGAATCATGCGTCCACAGTGCGGCACCGTCTGGACCGCGTACCTGGTCTGCACAGGCTAATTACCCATCGCAAGTGGAACCCGAAAGCCACAGAGCACGGCTCCTGCCGCAGACTGTTTCCCGGCCTAGAGGGTGGGGCGTCGGGAGAGAAAGGTGCCTCCCCACCCCTGCCGGGGGTGCCGTTCTGCACAACTCACATCCCGCAGGAGGGAAGTCCCTGTTGGGGAGCAGGTCCATGCGGCAGGAAGGAAGGAACTCAGCCCCTCCCCCCCCCCCCCGCCCAGAGCGCCCCTGCACCTCCAGGGCAGAGTGCTGAGGTCTGGGGAGAAGCGTCGGTTTCCCAGGATAGCGCGGGGCCCTGTGTCTTGAGGACGGTGGTTTTAGGGGTTTGACCGCAGGGTTGGGGGCTCGGGCTTCCACGGAGGGGCGTGGGAGGCATCTTCCTACTCCTTCTCTTTGGTTTTTCCTGCTTGTTTCTAAGGCGCCGTCGTGGGAATCTCTCCTGCACGTGTCGGGTGCTCCCAAGGGCCCCAGGGCAGGCCCGTGAAGCTCAGGGTCCTCCCACCCCTGCTCTCCTCTGGCTCTTGGACAACCGTGTGGGGACCCAGGAGGGACCCCGGGGGAAGGGAAGGGACGAGCAGGGTGGGCAGCTTGTCTGCTTCCCCCGTCTTGGGGGTCAAACGTTTCCTCGTGCTGGTTCACCTCACCTCTTCTCACCTGCTCGGGCGGCAGATCGAGGACAGTGGCCCTTGGCGGGGACGACCCCGCTCCAGGGACCCTCAGCAGTACCTCGGGACAGTCTCAATTGTCACATCAGGGGGGCTCCTGGCATCTAGCAGACAGAGGGCAGTGATTCCGCTCAATACTCTGCAGTTCACGGGACGCCCCAACCAGGCGTGTCTGGTCCCCGATGTCGCAAGTGCAGACCCCGAGAAGCCCTGTCTAGAGAACGGAGATCTGTGCCAAATCCCAGAGGGAGCAGGAGGCTTCCTGGAGGCGGTGGCCTGGTTTTAGTCTTCAGGCAGAGAAGGGAGAGGGCGCCTGTGCCCATCGGTTCTCTAGGCACAGGGGCCTGCAGGGGACCTGTTTCCAGGGGCAGCTGTTGCAGCCCCTCCCAAACTGGTGGGCTGAGCTGGGGTGGCGGCGTAGAAACCCCGAATTCCAGGGCCTCGCTCAGTCGCTCTAGGGAGAACTGACGAGGGCCCTGAGCTTTGACTGGTCACCTCCGAGCTCGACGCGGGGGTGTGGCAGTGACCAGGGGGGACGTGGCCTTGTCCCCCCAGGGCATGGCGTCTGTGTGGAGAGGACAGGCCTCTACACAGGTGGGTTCCTGCGCATGTTACGCGGGGTTGAGTTGGATCCTGAGAGCCGGGCAGGGACCCCGGGGTCCAGGTTG
Source organism: Phacochoerus africanus (assembly GCF_016906955.1). Classification (NCBI taxonomy): domain Eukaryota; kingdom Metazoa; phylum Chordata; class Mammalia; order Artiodactyla; family Suidae; genus Phacochoerus; species Phacochoerus africanus. The sequence continues at coordinate 77,226,274 of NC_062556.1, forward strand.
TGGGGGCAGGGGATCCTCACATGGGTGGGGCCGAGCGCCTGGGGGTTTGCGGGGACGCCACTGTGAGAGTTGACGGACTCCAGCCGGCTCGCCCCCTGCCCCGCAAGGGCAGGTGGCCCTAGGGGGGCGGGACGAGGTCTGGGGGCTGGGGAGCTGGAGGCTCCGCACCTCGCCTCACGCCCTGTCTCCACCTCGGAGCAGGACTGACAGTCCCATCGGGGAAACTGGAGCCCACGGTGCCCCCCCCCCGCCCCCGCACCTGCTCAGCCTCTCCGGAGACCCCGCCACGGCCGGGGGGGGGGGGTGGAGAATGAAACCTCAGGGGAGGCTGCGGGCCAGGAGGCTCCCGGTGCCTGGACGTGATGCGAGAGCCGTTTCCTGAGTTTTCACGCCTCAGAAGCCGAAGCTCACATGTAAGAAATTTCAACTGCGGGACGATTCCCAGCAGCCCAGAGTCCTCGGGGAAGGACGGAGCTGGCGGCCCTGGGGTGGTGGGGGGGGCAGGGGGGCCTGGTGGCGCCCAGGTGTCCTGCCAGGCAGGTGCCTGGTGCTAGAGCCCCCTGCCCAGCAGCTGCTCCCCACCTGCTCAGAGTAGGGACCCCCACCCCAGGTGGACCGTATGTCCTCCCAGGGCAGGGGGTGTCCTTTGCTCTTCTGATGGACCCGCGAGCACGTGGGCCCGTCACTGCCTTGTGCTTGATGACGCCTAAGACAAAGTGAGGCTGTGAGCCCAGCCTGGTGGGGGCCCGGGGCCCCTCTGTCAGGGAGGCGCTCCTTCCATGGATCCCGGGAGGGCTCTGGCCACTGGGAGGGAGCCTCGATCTCAGAGGCCCCACCTGGCCTGCCTTGCTCGCCACACTGTGGTGGCTCCCAGGGCCCTGAGTGGCTGACCTGTGACCCGTGCCCACAGCCAGCCCTCCTCTCTCAGGCCCTTCCCCCACATGCACTTGACCCCCCCGCGTCGACTGCGAGGCCCTCCTGACCTCTCCTGCGGTGACACTGAACGGTGTCACTACAAACACTGGGTCACGTGACGGGTTATATGTATTTTGACGTTTCTCTCTTGTGCTAAAATGATGTTTTTCTTCTCCCGGTGGATTCCCCCGAGCTGAGGGGTCCATTTGTCTCATCTCCACTCTTGCCCGCTCCTGGGTGCGGTGGCCCTTCTGGGCTGTGTGGGGTTGAGGGACTGTTTGAGGGCAGACGAGGCGTCTCAGGGCTGCAGAGGGGGTGTGACTGCCACCAGCAGCAACCTTGGTCACCAACACATGGCTGTGGAGGTGTTCTGCTCAGAGGCCAGGATCGAGGCATGGTTTGCATGTGGCTTTTTAAGATAACCTAAGAAGTATCTGGGAGTCTTTGAGGGGCCTTGATATTTAGAGGGTATTTGCATCGTTCTGGACCATGTACTATAGACATGTGTCTGTTACATCCCATGTAAACTGGGAGGAATATACCACTTAGAGACGGGAGACAGGCCGGGACGTACCTTGGAGACGGGAGACAGGCAGGGAGGTACCTTAGAGACGGGAGACAGGCAGGGAGGTGCCTTAGAGACGGGAGACAGGCAGGGAGGTGCCTTAGAGACGGGAGACAGGCAGGGAGGTACCTTGGAGACGGGAGACAGGCAGGGAGGTGCCTTAGAGACGGGAGACAGGCAGGGAGGTGCCTTAGAGACGGGAGACAGGCAGGGAGGTGCCTTAGAGACGGGAGACAGGCAGGGAGGTGCCTTAGAGACGGGAGACAGGCAGGGAGGTGCCTTAGAGACGGGAGACAGGCAGGGAGGTACCTTGGAGATGGAAGACAGGCAGGGAGGTACCTTAGAGACGGGAGACAGGAGACAGGCAGGGAGGTACGAGGCAGCCCATGGGTGGTCTGGGTGGACACCTCTGAGGCCGGGGCTGCCCAGGTCTCGGTCCTGGGCAGGACCCCCCCTCCCGACCCCCGCAGATGTGCCTCCCCTGTGAGCTCTTCTCTTCCTCCACCAAATGCTGCTCCTTGGAAGCTGGTTTGGCAACTGAGTGTTTTCTCACAGACACACACACAGACACACACACACACACACACACACACAGCTGCAAACACAGACACGCACAAGTGCACACATATAAACACACAGAAACTTTCATACACAAACAAGCACAAACACACAGATATGCACATACACAAGTACAAATAACACATATGCACAAACACATATACACCTGCAAACATAGACCACACACAGGTGCATGTGTACACACACAGATATGCACACAGACATACACAAAATGCATACCTACATACACACAGAAGCTTTTATACACAAACATGCACAAGCACACATATGCGCACAAACACACACACACAAGTACATACAACCTCCACACACACTGTGCACAGTGCCCGAGGGTGAGGGCTCCGAGAATTGCTCTGTTATTTTTATCATAGTTCCTTCAGTCCAGCAGGAGGCCAACCCCGGCTAAAGTTGGGCGTGGGGTTCGGGGTGGGTGGGTGGGCCAGGGCTGGGGTGGGGCCGTGCAGAAGGGCGGGGGTCTGAGCGACCAGCGGGGGGTGGGTGCTGTGGGCCGGCTATTGGCGCAGGTGTACCTGTGTCATGGTGCAGGTGTGCCCGTGTCACACAGCTCTGCTCGCCTTCTTCGGTGTTAACCTGGGGACTGGAGCTGAAGCGGGTCGGCTCTCTGTGGCCCAGAAGAAGGAGTGGAATTTCGCTCTGCGTCCACGTCGCACCGGCGTCGCTGGGCCCCTAACGGCAGAGGACCCCTCTTTTGTGCTGCTTCCATGCAGACACTAAGCCGGGTGCAAACAGAAGGACCGCTGCCTACTGTTGTACCAGAAACAACAGGGCCCCCGGCAGACACCCAGCCAGAGATCCAGAGGCTGCTCGGATTCTGCATTTTCTGGCAGGAAAACCAACATCACACACGCGGGCTTTGTTCTCTCCGGGCATCAGCTCCAGGATGTTTTATGTCTCAGCAATAATTGGGCCTCAACGGCTCAGGAGCCGCTCGCCAATCTGTCACTCCCTGCTCCATCTTTAGAATGCGTGGCACTCTCTCCAAAGGCCCGGGCCGGAGGCCGCTGGCTGCCTCGCGTGGAGGCCGAGAGCTGGAGGACGTGGGCCCGGGCTGTCCCACCGGGGATTCAGGACAGACGGTCGGGGTCTGGAGGAAAAGCAGCCTCACCTCCAGCCTGGTCCCCACCCCTCACCCCCGCTGCTGGCTTTCACTGGGCAGCACACACCTTGCTTGAGCGGCCAGGAGGGAGGCTGGGGTCCAGTTTAGGGGGATCAAAGCCTGTAAGACATCGGGGAGGCCTGGGGCTGTGGCGAGCGTTGTCCCGCCTCTCTTCCTCTCTTTTGGGGCCGCTGATCTTGCTCCTGGGACCTGATCAGGGTCCTGCACGGCTGCCCTGGTGCCTTGCCCAGCTTGGAGACCGTGGTCGGACTCTGAAGCTGCCCTTCTGGTCCATCACGAGGCCGCGAGGTGTCTTCGCAGAGGCCGGGCCCTCAGCTCCCTCAGGAGGTTGGACGAGCCAGCGTCCCGGGTCCAAGGCCGACTGCGCTGTGTCGTCCAGCCTGGCAGGACAGAGAAGTAGGACCGCGTTGGGGTGTCCGGCGCAGTGTCCAGTCACAGCTGCGTCGTCACAGCTCTAGTTATGTCACAAAGACAACTCCGAGATCTCCCAGGAACACAGCAGCCCCCCGCCTCCCCTTCCCCTGATTTTCAGCCTCCTGCTGAAAACCGGGAGCAAAGGATCTCGTCTGACCTTGGAGGCCCACACGTGCCGGGCGACGTCGGAGCTCAACACGGATTGAACCGACGCCTCCTGCTCACACGGCTGACGATCTGGGCGACTGTGTACCACGTCCTGTGCAGGGGTGGGGCCCCGGGAATCCGGGGGCGTCAGGACGTCGCAACCCCGGGAGCGCGTCCGGCCTGTGTTCACTTAGCCACCGGGCTGCGCGGGCCCTTGTGAAGCCTGTCGTCAGACGCAGCCTCCATGCCCAGGGGCAGGGCTGCGGGCGACGATTTTAGGCTCACATTTGAATCTGAAAGGCTGCCCACAGCTGTCCGGGTTCGAGTGGTCACAGCACGTGCAGACCGGAGGGGTCGCACAGCCTGGCACGGGGCTGGCACTCGGCGGAGGCAGGTCCCGCCCCTACTCTTGGTCCTTCTAGGCCTTCAGCCCAACAGCCCTTAAGACACTTGCAACGGGGAAATAACGTCCTTGCTTTAGAATGACGAGAAACAGGCCGGAATGCAGAGCTCGTTCTTTCTTCCTGTCCGGGCCTGGCACAGGAAAGACCGTGCACGGCCGTTCCGTCCCGCTGGGCGTCAGCGCCACATGGGCCCTTGCACCTGCAGCCTGGCCTCGGTTCCCTTCCCCGGGGCTGTGTGGCGACGGCTCCTGGGGAAGCCTGTTGTCCCCTGGTGACCACTTGCGCAGTCGCGGAAAAGCTGATGGTCGGGGAGCTGCGAGCAGGGGCTCCCGGGTTTCTGTCACCGTCACACCTGTGCCCCGGACCCCGACGCGCACCCCTCAAGGCTGTGGTGTTCCTTTGTCCTCTGAGCCCCAATGTCAGGGGCTCACAGAGCCAGAGGGACCCTCCGTGGCGGGCGGGCCCTCCCCGTCATGGATGGAGGGTACTGGACGGTTCGGCGCCCGGGCACTGACCCCGGGCCAGAGCCTTCCGCCCTCTGGTTCCCGCGGCTCTGACCGTCACCGGCCCAGGCTGGTCTCACTCACACGAGCAGGCGTATCTGAAGCCACCGCCGGACTCCGAGCCTCTGGTCCGGGTGACACGTGTGGTCTTCCTTCCAGTCGGGTTTGCCCATCACACTGGAGTGGGTTCCACACCGACACACCTCCCGGGGGCTCCTTCTTAATCCCGTTCCTCCCAAACTCAGGGGCCTGGCGGGCACCCTGCTCAGGTGTGAGAGAGGAGGGCAGGCGGGGGCCGCGGTTCAGTCTGCTCCTCCCTGGCCTGGCCCGGGTGTCGTGTGGTTTCCGGGGTCTTTACCTACCGGGGTTGGGCGTCTGGTCAGGGAGCCTGACGAGGTTGGTTCAAGGAGAATTACTATGAGGTCACACGTTACCCAGGCTGAACCTCGGGAGGAGATTTTAAGCATGACTATATCATCTTTGCGTATTGCGATGATTCTGAGTCACGGTTTTGAATCCAGAATTTTAGCGGCCGGTCATCATTTGGCGACATTATCTGTAAATTTCGCCGAGCACACCTGCTCTGTCACAGTACAGGACGGGACAGTCCAGGGCAAGAGCCTCCTTGCGAGGGTTGATCCCGAGCCTCGAGTCTGCAGCTGGCCGGGCTCGACCCCCTGCCCGCGCCCCCCTGGTCCGCGGTTCTCTCCCGCGAGGGCCCGGGGTTGAGCAGCACGCCCGGCGCCTCCTCTCTGAGGCCTTGACAAGGTGCCAGCCTTGGTGGCCTTGCTTCCCTCCCAGCTACGTCACACTCCCCCTGCTCTCCGTGGCTTTGGATCCGTGGACAATGTAGTTTCAACTTATCAAAGGATTTTTTAAACAACTGTTTTTTGAGGCCTGATTGATACCTGATAAACTGTGCACGTACAGCGGATGCTTGGGCAAGGTTTGACGTGTGTAAATGGGAACCACGGCCACAAGGAGAAGAATTCTTGTATCCGTGACCCCAGCGTCCCCTTTGGAAGCCTTCTCCCGCTGCCCTGCTCCCAGGGACATGCTATCGATAGTGTGTATTTTTCAGGGTTTTATATGAACAGAATAATACAGTATACACTCCTTTTGGTTTGGCTTCTTTCACTGAAATTCCAGTGGAATCTATATAAAAACCAAACCAAACCAAACAACAACCCAACCACCCAGCTGTTAGAACAAATCAGTGAGTTTAGCAAGGCTGCAGGGTACCCGGTCAGTACGCAAAATACATCGAATGTCCATGAGCTAGAAAGCAACTCACAAAATCTGAAACAAAAATATGATAGCAGCAAATAATATGAAATATTGAGGGATAAATCTGACAACTAAAGATCACAAGAGAGCAAAGAGAATGCAGGAACACACAACCTGCAGAGACTCGGGCTTGGTATCTTTGGGGTCATTTACGTGTGGCGAAGACGGCGGTTCAGCTCTGAGTTGCGTCAAAGTGCCCCTAGTACGAACGGAACCCGCTGGTAATTACACGGTTCTCTCTCGGGCTAATGGCTCCTAAACAGTGCCTTACACCACCACGCCTTCCTGAGCAGTTTCCGCGCAGCAAGTGCTCTTAGGTAACGTGCTGTTCTCTCTTTTTTTATTGAAGACTAGTTTGCAATGTTGTATTAGCTTCAAGTGTACAGCAAAGTGATCCAGTTACGCACACACACACGTTCTTTTTCAGATGCTTTTCCGCCGTGGGGGATTGCAAGATGCCGATTCCCGTTCCTTGGGCTGTACCGTTGGTCCTTGTTAACCTCTTGGTGCAGCGCTGTCCTCTGTGGGGAGTTGCCTGGCTTCTGCGGCCACGCTGTCCTGCACCTGATCGTCACGGCAGCCTCTTCTCGCTCTCCCGTCTCCTGCCGATGGCTGAAAACCAAGCACTTTCCCCTCAGCGCCCTGCTTTCCGTCGCAGGGCTGCAGTCCTTGAGCCCATCTCGGAATGTGCACGCAGCTAGTGACATTCCCCTGCGTCTTTAACGCACATAAGGCATGGCCTTTGCTACGATTTTCAAGCCAACCTCAAGCCCTGAGCAGAGGGATGCATTTTCTCCACCCGTAGGTGGACAGAGGCTCGGATCTAAAGAGGTTCCTCTAAACGGCTAAGTCTGTACGGAAACCCTCGGGCTGTATTATAAACCATCACTCACGGGAACGTTGGAACGATTTTTAAAGTGTATTTTTATAAAACTGAAGTAAAGAGCAGACTGAATAATTTAACTACTTGGGCGCAAACAGAGCCTCACCTTGGTTCCAGCCTTCCAGGCCAGGCTTGGAGCCTCGTCCAGGCCGGGCCTGGAGCTGAGCGAGCGTTTGGGTTTAGGGTAGGGCCTGGGCGGTGTGTGGGTATTCTGGTTCCTGTCCTTGACTCTGGCCCCTGGAGTCGGTTTTGGACCCAAGTGCTTGTCTTCTCAGCGCCCTTCCCTCCAGCATCCGTGGTGTCACCGAATCTCAGGGGCGGGGGCAGGAGTGGGGTTCTCAGTCCCCGGCCGCCTGCTTCTGATTCTCGTCGACACCACACGGGCCGAGCTGCGCCCAGGCCCCAGCGTCCAGGGCGCAGGTGTACCTGGGAGGGTCCCAGCTACAAGCAGGAGGCGGGATCGACGCAGGCTGAGTGCCCCTTGCTGGCTGCGCGCCTGCGTGGCCTGAGCTCGCCCCGCGCTTGATGGCCCAGGGGACAGACAGGGGTCTGTGGGGACCACGGTGCACTCTTGGGAGGAGGTCGGCCATCGGCCAGCACCTGTCGGCTGCTCAGCTGGCTGGTGTTGGACCCAGGACGGCATCTCGTCTTGGTGGTTAAAGCCGGGTGACCACCCAGGATCTGAGCCCGGGCCCCTTTCTCAGACTCCCAAGTAAAGCCCGGGGCAGCCGTGGGTCCCAGGAGGATTCTGGGAGCAGAGGGAGGAGCGAGGACTGGGGAGACAGGAGCAGCGAGGAGGTGGGACCCCCGTACTGACCCCCATACCGTCGGCAGCCAGGCATCTGTGCGCTCAGGGAGGTGTCAGCAGAGGTGGCCGGAGCGTTTCCTGGGGCCCGTGTTAGCTGCAGCACGTTCTAAATCACCAGCCGTGAACATCAGTTACCTTTGCAGAGTCCGGATTTGCTTGTCATGCCCACAGACAGGGAAAAGGATTTTCACATTTTGTCAATTCTCCGGGAAAAAATGCTTCTATTCCCATAAGAAGCAGTGGACAAGAAGTGACAGAATGGGAAAAATAGAAGCACTGTGTGCTGTTTTCTCCCCATGTTCTTTGGTGAAATAATTCATGAATGCTTTATTTTTTTACTTTTATTTTTGCTTTTCAGGGCTGCACCTGCAGCATATGGAGGTTCCCAGACTAGGGGACTAATTGGAGCTACAGCTGCCGGCCTGCACCACAGCCATAGCCATGGGGGAATCTGGGCTGCATCTGCGACCTACACCACGGCTCACGGCAACGCCGGGTCCTTAACCCACTGAGCGGGGCCAGGGATTGAACCCGCAATCTCATGGTTCCTAGTTGGATTCGTTTCCACTGAGCCACAACGGGAACTCCCTTCACGAATGCTTTAGAGAGAAAGGAGATGGTGTGTGTGTGCGCGCGCGCGCCCACGCGCAAGAGACAGAGGGGGAGCATGACTCTCGGTGGGTGGGCCTGCGTGGTTAGGCCTGCCTCACTGGCAGACTGGCTTCCAGCACCTGGGCTGCTCCTGTTGTAAACTCAGCCTCGGGCCCTTCCTGCTCCTGGGCCTGGCGCTGCTCTGAGGACTGCGCGCGGGGGGGGGCGGGGGTTGGGGGGGGTGGCTTCTGCACAGTGGACGTGGTTGTGGTTTGCTTCCCAGGGGGCTCAGCAGGAAAAGGCTTTGGAGGAACTCGCTCTGTGTGCCCTGCTGACGGCGCGGCCGCTCTGCTCTTTGCAGGGAGACACGCTGCCGTCTGCTTGGCTCCGAGCTCACATCTCAGGCTCGGCCTCTGTGTGACGGTGGTCGCACGGCCCGGGGCCGCGTGGTCAGGATGAAATGCAGCCCTGGTATTTCTTTCCTGAGGAACCTGCTGGGAGCCAGGCCCAGGGGAGGCAGGCCTGGCGGCGGAGGAATCCGCGAGGGTCGCGCCCTCTAGCGACGTGGCGCTGGGACTCCGACAGGCCTGTCCCTGCCTCTGCTCTCGGATCTGCCTCCTCGCAGCCAAGGCCCTGCCGTGCTCCGGCTGGGGTCCGTTGTTACCTGTTAAGAATGTGTGCTTCTGAGGTTTGCAGGGAGGTCTAGGGAGATTTTCCTTGCGTTTTAAAGAAAGAAAACTGCAAACACCTTCGGACACAGGTAAGAGTGGGATCGTCTGAAGATTCCTGCGCACGAGGTGATCAGAGTCCCTGTCAGAGGCTTGAGTGGTGTCACGGACACCCGAGAGGGGCTGGGGGGCTGGGCTCAGGTGCTTGGGGCCCCCCTGCCTCCTGGTGGCACCGACAACCTGTGGACCCGGATGGCAGCCTCACTTCGTCGTTAAAGGGTTTCAGGCTTCGCGAAATGGGACAGGAAGAAGCACAGGCAGAGGTGCCCACCTCCAGGTAGCCCCTGTGTCCCTGAGAGCCCAGTGGGCATCACAGCCTGAGGTCTGGGGGCAGTGGGAGGCACGTGGCCCTGGGCCCTGCCACCTCCCCAGTCCCGTGAGCCCAGCCGGCAGGGGGAGAGGGGGACAGTGGCTGTCGGGTCGGCGGGGACAGGACCTCGTGTGGGCTGCTGCCCTCGGTTACTTTTCTCCTGGGCTGTTCGGGAAACTTTCAACAATGAACAACTAACGCCGAAATGTCCTTCACCTGCCCAGACTCAACGGTGACCCTGGCCGCACCTGCTTTCTCTGTCCTCTCGGTGTATTTCTCTCTCTATGTCGTATCTTTCTATCCCTGTCTGTCTGTCTGTCTATCTATATTCTATCATCTATCCGTCTGTCATCTGTCTGTCTACCTGTGTGTCTCTCTGAACAATTTGGTAGTACCTTGCAGGCGTTCTGACACCTCACCTCCAAGCGCTCTAACCTGCACCTCCTGATAAGTTCGCACATCCCCGTAACCCCAACCACACGATCACACTTAAGAAAACTAAGGATTTCCTAACGTCATCTAAGAACATGGGCTGCAGGTTTCATGGAGACTCTGTATCTCCAAGTACATCTGTCAAAAGATGCCACCTCGCCCCCACTGGGAAGGTCGCTATTCAGGAAACCAGAACAGCAGGTGCTGGCGAGGGCGTGGGGCAAAGGGAAGGCTCCCGCACCGCCGGCGGGAGTGTAACGTGCTGCAGCCACGTGGAAACAGCAGGGAGCGCCCTCCAAGAATTAAAAGCAGAATCGCCATGTGATTCAGGAGCTCCATTTCTGGATGTGTCTCCAAGAGGGCTGGAATTAGTGTCCCAGGAGATGTCTGCTCCCCGCCGTGTCCGTGCAGCCCGATTCCCACAGCCAAGGTTTGGAGCCAAGCCACGGGCCGGGGGCGTTAATGGTTGCTGGACGAACGCTTCCATTGTTGTATACGTACCATGCCCTGCTCCTCGGCCAGGGGAGGAAGGAAATCCCGATGCGTGCCGAGCATGGACGGACCTCGAGGACGTCCCGCCGAGAGGAGGAAGCCAGTTGCAGAAGGACGGGGGCTGTCCGATTCCACTTGTTTGCGGTACTTTGGGGCATCAGATTGCTGGAGACGGAAAGCAGACGGGGGACCAGGGGCCGGGAGGGGAGACGGGGCTTCTGGGTTGGAGTTTCGGTTGTGCAGACTGCGAAATGGAGCGGTTTGCGCAATGCTTTGCACAACAGTGTGAAAGCAGTTAACGCTACGGGACTGGACACTTGGAAATGGTTCAGATGGTAAACTGCACATTATGTGGGTTTTTAAAAATTTACTGCAATTAAAAAAAGCCCACACTGGCCTCTGGAGGTCCACTGCTTTGGACCATAAAGCTGCCTTTGATACCCACGCACGATCCGGACCTCAGCCCCCTCCTCTGTAGAGCGGGTGAAAAGAGCCTCGCCGCGCATGCCGTGTTGCGTGAGAGCTGATCCTTTGCACAGAGAAGACGTCTCAGGCCGGCAGCCTCGTGACCACCCGCTCCTGGCGCTTCCGTCGGAGGAAGTGGGGGTGCTCTGGGGCTCCTCGTGTTAGACACGATGTCCACTTAGCATCACGTGGCACTTTTTCAGACCTTGGAGTCTAGAAAATCCTGACTTACAACATCCCCGTTGAGCTTCCACGTGCATCTGCCTGTTGACTCGGGCCCCAGATAAAGGGGATGTCAGCGCAGGTTCCAGCCCAGAGAAGCTGCGGCATCTGGGGGAAGCTGAGGGATCGTTTGGAGAAGCGGTTTTGCCTCGGGCACCGTGAGGCGTCGTCTGCCCGGGAGCTCCGGCGCCGGTGAAGGTGGTGAGCTCCCCCGGGAATCCATCACAGCCTCGAGCTCCGAGTTCAGGCTCCAAACCCCGTGGCCCTGATTCCAGTGGAACCTGTTTATCGGCTGTCGTGGATGGTGCCGTGAGGACGTCGTGAGGAGGTGGGGGGAAAACCTTACAGCTCGGCTTTTGTCTTTGTTTCTAGAACGTGCAAGCCGAGCTAGCCACCGCAGGGGTGCCGATCTTGTCTCTTTTGCACTAGTTCCTGCTGTGGCCGTCGATACCCGATGCTCCCCATCTTCCGTTTGCCAAAACCGAAGTGAAGCTGGGATGTACTTGGAGTCAGTGCAGTGAGTGCTTTTGGCTAGAGGCGGCTGCATTTTATACACGAGATACCGAGACGCGCGTGGGGTAAGGACACAAGCACATTCGTGTAGCGAGAAATCGATTCTCTTCCCTCCTGGCCTTGTTTGTGCACAGACACCCTCCAAGTACAAGAGCTTCATGGGAGTTTTTGCAGATAGGATCTTCTGCTGTTTACTTTCCCCTGTGGCCACCATCCTTTCTGGGTGCCCTAAAGGAGAGGGTGCTTTTCGCTGCAGCAGTCCGGATTTCTGGAATATTCCCTCCTGGGGTTTCATTTCCGTCCGCTATCTTTGACTTTCTCCTCTGTCTCGATGTGTCCCAACCGTGTCTTTATTCACTTCCTGCCTTAGAGTGTTATGGTTTAAATGATTTCCAGTGATACCTCTATTTCTTTGGGTGGTAGTAAGTACACTTGTTTAACGTTATACGTTCCCCTGTCAGAGTTCCTCGGGATGGAGCAGGGCTCGTCGGTTTACGCACCTCATCTCAAAGCTGCCCCATTTTGCGGGGCGCGGACGAGCATCGGGGAGTCGGTGTCGTCTGTCTGGGGAATCACGCGGTCCTTCCTGCAGCCCGAGGCAGCGACCCTTCTCCAGGGAGAAAGATGGAGACGGGGCCTGAGGATAGCCTGTGCTCAGACGTCGTGTCGAATACACTCTTGCACCGTGTTTGAAATCATATCCTGGGCATTTCAGGAATTATAAGCCCTATTTTTTTATTCTCATGGTTTTTATCTTATTGCAGCTTGTAACTTTGTAGAGATTTTACCATTGTGAAGGATTAACTTTTAATTACAATCTTTAGGAGGGCGGGAATTTAGAAATAATTTTCAGGGGAGTTTACAACCAGAAGTTTGGGTTTCTTTCTCTGCGTGGCTGGTTTGGAGGAAGAAATAGGCTGCTCACATGTGGGTGGGATATTAACCTGCTTGGTTGACTTGGAAAGGCTGGGGTTTGATTTTGTTCATGTTGCTGCTGCCTCGGGACTTTTCCTGTTATTTAGGACCGAGCAGTGACACGTGGATGTGTGTGTGTTATGAACACGTGGGCTTTCTTAGGAGGATACAGACTTAAACAAGACAGCTTTTATCCAGCTTTTTTTTGGGTTCACGCACGGAATAGTGGCATGGGGTGCAGCACGAGCCCTAAACTTTCCGCCCAGTTCAGCCTCTCCCAGATGCTCATCTCTCGGGTGCCGATGGCTTCTTTCCATCCTGCAAACTCCCCAGTGGCGCCGTGGGCACAGACGCAGACACAAGGATGCAGGTTTGTGGCATACACGGACACGGGCATGGCCTTCTTTTTTTGCACAGTGTCATAGTGCAGAGGGTGTATGTGTGGCATATGTGGGAGTGCGTGTTGTGTGCATGTGTGTGCATTCCACGTGTGTGTGTGGTGTGTGTGGTGTGTGGTGTGTACCGTGAGCATGGATGAGGGTGTGCAGATATGTGTGTGTGTCGTGTGTGCACACACTCCTGTGTGCAGAGGAATGCTGCCAGCAGGTGTCTGCAGACCGGCTTGAACGAGGCTAGGTGTGGTTGATGTGGACGTGGGCCGTGGGCGATGGCTCAGTGGGCAGCGTCCAGGCCCTGCGGGACTGTGGCAGGGAAGGTGGGTAGGGGCTGGTCCCCTTCTGGCTCTTCTCCCCAGGCTGGTCCTCCGCTCAGCAGCCTCTGGCGCCACCTGTTGGCCAGGGACTCCCATGCCCGGAGCCGCAGGCTGGTGAGTGGGCTGGAGGCCCGGGGCAGCCTCTCCCACCTGAGGGCGCAGGGCGGGGTGGCCTTCTGGTCCTGCTGCTGCACGGACTTTGTACGCAGGGCTGGTTCAGTAAAGCCAGCTGTCCTGGGCCCTTGATCTCCTCCATGGTGGCGAGTTCTCAGCTCCAGAGACGCTTGAAGCAGGTCATTGAGGAATAAGATGCGGCTGGGCATGGACGCCAGGCTGGCTGAGCAGCCTCTACGCCCAGCAGCCTGCTGTGTTGGGGTGGGCTCTCTGGAGCACCCCCCCGCTGTCCCATGTGCCTGTGCACGCTCCATTCTGGGGGGGCTTTAAGTCCCCCTGTTTGGGAATGAAACAGTGCGCTCTTGAAGGTCACGTCTCTGGGGATGAGCTTCCAAGTGGAAGGAGGCTGTGAAGACTTCGATTCTCCCCTAATTTAGTCCGAGCCCCCTCCTTTTGCTGGGACCCTGGGCAGGTGGCAAGCCTCACCGTTCGTTTCCAGCGGCTGGAGGGCCGGAGGCACCAGAGGGTCGGGGCGTTGTCGAACCAGGGGCTCCCGGCCTTTCGACGTCACGTTGCCGGAAACCTCACCGTCTCCAAGGACCGCTGGCCAGATGGCCTGCGTCCGAGCGCCGTCCTTTCCACTCCTGGCAGTGTGACCCGCTTGCTCTAATGTCTGAAGGAAGGACAGAGTGTTTTACGGTTTCTTTAGAAGGAGGAGAGTAGGAGCGAACCCCGGAGACATCTCCTGGTCTAAGCTGATATCTTAGAGATGAGAATTGGAAGCTCAGAGAGGTCGGGCAGGCCTCCTGGAGTCACACAGCCCATCAGAGGCAGAACTGGGTTTTCTGACTCTCACTTCCTCAAGGGTCCAGGTCTGGGCGCCTTCTTGCAGGCCTGTCCTGACGCCCGACCCTCACCTGGTCGGACACCTGTGCCCAACCAGAAGTGGCCTCTCATTCCCATCCAGTTTTGCTGTTTGAGCAGCTCGGCTTCTCTGGGCCTGGGTTTTGCTCTCTGTTGGGTGGGGCTGATCGTGGCAGAGGCCTCGGGGGTGGCCCTGGGCTGGGAGTGTCAGGGGAGGGGCTGGGGTGGGCCACTCTGCCAGGGAAACATCCGGGCGCCGGAGGGAGGTCCCTGCCCGGCGGCCTGTCCCGCCGCAGGATCCCCGGGAGGAGAGGGGTGTCCGTCTCCTGGGGGCTCCCTGTGTGGCCACAGCCCCGAGCGCGTGCCCCTCATCCAGGCTCCTCACAGCAGCAGCGGGGAGACGGGATCCTCTGGATTCTCGCGACCCCAGGAACGGGGCTCACGGAGAGCAGGGGGCCTGCCCAGGGTCGGGAGCAGGCTCGCCCGGGAGGACTGACCTCCAGTTCCAGGCGCCGTCCCCGTGGGTGCAGGTCCACCTGCCAAGACCTTCAGTCCGGCTGGGTGACTCCGGCTGTGACCCCACGTTCCCTCTTCGAGCCCCTTTTTATATTGAGCAGAAGTTTAATTTCAATTCTTTGGTGAAAACAGATGCAATTTCTCCACACACACACACACACACACACACACTCACTCACACACGTCGCTCAGTCTCAAGTTTGTTTTCTGTCCCTTGAACTGGGCCACGTGTAAAATAACACACACACTGGTTCCAAGAGTGAAAGAGTCGGCACTGTCCCCCGCCCGCTTGAAAAATAAGACGTTCCCTTTCGTGGTCGGAGTGGAAGAACGGACGGGCTCAGGCAGGAAACCCGCCGAGTTTACAGAAGCCGCGGACCAGGTCCGTTCACGCCGGTGGCGTCTGTGGGCATCCCCGGCCTGCAGCCTCTGGCATCCTCCAAACCCTCAGCGTCCTTCCCAGCAGAGCCTGTGGGGAACTGGATTCTAACACCCGAGTCGCCGAGTCAGGGGTCTGCTGTCTCAGACACTGCCTCGAAGCCAGGGTGTTGAGAGAGAAGAGGTTTGGGGACGTTCTGCAGACTCGGCTTTGCCCGTCAGGTGAGGCCGGAGAGCTGGGGCCAGAGTGACCCCAGGGACTGCGGAGATCGGGCCGTAAATGACAGCCGTCTGGCCCTCGCTGGGACCAAGGGGTGCCCTGCGCAGAGGTCTGCCCTGAGCCTAGGCGTGGCGGGTCAGGAGTCCCCGGCGTGTAGGTGGGGGACCAGCCTCAGCGAGCAGCCAGTGGCTTAGCAGAGAAGGGGAGGCCACGGGAGGGCCCAGGGCCGCCTGCCAACGGGGCTCGGTCCCGGCGCCCCCGGGGGCTGTGCCTCACAGGCCACAGACCCGAAGGATTCCAAGGCAGCCTGCAGAGGACACACGACCTGCCCTGACCGCAGGCAGGGACCGTGAGAGCCCTCCGCTGGGGGCACCGGGGCTGGGGAGCCGGGTGAGGGGATGTTTACCCTGGCAGAGGCCAGCGGGACTCAGGCCAGCTCGGGACACCGTGGAGGTCCTGGAAGCAGGTGAGCTCGTGGAGAAGGTGGCAAGCTCCAGTGACCCATGGCGGGGCCACGAGATCTTTAACTGGCAAAGTTAAGATTTCTGCTCCTGGAGCAGATGCGGTCCGTGTGATGTGTTAGTGTCAGCTGTGGGCAAATGGAGGGACCGCGGCTGTGAGGAAACCGCTGGGCAAATGGTTTCTCCATCTGTCCCAGGCCCGCCTCCCGGCGGGAAGCAGAAGGGGCCGACGGTCGGGTGTGTGGACCCCTGTTACACTCCCGTGTGGTCCACGCGGACCGAAGAGGCAGACCCCTGGTCCGCAGGCTCCCGGGGGCCCCGTGGTCCCGGGTTTCTTCTCCGAGGAACTTCCCCACAGGGAGGGCGCTCCTGGAAGGCCCAAGGCCTGCTGGTGGAGACGGTGGCGGATGGAGAGATGGGAGAGAGGGATGGGGGGGTGGGGGGGATGGGGGGCCACCCAGAGGGAGGGAGGGGCGGGGCTGGGGACCGGCGGGGAGGGAGGGAGCCACGTTCCCTGAGGGCACCGGGCCTGGGGACCCTTCCAGCCTCTACCCTCGCGGCGTGTCTGTGTCTGCAGCCTTCGTTCCGTTATGTTTTCTTTCCAAAAGCGCTTGCCCGCGTCCACTCGATGCGGGGATCATGGTGGGCGGGTGGCACTGAGCACGGCAGCCACAGGAGAGCCGGCCGCCTGCCTGGGCCGTGCCAGGGTCTGCAGCGATGGAGGAGGGGCCGAGGGGCCGAGGAGAGGGGCTTGGCTGGGAGCAGCGGCTTTGAGGCCACTTTTAAAGTTTGGACAGGAGTTCCCGTTGTGGCGCAGTGGTTAATGAATCCGACTAGGAACCATGAGGTGGCGGGTTCGATCCCTGGCCTTGCTCAGTGGGTTAAGGATCTGGCGTTGCCGTGAGCTGTGGTGTAGGTTGCAGACGCGGCTCGGATCCCGAGTTGCTGTGGCCCTGGCGTAGGCTGGCAGCTGCAGCTCCAATTCAACCCCTAGCCCGGGAACCTCCAGATGCCAGGGGTGTGGCCCTAAAAAGCAAAAAAGGACATCCCCCCCAAAAAAAAAGTTTGGGCAAACGAAGGAGCGTTCTCAGGGCAGGGGGAGGACGTGACCAGACATGACCTCGCTCTGCTTGTGCAAGGACGTCGGGTGTCGGTGGGGGGGGGTGGAGGGCAGGGCCAGGAGGTCTGTCCTGACCCACAGGCACGTGACGTGCTAGGACCTGTCACCTGCACAGGCCGTCCTCTGCTTCTGTTCTGCTACAAATGACACAGTGTCCCTCAGACATGCTGGAAAAGTGTGAAGCAGAAAGGAGAGTAGTGGCGACTTCTGTGGCGACACCTGCCAAACACGGCACCTGTGCCACCTCTTTGTGTGTCTGTGTGAATCGCCCAGTGTCTGTGGTTTGTGCTGTCCCTTGTGTCAATTAAAAAGGAAATCTTTCACTTTGGATTAAAAACCCAACCTTTCATCCCTTTGTCCAAGCAGGAACTCGCCTTAGTGTTCCAGGAGATTCTAATTGGTGAGGTAGAACCACAGCCTGGACCTCGGCCTGGTCCTCCTGCTACAAGCGTGTATCCCGGGGTGTGGCCGGGAGAGGGCGGGCTTGGGCACCTGGCTCGGGCGTCCCAGTGTCCTGGGCACGTGGCTCCATCGCTCACTCACACTGTGGGGGCCCCTCCATCTGTCCCTGTGACCCTGCGGTGAGGGTGGTTGGACACAGCCACGTGGGACGCCGGCCACCCCAGAGCGGTGGGGAGACCTTCGTGGAGGAGGGGGAGGGAGAGGCCCGGTGAGCTCAGGAGGCCGGCCCCGGGGGTCTGACGCAGGCCCTGGGTCTCGCAGAGGCTTTCACTGTTCACGCTGGAGACGTTCCAGCCCTGGCTCGTTTGTCCGTCCCGAGGGTGCCCAGCCCCATGGTCGTGGCTGCGATGCCGATGCCGGGGTGGGGGTGGGGGGTAAGGACGGGCCTGGCCTCCTCCCCCATCCTCAGCCCCTCCAGGGGCGTGGGGCCCTGTCGTCGGGGTTCATCGTCTGGCGAGGGCAGCAGGGCTGGGGTCACCGTGTCTGGTCCTTTTGCTTCCTTTATTTTCCAGGCACAGCCCCCAGGCTGGCAGGTGACATCTCTGGACTCCACTTTTCTCAGAGCGAGATTTCTTGACTTGCCACCAGATGTCAGTAAAAGCCCTCTTAAATTTAACGTGCGGCCGGGCAGCTCGACTCGCCAGCAGGCTGGGCACCTGCAAAAGTTGATCCCTGATGAGGCCGAGGACCTGGGGGTTTGTGATTACAAGCTGCAGAGCTGTCCTGGGCCCCTGGGGCGGGCCTGCAGTTCTGGAAGCTTCCCTGACTGCTGGACCGCAGGACTTGGACCGGCTGGCCTGCTGTGCAGAAGCTGTAGCCGAGGGGGGCTGGGGGAAGATGCTGTGTGTTGGGGCCTGCCAACTCTGATGACAACCAGCCACCAGGCCCTTCCCGTCCTGGGAGCCTGTGCCCTTTAACCGCGGGCTTGGCCTGGTAGGGGGACAGGCCGCGGTCTATTCTGGAGTGACAGGGCTCCTTCATGGGACTCTGGAAACCACGGGGACCCCCGGGATCACCCCGTGTGCAGGGCAGATGTGCTGGCGGGGAGAGGAGGGTTGACACTGGAGGTCGAGGCAGAAGGCCCCACCCTCAGCGCCTGCGCTGTCACCTGGCCTCAGAAGCCCTGTGCGGTCAGGTCTGCCCTCTGCGGCTTTCAGGTGTCCCCACACGTTGGCTCCGTCTGCCCCCAGGGGCATGTGGGTGGCGATGATGCATTGATCTTGTTGTGATCTCACCAATGGGGTTGGCACAGATTCTAGACGCTCCAAGCGGGCACGGGGTGTGGGCCTGGGGTTGGGGCAGCTGGGGTGGACTTTGCAGCAGCACGGAGCTGGGTTCAAATCCTAGCGGCTGGTGCTTCCTCGGCCCCCAGAAGAGTTGCTTAATAATCCTCCCTCGCGCCTCTGAAACAGCAGCAGCAGCACCTCCAGGGACGAGTTTGAGGAAAGCCTTTGAGCAGGAGCAGAGGGCCGTGAGGAGGACAGGGGAGAGCCCGGGGGAGGGAGGCGGAGGGGGCCAGGCCCCGGGGAGCTGGCGTCCCCTGCCGGCCTGTGCCCCCGCCAGCCCGCATCTCAGAGGGCAGGCGCGTCCTCTCGGTGGCGCCCGGCGGGCTGCATGGGTGTGCGTTTCCCTGGTGTGAGCGCCTCGCCAGCCAGCGGGCAGCCCGGGGGGCAGAGGCTCCGGGATGGTGTCTTGGTCCCCGTGAGCATGTGTGGGGGCCGTCGCCCTCTAGACCCTGCTCGGGTGGCGCCTGCACCCTTGGCGCTGAGGGCACAGGAAGGAGGGCTGCTCTCGGGGCTGCAAGGACAAGGACCCCAGGGCCCCGAGGTCCCAGGCTGTCCCCGGTTCCTCTGAGGGGAGCAACCAGTCGTGAAAGAGCACACGTGTGGTTCTACTTACAGGCCTTTCCAAACCGGGGCAGCCTAGAGACAGAAGGCGGCCTTATGGCCGCTTAGGGCTTGGAGAGGAGGGGCAGCCAGGGGTTAGAGGGTGACAGTTAAAGGGCCTGGTGGTGACACATTCTGTTCAGCGTTGCTCATATGTGAAGATATCAAAAACCATTCTTTGTACAACTTAAATGGATGGATCCAACAGTATGCGAATTATGTCTTCATGAAATGATTGAAAAGAAAGAAACGGGAGTTTCCTGGTGGCACAGTGGGTTAAGGAACTGGTGTTGTCGCCGCTGTGGCTCAGGTTGCTGCTGTGGCAAGGGTCTGTTTCCTGGCCTGGGAACTTCTGCATGCTGAGGTGTGACCAAAAAATGAAAAGACGGAAGGAACCACAGACTTGAGAACCTGAAAGGATCTTGCCGGCCAGTGGTTGAGAACCTCCGCATCTGAATCCTCTTACAAAACATAGAAGTGGTGTGTGAGACGTAGGGACGTTTAAAATGCAGAATTAACCCCAGAGTTAGAGAAACTGCCTCGGGCTCAGACTCAAAGAAAGACCTGGAGATCAAAGTGGATCGGGTCTATGCTGACAAATGGAGGCAGCCTGGAGGCAGTGGGGGTGGGGCTGGCACCGCTGGTCTCATGGACCCAGCGTCCAGGGACCTGTACTCGAGTGCCCCCAAACCAAGCAGGTGACCGGCCCGTGTGAGGGGCGGTACTGACCGTGGTATTAACCCTTCCACCCCAGGCCAGGGTCCTTGCCGGAGCTGGCATCCTTGGTAAAAGGTACTCTAGAAACACTCTCCCCTCCCCCGTCCTAGATGGGAAGGACCCTGGACCATCGGCAGGGAGAATCGCAGCCCCATTCCTGCTCCCACACTGGTCTGAATCCACGCCGTCAGCAGGACCTGGACACCAGTTATCCCAGCGCGTGGCATCCATCTCTGGGCGCTGGGGCGCCTGCCCGGAGCTTCTCTGCATCTCGGATGTGCCACAGGCAGAGCCCTCTGATGGTGTCCCAGAGCCCCGAACCACAGACCCTGGAGGAGCCAGCGCTCCGCGAATGGACGACCGGGAGCTTCACCCAGCGGGGCCGAGAGCGCTGACAGCTAGGCCGCGGAAGACTCAACCGGAAGGGAGGGACAGGTGGGGAAATCACGTGGATGAAAGATTAACCAGTGCGTCCATCCAAAGGAGAACCAGAGAATTCTATAGGAGCCCCTCGGGATTGCAGCCCGGGAGGCGTCTCTCCGAAGCTCTAAAGCCGGGGGGTGGGGGGGGGGGTCTAAGGCACAGCCACGCACCTCTCTGACGGGACAGAGACAAAACAGGAACGTTTCATGTGAAATTCACCAAAGACACTCGATCCAGGTGAGCATGTGCAGAGCCGGGAGCGAGTCCTCACAGCTCTCGACGGAGCTGGGAAAACGCTAAGCCTCTAAGGAGTCACGTTGCCAGAGGCAGGAAGGACCAAACGTGACCTGTACGGTGGAGCAGGTGCGCCCGCCCTCGAGGTGCTCTGGTTGACGGTCAGGCACCCCGCACGCGGGAGGGCGGAGAGGGAACGAGATACTTCGCTTCTCTTGTCCTGCCTTGAAATCGACATTTTATTTCACCAACAGCAGGACACCATGAAAGCGTGAAGAGGCGAGGAAACACCAAGGTGAACTTCTGGAAACAAAGGACACAGTCCTTAAAATTGAAACATTCTCGGAGTTCCCGTCGTGGCGCAGTGGTTAACGAATCCGCCTAGGAACCATGAGGTTGCGGGTTCGATCCCTGCCCTTGCTCAGTGCGTTAACAATCCGGCGTTGCCGTGAGCTGTGGTGTAGGTAGCAGACGCGGCTCGGATCCTGCGTTGCTCTGGCGTAGGCTGGCAGCTACAGCTCCGATTGGACCCCTAGCCTGGGAACCTCCATATGCCGTGGGAGCGGCCCAAGAAATGGCAAAAAGGCAAAAAAATAAAAAAATAAAACATTCATGCTTGTGATGAAGCCTCTGCGCGCAGAGACGAGACCCAGCCGGGGGCCGTGTGGCTGAGGGACTGGGGGACTGAGCCCAGGGCTGCTGGCCGATCGTCCCATCACCTGCTTGTTCCCATGGCCCTGAGGTTAGAGGCGTGGACCCCAGGGCACTAAGAGCACAGGGCAAAGCCCGGAGACGCTGGGGCCGCGCCCTCCAAAGGCCCACAAGAGCCGAGGGGTCAGCATGGTGAAGGCGCTGAGACAGCTCCACGTTCTGCCCGCCACCGCTCCCCCCCCCCCAGCTTCCCAAACCGAGAGACACCTCCCCAGACGCCAAGCGGGTGCTGCGGGCACGTGGCAGGTATACTTCAGTTTTGGGAAAGATGGATTTTTTTGGTCCCATCGCTTTTCCAGAATTTGAGCAAAACACTGTCTTGCCATGAGCACAGACCATTCATGCTGAACATCAAAACTGAAGCAGGTGGAGCTCCCTGGTGGCCTAGCAGTTACGGACCTGGCATCATCATGGCTGGGGCCTGAGTTCGATCCCAGGCCGGGGAACTTCTGCAGGACATGGGCAGAGCCAAAAAAAAAAAAAAAAAAAGAAAGCAAAGCAAAGCAGCACGTGCTGGTGACACGTTTCGTTCTGTCCCTTTGCCACCTCCCCTCGTCACCATATGCCTTTCTCCACTCCCGTAGCTGCTGTGCTGTTTTCCACCCATTTTCCCCCCATCTGACCTTTTATAGGCTTATTCTGGGGAGTCAACTGTGAGGGAAAAGCCGTCTTTGAAACCCTTTGGCTCAGAGTGGGGCTGACTGGGGACAAGCCAGCAGAGTGGCAGCCGTGGGGAAGCTCCACACCCCCCCGCCCCAGAGGGAATGCGTGACTCCATGCGGCAGGGAGCCTGCGTCACACACAAGGTCACCATGTGTCATAGCGGGGAGCCGCGGGCCTGGGGCCTGGGCCTCTGTAAACAGCCACAGAGAGGAGGCCACGGGGCTCAGGGGTGCCCTTTGCAGCTGAGCAAATATGCCCTAGGGACACGGCTGGCACTGAAAGCCCCTGGGGCACCAGGTCATGTGAAGGGCAGCTGTGAAAACGGGGTGCAAGCGGATGGAGGCCTGTGCACCTGGAAACAGAGCAGGTGGTTGGTACTGGCAATGCCCTCAGGGGGCTTTTAAGCCTCTGTGGGGTGGGGTTTCAGGCACAGCCCTGGAAATGGGTCGGGACGAGTCGTGGTCAGGATGGGACGCCGTGAATTCTGCTTTATCAACGCTGTCATCCCAGCGAGGCCAGCTTGTGTCGGTGCCAGCTGAGAAAGCTCAGGGAAGCCTGGTGTCCTCAGCCTTGGCCTGGCGAAGGCTTTGCCCGCCTTGGCCGCTCTGCCCGCCTCTGCGTGACCTGAGGCTGCCGTGCAGAACACCTCATGCCTTTCCTTTTGTTTAGGTGCGTGGGGGCTTGATGCTAGAATGTTTATTATAGACCCAGAGACCTCTTCCTAAAACCTTGCAACAGCCTGTCTCAAAGCTCACACTGCCCACTTTGTCACCTTGTTGGGGCATGATAAATATGTCCATTCCCAGCCACCTCCCTGCCCTACGTGTCTCTCGGAGCACCTTGGCTGTGGTGAGGACACACGGTGATCCCCATTCAGCCTGGGTGGCGCTCGGCGGGGTGGCGATGTGGTGCTGGGTTGGGGGGAGGCGTGGGTTATGCCCCAGAGCCGTGGCGGCTGAGAGCCATCGCCGTCCCTGAAGGGCCAAGGTCCCAGCCGCAGCCTCCTCCTTAGCTGGCAGGGGTGACATTCCCCATCTGACAGCGTGGCAGGGAGTTGCAGGAGAAGCGCCTGGAAGGGCACCTAGATTGAGCAAGAAATGCCAGCAACCGACCGGGAACGGACCAGAAGCTGACGCTTGGGGTCGCCTGCCTCCCCGGAGCATCGCGCCGCAGTCGCGCATCCGCGCCCCGCGGCCGCCCACGCAGCGCGGCTGCCCCGCCTCTCAGCACGTGGCCCCCAATTCAGTCCCCTCCGCGTGCTGCCCATCTCAGCTCACACCGCCTCACTTCATGCCACTTCCCATCAGTTCAGTTCACACCACACCCGCCACGGGGAGCGGCGGCAGTTCCGGGTGTGGGAGGCCTGAACCCCTTTCCCTTTGTAAGGACAGGAAGGAGGAGGGGGCCGGAAGTGGCTCGTGGGGTTCTCCTTCCCGAGAGCCACGTCGCGGGCGTGCCAGGACCCTCGCCAGGACAGCCCAGCAAACCCAGGCAAAGGGCCGTCCCAGGTCCGTTGTCCTTTAGCAGGTGCTGTCAGCTCGGGCCGCCGTAACAGAAGACACGGGCGGGGGCTTCACAGCAGCATTCATTTCTCACAGGTCTGGAGGCTGGACCCCCAGGATCGGGGATGTGGGGAGACGGGGCTCCCTCAAGGGCTCTCCTCCTGGCCTGCAGACGGCCGCCCTCTCAGCGTCCTCATGTGGCAGGGACAGAGCAAGCTCCTGGGGTCCCTGACGAGGGCCCCATCCCATCAGGGGACAGCACGCTGGGAATTAGGACTCCGTGTGTGAATGTGGGGTCACAATCCCTCTACCGCAGAGCCCCAACCCGTGTGAAGGACCCAAGGGCTGAGGTGGCACCCGCCGTGCCCAGTCACTTTCCCGCTGTGTGCCTGGGGACACTCACCCACGATGTGGCTAAACTCTCCTTCCTTTTGTAAATCTCATTGTAATTTAAATTCACTTGAAGAATTTATTTATGAAACGAACCACAGTCATTCTTTTTGTGCCATAACTACTCATCTCCTGATAATCTGATTTCAAAGTTTACCTATTTAACAGGTTGGATATTCATTTCAGTATCAACTGCTCCCCGAGCCCTGCGGACATCCTCACAAAAGGGGTTCTTTTCAGAATCTAAACATAAATACGTAACAGTGCAGGGACTCGGAGCCGCGCGAACAATGCAGTTGCAGGAAGCCAAGCGGGCACCAGAGAAACGGGCTCATTCTCCCGGCTCACGGTGGGTTTTTCTATTATAAGTTCAACTATTTAAAATGACGGCTTAATAGGTGCTACCTGGAATGAGGTGAGACAATGAGTATGAAATGCATTTCCTGACTTCTTTGTGTTGAAATTAGTAAATGCGCTATCATAGGAAAATGGCTTTTTGAATTTAATTTTCATTCTTCCTAAGCCCTCTGCCCCGGGGAGAGACGGGGGAGCGATGCCTTCTCCGCAGCGGCGCTTGAAAGTGGCTGCGCTGGGCTTGCCCCGTCCTGCTGCCCCGAGGGAGGGGCTGGGCCTGAGCTGGCCTGGGGTGGAGAGGAGGGTGGGGCTCCGAGGGGAAGCTGTCCCTGTCGGGTGGCACTCGCCTGGGGCTGACCACATGGAGGAGGACGTGATGTCACTGGGCGGGCAGCGAGGGGGCGGGAGGAGGGCACCCGCCCCGGGGACACTCCAGGGTCGTCTTACAGGGCAGGGACTCAGTTTCTTCAGGACAGCGGAGTTCTCCAAGCGCAGGAGAGTGCGGTGGAGGCCCCGGGACTGCCCCCAAGGTTTCTTGCCCTTAGCTCCTTCTGGTGGCCGTCCTGGTCTGCCTGCTTCTCTGCGGCCCCGGGGAGCCCGGCCCTCTGGCGCCTCCTCCCTCTGACACCCTCTGCGGCCAAGCCTGTCGCCTGGCTCAGCGGACGGCAGGCAGCATCACCTTCCGGAAGGTCCCTCTGTGCTCCCGGGTCACGGGAGCACTCAGCCTCGTGGCCTGGTGTCCTCACTGCCTGTCACCTGGGTTGTGCGGTCACTGAACAAATCCCCATGAGGCCAGAATCTCCAGGCCTAGCTCTGCTCAAAAGTCTCCAGTTCTTTTTTTTTTTTTTGTCTTTTTAGGGCTGCATCCGCAGCATATGAAAGTTCCTAGGCTAGGGGTTGAATCAGAGCTGCAGCCGCCGGCCTACACCACGGCCACAGCAAAGCGGGATCCGAGCTGTGTCTACGACCTACACCACAGCTCACGGCAACGCTGGATCCTTAACCCGCTGAGTGGGGCAGGGATTGAACCCCCATTCTCATGGATACCAGTCGGGTTCTTAACCCCCCAAGCCACAGTGGGAACTCCCAGCAGCCTCTGTCCCTAAGCCAGCCCTTCGCCATGGTTCCGGGGCCGGAGCTGGTGTCGGACCTGCCTCTGCCGGCCCTTGAGGTGCTGCTCTGGACCCGCCGCTTAGTTCTGTAAACTCGGCTTCCTCATCAGGAGAGACAGCAGACCTGCAAGAAGCAAACTTCGGTGAAATCACACAGGCAGTTCAAGCCTGGGGCACTGACTCTGTGCCGGGCACACGCTGGGTGCTGGGAAGCCTCACGCTGTCTGGTTGGAGGCATCTGGAGCAGCCGGGGCGCAGGCAGCTCCAGGAACGCAGAGGCAGCACGTGCAGGAGCCGGCCTGCAGCTGGTCCTGCTCCAAGGGCTCTGGTGTTTATTGGAACCGGACAGCGGGCGTGGGATGGTGGTGGTGGTGGGGGGGCATCGTTTCTGTCCCTCATGGGGATTTGTTCAGTGACCGCACAACCCAGGTGACAACCGACCTGGTTTGGAACTCTGTGTGGTCCCTCGTGGAAGGGCTGTCCTTGGTGGTGGCAGCTGATGGAGCCGTGGTGGCAGATCCAGAGCTCTCGTGTGTGCAGGGGACAAGCTAGGCCCGGTCAACAGCGAATTAGGGGCGCAGACTCTCACTGCGTGTTTGCCTGTTTAAATCCTGTGGAGCAGCTCCCGTTTCAGCTTTTTGTGTCTCGGTACCTTTAAAGGAAAGATCACGTAGATGCAACGTCCCCTCCCTTTCTCCCCCCACCCCGTCCCATCTTTCTTCTTGCTCTAAGAGAAAATACGACTTTTTGGGAACTTCTTGGATCCTGTGTGCCTAACTCTTCAAATGTTGCCATTAATATACATTTTTCTTTATATTTAATTTCCATGACAGCCAAATTGCATGCCCTTAATTGAATTAACACAAATTAGGCCTGAAAGGATTTGAGGAATGAAAATCAGGGATGTTTCTTGAAAGCTTTCTTATTGCTTGAGGCACCTTGAAAAAAACCTCTCTTCCTTATAGGAGCACGACACCAATGAAAGACATATTAGAGTTGGTACTGGCAACGTCTTTCCCTGGCGGGGGTGACTCATGTGTGCTTCTGGCCCATTGTTCCAGAATACTGAATATCGCGCATTTAAGAGCAGCCCTGGTTCGGGGAGGCGCCTGGGTCTGCAAGGCCCATGCACACTCGGGACGGACAGAGCCCGGTGGGTGAGCTGGGGATCGTCCCTTGCTGGAGGCTGCCCAGAGCTCCAGGGTCAGCGCACGTCAGGAGAGGCTGTGGGAATGGAAACCTTGGGGACGCTTGGGTGGACAGACCTTCGAGGACGTCCAGCTCAAGCCCCTCCCCGCCCCGGCCCCTTGCTTAGACCCCCTCCTCCTGTGGTCTTGACCGTCAGACGGTTCCAGTGTGTCCTCTGCCTCCCGGGAGCCCAGGCTCCTGTCAACAGCTGAGTCTCAGTAAATGATCCTTCGAGGAGGCGGGACTCCACCTCCCCGTGGCCCCACCTGCTGGTCTTGGCCACACCTCGGAAAGCTTTCATCCTCTTTCCACCCCTGCAGGTTGCCAAGTGTTTGGAGGTGCAGCTGCCATCTCCGGAGGTGGAGAGGGTGTAAGCGGTCCTTAGCTGCCGTCCCTGGGTTGTGGATTCTGCTCTTCACTAGCCCCCTGAGACGCGGATGGCTTCTTGAAGGCACTGGTCTCTGAGTGGTGTCCCCCGTCCATCCGTGTCACCAGCACCCGGCAACTCCTTAGAGACGCAAACTGCCCAGCCCCATGCAGAGCGACGGAGTCAGAAACCCGGGCGTGGGCTGGGCTCCAGGCTCTGCCTTCTAACGAGCTTCCAGATGGTCCTGCACTTCTGGAAGCTTGAGCACCAGTGGTCTAGTTTCCTAAATGGTCTGATGTAAATGCATCACAAGGGGCCATTGATGCCCCCTCTGGGTGCAGGCCAGACTCAGGAGGCCTGGGGAGAGCCTGCGCGTCCTCCTGGCAGGAGGGCTGCTTTTAGTATTAACCTCAGAAAAAAAAGCCCCTGGGGGCTGGCTTCCCGTACAGAGGACCAGCTGCGGGCAGCCCTGGTGCTTCCCTTTGTGCGGTTGGAACTACCGGTAGGCTCCTCGGGAAAACTCAACTTTCCGTGTTTTGGAGGGACACAGATTGAACGGCATGGGGGAGAACTGGGTGTGAGCCAGACCCTGCATGGCGTGGGCTGGGGGAGGAAAGCCCGGAGCTCTGGGGTTTGGGCCTTTGTTTTATCAGAGCAGGTGGGCTAAGGGCGGTGGGCTGCTCGTCCCTGGCGCGGTCGGCCGCAGCGTGTGGTCTCCTAGCAGGTGGATGCGGGTGTGCCCAGAAGTCCGCACGCGGAAGTCCGGCAGGTCTTTCCTGTGAAATGCCGAGTAAGAAAGGGAAGCCAGGTCTGTTACAGAGGGCATCGCACTCTCCGTTTCTTCCCTTCTCCAGAGGGCGCATCGGGTCGGTGGCCTCTGTGCCTCAAAAGGTCCTTAGGCGGGCAGGTGGCTTGTCCCTCTCACCTGCCTCCCAGGCAGTGTTAACCGCATGCACGGTAAGAAAGCAGAACCGACACCTCGGGCTTTCTCGGCGGTGGAGGCTGGGCAATGGCGCAGGGGCTTGTGAAGCCGCCCCAGAACCTTGCATCTTAGAGGGCATCGTATTCTAGCCCCAGGGAGGACGGCCCTGCCCCAGGAGCTGGTCTAGGTGGTGTCGGAATGCCCACAATCCCGGGTCCGTGAGCTGACCTCCCACCTGCTCCTGTCTGGGGAAGCCGCCCTGCCCCAGTGTGTCTCTGGCTCTTTGGGGTGCCTCCCCCCTGTCCTCTCCCGTCGTCACTGCCAGGCAGCATTCATCTCCACTTCTCACTGTCCCTTGGGAATTTGCTAGAATGCAGCTCACATCAGGCTGCGCTACCCGCTCCATCTCCCTGGGGCGGGGGGGCGGCGTCAGTGCCTCCATGGATGCGTAGCCGAAGACCCGGGCTTCACAGAGCACCTGGTGTGGGGCCAGCACCCGTGGGAGGGGGGAGGACAACGGTGCAGGGGCGTCACATTGCCCTGCGGGACAGCCAGGCCTGGGGACATCTGCTGCTTTTGCACCTGGCAGCGGAGGGGTGCCTTTGGCCGGAGTCTGTGTCGAATGAGGCACAGAGCGCAGTACCACACGCCCTTTCCACGTCCCCGCCAGCAGAGGGCCGTGATCCGTCCGGGCTGCGGGAAAGCAGGCTGCCCGCATCTGGCTTGCAGGAGCGGCCTCCGAGCGCTGGAGCAGAGGCACCAGGCCGGACAGCTGTGGCGGGTGATTTTTCATTCGCCGGAGGGACTGTCAAAATCCCCGGTCCTGGGAGAGTGTCTTTTTCACTGTCGCGGCCGAGATAAACTCCCCCAAGCGCTACCTTGGCCAAGCTGCCAGTTCCACATTTGCATTTAGTAGTTTAGTTACAAATTAAACGGGTCGCCAGAATGCTTGAGTTTGGTTTGGGAAAGTAAATTGTAGTAATTACACTGGGACACAGAAACGCATACTAAATGAGAAGAAAAACACCTTTGCCAAGACCAGAATCTGTCATTCGGGCGATTCTGCTCGTCTGCATGGCACAGCGAGAGGCGTATCTGCAACCCGGCCCATCCTCCTCAAGACGGAGGTGCCGAACCGACCAGCCCGCTGTGGGTGGGAGCCGCTGAGGGACGGCGGCGCCTGAACACGGCCATTCAGGCCTGAAAGCCACGGAAGGTCCCTGGGTCTTGCTGGGGTGTGATCGAGTGTCGCCACGTCTGCACCCGAGGCAATGCAGTCGGCCTGAGGTCTCGCGTTCGCCCCCGACGGTCGATACGGGGACAAAGAGGCCCCAGGCTGGGCTTTGTCTAGTTCCTGGTCAATGAAAGTGCTTTGCTCGGGAAGGAAACTGCAGCCCGGTGTGGAGGCTTTGATATATGTGGATATTAAGCTCCTCATCAGGACTGAGTGCCCGCCGCTTCGGTCTCCTTTGAGGGACAGGGAGGTCATTGGAACGCCCCGGCCCGGCCGTCGCGCTCAGCAGCGTAAATCTCTGCGGGTGACGGGCGGACAATGGCCGCCCTCCTTGGCCATCAGGGCGGCCCGCCTCGGGCTGTTCATTAACCGCGACGTGAATGGGCCCTCGAAGGGCCGGTGTATACGTTCCGCGGGGGATGTATTACGACCGCCTCGAGCATCGATTCCTTCCTCCGGCTCTCGGCTGGGCTGCGGACGCTGAGGTCTGCAATGATGTGGGGGTGCCCTTATCAGATCTCGGATATCTCCCCAGACTGTCTGCACCCATTAACCTTGCGTATTATCGGACTTGAGTGATTAGCGCAAGGCACATAAACCCGTATTGATGGCCCGTCTTGGTGGGGATCGGGGAGCTGAGTTATTGGGGGCTGGATTTTGCTGACTCTGTGATACACGCGATAGTATTATGCGGTGCCGTGGAATTGCTCATTTGTCATTTCTTTCACGGTGTCGCCCTCGAGGTGGTACCTAGGTGTGCGGGGTGGCCTCCCTGGGCTGTGCTAAGGGGAGACGCTCCCCTCCCCCCAGCCCTTCCGGAGCTGAGCTGGGCACACGTGCCATCTCTCGGGCACGGGGCGCCGTACTCTCAGTTTCCAGTCCTAGCTCCGAGCATCCTGCCTGCCTCACCATCCCCCAGGCAGACTGGCCCGGCAGCACCTTGCCCATGTTTGTCAGACTGAGTGCCTCCCCGCCCTGGGGACCACAGCCGCGGGCAGCCTGCATGGTCCTTTTCGGCCTCCAGCCACTCAGGTTTCCAAGTGGGCCCCCCAAGCCTGGGCATCAAAGGGAGCCCCAGACAACAGCCCCATGTCTTTCCATGTGGTGTGGAATGGATACCGAGCCTGGCCATTACGCTCAAATTCCCATCCTGCCCGTGACATCCACGAAGCCTGGGGTGACAGCACTTTAAGGTGGGGAGGGCTGGGACGACCGTCTTGCCCCCCCCCGCCCCCAAGCGTGGAGTGGACAGATGGTCAGTGGACCGGCCATACACCTCGGGTTTTTGCACTTCCAGCCACGGGGGCGCTGTAGATGCCAGTGCAGCATGGTGACTGCCGACGGGCCTTGTTCAAAGGTAGCATTTGCTTAGACGTGGCTGGACTTGGCCGGCCCTCCCTGTTCTGAGGCTGTAACTGTGACCAGTGCCCCCGGTGAATGACCGCACATGGAATTAGGGCGGGTGGACAGGCTTCTCTCCATAGGCCGTGAGGGAGAGAAAGCCTCCATTAAAGGATATCTCCTCGAAGAAACGTGCAGTTAAAACAGGCATCAACCGAGCTTCATGTATTAAACTCCTAAGATGAATGAAAGCAACACACAGATCAAATATAATTCTCTAGGCACAGAGTCATGCTTCCCAAGAGATAAACACGGCCTTTGGCTTGGGCACCTATGCTGGGTCTTTTCTTGAAGCCAGAAACTTCTGCGGACTGGCCTGAGGGCTCTGGTTCTCCCTAGGTTGCTGGCTTCCTCTGGCCTTGGCTGCAGGAGCGCCCGAGCTTGGCTGCGCGCCCTCCCATTCCGTCCTTCAGCGAGGCTCTCGGAGCTCCGGCTGCCGCGCCCTGGTGGTGGAGGGGCAAGGCCAGCACGGTCGCCCACCGTAGGGAGCTTCGCTGCGGGCCGGACAGGAGGCAGATGTGGGCTCTGGCCTCCAGGGGAGCGGTGTGGCCCGAGGGGCGTGGAGAACCCCTGGGGCGTGTCCCCTGGGGCGCTTGGCCCCGGGGTCCTCCGACCTCCGCCTCCAAGTCTCCTCCGGGGCCGTCTCGCGTAGAAGTAAGCGCAGGGCATTGTCACCGTTGCAATTCCATTTGGCAGCCTTCCTGAGTACAGATCTGCCCGGCTCGGGCCGGCCCTCTTTCCTCTCGGGAAGCCTGGAGAGGCTCAGAGAGGCCCACCCGAGCAGCAGCCAGGCCCACGCACCGTAGGCCCCGACTGCCCTCCTGTCGGCTGGGTGTCCGTGGCTGCACCAAGGCATGGCGGCCTTCAGGGCAGACTTCCCAGGACAGTTCTTATGATTAAAGCCCTTCTCATTAAAAACAAAGCAAAACAAAAAACCCCCTTCTGTTATAGAAAACTTCAAATATATGAAAAAGAAGCTCACGGAACAATGCACCTGTACCATCGCCCAGGTGCAGTCATCAGCCATTTCGGGCCAATCTTATGTCCTCCCGTCGCATGTTTTTAAAACAAATCCAGGACGGCATTTCACCCGTGAGCCCTTCAGTGGGCGTTTCTAAGCTACAAGGACCAACTTGATACGGCCGTCATCTCTCCTGGAAGCTTGGCACTATTCCTGGGCATGTTCCTGTTTCCAATGGTCTCAGATAATTTTTAAGTTTTTGTGTGACTCAAAGTCTAAATACGATCTGTGGGTTGGAATTAAGCCTCTTTGGATCTGTTGGTCCCCCTCCACCCCATGGTTTTGCCCCTTGTGCTGCATCATGTGCTGAGGAAGGGGGGCTGTTTGTCCTACAGTTTCTCCGTTTGGATTGTGTTGATTGCATGGTGTGTTTGACCTGTTCTTCTATCCCCTGCACTCCTCCAAATTGGCGGTTGGATGCAAAGTTCCCCGTGGGGAATGTCACTAGCATACAGGGACACGCGGCCATGTCTGGGGACATTTCGGTTTTTGCCACAACCGGGCAGATGCTGCTGATATGTAGGGGGAGAGATGGGGAAGCTGCTGAGCACCCTAAAATGCACAGGACGACCCCACCACACAGACTCTCCCACCCCAAATGGCAGTAGTGCTCAGCCCGAGAAACCCCGAGAGCTCCAACAGTGAGGTTAGAGCGTTTCGCAGGCGCGGATGCGTTCTTCCATCCTGGCGGCACCGTCTGGCTGTCTCCTTTTGGGGTTACAAGTGGATGACGTTCCGAGTCTGTCATCGTCTCCCTCGCTGGCTGGAGAACACCTTTAAAGAGAAACCTCCCAAACCTTTGAAACGTTCTCTGAATTGTAGATTTTATCATCCAAGCCGCAGCTCCGGAGCCGGCTCTCCTACCCCGAAGGGGAGCAGAATCCTTTGCTGGACTATCTGTTCCCATTATTGGTCTAGACCTGGAGTCATCATGGCTACGGGGAGGAGGTCCTCTCTCTTTCCTTGCCTTCAAGGTAATTTCTAAGAAAAATACGGAGATGAGGGCCACCCAGTCAGTGAGGAAGCCGTGAAGTGTTTCACCACGTACGGCCGTGACCTGGAGAGCGCCGAGGGCACAGGCGCATCGCGTGTGGTTATACCATCAAGGGCTTGGGTGTTCAGAAGAGACGCTCGGTTTGGTCTGGGGAGAGGAGGCCAGGGAGGGGCTGGGAGTGGGATCTGGAGGTCCGGGTTCTAATCCGCAGCCTGTCCGGTGAGGACAGGAAAGAGCGCGAGCTGAGAACCATCTCTCCGGGCCGGAGCCTTGTCTCTCTGTTGTCCTGGATGGGCAGCCTCAGTGCAGTCACCCCGCTAAGCCCTCTGCTCCGCGTTTGCTCCTCGGTAGGTAGTGGGGATCGCCCTGGCTCTGCTCTTCTCGGGCTTCTGGGGGTTTCGCGTTATCCTGCACGCAGTACACAGCGCCAGCTCCTGTGACTTGTGAGCAGGGGGCGTGGAAGTAGTGACTTCCACGCTCCCTCTCATCCTGCCTTCCACAGTTGTGACCAGAGAAGGCTCGATGGGAGACGAGGGGTTCGCGCTGGGCCTTCCAGGGTGGGGGGCTCAGGAGGTGGGAGGAAGGTCTCCCCATGGCTGGGAGGCCATGCCTTTGGATGGAAGGTGTCCACACAGTGGCGGGCAAACACGTCAGGGAGGCTCCCCTGGGCTTCCTGCGTGAGGCAGGGATGAGCAGAGGCCAGGGTCTGGGCTGCTCTGTTTGGGCTCTAAGGACCCTCCGGACCCTGGAGGGCAGCGTGGGCTGTGGCTTCTGACCTGCTAAAGGATGAGCTGCCATGCTTGCTGCCTCTCCCTGCGGTGGGCACAGGCCCAAGACCTGCCCCGGGGGCCAGGCTCAGCTGGGACCTGCCTTCCCCCCGGGACCGAGTGTCGTTTGGGCTACAGGCACTGAGGTTCTGTTGTATCAGAGGCTTGATCTGGGGAGACGCCTTCCCGACCTTCCCCTGCCGTGAGTCACCCCGTCCCCCCGGGGAAGAGACGGGCCCGAGAGGTGAACCCAGTGAGCCTGGGTCAGAGGATGGGTGGTCTCAGAGCTTCGCTATTGTCTCAGTTCGGAGGGGGTGACCCCGGCGTCCGTTTGGAAAGCTCTGTCTTGCCCACTCCCCTTCTTTCCGCTCCTCTTGCCAACGGGCGTCCGTGTGTCCCTGTGCCGAAGCCAGCATCTCTTGCGCAGGCATGTGGTTTGCTGGCGGCCTCTTTCCCGGCTGCGCCAGCTGGGGCACCTAGCAACCTGCAGCTATTTCAGGCGCGGATGCAAACGAGCCATTTAAGCTCCTCTCTTTCCTCGTCAGTCACTTCGCGCTCAGCCCCCCCGCTCCCACTTGCCCACACTCACTGAGAGTGAGACGTACTTTCTTTTATTTTCACTTCAATCAGTCCCCAAGAGTTCAAGATTTTTGGAAGTGCAGGAAGTACACAGTGTTTTCCAGAAAACGTTGAAATTTGTGCATGCTCATCATTCATTCATTTGCCGTTGAATAGGTGGGTGTTTGCACTGAAAGGCGGCATGCAGCGGGCAATGCGGGGCGAGCACCGCGCAGACCCCCATTCGGCCAGGATGCTTGGTCCTCGGATGCCTGGGCGGGGGGTCGGGGGGTGGCGTGGGGGTGCTGTCGCTTCCTCTCCTGAACCTCAAGCTTGCTGAAGCCCCGGTCTGCCCAGGAGCCTCAAGTGCACCTGGAGAGCAGGGAACCTCCCGGCGCTGCTTCCCGCCCCGGTGAGACTTGTCCCTTGGAGCTCAGAGGCCGTGCAATTGTGGTGTCGCGTTTTGGGGGTTATCTTCTGGAGCTGTCCTCGTTTGGGCTTTTACAGGCACCGAGAACTTGCTTCCTTTTAAGGTGAGACCTGGGCGCAGGGACTGGCTTCTTTACCTCCCTTGTCCTGTCTTGAGTCTGAACGAAAATGCTTCAAAACGCTAATTTTATGTTAGAATCTAAGAAGATAAAAACCTGTTTGATGGGGAGACCTGGATTTGAACGATAGAAGGAACTGCAAGTACCTTGTTAACACACGTTAGGTACAGGTTTTAGCTTGGGGAGTTGGCGGCGTTTGATGCCCTCTGGCCTACAAAACCACGACTCTGTCAGTCTGACACCTGTAAGTGTGAGGTCACTACGGATTTTCTTTCTTTCTGGTTGGAGTGAAGTTCTGTTTTCCAGGACCTGTTCTCCTCACTAAGATACAGGAAAGCCGGAGACAGGACTAGTTGGTAAGGACGGCCCCTGCTTCTTGGCGCTCCTTGGCATGAATGCAGCCCAGGTTACTGAAGATGCTGGATGCTGTAGAAGCACTGCCAACCCTGGAGGCATGCAAATTCACGGGTTTAAAATGTCTTACAGCAGCTGTTATGGGGAACGATGTGGAGGTTCCTTAAAATACTAAAAATAGAGTTACCCTATTGTCCTGCAATCCCACTCCTGGGCATCTATCCAGAAAAGGTTAAAACTTTAATTTGAAAACATCCATGCGCCCCAGGGTGTCCATCGCAGCACTACCTGCAGTAGCCAAGATGTGGAAACAACCTCAATGTCCATCAACAGAGGAAAAGAAGAGGTGGTCCATAGACGCAGTGGAATATTGCTCAACCGTAAAGAAAGAATGTCATTTGCAGCAACATGGATGGACCTAGGGATTGTCACACTAAGTGAAGCAAGTCAGACAGAGACAAATAGCATATGAGATCCCTTGCCTGTGGGATCTTAAAAAATGACAAAAGTGAACTTCTTTACAAAGCAGAAGCAAACTCACAGACATAGAAAATGAACTTGTAGTTGCCAACGGGGACAGGGCAGGGAAAACCTAGGAGTTTGGGATGAACAGATACACATGACTATAAATAAAATAGGTAAAAACAAGACCCCACTGTATAGCCCAGGGGACTCTGCTCAGTATCTCCTAATATTTACAATGGAAAAAAAGACAATATATGAAAAACGGAATCGCTTTGCTGTACACCTGAGATGAACACACATTGCAATCAACTGTACTTCACTAAAAAAAATCTATCACAGAGGTCAGTCAGAACAAATCAAATAGAAAAGCCGCCCGGCCATCTGCAGAGTGCCCCTCTCCTGACGTGTTCAGAGCCGCCGGCCCCGGCCCTTGGAGCGCGTGTTGCTCTTACCTCAGCAGAGTCCTCCCCCGTCCAGGCGTCCGGGGGTGTGACTGTCTCTCCACTGTCTGCTGGTGGCCCCAGAGCCTAGCACGTGGGCAGCCCTTGGCATACACTTGGCATTTGTATTGGGACTGCCCCCAACCCCCACCATCTCTGCTGCATCCTGGAGGACGCGCCAGGGCAGCTCAAGTTCAAGGCATCCCCACCTCTGATGCCCAGAGCTGCTCAGCTCCCTGCCCTCCAGCTGGCCCTCCCATCCGGGAGAAGTCAGGGCACCCTTGACAAATCAAAGTGGCACGTCCTTCCGCCCCAGTTCAAACTCTGCTGCACTTCCTGACGCCCCAGATGCCTGCAGATTCTTTGTTTTAATTGTGATAAAACACACATAAAACGCGCCATCCTCACCATTTTTAGGGGTGCATTTTGGGGGCATCGAGTGCATTCACGTTGCGGTGCCATCACCCCCGCGCTGTCTCCGTTCTCCCAAACCGCCCGTCCCTCCCCCCGTCCCCGTGACCTCCATCCACCCCGTGCCTCTGCCGCCTTGACCACTCCGTGTCTCGTGTGAGTGGAGGCAGGCGGTGCTGACTCCACTTCCGTGTCTGGCCTATTTCACTCAGCATGTTGTCCTCAGGGGTCATCCCCGTTGTAGCAGCTGTCAGAATTCCTTTCCTTTTCGAGGCTGACCAACAGCCCATCATGTGGCTGGACCATGCTGTTGTCCGTCATCTGATGGTGGGCACTTGGGTTGTCCCCTCCCCTGGCTGGCACGGATGCTGCCGCCCTGAGCCTGGATGCACAAGCATCCACCTGAGTCATGAACACGGTGCCTCCCTCTCCTCGCTGCCCTCTCAGGTGCCGTCCCACAGGGGCTCCAGCTCTGCCACCTGGCTAACTGCCCTGGCTCTGCAAGGCTCAGCACCTGGGTCTCCGTGTGCAGGCGCCTCCTGGCCAGCCTCCTGTGCCACTGCCCCTGTGCCACTGCCTCTCACCTGTCTAGCCCCACATCTCAACTGCAAGTCACCGAGAGACAGGACTGGGGGTGAGCCTCTGTGACCCCGGCAGCCAGCCCTGCCTGGCCGGGTAGCAGAGAGGGACTCTGATGCTGCAGGCAGCTTGGTAATGACAGGTCTTCATCTGCAGCTTCGCTCCCACCCCGTCCCTCTTTCCTTCAGAGCCCCATGCCCATGGCACCTTGGGGCGCGGGCATTGTGGGGTCCATCCCCCGAGCGCAGCTCCTTTCTGCACACGCCGAGCACGTTGGGGCAGGGGGGCCAAGGGTGCAGGGCTCCACCGGGCGGGTGACTTGTCTTGGGAGGATGCCGGCGCCTTTGTGTGAAGAAATTCCAGGCTTTTATTTCCGTACAATGGACTGTGAACCCATTCACACTGGGAGGAATTACAGCAAAATAAATAACGGAGACCACTTTTCATCGACTTCTCAGGTCATTCGACCCGACCCCGCGGCTCTGCGGGCAGCCCCTTGGCTGTAACTACCGATGGTGCCGAGAGATTAGTTTTGCAGTTTCACGCTGATTTCCTTGTTCGTCAGTTTCTTGGTTGTGCCCTGGACCCTCAACAAAGGCTTGGTCCCTCAGGACAAACGCACCCATTTGTCACCAGCAGAGCCATGTACCCAGGAGAGAAGCGGTCACAGGTCCGCATCTTTTGGGACCACAGCCCAGCAAGCCGGCCTCGCAGAGAGGTTCGCTTGACCAGGACTCTGCTCAGATCTGCAAGCCCTGCCGTCCCACAGGAGACCGTGCGCACTGCGCCGGAGCTGGAAGGATGTTGCCGACAGTTGTAAGAAAGCCCCCTCTAATGGTTAACAACCGTCACTCCCTTTACCGCCTCCCCCCGCTCCCCGTCTTTCTATCCCCACTTACAAACCCCCGAAAGCCAAGGGGGTGAACTCTGCACCTGTGGGTGGCAGCCGAGGTTACGTATTAAATGACCTCCCCAGGAGCCAGTTTGGTAATAAACCCCTTGCGATGAGCAAGTCTGTGTGTTTGTGCCGGGGAGTTATTTGTTTCACTGAGATGAAAGAACTCTGAACTCGCAGTGGGTGCTATTTATTGTATTGAGCTGTGTTTAAGGGAAGTCTACTGCTTTTCCATGGACGGGAGTCTCTAGCTAACAGCACTTAAAGGAAGTGGAAAATGCTTGGTTATCGCCCAACGGGAGCGGGATCAATAGCAGTTTAGGAGTGTCTGATAATTGGAGGCGCTGTTATGCACAAGAGCCGGCAGCTCCTTGAGTGACTCTTATCAAATCTGACGTGTCCACCGT
The DNA here is from genome assembly GCF_016906955.1 of Phacochoerus africanus. Taxonomy (NCBI): domain Eukaryota; kingdom Metazoa; phylum Chordata; class Mammalia; order Artiodactyla; family Suidae; genus Phacochoerus; species Phacochoerus africanus. The sequence goes on from NC_062556.1 coordinate 77,263,975, forward strand.
CATCTGATAATCAGACTGAAAATATGGTGGGGATTTTCCTTTTGTAAAATCAAGCTTGTGAAAAACATTTGAAATAATGATGAAGAAGAAAAAGCCACCTCATTGTTCCACTCAGCAGGGAGGAAAATCCAGGAGCTGGATGGCTTTCTGCGGGAAGGATGGGGACCAGGAGGTGTGCAAAGCATCAGGAGGTGCGGCCGGAGGAGGGTGCGTCCTTGGAGGGCAGCCGGGAAGCTCGGCCTTGGAGCCGCAGGAGCCCCTCTTCTCCAGCCCCCGCCCCGGAACCCAGGCAGGGGTCGCGCCCACAAGCAGCTCTGGTCAGAGGCCTGGCAGTGGTCATGCCAGCCTTCAGACCCCGTTGTGGGTTTCGGCGACCCCTCGGCCTGGGTTCAGGAGCGGGTTCTGGAACGGTGGAGGGCTCACACGGTCGGGGCACATCAGCATCCAGGGGGAGACGGTGTGGAAAGCTCCAGGTTCTTCTCGGGGTTAATACTTCACCCGGTCACAGGCTGCTCAGGCCCTGCCCCGGGGAGACCCTGCTTTGGGGGCCCTTAGCCATGACCCCTCCCTGTCCCGGGCCCTCCTGCCTGGCCGCGTGCCCCTTCTGCTCCAGCAAAGTCCTGCGAAGGCAGGACACGGTGCCATGCGCTCTCTGGGCCTCTCCAGGGCAGACGCTGCGCCTCGGGGGTCTCGGGGGCAGTGGGGCCTGTCCGCCCAAGACCTTGTCCCCTTCCCGCCTCTGCCTGCAGCCTCCACCTGCTTCCTCCCTTCCCCAGAGCCGTAGCCCCAGCTCCCTTTCAAACCCTTGCAGTGGCCCCCACGGCCCCTGGCCAGCGCTCCCGGCCTCCCCGGTCCTCGCCCCAACCTCCCGAGCCTGCTCCCAGGACACCACCCTCCCCACTCCAGGCCAGTGTGACTCTCCTCGGACCTCTGATTGCCGCCTGCGTGCTGACCATCGTCTCCCCGCTCTGGGCGCCGTGCCGCCACACACAGGTGCCCCAGGGACACGTGAGACCAGGACGCTCTCCTGAGCCACGCTGGGCCTCCCAGACCGCCTCCCTCTCCCCAGCCCCTCTCTAGGCCACCCCCCCATCTCCATCTCTCTCCAGCTGTTGGGGGTTGAATCATGTCCCCTAAGAAGGCATGTTGAGGTCCCAGCCCCCGGAACCTGCACACGCAGCCTCACACGGACAAGGCCCTTTGTGGGAGTACGAGGCTGATGTGAACCCCACTGCACTGCGGACACACGCAGCGACGGATGTCCTTGCAAGGGGAGAGAGATTTGGACCCAGAGACACAGGCCGTGGAGACCGAGTGGCGGGATGTGTCCCCGGGAGCCAGGCCAGGGGCACCCACCGAGGCCGGCATCATGGGAGTAAGAAGCTAGGGGCCAACCCCATGACCCCTCATCTCAGACTTGGGCCCCAGAGCCACAAGACTGCAGCTTTCGGCTGTCAGCCACCAGTCTGTGACCATTTGTCACGGCGGCCCAGGAAATTAACAGGGCACAGGAACGTCCCTCCACTTCTCAGCCTCCCTGCCTCCTCTCGCCCCTTCCCCCAGCCCCTCCATCCTTCCAGCCCCTCTCAGCCTCAGCCTGCTTCTCTGAGAAGGCTTCTCAGGCGCCCGGAACCGGACATGACCGTGTGCCTTCACGTTGCCCGTTCCTCCCCTTCAGCACACATCCCATTTGTCAGTGCAAATGTGGTTATTTTCTGGCTCTCCTACTAGATGGTAAACTCCATGAAGGCAAGGGTTCTGCCTACTTTGCTTGTTTCTATCCCAGTAGTGAGCACAAGGCCCGGCACTTGGGAGCTGCTCAGTAAATGTTTGTTGGATGGATGGATGGATGGATGGGTAGATGGACAGATGAATGGATGGGTAGATAGATGAAGGTATAGACGGATGGATAAATGGGTGGGTAGATGGGTAGATGGATGGATGTGTGGATGGATGGGCAGATGAGCAGGTGGGTGGGTGAGTGGATGGATTGATGATTGATGGATGATGGATGGGTAGGTGGATGGATGGATGGATAGACGGATGGATGGATAGGTCGGTGGGTGGATAGATGGATGGATGATGGATGGATGGATGGGTGGGTAGGCGGATGGATGGATGGATGGATGATGGATGGATGGATGGGTGGGTGGATGGATGGATCATGGATGGATGGATGGATGGATGATGGATGGATGGATGGGTGGGTGGATGGATGGATGATGGATGGATGGATGATGGATGGATGGATAGATGGATGGATGATGGATGGATGGATGATGGATGGATGGATGGGTAGGCGGATGGATGGATGGATGGTTGATGGATGGATGGGTGGGTAGGTAGGCGGATGGATGGATGGATGGATGATGGATGGATGGGTGGGTAGGCGGATGGATGGATGGATGGATGATGGATGGATGGGTGGGTAGGCGGATGGATGGATGGATGATGGGTGGATGGATGGGAAGGTGGATGGATGGATGTGTGGGTGGATGGGCAGATGAGCAGGCAGGTGGGTGTGTGGATGGATGGTTGACAGTGAATGAAAAGGAGACAGTATTCGATGATAATTTTCTCAGCCTTTCACTGGATGTGACTCTCTTCTCCTCGTGCCACTCAAGCTCCCCAGGTTCCACAGGCTTTCTTTGAAGTCTTGAGCAGGAGTCTATCCAGCTTTGGCACATAGTTCTCAGACGTCTGTCGGGGTTGTACTCACTGCATGTTGCAGATGACGACACTGCCCACAGTCGTGTCTGGGCTCCTGTCTATGCCTAGCACACCCACAGCCGCGCTGGTCCCCAGCACGGCCACAGGAAGGTGTGGTGACCGTGGTGGTGGGTGGTCAGGGCAGTGTCTGGGGTCCTCGTGTCCATCGTGCCGCATGCTGGAGGCCTGGTCATCACACTGGGATGTTCCTGCGTCCTCACGCCCCGTGGGGGTGTCCCCCTTGCTCCCCTCAGCAGCAGACTTGTGGAGGAGGGGTTCAGAGGGACCACCTCTCTCTCCAGTCCTATAAGCCACCCCCACCCCCAGAAGCACTGCGGCTTGGCTGTTGCTCCCTCTGTAGCCTCTGACCTGACCCACTTACAGTTTGCAAAGCTCTGAGAATTGATCTTCACCCAGACTCCCAGATATCTTTCTATACCCTTTGGTGGCTTTTGCCCAGGAATGAGCAGAAATTTATGAGAGCGTCTGTACAAAATGGAACTTGCAGGGGACGGGAGCCAAATGGAGCCGCCGGCGGCCGAGGGTGGTCTCGGGGGTGGGCTCTGAGACAGAAAGCACCTGGAACGGCCGGAATTGTGGGTTCACGGGCACGGCTGCCACGGTCCCCGAAGGCTGCCCTGGCAGCACAGCCATGAGGAAGGCGTGCCTTTCCTGGGCCCCCGGGATGGTAACCCACCTCCTGTGCGTTTGAAATAAACTGGGCGCGAGAAGTGAGATTAATGATATGTCCAATCCCAGTGTAATCACGAGAATGAGCAGAAGCAAGTGGCCTAATGCAAGTGGGAAAAGTCCTTTTATTTCTGGTGCTCAGAGCTGAACGGAAGGGTCCGGGGAATGAACAATGCCAGGCCTGTTCATGAGAACAAGAAGGCTTCAACGGGGAGGCTGCACGGTCCTCGGCTCTTTATGGCCCGCCTCTTACAGGTGAACGGGGTTCGGGTTGAACGGAAGGACCTGCTCTCTGCCTCCCCCTGTCTGGTCCTCCTCCCTCTCTCTGCTTCCTCACTGGGTATTTTATAAAGAGCGATCGGCGTGAGGGGGGCTTGAGAAAACATAGCTTCCAGCAGAAAATAAGAATGGCCATGTCCCCTAGAACAGGCCGTGTGCCGGAGGCCATGCCTGGAAGGGGCGGCGGCCTGGTTCCTCCTCTCGGCTGTGGCCGCAGACCCAGGGCACAGGTACAGAATCTAGCTGCCCACCAGGGCTGGCCGGGCGCTCAGTACATCTGGGCTCCGTGTCCCGGGAGCTGCAGGCCGGATCACCAAAGCCAGCGCCTCGTGGACGCCAGCAACAGCCTGATGGGTCAGCCGGCAGACCACGGAGAGCCCCAGGACCCTTGTTGCAAGTGAAATTTTGCAGGAATTTAACCATCGCAAGCGCAATAAACCAACTGCTGAGTGAGAACCGCTTGCCTGAATCCTTTACTAACCCTGCTGGTGCGCGACGGCACGCGGCCCCGAGTCCGTCCTCGGCGGAGGGGGACAACCTTCCGCCCGCCGCAGGCAGCATCCGCCGCCCTGGTGGGCAGGTGCCTCTTGGTGCTCCTGGGAGGTTTCAGCTCTGGCCCACCGCTCCCTTGTGGTTGTCTTGGCGCCGGAACAGCTGTGGGGGGCGTCAGATCCAGGCAGTGGCCTTTGCTGCTCGGCTCTGCTCCCTCCTTCCTTCTCCCACCTGCTGCCCCTCCACACGGGACAAGACGTAGGAGGGGCAGTGGGGGAGGGGGGCAGTGTCACGGGCCTGTGTCCTTCGGGCGCCACTGTCCTCCTGGCCTGTCCGCGGGGCCGATGTGACCGAAAGTGCCGCACTTGGGATGAACTTTGAACTTTACGTTTTGAAATGGGGGATTTTTAAAAATCAAATTAATTTTTTTCTGGTTGTCTCCCCAATCTATGGAAAGTGAATCAATAGGTTACACACGTCTTTAGACTTTCCTTTGAATTTTCTCCGACGTTAGTAGCATATCTGAGGAGGGCAGTGCTTTCTCGCTCAGACCTCATTTACCCGAAAGTGGATATTTTTCACCTTTAACAGCTTAGAAATCAGATGCACCTTACCATCCGTGGCACCTTATAATCACAACTGGCTGCATTTTCCTTCCTGGTGAGACACAAGAAAATTGGTGTATCTTGTAACTGATGGAGTCCTACGTTTAATTTAAAATAATGTTCTGAGAGTTCTGTTGTGGTGAAGCAGGTTTAGGATCCAGCACTGCCACTGCATGGCCCAGGGCTTGGGAATGTCCATGTGCCGTGGGTGAGGCCAAAAATATTACCATAGGGGACGTGGTTTCTGCTACTGCCTGCAACCTTGACGCCAGCTCCCCTGCACCAGCAAGGTAGGGCAGGGACAGAGCAGCTGTCTGTGAGCACGGATGCTCAGTGGCAGGACAGTGAAAACGCCACCCGTCCTGGTTATTCTGCAGTGTGGGTGTGGGTGGGTGTGGGTGTGGGTGTGTGTGAGAGAGAGAGAGAGAGAGATTTTCGGGGCGCTGCTGAGTGAGTGGGGTGCTTTACAGATTCCAAATCCTCTTTTGGAAGATAGGCAAGTTTATCATTTTAGTTTATACTCTGCCACTTTGAACAGATTCTGGCAATTTTTGGCTTGAGTCCACCCCTCCCTCCCTCCCGCCTTCATTCCCCCCTGCCACCCGCCCGCCTTACCTACATCCACTGCCCTCTTTCTTCTTAGCACACTGCCCACAGCAGCTCTCTTCTGCCCCTATTTGGTGAAAATGTTTTGGAACCCGACAAAGCGCCTTCCCCCTGGAGTCAGGGCTGCCTTTGCTGCGGCTGTGGCCTGGGAGGGCCTTGCCGGCGTCCTGACTCAGGTCTCCTCAGGTCTCCTAAGAGTCACGGCCCTTTGCCACACAAGGGTCCTTCGCTTCTGGGCTTCTGGGGCGCCAGGCTCCTACTTGTAGAAACCGCCGGAGCCCCAGCCTGTGGGGGAGCCCCCAGGTGGTCACCTTGGGCCAGAACAAGCACCCCGGGACCCCTGGAAGCCCTCGGGCCATCCTGCCCCTGGGCCGCTCCTTGGCTGGGCTGGGAGTGAGGGTGGAACGAGCCAGGGCCTCTTGCTGCTAAAGCAGCAGAGGGTAAGCCGCCGGTCAGATGCTTCCTGGCCAGCTCTCCTGTTGGCCGAGGCGGCTCGCCCTTGGCTGAGCTGGCAGGTGGACCAAAGGCCAAGGGGAGGTTCGTTTTGGCGCCGGGGACGTCTGGGTGGGACTGAACACCGCAGCCCAGTGACCGGCACCTTGGGGTCCGTCTGTCTTCTGCTCTCCTGGCCGCTCCCCCAGGAGAAGAGGCCCTGGCATCTTTCTGGAAAGCACTCCACCCACAGGGCATGCCGAGGACCAGGGAGAAGGGCTCCTGCTGTGCAGTGTGCCCCGGGGGTGGGGGTGGGCTCTCTGCTTCCCTGCAGCCGGCAGACTCTGGCCCTGGCTTGGCAGGGGTCCCCAGGACCCCTCTGCTTTCTGAATTCATAGGTGGATTTTCCCCAGGTTGATTTCGGACCGGTCAGCCCATGGGGGTGGTTTTCCGGCAGACCCTCTAGTCCACGTTCATGGGGGATCCGCATGGACAGACCTGCAGAGAAAGCCGTTTAGACATTGACCTAAAACCTGAGCCTGTTTTTACACGCCGGGTTGAAGGCAGGAAGGTTTGCTTCTGGGCCACCCATTTCCTTAGTGGCTTTGTTGGGGCGCGGGGGCGGGGGGAGCATGGATGCCAGTGCAGGACTAGGCTTGGGTCTGCCTGCCTCGCCCTTCAGCAAACGCCTGCGTGTGTGGAAATTGCTTCTGTGCTTAACCCTCCTTATGAAGGAGAAAACCGTTCCGGGGATGTTGGTGCCATCCTGCTTCTGGGGCTTAATTGTTTGTAGGTGGACTATTAGTGTTTGGACTTCATTGGGAGAAATCTTGTATTTTGCAACATAAGGGAAAACCTTGCGTTAAATAACAATAAGAAGACGTGGAAGAATTTCAGCTCCCTGAAAGGGCCTTCTTTCCAGGCCCAGGAAAAGGAGGCCTCCTTTCTCTTTAGAATATTCAGCATCAGAAAGCATTAGAGAGAGTTCTAATTTTGAACACCACTTTTCTTATTGGCATTTTTTTCCTCCGGCTTCAACTGTTAGTTGAAGGGTTTCCGCTGTTAATATATTATTGGAGACAATTTCTACTGAGTCTCTTAAAAATTATTCAATCATTTTTTTTTTAAATCGAAAGGCAAGATGCATTCATTCTTAGGAAATGTTACATGATTTTTGGGGACTAGATTCCGCTGTCGTTTTTACTCAAACATGCATTGAAATGGTTTGAAATAGTCTTGGCACCAGCCTGGTGAAATACTTGACAGTGAGGCCGTTGCAGGAATGCGTTTTCATTTATGCATCGCTATGCTGGTCCTGTCTCTCCCCTGCTGAGCCAACCAGCCTCTGAGTCTGTGGTTCGCAGCGTTAGATGCTCCAGGGCTGGATCTGGGGTGCAGGGATTTTCCGTGCTGAGTTCGGCTGCATTTCTAGCTTTGGCAAATAGATGGCACTTTTGACTTACCCAAGAGCAGCGGCGTCCGCGCTCGGCATAGGGACCGCTCACAGAGGTCTCGGTGTGAGTCACAACTGTATCTGTTACTCTTCACGTGGGGGCTGGAGAGATTAAAATTCAGCCTCTCCGAAGACAGCAGTATTGTATCTCTTGTAACTGCTAAAACCTTAAACACACAGCTACCCCAGGTATGAAAATTAGCACATTTTATTATCTGTTTCTCTGAGTTTTATTCTGCGTCGGTGCATGCCCCTCTTGGGTCCGGAAGGGCAAGAGAAAATGGTGTGATGAGGGTTTGCTTGGAAAGAGCATTGTGTGGGGCTGTGAATGTTTTCAGGGACGAATTTGCTGCAAAAGGCCCTTGTGAATATCTTGGTTCCCTCCCCTTTTCTCCCATCTGCACACATGTGTGTGCAGGCGCGCGTGAGCGTGTACACACACACGCACACGCAGAGGAGGTTTACAGCCCCTCACGCACACAGAGGGGAAAAAAATCCGGCTGTTGTCTTGCAAGTGTTACTTATCATATTAATTAAAATCTGGTGACACGATAACACCACCAGCTGTGTGGGAAAGCGAGGGAAATTAACAAACGTTTGATTTGTTGTCTTGCTAATGTGACACTTATTATACAGGTCAGAGTAAAACAATACCTCAGCCAAAATATGCTAATGTGAGCGGAACTGTTGCAGTTGTGAAAACATTAGTGTTTATTATAATGAGGCAAAATAGCACGTTACCTTTGCGAGAATGCAGTGATCTTTGAATCTAATGGCATAACTAAATTTTTAAACGTTACGTTGTTGGAAGTAAAAAAAAAAAATGCTTTAAAAACTTTTCCTGGGTAAGTTTTGAAAAAATAATAGAACTTTTTAAAAATAATTTGAGCTCAGATAACACATACCCGCTCTTTAGTTTTGAATGCATTTTACTGGGATGAGACTGAGTCCCTAGGACACACGCAAACTGCAAATGCTGTGGGTCCTTTATCACAGCATTTAGCCCAATGTCGAAAGACGGGGTGGGTTAAAATTGGGTATTACTTAAGGAGAAATAGCAAAGTCATTTATTCATCTAGGAGGTTATAAATGCCTCTGCTGAGAGTAACAGTTCGAGACTGTTCTTAAAAATACCGTGAACAGAAGAGTCTAATTTCAAAGGGATTTGTTACTGCCACGCACCCTTTCCTCCTGTTTGGCTCCATTCCCCCCTCCCCCGCACATCCTGCAATGAGAAACAAATGCAGACTTTTCCAAAACACCCGGCGGCGGCGGCCAACTTTCCCCCTTTGGCCGCTGAACTCTGTGTCTGTCTGTCTGTCTGGGCTGGGGTGATGAGAGGCGCCTCCCTGGGACATGATTTCTGGGCGATCGTCGGCAGCACTTTGCAGGTGCGTCTCATAAGAACACACCTGATTTTTACCTTCCCAGAGGTCCTCCACGCCAGCGCTGCTTCTCCTCCTAGCCCCGGGTCTTCCTCCCCTTCTGGTGTTTGAGCACCGGGGGTGTGAAGTCCAACATTTGTTTGACAGTCTTTGACAGCAGATTATGTAGATTTTGCCCGAGAGAACACCCACCGTGGGCAACTGGATTTGGAGCTGCCATCTAGATCTGAGGTCAGGCCATGGGGTCAGCGGAGGAGGAGGCGGGGACCACCTTCCCAGGGGGGCACAGGATGCTGGGAGCCCAGGAAAGCGGCGGTGCCGCCCTGCCCTGGAACGGCTTGAGCGAGCGTGCGGGCTCAGAACCTCTCGCTTCCCTGGCACCCTGGCTGTGAACGCCTGGCACAAGCCCGGTCTAGAAGCCACACGAGGGGCACCGTGTGCCGCTACCTGTGTCACCTGGAGTCTCAAGCCTCCCTTTGGGTCTCGGCTGTGATGAGTGCAGGGTCTAACTCGCGTCCCTGTAGATTCTGTTGGCAGAGGAAAAACTGTGTCTGTTTATCGCAATATCCTGAATAATCTCCTTCAAAAGCAAAGGTTGATCACTAAGTCGAAATGGCAATTTCCGAGTGCCAAGGGGCTCTGGTACAGTTTGGGCTCTAAGTTGTAACTTTAGAAATGCTGCCAGACGATAACCGGCTTTGCTTTCAAGCGGCAGATTTGAGCTCTGTCGAGAGGGGCCCTCGTCACTGCTTAAGTCTATATAAATAAACACGAATGCTTCTGTGTGCGAGCGCGACGCCCGATTAGATTCAAAATGCGATCCTGTGTACACATGTTCTCAGCCATTAGGAGGTGATTCCCAGCTCTGTTCAAATTGACAGGGCATGGAGAGGTGAGCTCGCCAACAAAACTTCCTTTTCTCTACATCCAGTAGCTTTAATTAAGCCTGCATGGCGGAACTGCCATTTCAAAATACAAAGACATTTAACTCTGACTCCCCAAAATTAGTTTATTTAGCTTTGAAAGGATTTTTTGTGCATCTATGCTTTGAAGAGCTTGTTTTTTTCTAGACGTTAAATTATTAATGAAAGAGCAAACGCAGTAAATCGGGGACAATAAGAAATGCTAGCGGCGGGGCTGCCAGATCCGCACTGGAGGCAGAAGGAAATTTCCAGTTGTCTTTAGGATTCCCTCGTCGCGCCTGCGGGATGCACAGAGGTTGGTGAGCGAGCGTTTGTGCAGACAGCCCTGACCTCGGGAGCCTGGAGGGGACCCCGATGCCTTCAGGGACGGGCAGAGAATCCAATCAATGCCACAGATCCCGAGTCTACTAACTAAACGTCATCCAAACGCCATCATGTCTATTAAAAAACACACTTAGCATTGATGAAAAGATCAAGGGATGTTATTTGATTAGGGAAGATGATTGAACTGGAAAATACACCCTGCCGGCAGCCTTACTAAGTAGTTTCCGAGTCTGACCTCCTCAGCGGGCCCCTCGCCCACTCCACGGGGAAGCCGCAGCCAGCAGGGCCCTCCTCGCAGTGGCGCTGCGTGTGGGGGGGTCCCGCCGGGCCCCCGGGCCGGGCCGAGTCGGCCGGCTGTTAGGGTGTGTGAGTGCATGCGAGAGCCAATGGCAGGCTGATGCCATCCGCTGAAAGAAATAATTGCACGTCACCCGGAGGACGGCTGCTGAGAGCTTGGTCTCTCTGGTCACCTCGTGCATGTGCTCTGTGCAAGCAAAGCCACAGGCCGCCGGGAATGCTCCTGGGCAGGAGGCGTGCGGCTTTGCCTCCGAAGGGCAGGACCCCGCGCGTGTGGACCGAGCCCTGTGACAGATTGACACTGCCGTGGCTGAACTTGGAACTGCCCACAACAGCTGCAAGGGGCCGGTTTTCTCCATCCCGGGCGGGTGGTCAGGCAGCCTCGGGCGGACGGAGGCCCTGATCTGAAAGAAGAGAGCCCTTGCTTGTGTGTGTGTGTGTGTGTGTGTGTGTGTGTGTGTGCGCGCACACGCGTGCATGTGTCCCTTTTTTCTAACTTCCCCCCCCGGTTCTGTTCCCACCCTCCCTCTTCGACTCGATTGACTGCCTGGAAGGCCCCAGCCCTCCCACAGTGTTGCCTGCCCCCCACTTTGCTTTGGGGGTGCACGGAGCTGGTCCTTGAGATCCAGGCGTGGCACCTCCTTGCCGTGACATTAATTGCTGTGACTGTGCTGGCATTCCGGTCAGTTGTTCTGTGCGCGAGGCCTGCAACACTTCATTCTCCCGACACAGCAGATCTTGTGTGGTTCGATCTGCGTGAAGAATGAGGAGAAACGTTATGTGAAAATAGACAGGATCCCAAGCTTTTGTCCCCGCCCGGGTGGCTGTCGCATCACAGAGCAGCTGTGGCTGCAGTGCTTAGACGAAGAGTTTGCAGTTTGCCCTCGACGCATTTAAAACTGTGGCACCAGACCAGGTGACACCAACCTGCTTTTGAATGTGGGAAACAGAGCTTTTGTGTAATTAACCGAGAAAACTCATTTCCGTTGTCCCTTTTCCCACAGCGACGCAAGGAGACATTTCCGACGTTTTAAATGCTAACCACCTGCCACGGCAGCTCCCTGGTCCTCCGCTGACCTCCTTGTGTCTCAGCGGTGGTTGAAATGAGCGCAGGATCCCGGTCGCCCTGCCCCTGTGCCCTGGCGAGGTGGCATTAATATATTATTTATTTCTCCCAACGTTCCGCAAATACTGGGGAGGGTGGGGTGTGGAGACAAGAAATTCAAAATATACCATTTGGACTTTAAAGACAGTTTTTGAAAAAGAGCAGTTTCCATATATCAACACTTTTTGGTGTGATCCATGAAACATTTTGATATGATTTAGCAAAAACAGTTTTTGCATCAGGAACATTATAGCTATACCTCATCTGCATATGTAAAGATTGCAGAATGGAATCACATTAGGTATAAATTCAATGCCAAAAAAAGACACCCTTCGTTAATGGAACATTACGGTAGAAAATTCAAAAGCCGGCGTTGCGGTTCTCACAGCAATTACAGCGGGGCCGCTGTGTGCCGTGGGCCTCGTGTGCGCGCGAGGGCGCCGCTGTAGGAGGGGGCCTCTGGCTCTTTGCTCAGCCCGACAACCGCAGGGAGGAAGGACCGGGGACCATGACTGACTTGCAAAGTGCGAGTTTTCTCAGTGGAATTACAGTTTGTTTTTCCAAACTGAAGCTGAGGGTAGATGGATCTTTTCTTGTTGAAAGAAGTGCCAATTACGACCCTGGCTAGATCATACGCCACAGGAGGAGACGGGGGTCCCTGTCCGTCCGTGAGCGCGCGCATGCTGGCCGGGCAGTGGTGACTGGCCTGGGTCCTCCGTGCCAGCTGAGGAGATGCTGAGACTGGAAAGGTCCCGGCGGAAGGCGGCTGCTTTGCTCACAAATGGTTGGGGACAGGTTCACAAAGCCGGCCTGGGTCCCGCATCCCCCGCCGCCCACCCACGCCGGTGCTGGCCTCGCCCCAGGATCGAAAGGCAGCGTGCTCAGGTGCGTGTGGAGGGATCTCACGTGGCCTCCATCCCACTCGCCTATTTCCATTTCAAACCCTGGGAGGCGGACTTGGGGGCTGCGGGATGTTGCAGGGCCATCGTCCAGGGGCCGGGACTTGAACTCAGGGTCCTCACGCCTCCTTGATGCTGCAAGATTCTCCCTCCCCTTCCTCCTCCTCCCATCACCATCTTCCTCTTCATCATCATCAGGCGTTCAGGTGGTGCTTTGTCAAAGCATCACGAAAGGCCTCCCTCCCCTGGCTCTCTGCTCCGACTCCACGGTAGCTAGAAAGGGTTCTTGCTCTCATTTTTGTGCTTATCCAAGGTCAGGGCTGAACCAGCCTCGAATCTCCGAGTTCTGACTCTAAATTTCGCCTGCTTTCCGCCTCCCACTTGCAGGTCCCAAACAGTGCTTTTGTTTGGCAGAGGTGCAATCTGGAATCTGCTCACAGTGGATTTGCGGGGTGGGGGGGAGCAGGTGGAGGGAACTGCGGGTGTTTAAACTCCTGTCACACATGAATTTGAGCCCAGCCGCTCAGAAGGGACCATATAACTGCTCATAATTCCATCTTCTTGCACAGCTTCTCCGAGGTGTTGAGAGGGTGCATCTCCAAGGCCTGTGCCCCCTCCTCAGGGAGAAGCTGGGGGGCCCTGGACCTTGCAGGTGATTGATATGCCTCCAGTGAGCCCGCAGCCCCAGGGGTGGGACAGTTCTTCCCCTGGAAGGGAACCAAGCTCCCGGGTGGCAGGTTAAGGGCATTGGGGACCCAGAGGCTGACGCCTACAGGTCCTCACGCTGCCAGGTGAACGGCTCGCAGCTCCCTGAGCTGAGCCAAAGGCTACAGGAATCCCGGCTTCTCTCCTGCTCCCCCTGCCCCCTGCCGTTCTAGCCCGGCCCCCACAGCCCTGGTTCTCTGCCCAGTTCCGAGGGTCACTCTCTCAGGATCCTCACAGTGCCAGCATACCCAAGGGGACCTTCCTTGCCGACCGCGGCTGCCTGGCATAGCATCTTGGCTGCATTCATGGGTCAGAAAGTCCCCCCCTTCTCCAAACCCAGCAGCCCACGAACCACGAGACGCTGATGACCTGGTGCAGGGCTTCTGAACACAGAGCCCAAGGTCACCTTGCCCATCATCTCACCACGCACCTGACTCTGCCACCTCTGCAGCCACCACAGATGTCTCCAGGTGCAGCTCAGATCCAGCGCGGGCACAGGCTCCCTGCTCACGGCCCGAGCTGAGGTGTGGCAGCCACGCGGCGCAGGGGCTCTGGTCAGAAGGGCCGGGTGCGAGGCCTCTGCCCCTGGTGCCCCGTGAGCCCGTGAGGTTGGACTGAGCACAAGGAGGAGGAAGGTCAGACCTCCTCTTATTACCCAGGTTCGGTTTTCATTCCCGGGACGCATCGATGGGCTTTTGCTGGTGAAAACCGGGCAACGATTGATATGGATTCACACTGCATTTTTCCAGATCGCGGGATCGGATTAGGTGCTGTGGGTAACCTGGAGATGCTTTGCGTCCACGGGAGGCTCACGTGGGTCCCAGTACTGCATTTTATACGAGGAGGTGAGCGTCCCTGGATTGTGGTGTCTGCGGGGGCCAGACCCATGCCCTCGATGCCGGGGCAGGCTGTCTACACGCACAGTGCAGCTCGAGGGCTGAAGGAAACGGAGTCCCGTGCAGAGTGGCCCATCGCAGGCACCGTCTCTCAGGTCGCCACGGATGCTGGACACTGTGCTCGGCCTCCTCCCACTGCCCGTCCACAAGCTGCTGGTGGGGACTCTCCCTGCTGCCTTCTCATCTCTCTCCTGCTTCTCTCATCCCTCCCCCCTCTCCCCATCCTTCCCTCCCGCCCTTTGGCCAGTTTGCCCGAGGCCCCCATGGACTGGGCACCACGCCTCACTCTGGTCGTGGTCGCTGACTTATGGCCCTAAAGAAACTCAAATCCCTGCATGAGCTGAGAGAGTCCCTAAAACCCTGTGTCTGTGGCTCAGACCTCAGAGCACGTCGGGCGCCCTGGGCACAGGTAGGCTGGGAAGAGCCCTGGGGTCTCCCGGTCAGAGGTCCGAGCTCTGGAGGCCTGGGTGAGGGGCCTCCTGGTTCCCCACCACAGGCCCTGGAGCCCAGTTCGAGCTGGAAGGGGAATGGAGGAAAATAGCCGACAGAAACAAAGCCGCTGTGACCCCCATCGCTGCAGCCGCAGGACTGCCTCCCGTCAGGGCAGGGTGAGTGGTGGGGAAAGCGGGGTGAACGCAGCCCGCAGGGGTCGTCCCCAGCTCCGGACACCTCGTCCTTGCACATGAGAGAGACCCAAGGTCAGGCGTCAGCCAGGGCGGCGCTGCTGTTGGGCCCTCGGGAGGTCAGGCTCACTGCTGCCTCTTCTCAGAGCAACAAAAATCATTAGCTCTATGCACCGGGTTCAGTGAAAAGTCTGACAGGAGCTGGAGAGCAGGTGTTCAGTGTCCCAAAGAAACTGATCGTATTATGTCCGTGGTACCTCAGTAACCTCTTGAGAGAAAGATTTGGTTTGAGAGAGGAAAGCAAGTGTCTGCACATGTGTGTACATGCATGTGTGTAGACATGTGCATTGCACAATACGCGTGCATATGTGCACATGTATGCATGTGTGCCTAAACTGTGCACACCGATGCACATGAGTTCCACACATGAGTGTGGGCATATGCAACCATACATACACATAAGAGCATGTGTGTACACACGTGTGCACATTCCAGTGTGGGTGTGTGCGCACATGTGAGTGTGGGCATATGCATATACATAAGTGTAACGTGCAGCACATGTGTACACACGTGTGCACATTCCTTGCACACACATAGGTGTGCACACGCATGTGCTTATAGATGAAGAAGTAGCAGGAGGGACCCAGGCAGGGCTGCAGTGAGTGTGGAAATTACTTAGTATCTGCCCTGCAAGGAGCCGGTGCTCTGATGCTGCTACTTTAGCCCTGAGTGTAGCTGCTGATGGATGCTCTGCTGTCAAGTGTCCTCATCGTTGTTTCAGCAGGTGCAAAGCCAGGGGCCAGTCAGGTTAAGTGGCCTGATGGGTGAGACCCAAGGCTGCATCATCCGGTGATGCCCTCCTGGCCTGGCCCTCTCTACGGAGGCCCTGTGCCATCTGCATGCATGGTGCTCTGAGACCTTGCTGTCTGGAGGGCAGCTTACACCTGCTGTTGAAGCGCTCGAGGCTGCTGCCACAACTCAGCAGTTAGCCTCGTGGTGCTTGGCTTCCTGTAAGGACCACGTTCTCAGTCAGGGAGACAGATGCGCTCAGAGCAGGTGGTGGCAGCAGACCGGTGGCCTCCAGGTAAATGTTGGGACCTTTGGGGAAGGTTTCCCAAAATGATGTCGCTTAGGGGTGGGGGGGCTTCCATCAGAGGAGCTGGGTGAATTTGTGAAGCAGAAGGTGGTACAGTCATGAAAAATCCTTGCTCTTTATTCTCGGGAATGTGAATTGGAACCAGGGCCTCTCTTGTCAGTAACACTTAGCATTTTATGCTGAAATATTTGGGGCAGACATAGAGAGAGGACAGGGCACCACACATGTCATGTGTCTGTCACCCACTGTGACAAGTAAACCACAACAGATGGCCCCTCTTTGTCTCCACTCTCCTTCCCCAGAGGTAACTACTGTCCTGAACTGGATGCTTTTAAGACCAAAATGCAGTATTACCATGCAGTTTGGAGAAGTGTAAAAAAGCAGCCTTTTGTAGAATGATTTTTGTGCTTCTTGTGCTCAGTGTCACGTTTTAAAGAGTTATTCTTGGGGTGAGCAGCTCTGGCTCCATTATTTCACTGGGTCCAGTTCCCCAACCTACGAATGGGCATTGTTTCTCAGTTGTCTAATGGACAGATGCATAGGCAGTTACAGCTTTTGGCCAGTATTGGCAGAGCTGCAGCGAGTTGCTTTGTAGGACTGGCCAGTTTTGCTGGGTATAAAACTGGAAGGAGAATTGCAAGTTCTCGGAGATGCACTTTGTCCCCTCTGCAGCTATCGCCTTGTCCTCTGAATCCCTGGGTGAATGTCAGTGCTGAGGAGTTTGGTCCACACCCTTGCCAGGGTCTTACCTGTCGATGAGCAGCCTCTCCCCAGCTCTGGGCACCAAGTACCCCATTCTCTGTCAGCACAGAAGGCTGCTGGTGCCTGAAAACCCAGCTCATCAACCAGCAATGTGAGAGTCCACTTTCAAAGCAATGCAAGATCCTGGGCTGCATCATGGCTGCTTTCTCTCTTCCAAAATGGTTCACAAGTGAAGGAAAGAATTTGGGTGCAAGATGGAAATTGGGAGTGTAATCCCTGGGTTCACAGTTGTCTCTTAGAGACATCCCAGTAAAATGCTGTCTTCATTCAAATATTCCTAAGTGCAGTCACTTTCTCTGTGGGCATATGTTACAGTTAGTTGGGCTAAGTGAGGCTCTGTAGACCCACTGTCCCTTTGCTGATAATAGCATTTGTCTATGAACAAGAAAAAAATACCACTCCTGGGCATCTCTCTGGAAGAGAGGAAAACTCTAATATAAAAAGCTACAGGCACCCCTATGTTCATTGCAGCACCGTTCACAACAGCCAAGACATGGAAGCCGCCTAAATGTGCATAAACAGAGGAAGGGCTAGAGAAGGTATGGTATTTATATGCAGTGGAATATTACTTAGCCATAAAGCAGAATGAAATATTGCCATTTGTAGCAAAATGGATGGACCTTGAGGTTATCATACGAAGTGAAGTAAGTCAGAAAGAGACAAACAGCATATGATATCGCTTATACATGGAATCTAAGAGAAAGACACCAATGAATTTATTTACAAAACAGAAACAAACTCACAGACCCAGAAAACAGACTTATGGTTACCAAAGGGGACCCGGGAGGGATTAATTAGCAGTTTGGGGTTAACAGATACACACCGTTGTCTATAAGGGGAGATAACCAACAATTCCCATGGCACGGGAGCTGTGTTCAGTATCTTGTAATAACCTATCATGGAAAAGAATCTGAAAAAGGATATGTGTATGTGTTCTTTATATACATACATTCTTTTTCTTTAATGCAGTTCTCTGGGGCAATCCCAGTCCTTTTTTTTTTTTTTTATTCCTCAGTGAATTTACTACATTCGTAGTTGTGCAATGATCGTCACAATCCAATTTTATAGGATTTCCATCCCACCCTCCCAGCGCACCCCCCCACCCCCCAAACTGTCTCCTTTGGAAACCAGAAGTTTTTCAAAATGTGTGAGTCAGTATCTGTTCTGCAGAGAAGTCCATTCTGTCCTTTACACACACACACACACACACGTGTGTATATAACAGAATCACCTTGCCATGCACCTGAAGCAGACACAGCTTTGTAAATCTCCTCTCCTTCAACAACCACAACAAACCCCTTGTGTTCTGAGGTAGTACGAGCTCGATATCCTGGTGAAAGTGCTTTTCCAATAGCGTAGCTTCGGGGCGTAACCCGGAGAACACGCTTTTACCAGCAGTGTCGCCCGGAGGGCGTGGGAACAGGTGTGTTTAGGAAGAGCTCGGAGAAGGCGGCCGTGCCTGAGCTTGGATTTTTGCTTTGCTCTTTCGGTGCCCAGCTCTCCGTCCCCCACACTGACAGAGGGCTTTCCTGCCCGGCTCTCCTGCTTTGCAGAGCCCGAGCCACGCGCGCTGTTGGTGAGCCTGGCTTCTGCGGTCAAGGCCGGCAGTGGGGAGGAGGGAGGCTGAGGGTGTCGGCTGCTGTTGGACCGATCGGGGCACGGGGGGTGGGGGGGGGCGCTGTCTGACTCCAGCTCCTCCTGGCTCACCTGCTTCCCCAGACCCTGAGGACTGACCCCCGCTCAGTTACTCTGCAGGGCCCGTCCTGGGTGCCCTCAGGGTGGTCTCCACTGGGCTCGCCAGCCTGGCCCTGCTCGTTTCCTGGGCCCAGCCCTCTGCCGAGGAATCAACTAACAGAGGGAACCAGAGGTCACGGTGGGAGGCCGAGCCGGCCCTGGAGCCAAGGCCTGGTGCTGGCAGCTCCACAGTGTGTGCGGCTGTGGCGCTGGGGCCAGAGCTGGCGGCCGGGGATCCTGGCGTGGTTCCTCGGTGAACGGGGCAGCTCATGTACATTTCCTCAGCCTTGGGGTCCTCACCCGTGGAACGGGGTCACTAACAGCATAGTCCTTGGACGTTTTGTACAGGGTAGTGGCCATAAGCCACCTAAGCAGCTGGCAGCGTGGCGCCGGGTGTGCTGTCCCGGGATGGTTTTCAGATTGGAGCAGACTCTGGAAAGCGCCGTCCTGCCTTCCCCGGAGGGGGAAGATGAGAAGGCTGACACCAGCCCAGGCTTATGAATTCATGGCAGAGCCTCCAGCAGGCCCTTCCCTCCATCCCTCCGTCCTTCACCGCCACCACCCATGCCTCCAGCACCCCGCACCCTCCATCCAACAAACGTCACACATCTGGGCTCGAGCCTCGTCACTGGTACTTCCTAGGTGTAAGGCTCCCGGTGCCCGCGTTCAGGAGCCTCTTGGCTTTGTGGGGCGGGAGCTTATCAACCACTCCCAGTCACACCACGCGGGGCTGCATTGACGGGGACATGCCAGATCCCAGGGGAAGAGGGAGGTGAGTCAGGACGGGTCTTCTGGGCCCTGGAGGACGGACGAGGCTAACTTGGGCCCGGAGAGCACGTGCATCTATTAGGAAGGCTGTTAGGAATGCAGAGTTCTAGGCTCTGTCCCAGGGCCCTGCCTCAGAATGTGCACGAGATGCTCAGAAGATACGTGTGTGCCCTGAAGTTCAAAGATATCTGCCTCGCACCGCTGTGCTCGCTGTCGCCCCCGCCGGACTTGTTACCCAGGCGCGCTTTGCAGGATGCTGATACAAGCTCCTGCTTCCTCCGTGGTCATCGCGGTGCAGGCATGGTCTCCCCGCTGCTCCCGCGTCCAGCCCGAAGCGTCCCCGGGCCTGGATGGAGCTAAGGCGCTTCCTTGGTGTAAGGCACGTTCATTGGCGGTGGCGCTGGTTCAGGAGCGAACGAGAGTGTATTTCTCATGGAAAATGATTGAATAATCATTGAATCTGCGTCTCCATCTTTGCAGGAGGACGCTGCCCACCCCGGGGGTGGGGATGGGAAGGGCAACTACAAGGATGGGGTGTCTGCCCGGCCTCCTGCCGCTGTTGGGCGTGATGGGAGACGCCTGGCGCCATGTCCCGAGGGTGGGCTTGGGCTGCGCCCCCCAGGCTTGGTGCCCTGGCTGGCTCAGGGCCGACGTGCTCCAGGTGAACCCCTCAGGCCGCCTCCAGGCTGTGCACAGAAGCAACTTAACTCTGGGCAACCAGGGCTCAGCTGAGCTGAGCTGTGACACGAAACACATTCCGATTTCTGACTCATTTGGCCTTGGGGACAAATGCACCATCAGAGTGTGCGCCGACATGGGTGACTCTCCCCCTGCCCTGTGCACGCTCTGCACCGGGTCCCCAGCGCTGCTGCAACCAGCGCACTGCCTGGCCTCTCCCCCCATCTGCAGTCTTGCCTCCCTGTCCAAGGCCGAGTTCCGCCGCGCTGCCAGGGTGGGCTTGTGAAAACGCAGTTCTCCTGCTGTGTGTCCCTGGAGTCATCCTCTCCATGCTCCAAGAGACGGCGGCCGTGCAACCACTGCATCAGGTTCGGAGCCAGGCCTCCCCTCCCTCCAGCCTCCCCTTGATGCTCTCTGACCCGCACCCCTCCTCCGGGCATGCCAGGCAGCTCCGAGGGCCCAGGGGCATCAGTGCTCCCCTGACGCCCAGTCCCGCTCCTTCTCTGTCTGGGCATCGCCTCCGAAGCCCACCCCACGCCCCTGACCCCTCCGTCTGCAGGATGTGCCTCCCAGCCTCCGCCTCTGCCCGGGCCTCGGAGGACCCTGCCCCTCCAAGCCTGCAGCCCGGGGTGCCCAGCCCCCCAACCCCCTCAAGGGCCACATTCTGGTGTGTGTGACCCTGGCACCTGGCTCAGTGCCTCCACCTCACGGACCCTCAACAAAAATACCGACTGGACGTGTGCGTGGTCAGGCAGAACGTGAGGCTCGAGGGCACTGGTTCGCTGTCACCAGGCGGAGCACACCCAGCCCTGGGTCACCCCCTTAACTGGAGCGCAGTGAGTGTCCTGGTGAACCGGCCAGGGTTCCAGGTAGGGTGAGAGCTGCTGATGGCCAGGCACTGCCCCCATCAGCTCAGCGCAAGTGCTGGGGGTGGGGGGCGGCTTGGGGCTGAAACTTCCGTGGCGGTGGCTCAGGCCTCGAGGAATAAGATGCTATGGACGTTCGCTGAGCACACACGGCAGATGCATCTGAAAACTGACCGCTGAGCAGAGGAAGGCTCAGTCGGCACCTCGAAGGGCAAGGCGCTCAGATGGGCCCCAGAAATATGGACTGGACACTCTGCAGCTATTTACAGCGGCTCCTGAGCGAAAGTTTGTGTGCTGGGGGCCCCACAGCGAGAGATGTCACTTCTGTGCTTAAACTCTTTGGGAAGGGAAGTCGGAAGACGCTTCTGGTGGTGGCAGCTTGCCGGGACCAGGCCACGTGCTGGACAGCTTTGCTCTGCTAATCGCCTGGGACATGGGGCTGGGTTCTCGGGAACCAGGACAGGCCAGCTGGCCAGAGACTCTCGGTGGGATATTCCAGTGGGTCATTGCAAGTTCAAGTGACATGACACGCAAATTACTCACACTTGCAGCATTCTGGTGAAGATTCATGTGCCGCCTCTGCACCTGCCAGGCTGGATGACCGGGCATGTGCCCCGGAGGGCAAGCACTGGGTCTGAGGGGATGTGGCGCTGGGCTCTGCGTGTCCCCGGGGCCATGAGCCTCCCCCAGTTTCTCAGATGCCCAGAGAGCTGCCGGGCCCGGGGTGCTGAGATGCAGACCCAGCTGAAGTTCTGAGTCTTGGCAGTGATGGGAGCACCTGGCACAGGCTGGCCTCTCAATTCTCCAGGAAACCGCAGAGCTGAGCCCCACGGGACGGCCCTCTGCCTCCACCACTGCCAGGCGTCTCCATGCCCTCCTGTCTTGAATTCTTCCCTCTGTTCTGCCTCTTCCGACTCCGGCTTTCCCAGCAGAACCAGCGAAGAGATGGGTCAGAGCCCTGATTTCAGCGGAGGTGCTGCCCACCCGGGGGGCGCCTCCGTCATCACCGGGAGGGAGGGTGCCGCGGGCAAGTCACTAGACATTCTCCAGTGCCTGGGACGGTCCCACGACGAGGCCAGGGCCCCGTCACACACGGCTTCCTGACCCTCCCTGAAGGTGAAAACCCTGCTTTCCAGTATCTGAACCTCGGAGCAGCTACTTTTTCCAAAGCATTTTCACGGAGGTCCAATTCGTGCCAAAATCTCCAGAAAGGCACATGCGCTTACAACGAGGGGCTCTTCTTTATGCTGTTTGGAGCTTTACCCAGAGCCGGGCACCGTTCGGCCGGCGTCCTCTGCGTCCCCACAGGGCCGCGTCTCGGCAGCCGTCACATCCTCAGGAACGCGAGTGTCAAAGGTGGGGTGACTCCGCTCTGCCTTTGGAGGGTCCTGCCCAGGAGTGCACCTGCCCAGATAGATAATTTGCATAATGGTTGTCCTCCTTGTCATTCTTTGAGGGTGTTGTACTGATTTTTGAAACGATGACTCATCAGGATAGATTTCATTACGTAGTGTTTGTTTCTAAGATGCCTAAGGAGGTGGTAAAACGTTTTAGTAAGACAGGGCCAGGGCTGACCCGGCGAGCCCCTCTCACGCAGGCGGGCGGTTCCCACCTGCTTCCCCCGGCCCTGCCCACGGCCCCCTCCTCCTGGAACCCAGGCTGCCCCGGGGCCTGCGTGGGGGCCGGGCGCGTCCACGGGGGCTTGAGGCACCCTCAGGTCCTTCTCCTGACGTTGCCCTGCTCCTAAGCCTCTCTCCTCTTTCCGGCTCCTCCCCGGCTCTGTCCTGCAAGGCCTCCCTGCCGTGTCGTACACCACGACAGCAGGTCAGGCAGTAGCGACCCCCCCGCAGGCCTGCGTGTGGCCACAGCACTTTTAGGGAGTTTGTACGCACGGTTTTCCTCTTCTGTTACTTGTAGTGGCGGGCATCTGTCCTCTGTTCTCATTGACCTTATCATTCAAGTTATGTCCACTCTAAGGAACATACAAACAAGTTCTGAGTTTCTGACCTAAACCAGAATTCTAAATCATGCTTTACAAGAAAGTGGCAAAAATGTAAGCTGGCTGATTCATTATAAAATTGCCTGTGATTTTACTCCGCTGTGTGGCAGTGGATATTTTTAACTTAAAAGGCTTCTTTTGATTCATTTTTTTCTTCTTTCAAAGCATATAGGGTCTTTCTACCCTATCTCCTATAATTACAGAGACAGTAGGCTGTTTGGGTTCGGTGAATGCCAGTTGTCAGTAAACAGTACCCTCCTCAACCTCCAGAGCCTGCGTTTTCCTGTGCGTGGTGATGGGGAGAAGTCTCGCCGTAAATAAAACAGAAGACAGAATGGAGAAGGCGCTCAGGAGGCGCAGGAGAGTCACTGTGCGGCCGCCTGCTTGTGGGAAACTTCAGTTCTGCCCTCTGTCATCCGCCGGGAGAGGCCCCTCTTCTCCCCTCCCTCCCCTCTTCTCCCCCCTCCCCTCTTCTCCCCCCCTCCCCTCTTCTCCCCCCCTCCCCTCTTCGCCCCTCCCTCCCCTCTTCTCCCCCCCTTCCCTCGCCCCGCCCCTCCCCCCTCGCCTCGCCCCCTCCCCCCTCGCCCCTCCGGCGCCCCGCCCCTCCCCGTTGCCCCTCCCCTCGCCCCGCCCCCTTCCTCTGCCCCCTCTCTGTTTCTGGTTGGGTTTTGCTCGTGCACTTGGAGAAAATCTTGACCCTGGTCAGTCTTATTCCGAGTGGACCTAATTTGATTTCAAAGCTTTTTTCGGTGGTTCCTTGGTATCAGCATCGTCTAAGCCAGGCTCTCCAGCTCATCTGGGTTCAGCAAATGTGGAAAACGGAAAGACTTGCCGGACTCTGTTGAGCCTGGTGGTTCCACACCCCCGGACCACGGCAGCCCCCCTTCCCTGTGGTTACTGACGTCTCCCGTGGCCAGTGCTCGTTCGCATATTTAGGATAACATTTGCGATAACAAACAGCAATAAATGCTCGTCATATACTTTCAGGATAACACTTGCAATAACGCCTTTTGATCATTAGGAAAAATAAGTTACCGGCCCCATTTTCTACTGGGAATATTCCTTCTCTCTCCTCCTGGGCTTCGCCACCCACTGTCCCCTCCCTCCGGCCAGTCCCTGCCGAAGCCTTGGGTGCAGCTCAGCTCCCGCCTCCCACAGAACCTTCCTGGACACGCGCGCCCACATCTCGGCCTGACTCCCCACACCCACGTCATCTCCCGTTGCCACGTACACGTCCCCGTTGTTGTCCCGTCCACCACCATCCGTTAGCCACCATCCTGCGTGGCAGCGAGCTCCGTGGGGCACATCGCGGGTCTGTTCTGTGTGTCCCTGGCTGAGTTCTAAGAGGGTGTCAGCTCCACAAATGAAAGAGGAATGACAGCGACGAGCCGTCCACCAGGGGGTGGTTTAGGAGTGGCTGCCCTGAGAGGGGAGCAGGGGCAGGGAAACGCCAAGACCTGGAGAGGGGAGCGCAGAGGTTCCCCCGACTTTACAGCTTCCCACACTGTCCAGGTGGCAGCAACAGGCGCGTTTGTCGTGTCTGAAAGACAAGGCGGTTTTCCCGTCTCAGCTTCCATCCACTTAGGAAATGGTGTCCTTTAATTCCATCGCCTGGTAGTTGTGTTACTGAGTCTGGTTCATTAGCCATTATTGAAGGCTGATACTCCGACGCACCTGTGCTAGAGGGAAAGCGTCCCTGTCCTCGGAAGACTCCTCTGCTCAGGGAGGGAGACAGACTCTGAGTCTTGGCACTCCAAGGGAGAGGGGGCCACAGCTGGAGGTCAGGGGAGGCTTCCCAAGGGAGGTGCCACTTGCATGGGGCTTTGAAGGATAGCTAGGAGGGTGCGGAAGGACCTCTGGGGCACAGCGGAGGGCGTGGTTCAGGTGGAGAGGACGCAAGCAGATCCGGAGGCCGGGGCCAGGAGGGCGTCTGGGGATCAGCTGGCCTGGTGTTTGGCTGCAAGTGACAGAAAAGCTAAACAGGGCTGCGTTTGCTCAAAGAGCAGAAGTTGATGCAGGTGGCTCCCGCACCAGTCGAGTTGTCGGAACGTCCAGCAGGGACCGGGTCTCCTGGCTGTTTCTGCCGCATCCTTTGCCTGCTGACCTTCCCTGATGCCCGGCTACCTTGAGGTTGTCAGACCACCCAGGTGTTCAGATGTCACATTTGCTGTCGAGCTGGAAGAGGGTGGGCTCAGCCGCATGAGTCCTGTCGCATGAGAAAAGCCACAGCTCCTCAGAAACGCGGATGGACTCTGCTCATACCTCACCAGCTAGAAGTGGGTTCCCTGGCCACCTGGGCTGCAAGGCATGGAAAGCGCCCCGGGGGTCAGAGTCTGTTGGCAACAGGGGCAACGTCCATTACATTTAAACCACAAGCGTGGACTGAAAATGCACACGAAAGCGGGTGATGGAGCCGTCGGTGTCCGCCAAGAGGTCAGGTTTTAGTAGAAAGCACTGGGGACTAGGGAGGGGTCTCATCGGGGGAGGGAAATGCCTCCATCTGTGTTTCAGGAAGTTGGTTAAAGCGGCACAAAGACTGCGGTGGAAACTGGGAAAAAAGGACTGAGGTGCCAGGCGACTGGGCGGCGGAGTTGGGGGGGTGACGGTGAATGCATTTAAGGGGGCTGTCCGGGGTGTCGTTCAGGTTGGCAGCCAGGACTTGGCTGGGAGGTGGAGTTGAATGAATTCCTAAGTGTCCCCCAACTTCACGTTCGCGGCTCAGTTTGCAGTGCCTGCAGCGGGCGATGTTTACAACTGCATCTGAAAGTTTTGGTCATCCTTTGGAAGGGTAAAGACACCCTTTCCCTTCTTTGCACCTGCCGTGTGGGTGGTTAAGGAGATGAGCTCTCCTCCAGCATCTTCTGATCGAGTCTCCGAAGTGGCATCTAACTCGCTTCGAAGAAAGACACATCCTCCATAAATAGCGAATTCGGCAGAAAAGCCGGGTGAGGCCCATGATTATATAAAAACGTGTGTTCATTTTACATAAAATGTCAAGTTGGTCTTGAAAGAGCCTCAGAAGCACAAGCCGTTTTATTATCCATTAAGTCATTTAGCAGCCACTATACAATTTTTCAACGTTATTTTCCCCAGAGGGGTTGCTGATATACAGTATTCTTGCAAGAAAGGTGGGAGAAGGAGAGGGGAGAAAGTGTTGGAAAGAGAATCCTGCAAGCGAACTCTCCTTACACGGCTCTGTCATTTAGGGGAAAGGCAGACATCAAATCTGAGACAAAAATTCAAAGGGAAAACCCTTGGATTCTTTTGTAAACTTGGGGCTGCGTCTTGTTTTGCGGCTGTGGTCGTTTCCATCTGTGGCACCTGCCGTCATCATACACGAACCCATTCTCAGCGGGACACTGTTCTGGGCACAAACGAAGGTCAGAGAGAAGCCAAGAGCTCCCCTTGGGCTGAGCCCTGCCTGGCCTGGGAGGCAGAGTCACACACTCAAAAGGAACTTACAGACCCTCCCAGCAGCAGGAAGGAGGCCCTTCTGACTCGCGCTGCGTGGACCAGAAACCTTGCTGTTTATAATCTTAACACGCTGCCCCAGCAGGGCCCTTCGGCATGGCTTTCAGAAGATCCTCAATCGCCCTAAAAGCTGCACATGCAAAATGGCTCTACACACGTTTCATCTCCAGGGTGGACCAGATTCTCAGATAGATCAGTTCCTCGGGGGCCCATTGTGGCTCAGCAGGTTAAGAACCTGACAGAGCATCCATGAGGGTGTGAGTTCGATCCCTGGCCTCGCTCAGTGGGTTAAGGATCCAGCATGGCTGTAGCTGTGGCCTAGGCTGGTAGCTGCTGCTCCAATTTGACTCCTAGCCTGGGAACCTTCACATACCGCAGGTTCGGCCCTGAAAGGAAACACTACTTCTTCCCACTGCAAATGGGAAGAGCACAGGACCAGTGTCACAGTCCCTCAAGAGGATAAACGATGTTTAAGTGAAAGTTGTGCCGGGGTCTCCCGAGTGCCCTCATCAGGCTGCTGCTGCGAGGGGGGTTGTGTGCGGCTTGATGCGGGGCTGTGCCCGTCCCGCGTAGGGGCTGAGCTCCCTCCAGCAAACTCCTTCCAGGCTGGTGGTCTGAACCGAGCCTCAGCAAGTTTCAAGTGTGCTCGTGTCACAGACTCCGGGCCGCCTGTGGAGGGTGCGCCCTTGAAGACCCAGGTCCCCTGATGCAGAGAGGGGCCCGTGCGTGCGGGACACCGCGGGGCCGTGGAGCGTTCGGGCTCGGAGGGGCTGCAGGGAAGGCTCCTTCCATCTGCACCCCTGCCCCAGGGCCCTCGCTCTCCTGGGCTGGGTCCCTGAGGCGTGCGTGTGATTCGGAAGGAGAACCCAGTCTCCCCAGCGATGCGTGGGTGCTTCGGTGCTTTGACTTCCTCTTGCTGGGCGTCCAACACCAAGGTACCTCCTTGAGGTCAACCAGCCCTTTGCCGATTTCACAGGCTGTGCCCGCCCCGCCTGTGGGGCCGAGGGGCCCAGAGGGTCAGCCTGTCCCGCATGTGCTCCACGCTGTCTTAACCATCCGTGCTGGTGACCAGGGGTGTGAATTCCTGACGCCCGGAGTTTCCCACCTTCTTCCGTCTAACCCAGCTCCCGGGACTCTCAGCATCGCCATGTCTCCTGGCGCTCCTACCGCTGGAAGCCCAAAGGGCGCTGATTTCTGCAGCCTCTTGGCATCTGCAGCTTGCTCTGGAAGCAGCCGTGCTGGGAAAGCCCAGGTGAGCGCAGGGGGGACTTCTTCCTGGACCCCTTTTTTTCTGAGAAGCGGCTTCTCCCAAAGGCCAGCTCTCGAATCGTTCCCACTGTTGGTGGGAACCCGTCCTGGGAGGAACCCCAAGTGCTTGGTCTCAACGACAGTTTCTCCTTCTCCATCCAGGAGGCCGGCGCAGTCCCTCCCCTCTCTCGGCTGCCTGGGGGGTGCCTGTGGGTCTGGGCCCCCGCGAAGGTGCTGAGCGGTGTGTCTGCTTTCAGTGCTCTGTGTGCACAAGCAGCTGATGGCATGTTACTGACGCACCGCATGCAAAGGAGGGGCCCAGCGCTCCACGGGTTCATGTTGAATGTTTTTTGTTAACAACCAAATCTTTTAAAAGTAGCAGAAAAATAAGAAGGAAGGCAGAAGGAAGTCTCCGACAATCGGCGTTGTCTCTGCAGCAGCTTCGCGGTGGAGTTGCCGCCTCCTGCTCGCGAATTCAAATGGATTTTGAGAATCCCCTTGGAAGTGACAGCGCAAAGTGCAGGAATGATAAACGGCTTTGGCCTTGATAATTTTTATTAAGCACTAAATGTCACATTTAACCTGCGTTCCTGAAAGCAATTACCCGTGTATCAACAGTCACGCAGCGCGGAGCCCTGCCTGGAGCCGTGCATTTGCCCTCATCTGGGAATAAGGATTTTCAATTAGGAGGCAAATAGCTGCCGAGGGGCCGGGGTCCTCCTCGGCTCCCAGAGGAGGCTCGCCGCGCGAGGCTCCCCGCGCCATCCAGGCGGTGTCAACAGATCAGCCCCAGCCATCTGCTGCCAGAGCCGCGTTGACTTTATCAAATCTCAATATTTACAGACGCTGATCAGCTCGGGGGACCCGGATGGCTTCCTGCCAGGGAGTTCTGGGAAATTCATTTTAAGGTGTGTTTCAGACGGCTAATTAATTTACAAGCACCTGTTTCATCGCTGGGAGCTGTTAGCACAGCAGATGAGCCTCAGCCCGGGAGGGAGACTCTATCCGGCTAAATTGATTTCAATTGATTTTAATTTGCTGATGGCACAGTTGTAGGTTTAACATGAGCATAGCCCCGAGCCCCGTTTTTCCCTTTTCAGAACAAGCCTGTGGCTGGCTTATTTCTTGGCCCCGTCATCACAGGAAGTGGCCTTGGCAGGAGGTCTGTGTGACAGACGCCGGCGGCGGTGGGCTCCAGAAAACACTGTTTACTGTGTCTAATCAGCTACCAGGTCAGGTTGCCAGTTAATGTCCAGGCTGGCCAGTCGGGTTAGGATTTCAGAAACCATGAGGAATTTTTAGGACATGTGTGTCCTACGGGGACATAGTTATTGGCTTCTCTGAAATTCAGACTTAACCAGGCGCCCCGGACTTGACCTGCTGGCCCCGGCCGCCCCTTCGGGGCCCACTGAGTTGGCCGGGGAGCAAGTTTCTCCCCTCTCTGGGTGGGGGTCTCCTCGGCTGCCGGGAAGTGATTTCCACGTGTTCATCAGAGTTTGGATCACAATTTCTCCCCCTGCCAGAGGTCACGGTTCTTGTCGGGACGGATACGCCCTCTGAGAGGGAGAACGGCCTTCCCCAGTAGGCTGCTCCGGCTGGCACAGCCTGCTGGGCACCAACAGGGCCCCCCGCCCCCGGGTTCGCATGGCGGATCCCTAACCCCTAGGGTCAGGGCGGGGCTCAGGAGGTGATGAGGCCTGAGGGTGAGGCCTCGCGAAAGGATGTGGTGTCCTTACAAGACTGAGGTGGGCCTCTCCCCGCCCCCATCTGAGAGGCGGCCGCTCTGCCATCCAGGAAGAGGGCCTCACGGAACCCAGCCGTGCTGCACCAGGACATCCAGCCTCCGCAGCTGGGAAACGACGTCGTTACCCTTAGGCCTGTGGATGCCGGAGTCCCGTGCTTTGCGGTCGCAGCCCAGGTGGACTAAGAATCTGACGGAATGGTTCCGGCCCGTGTCCCACGACCCATCAGGTGAGGAGAGGGCCCTTGACTGGCCTTGGCTTTTGGTGACAAGCAAAGCTTTTCCTCATGTAATTATCCGCCTGGGGGCAAGGATTCCGCCCCCGTGCCTCCCCCATCCCATGGGCGCCAACCGCGATGCCCTCTGCCTGTGCCTCTTCCCTCTGGCGACGGGCAGCAGAAGCTCTGGCCCTCTGTCCTCATCTGTGCCCGGTCATCATTACACCTCTGGCTGTGGTCCTACCTGTCACGTCTGCGCTGGCATCCTTCAGATCTTAATGAAAAGTTCTCTGATTGTTTTTAAAAATATGTTTGCATCATGGATGCAAGACATGCTTACTGCTTACCTGCTGGTACAAGATGCGACGCCCGCTCTGCGGGCTTCGATGTGGGGTCAGAGCCGTACCAGCTGGCAGCGTGTGGAAACGTGCACCTAGCTGTGTGGCTCAGCGGGATGTCATCCAGGTGTTAAGACATAAGAGGAAGTTCTCCCGGGCATCCTTACAGAAACAGGGCCGCTCGGGGCGCTGGATGCCCTCCTCATAGGGACCACGAGGACAGCTTTCAAGTGCTGCTTCTTGCGTGCCCGTTCACACGGGCCACCAGCAAACTCAAGTCCAGTACAGCGAGCGTCCTGCTAAGGGGGTCCCCAAATCATCCTAGACATGCTCTTGGCCGTGTCCCCGTCAGCCTTCGTGGTGCTGACTTCCCTCCGGCAGGGTCCCGCCACCTGCACAGAGTCTGCTGGGCAGCTGCTTCGTGGGCTCCAAGCGGAAGAGCCGCCGTCAGCTGTTCCCCAGTTCGCTCCTGTTCACGTTCCCGGAGTTTTCTCATCCAAATACCACTGGCAAATAATTAGCATTTTCTTCAACTTGATTTCTGTTTAAAAACTTATCATTTTTTAAATGGCTCTTTTGGCTTTTACGTAAGCAAGATGGTGCATGAGTCGTGGTCGGACCCCTGCTGGCTTTTCCTGTCTCGTTACTTGGTCATCCAGGCATCACTGAATCCACCGCGTGTGCCCTGAGATGGCACAATCCCAGCTGGAAGGGTCACTGGATCCTTTGGGAAAACGAGGGGCCTGGGCTCTCCGGGGGCTGGCCGGGGGAGGGGCCGTGTAGGACGTTTGCTCTGGCAGAGCTCGGGGGATCACAGCCAAGGACAGGAAGGGAGGGAGTGGCACTGGGCCTGGGAGAAATTGGGAGGGCACGGTCTCGGTGAAGAGCCCAGGGGCCCTGCCCGGTGGCCCGAGCCTGGACGGCCTCGCCGAGTTTCCTGCATTGGGGCGAGAGGACCGACGCTTTCTAGGCTGTGTGGGCTGGTGCTGGGCTGCAGGCTGCCCTGGGAGGCGGGCCTCGGCCAGGCAGCTCTCTGAGGCCAAGACGGATCGGGGTGGGGGAGGGGGGGGCTGCCAGCTGAGGGCCAGCTGCGGTGGCACTTGCTGTGTCTGGAGAGCAGGACCTCCCCGTGGACGTGGGGTCGGTGGGACCCGCTCCCCAGTGAAGCACCTGCTCCACGGATGAGGCAGCAGGTGGATGGCTGGTGTTCGGGTCCCATTCCCAGCCCACCACAGCCTTTAAACAGCAGCTTTCACCCGGAGACAGCAGAGAGTTTCCGCCCACACCCCGGAAGTAGAGGAGCCAAGACGGGAAGCAGGCGGCCGACGTGCCACATCTACATGTGTACATATGCATGGGTGTTTTACACGCGTGCGTACATGTGTACATGACGCAGGCACGTGTGTGTGGACCCACTGGCAAGTACAGCTGAGCCTCACCTTGCACACTGGTTCGGACGCTCTCAGAGGTGGTGTGACCTGAGAACAAGGCTCGGTCGGCGGCTGAGAGAGAAAAACCCCTTCCTGCTGTGCGGGGAGCGCCGTCCACAAAGGAGGGGGCCCTGAGTGCAGAGGGGTGGGCCAGCCAACCCCTGAGGAGGGGGCAGGACCAAGCCCCACGGCCAGGGTCTGCCGTCCACGACTGTGGCCGCCAGGTCCTGTCACAGCCCCGGGGGCCCTGTGAACATCCCCCCAGGAAGGGGCGGACGCGGCCCGGCATCCACGTGTTCGTGGAGGAAAACGTCTCCTTCTAGCGGGTGAGAGGGCGGAGGCGCCGAGAAGCCCGGCCAGCGCGGGGCCCCTTCCTGTCCAGACCAGCCGCTGCCCCGCCGCGTCTTGCGTCCCCTTGGCCTCTGGCTCTGACTCAGGGCGGGGGGGGGAAGCAGGGCTTCCCGCAGGTGCGACGGGGCGCGTCTCTGTTTGCACGATGCTGTCGCCAACTCCGCTGACGCGGGCTTCGAAATTCCAGTACCGTTCAGCAAGGTCTGCAGGAGCGGCCGTCATTTCCGCCCGGAAAGAACGGCAGACACCTTTTCTAACAGGCGCCCATCTCGGCCACTCGGGAAAATGTCAACAAATTACCGGTGTGGCCACGTGCGGATCTTCCGAGACAAGCAGGTGGCCAGATGCGCTCAAGGGAAACAGAAGGCGTTAACTTGCTGCATAAGGTCATTAATTATAAACCCGCCGAATCATGGTGATTGGTATCAATAACGTGGAACTTAATTTGGGAATGTGCCAAGCCCTTGCCGGTCACGATAAAACTGCGCCATCTGCAACGGGGAGTGTTTGCGTGTTCATTTTCTAGGGGATGGAGCGGGTAGGGAGCAAGCACAGGACCAGCTCATCCAAAAATATGAGGTTAAAAATATCCTCGCATTTACTGTCCCAGAAATTATCATGTGATTCATCAAGAGACTTCTGCTACCCGTGTTGGCTCTCGAGGTGGCATTAAGGGGCCGATTCTGAATGGCCTTCATCACCAGCATTTTCTAAACCGAGCACATGTAATTTAGCCCAGTTTGGATTAACTCTCACATATGCAAAGGTTGCGGATAAATCAATAAAAACCTGTAAGTGTTTTATTCCTGTCCAAATTCTGTAAAATGAGCAGGAAAACCAGGGTCAGCCACGGAGCGGATCCTGCGTGTTCTCCGTGGACACATCGCTGTCCTGAGCCGCAGGCCTTTGCCTAGAAAGGTAAACAGGCGGCTGCAGAGAGAGCACGTCTCGTGTCCTCTTTGCTGTCGAGGGGTCTGCAGTTGAAGAGGGATGTGTGATTTCCATTTTAAGAAAGGCCTGGGATCCCACCAGACAGGGCTCATTAATTGCAGACAGTTGAACTCACAAGCCTCCGAGCTCACCATTCAATTATGCAGGGAGGGAGATAATCTTCCTGGGCCAGTTTTTGTAGCTGGTGGTGTTTAATTAATTCTGCTCCACGAGGGAGTGCGGCCCAGAGCAGCCTGGGCCCAGAATCTCGGGCTGTTGATCTCACTTTTGTAGCTGTGCCCGGGTGTGGGCATAGCAGGAGATGCTCCACAAAAGTCACTGTGGCCGTAAACACTGTGCTCCTTGAGCAGGCGACACTTTGTAGAAACGGTTGGGCTGCCTCCTACCCCTACGCGGCCCCTGTCCCCACACCCCTCCCCCAGTGTGGACACGGAGACGAGCCCATCGGGACTCCGCTCCCTGGAAGCCTGCTGACGAAGGGCACAGGCTCCATCCGCTTGACCTGCTCTGGGGTCTGGGGTCCCGGGCACAGCCCTGAGCTCCCATCTCACCTCCTTCTCCTTGGTCCTCACCTCTTCCTCCTTTCCAGGCTTTTGACAGCGTGAGGATCCCCCAGAGGCTGGCCCGGGAGGGGCGGGACCCGGGACCGTGGGAAGATGCTGTGCACGGGGTCACGCGCCATCAGGACGGCAGTAGGCGCTCACGCAGATGTGCAGAGGGAAGCGTGTACCTGGGTCACGTGTCTCGCAAACCCTAGGGTGAGGGCAGGGTTCTGGGCGCTGGGCACAGACGTGTGCCAGTCTGGAGGCACAAACTTGGGGAAAGGAAGCAAAGAGCAGAGGCTCGTTTCTCATTCAGGCGATCACGGGATGGATGTGGGCCTCGCGGTCCAGGTGGGCTCTGCCCGGGCTCCCTCCACCCAGGACCGGCTCTCTGGAACTGCCGCCTGTGGCAGGAGAGGGGACGGGGCCGGAAGCCCTTGTGCCAGCGACTCAGCACTCGGGGCCACCGTGGACCCGCTGCATTCCCGCTCCCCAGCGGCGGCTGCAACTAGACGGGCAGGCGGGGCCTCCTGAACCTCGGTCAGGAAGGGCCCCCTGGGGCTCTGGTGGCTGCACACGTGCTGGGAAGATGGCCCTTCCAAGCCCCAGGCCCTGGGACATCAGAGTCCAGCGTCAGCCGCCACCGTCCCCACGCCGGCTCCGAAGCGGCGCCAGGTAGGATGGGCAGAGGCTGGGCGGCACGGTGCCTTCGCGGGTGGGTTTCCCCTCAGATGTTTCTTCACCCAGACGGAGGGACCACGAAGTCTGAACGGTTAGAAGTTGCGGAGGCGGGACCGGCGGTAAGTTTCAGTGGTTTTAAACCCTGTTCCGCGGGTCTCTTGGGTTGTGTCGAGGTGGCCTGATTTGACCAGAGAGGTTGACCCGGCCCATTTCCAGTAGTTTGATCTGATGAAACTGCCACGGTCAACCATTCTCGGCACAAAGGCAAAGGCAGCCAGATGTTTTGGGTTTGTGTATCAGATCCCACAGGACAATCGGTTCTGCTGCTTTAAAATATATACAGTACAAACTCCTTGTCACAAACTCTGAGACCCCAGGGAGTCAGCGGCTTCTGGGGCTGCATTTGAGAGTACTGTCACAGCAGGGTTGCTGCTTTCATTTTTTAAAAGTCATTTTTTTTTTTTTTTTAATGGCCGCACCTGCAGTGTATGGGAGTTCCCAGGCGAGGGACGGAATCCGAGCCACAGCTGTGACCTCTGCCGCTGCAATCAGATTCTTAATCCACTGTGCCACATCGGGAAGTCCCATTTCTCTTCTTTTTCTTTTTCCTTTTCGACTGTGGCGAAATATATATAACACGAGGTCTGCCATTTTAACCGCTTGTAAGTGCACAGTTCAATGGTGTAAAGCACACTCACATTTTGTCCATCTCCAGAATTTTTTCATCTTACTGATCTGAAATTCTGTCCCCATTAAACACCATGCCCCTCCCTCCCCCACCCCTGACACCGTCACCCACTTGCTTCCCCATGAAGGAGTCTCCTCTGGGGACCTCCTGTCTGCAATGGGCAGATTCGTGTCTGGTTTATTTCTCTGAGCACGTGATCTCCTCAAGGCTCATCCTGGCTGTGACGCGTCTCAAGATTTATTTCCTTTTAAGGCTGAAGAAAGTCCCTGTATGAATGGACCTTGCTGTGTTTACCCAACACCGGTGGGTGGACATTTAGGCTGTTCTTGCCTTCCGGCCATGTGACCCCCGCTGCGTGAACGCGAGTGTGAACACACACCTGCTGGAGCCCGTCCTTTGATGCTGGGACACCGACCGCATCGCTGCTCAGAGCTGGGAATGCAGCTGGTGTGACTCAGAAACAAAAGTTCAAATTTCATTTAGTTCGAACCAATCAAAGTTGAATCTGAAGTCGCCACACAGGCTAATGGCCACTATCTGGGCCAGCACAGCACCGGACACCGTTGGCGAGACACATTTCTTTACTGTTGGCCCGAATTTGAGTTGGGCCTGGAGACGCCGTTGGCACTGTCTCGTCTGGGTGGGGTTCTGGTTCTTGCTTGGTTGGTTGGTTGGTTGTTGGCATTTGGTAAAATCGGGGGAAGGAGGGAAAATACATGCATACGTTCAGTCTCTTTTCTTTAATATGAACCAGGCTGGATTTCAGGTTTCTCTGGTTTGCTGCTGTCAGTCTGGCCCCGCTGTGACAATAACTGCTTCTCTCAGGTCGCGCCTCTTGGTCCTTGGTCCTCCAGCGGCTGCTGGGCATGGAGCAATCTGCCAGGGGTGGGGGGTGCACTTCGATCCTTCCCCTCTCTGCCCACAGTGGCAGGTCTCCCCCGCAGGGTGGGTGTTGGGGGGGGGGTTCTCCACCTCCTGCCGCCACAGACTGCTCTCTGTAAACTGGGGTCCGGATTCCCAAAGTTTCTTTCCGTTTGACCCCTTGTCTTGTTCGGCTGACATTCCCCAGAAGTTGTGAAAGCCATCGGAGCCGCATCCGCCCTTCGCGCACACCCTCCCTCCCAGAGACATTCAGACGCTAAAGGATGGTTCACTGTGACAGAGACCCAGCCTGCCATGTAGACTATTTCGTGCAAGCTCAGATTTTTGCGGCTTTCATATATGTATGAGGGGTGAATTATTAATCCCAGAGAGAGTAGCTGTGATGAATTGGCAGTAACATCGTGTGAGGATGGGGTGTTTTGGTCACTGGATTCG
The DNA here is from genome assembly GCF_016906955.1 of Phacochoerus africanus. Classification (NCBI taxonomy): domain Eukaryota; kingdom Metazoa; phylum Chordata; class Mammalia; order Artiodactyla; family Suidae; genus Phacochoerus; species Phacochoerus africanus. The sequence goes on from NC_062556.1 coordinate 77,299,277, forward strand.
GGGAAGCTTGGAGTCACGGGAACGACATCAAGGACTCCATGGACCCGTGGCATCAAATTGCTCCAGGTCCCTTCAGCTTCCTCTCAGTTGCCGCCCCGTGGAGGCTGGGAAGACAGGAATTTTACAAGAAAAACCACCTCACGTTTGGGAGCAGTTTCTTTAGGGGCAGAGCATGGAAGAAAACAGAAAAAAAAAAACAATTTTTTTAAGTACAAAGTGTCTTAACCAACATAAATAAATATTAAGACGGCATTGGTACTCTGTAAAGTGAGAAAGATAAGTTAGAAACGCAAGGAGGAGGCTTTCTGCCCAAATTTGGGGATAAATGCAGATCTGACTCGAGAGTATCCACAGTGATTTATCATTTTGAACCCAGGGGACAAAATTGGGGCAAGAGCAAATACTTCCTTCTTAATAATTTAATGAATGAATGGAATTCATTAATTTTCCAAGTTGTCTCTAAGATATGTTGTTTAAATGTTTTATTCTGTATGTGTGCTCCTTTTAAGACAGATCCTATTGGTAAAGTGTGAGTCATACATTTAACACAGAATTCTGCTTTTGTAAAAACAAACAAACCAAAATCCAAGGTAGAGGACAAATGCACAGAGACACTTGCCAGGTGTGCAGCCAGGTGGCTCAGCTGATGGCTACTCCCACATCCCCCCACCACACACTCAGGCAGAGTCTCAAAATGGAGTCCTTCATATTATTCCCGTGACTCCAAGCTTCCCCGCATCCAGTTCACAAGTCTCAGGGTGACTGGCGTCCGTCCAGCTGCTTCTGCAGCCCCTTATCCTCAAATGGCCTCGCCCGAGGGCCTGTTCCTCTCCTGTGGCTTACAGGGACAGTCGTGGAGGAGACCACAGCCTCTGAGCCTCTGCACAAGGTGGAGGCTTGGGCAGGAGGCAGGCAGGCCGGGGTGGGGGGCAGGCTGAGCGGTGCCTCCTCCCCAGCCTGTGGCTCTTTTGCCTTCGTGGGGTTTGCTTTCCCAGGCGGGTGACTGGAGCTCCACTGTTGTAGCAGAAAGATGTTGTTAGGACAATGTTAGCCTCTCGGCAAATTGCATAGCCTCGAGGATTGCACTGGAGGCGTCGTGCAAACACTTTTGGGAGCTAGGACGGTAGCTCCATGTGCAAAACTAGGAAGGGTATTTAAATAGGCAGGCTTTGAAGGAATAAAACAATCGGAAGGCTTTGGGGGATGATGAGAGTTGCTGGGAATTGTTTAAACTGGAGGCACAGCTATTCAAACACCCCCTGGTTTCCCTTTTCAACTGGTTTATTTAAGCCATCAGGATGCATTTTCAGCATTTGTATCTTCTAGATCAAACACGCTCTCTAAGCAATACAGTTGGGGAAACATCTCCGTTTTATCTGGAATCCATGAAGCTTTCTGATCCAAATTACTAACCTGAGAACTAATACTCCCTTACATGCAGGGGGCGAGGCCGGGCAGTGGAGGGGGGGGGTTGGGGACAGCGAGAGACTCATCAGCAGGTAGCTTCAGTGCTGTGGCTCTTTGGTGGTTGTCCTCCTTCTTTTTTCACTTTCTGGTTTCTTCCAAGTTATTGATCTTTGTGTATCAGGTCCGCGGCTAGAATAAGCCACTTCCGCCCTCACTGTGTGCGAGACCCAGACGTCTTGGTCTTGCACTTTTGTTTTCAAGACCCTTTAAAGTCGCAGAGCACAGCGTGTTATTGAGAGCCGCCCCCGCCCCCGGCGTGGCCGAGGGACAGCGTGACCTCTCCAGCGGTCACCGCCCTTCAAAAGCAGCAGAGCTCAGAAGCGCGCGGGCTTCGTGCCGCTGCGTCTTTACATGCAGTTGCCTACAGCGCTGTGCGCTCCTTTAGGGCGAAGGCTGCGGCGGCGACAGGGCTTCCCGTCCAGGGCTGGGCGCCTTTGTTGTCAGGGTCATGGCGAGTGAGCGGCAGCTGGAAGGTGACCTGAGACAGAATCGCAGGGCGCTGGCTCCCTGGGATCCGGGCGCGTGCACGCGTGCTCCCGGGCGCGAGGCAGGAGAGGCCCCCGCACGCGCTGAAACTCCGGCGTCGAACCCGCCGGTGTGAAGATCCGTCCTGGGAATCGGCGCAGGCGTAACTGCGGCTCCGCCTAGAATCGTGCCCTACGAAGTCCCTTCGTGGCTCAGGTGCCCCTGCCAGGGTTGTCTGCGGACTTGTGGTCCCTACACCGTTTCCCCACACCCCTGGGATCAGTTCCCTCCGCTTCCCCGCTTCTCGTTCCTCCCTGAACACCTGCGGGCCGGCCAACGACTCGGGCTGCGATGCGCTCCCTCCTCTGCTGTCAGTCCCTCCTGGCAGAGGTTCTAGAACTCAGCTTTGGGTCTCCCCCTTCCTGGCCGAGGCCCCGCGCGAGACAGAGGCTCTGGGAATTTGGGTTCTGCTGACTCATGCGTGTGATCACCTGCCTCGCGTCACCCCCGGCGGTCATACCCTCGGTCCTCCCCCGCCGGAGCCTCGATGGGCACCGCGTGCCCTTGGCACGTGCGCAGAAGCCCCACCTGGCCTTGCTGGCCAGCCGGGCTGCACAGGCCCTGAGGTTGGCTGGTCTGAGCGCAGCACCTCCGCCCAGTTCCATTCAAGGTTTCGGAGACCTAGACTCTGGGTTTCTCACCCATGTCCCGAAGCTTCCCGGGCGCAGACGGAGCCCAGGTTCTCGTTCCTACGCGAGGAGGGGTCTTTGTGAGAGCGCGTCTTTGTTCAGAAGGGAAAGAAGAATGCGGTCTGCTGTGGGGGACTCGGCGGACGCCTGCCGCGCCAGGAACACGTGTACTACGGCGTATCATGTAACGGGCCGCTGCGGGGAATAGTAATGAATAGTTTGGGCCACAATAATGTGCATTGTTGGTGTTTGTTAAAATAAAGATATTCAATGTATAATAAAAGGGATTAAAAGCTTAATTCATGACTATGTTAATATTTGCCTGCAAGCACCCAGATAAATGCGGACGCACCTTATCACGTCAAACACCTGCGCACGCAAGTTCCTCCGCCGAGATCTCCACGGGATTGTATGTTTCACAGAGCTTAAACTTTCATTTCCCAAAATAATGATATCATTCATTTACAGATATAGATAGGCTCTCCTCACTCCAACTCCATCCTGCCATGAGCATTGTGACTTCAGCTACAAAAATACGGGATTAATTGCAGCCGTGATGCACACACGATTTTGCTGCTACAAGAACAGATGGCTGAACACACAGCAGCCAGCAGCATCTGCACCTCCGCTTCTGCGGGTCTGCTGGATGTGTGGCTGTTCCTCCAGCAGTGGGATACAGGTGCACCTGGCTCTGTGGAAAGTGGCCGCCACAGATGCTTGTAAATCAAATCATATTTTTAAATGTTCTGGGGGAGTTTGCCCTTTGAAAGAGGTGTATGAGGAATTCTTTGGATGACGTGGCCTGATGGAAAAGGAACGAGTGTTTGTGAGCAAGGCTGACCAGGTCATCCCTGAGCGAATTACCTGGAAGATGCCAGATCAGATCAGGCTGCCTGCACTTTCATCCAGCTTCAGGAAAAAAACCAAGGACTAAAACAACTAGAGGTACTAAGGTCTACGTGCTGTTTATTCCTCAAGACCTTTGCTACACAGATGGCGGGTCATTGATACATCGGAGGCTTTTGGTTGCTTAGCTTTCTAGGGCAGCTGTAACAAGTACCACAGACCCTGCGCATTCACCCCTGAGCTTCAGCCTCTCATCCTGGAGGCGGAGGTCCCACATGGAGGTGGGGGCGGGGGCGCTCCCCAGCAGGTGCAGGGAAGCTCTGTCTGGGCCTCCCCACGGCCTCTGGTGGTTCCCGCCTGTCTCTGCACGGCGTCTCCTCTGTGTCCAAACTTCCTTTTTATAAGGACACCAGTCACTGGATTAGGGCCTCCCTCCCTGTTGACCTCAACCTAACTGATGACATCAGCAATGACCCTGTTTTCAAGGTCACCTTCTGAAATCCAGGGGCTTAGGGCTTCACGATATGGGTTATCCAGGGCACGAATCAGTTATGGGCGTTAGCCTTTATGGCTTGGGGAGGGGCACAGTGCAGGGACTAGCACGAGGCCGGCGGGCAGAGAAGAGGTGGCCACGTCCAGGGAGGTGTCTAGAGGCGCTGGACCCTGAGCCAGCGCTAAGCTGCCATCACCTGACCGCTCTCATGCTCCTGGACTTTCACGGGTCCTTGAGAAGAGGGGACACGTGGACTGAGCCCCTGGTCACTGAGGGGTAAGCTGCCCCGTGGCTGGTACAGACCAGGAACTCCTGGCATCTTGGTGTAGCAGGAAGGGGACCAGTCTTGAGTGGCGAATTGTACACCTACTGCCGTCAGAGAAGGGCCTCCTGGCCGCAGGTTTGACGTCTGCCCTGGTGCTGGTGAGGCTCCAGCCCAGACTGGCAGCTCATGGCACCAGTGGGTGCTGTTCTGGACCTGACAGAAGTGACCGAAGCCCTGAGCAGTGACGGCTTCAGCCGTGTGGTCGGACAGAGCAGAGCTTCCCGTGGCCCTTGAGTCCTGCCTGGCTCTGTGCTAGGCCCGTTGCCTTCATCCTGGAGTCTGACGCTCTCCCCGGAGGACGCTCTGATCCCACTGTCTGGATGTGAGTGGGTGCTGAGTCACTATCTCTAAAGATCTCAGCCATGTGCTGGGTTCAAAGGGCAGGGCATCAGCCACGTGCTATAAACTCCCTCCACGAAAATGCGAAAGGACTCAGAAGGACGCACTGGAGAAGGACTTGCTGAGAACCGGAATGAGACCAGCCAGGCTGGAGGAGCTGGTTGAGCTCTGGTGCTTGGGGGTGGGTGAGCTGTGTCTTCGGGAGGTGGGAAGCCTGGCTTTCATGGGCGCGGAGCTGTGTGTGCGGAGGGAGAGAAATAAGTTGGGTGGGAAGGGCTGGAGCGACCACGTTGTGGAAAGTTTGGAAAGCAAAGCAGAGACGTTTGAAGCCGACCCTGCTTGTGGGGAGCAGGTGCCGTAAGTTCTCAAGAAGGGGGTCAATGATGAAGACAGATGAGGGCAGCTGGGCACAGGTGGACCAGAAGCAGAGACGCAGGGGCCTGGCCTCCTTTGGGGGACAGTGGCAAAATGATGAGCTTGGCAGGATGGGTGAAGAATCGGAAAACCTCTCCATCGAAGATACTAGATTAGGAGGCGGTCACTGTCGAGGCCACCACTACCGTGATTTCACACCGTTTCTTAGTTCCCGCAGAGAATCTACTGCCTACACCCTTAGGGGTGATTGAAACAGCAGCACACACCGTGTGACTTTGCCTGTGAACAGAGTCACACCGCTGCGAGAGCTGTTGGATCGGGTGTTCTGTTATGCATTTCAGTTTGTAGCTGAGGACACAGGACAGGGGGAGGGGGAAGCCCTGAGCCACTGTGTCCTGTCCCAGGTGGACCACAGGCCAGGGAAGGCGGCCAGTCTGGGAGCGCAGACGCCGCTGCAGACGCACAAGGGCAGGGACTGGACTTGAGCGTCCTGGGACTGTGGGCACCGGGGGAGCCCAGAGCCCGAGGAACTGGAGAGGCCAAAATAGCAAGTGAGAGGCAGGTGACCCCCAGCCAAGGTCGCGGGCTGTGCTGCTTTTGGCTGGACGTGGCTGAGCCTGGATGCCCAGGAGCCGACTGCCAACCATGGCATGTGGACAGGCAGGTGCGCGCCCACCGCCTGTGCTGAAAACCGCCGCTGGGATGGGGGCGGCACCTGAGCGAGGGCGGAGGAGGCTCCGCTGCTCCCTGTGTGTCCAAACCGTGTAACAGGACACGATCTGTCCACGTGGCTCAGGGGTGTGAACGTATTCAATGCGGAGTCGCACGATGGTTTTTTTCCTCCGTTTTTTAAAGTTTTATTGAGGCAGAGTTGATTTACATTGTTGTGGTAATTTCTACTGTACAGCAGAGCGGCTCAGTTACGCACAAACACGCGTGCTCTTTTTTGGTTCAGATTCTTTTCCGACGCAGATGATCGCAGCACGTACCGCGGAGAGCTCCCCGTGCTGTGCGGCAGGTCCCCGTGGCCACCACTCCACAGACCGCAGGGTGCACAGGCCGGTCCCAAGGCCCCAGGCCGTCCCCCAGCCTGTCCCCTTTGGTAACCATAGGTTTGTTTTCAGAGTCTGTGAGTCTGGTTCTATTCTGCAAGGAAGTTCATTTGCATCCTTTTTTAGATTCCACATGTAGCTGATGTCACGTGATGTTTGTCTTTCACGGTCTGACGACCTCCGCTTAGTGTGATAGGGTCGAAGTCCATCCATGCTGCTGCAAACGGCAGTATTTCATTCCTTTTAAGGGCTGAGTAATATTCCACTGTGTACATGCACCACATCTTTGTCCCTTCCTCTGTCGATGGACGTTTAGGCTTCTTCCATGTCTTGGCTATTGTATACAGTGCTGCAATGAACTTGGAGTGCGTGTATCTTTTCGAATTATGGTTTTCGCTGGATAGATGGCCAGGAGTGGGATTGCTAGATCATACGGTACAGTGTTTATTTTAAAATCACTTTGAAGGTGTTCCAACCATGGTGCACTGGGTTAATCATCCCACTGCAGTGGCTCAGGTCGCTACGGAAGCACAGAAAGCGCAGATTCTATCCCGAGCCCGGTGCAGTGGGTTAAAGGATCTGGAGTTTCTGCAGCTGCAGAGCGGGTTGCAACTGTGACTCAGATTCAGTCTCTGGACTGGAACCATGGCCATGGGTGAGGCCGTTAAAAAAAAAAGAAAGAATGCCCAATTTTCAAATAATTAAATGTTTCCAAGGAAAGATTACTTAAAAAAATCACTCTCAAATGCACATGTAATGATACTTTGCAGAAAGTATTAAATGATGCGCCCCAGGCTCTCTGAACTGCCAAGGGTGCCCAGCGGCTCTTCTCCAGGGTAGATCTGTTTGAAGGCTCTCAGAGGGATGGAGGGGGCAGCTATTGGATGGCATGTGGCCTTTGAAGGGACAGCTAGGACAGCCAATGGAGCATAATGGGAATGCCCTCTAGGCACCAGGCAATCGTATCTGTGCATCTTGGGAAATTCCATCCAGAGGCTGGCACGCACGACCCTCGTCCTGTGACCTGCCATGCCACCACTGTCCTGCAAGTCAACCTCTGCCCATGTGCCCCAGCTGGGGGCCTCCCTGCTCTGTTCCCAGGGCACCTTCGTTACCTGCCAACCACACTCACCTCCAAGCACCTGGTGGTCCTTCTCGACTCTGCAGTTTCTCAGGCAGGGAACGCCTGGCTGGCACCGGTTCATGGTGGGTGCCTGGCAACCTGGGGTGGTCCTGGTGCCCTGTGCCCTGTCTCCTCCTTCTTCCTTTCTTATTTACCTTTCTGTGTTTTCCTTTTTGCTGGTTTCTCAGTTTTCTCTCTTCTCGGTCTCCCACGGCCCCCATCTCAGCGCCCCCAGCGGCCTGGGTCTCCTGGGCCAGAGCGAAGGTCCACCCTTCAGGAGAAGGACGGAGACTGCTCACAGGCCTCTGTTGGCATCGTCATTGCTTAAGATCGTGTCTTAACAACAGCAGCCAAAGACCCCGTTTGGGTCCCGAGGACAGTCAGGCAAGATTTCTAGATGTCCTTCTCGAAGCCTCTGTAGATGATCTGCCAGCCATTGAACCTCCTGGTCTGCGCTTTGACGTCTCTGTGGCCATGGCCTGCCGTGTTTCCGTGAGCCTCCTGAATGCCCGGCCCTGCAGTGGCTTGAAGCTCGTCCGTACCGGATATTTCACGGCGGTGTCCTTGGTGTTTATACCAAGTGGCCCAGCGTCAGCTTGAGGAGATTCAAGAAACGGGCATTTTAGTTGCTATGAGGTCAGTGTAGGAGGGTGCTATGACCGGAAACTTGAGTTCGAAGGGTTGCAACCGGACCTGGGAGGGAACTGAGATTCAGCGCGGTCTCAGGGGCAGAGGACCAGGAGCAGGACGCTGATACCTACACGGAGATGCTATCGTCTCCAGTGGAAAATAGTTTTCCCTCCACATTCCCCTGCCTTTTGAGTCTGGTTTTAAAACAAGTCTGGACTCACGCAGTTTGCGCTTTTTTACTTACATAAATGCAGGAAAAATGAACACAGTCATGTAAGGCTCTTTTTAAGTCTGCTTTGCTGGAACACTTTGTATATCGATAATCACTTTGAATGCCGACCGTCTAAGTGCACGATTCAAAGGCAGAGATTGTAGGACTGTATGAAAGAACATGACCCAACTACACTTTGTCCCCTTTAAAATAAAATGTGCCAGAGTTCCCACTGTGGTGCAGTGGGTTAAGGAGCTGGTGTTGCCACAGCTGTGGTGTAGGTCGCAGCTGTGGCTCAGGTTTGATCCCTGGCCCGGGAACTTCCATATGCTGAGGGTGGGCGGAAAAAGAATAAAAGTCCCACATTCAAAGTAGTGGATGGAAGAACATACCATATGCTAACACTGACCCTCCGCAAGGGATATTTTAAGGACACAGACAGAGCAGCCACACAGTTGGGTAGATACGACCGCAAACCCGCACTGATTTGTATGAAAGCCTCCGAATGGATTATTCTGCATCCTGTAGCCTCCCTCCCCCACCCCGCCCAGTGTGTTAGAACCTGGCTGCACGGGGCTGTCAAATTCAAATCAGTTCAAATTAAAGACATTTAACTTTAGTTCCTCCGTTAAACTCCCCGCCTTTCGAGTGTTTCATAAGCCACACGTGGCTCCAGGCCACCAACGTGGAGGGACCAGACGTGGAACCTTTGCGCCCTCCCAGGAGCCTCACTGAGCCTGGCTCCCGAGGACGGCGTTGGCTCACCCGGGACCAGAAGCTGCATTTTCGGGAACATGACAGGTTGTGCCACGACGTCAAATCAAGCCCACTCCACCCACGTGCCCCTCGCGCTCGTCTGGTCTCACTCTTCAGGTAGGAAAGACCTGTTTTTTGGTCTATTTTAGATAGAAACACATCAACGTTGATTTTAAAAGAGTCTGAACTCTTGAGGTAGAAAAAGGCTGAGGTGGAATTTGGACCGGTGGTGGGAGGGAGCTTGGTAAACTCAACAGGAGTAAAGTGACTGCTCGCAGTCGGTGCAGGGGAAGTGCAGGTGGCTGCCCTCAGCTTCCGAGGGGAGAAGCCCTCGGATTTGAACGACCTTCCAAGTTTACCCCTCGACTGGGGCCACAGGAGGCCCTGCTGGCAGGACCGCTGGTGGCCTCTCCTTTGTCCGTAGTCCTCCAGCCCTGAAGATGGTAGAACTGTCGCTACATTCCCGATGATAATATCAGACAAAAGCGTGCAGGTGAGGTGGCAGTCGGAACTGGATCCCGGGCAGCAAACCCATCTGGCGACACCAGGTTGCAGTGGAAGAAGCGAGCTGGTTGGTGGAGGCGCCAAGCAAGGAACAGCTCTTGTTCTCCAGTGACCCGAACTCCCCTTTGGGGGAAGCAGTTTTCTCTTTGTTTTTGTCTTTTTTTGTCTTTTTAGGGCCACACCCTCAGCACATGGAGGTTCCCAGGCTAGGGGTCTAATCGGAGTTGTTGTCACCGGCCGACACCACAGCCACAGCAATGCCGGAACCTTAACCCACGGATCGAGGCCAGGGATGGAACCCGAAACCTCGTGGTTCCTAGTCGGATTCGTTTCCGCTGCGCCATGACGGGAATTGCTGTTTGTTTTTGTTTTCTTTTTTGTCTGCCTGGTGGCATATGGAGTTCCCAGACGGGGATCAGATCCAAGCCTCAGTTGTGACCTACGCTGCAGCTGCGGCAACGCCAGATCCTTCTCACCCACTGTGCCAGGCCAGGAATCGAACCTGGGTCCTGGTGCTGCAGAGAGGCTGCTGCCAGTCCACCCTGTTGCACCACAGCGGGAACTCCTGGCCAAGGGTTTTCAAAGACAGTGTGAGGGAGAGCGTGGCACAGGGCCTGACCAGCTTGGGCACATTCTGATTGGCCGCTGGTGAGGCAACAGGGTTACCTGTTATCGTCGGAAATCTCAGTGATTGGTTTTCCGCCTCCACCCAGCGAGCAGTCCGTGTGCTGCTGGTCAGCGTGCAGTTAACGTCCTCCACCTGGCAGGGGTCCGGTTTCTGCAAAAACAGCTCGAGGGCGAGGCTCGGGGTCTCATCGACAGCCCTGGAGGAGGAACTAAAGGTCCTTGACTTTGTTTTATGGGTAAATTACTATTATTTTGTTTGCTTTACTGCGTGCCTCTGTCTCTGCATTTTCTCACTTTTCTGATGAAATCTGCTCTTCGGAACTTGGGGAAGACCCAGGAGGCTAAAGCTTTCCTACAAACCAGAGGAAGAGGGCGCAGGGGTTTGTTCCTGGGAAGGCCCAAGGCTCCTGCTTGGGTTCAGTGGCTTCCTGACTCTGCTGCCAGCAGGAAGGATGCTGGGAGGGCCAGGGTGACGGCAGCCATCCTGGGTCAGGAGGTGTTCCTCCAGGAAGCAAGCGTGTCTCCGGTGCTCAGGGACCTCCTGCTGAGGGCACCTTAAGTGAGGGGGAGACACAGTCTTACGGGTAAGGCCACCTCCTGTCAGGGTTTTGTGGCTGTTCCTTAGTTGAACTTAACTTGACTCGTACCCGGGGCTGGAGCTTTTTTTCCCACACGAACCAGAAGCAGTGCTTCTGGGAAAAGGAGGGGTGACCCTCATCAACCAGGGGGAGCCTTTGCCTCATCTGTGCTCCGAGAGAAAGCAGACCCTACTCGGAATGTAAAATTCTCATTGCATTTCTCTCTCCCTAAGGCGGCAGAGTATTGCTCTTTGGTTTAAGCACCCTTTTATTGGCAAGAGTATGGTCCAGCTGATATGTTAAGCAAATTGCTTCATTTCCATGGGCCTCCGTTTCGGTGTCTGTGGAGTGGGCATTATAATCCCGCTTTGAGAGCTGGTCGTGAGAATTGCGTGGCACAGTACCAGGCACGTGGACTAGACTCAGTGCCTGGCTGCTGGAGGTGCAGCAGCAGCATCATGGAGCTCGAGTGCATTTTGGAATTAAAACTGGGTGAAGGATAGGATCTTTGCTTTCCTAACAAAGATCTAATTCTAGTTCCTATTTTGCTTTGCTTTCTGTTTGGCTGCTCATTCTAGTAACTTATAATAGATTTAAATAACAAAGCAATCAACAACTTTCTGTTTATAAATGCAGCTAATCTCCAAACCCCTGGTATGAAATAAATCCCAAGTGTGTCCAGGATGGCTTCATCTGAACTGCTGTACTTTAGAATTTCGGTGGGTAAGCTCTGCTAAGCTTGCCTTTCATCTTCTGTAAAGTAAGGCGGAAAAAAATGTGTGTGTGGTTGTGTGTGTGTGAGTGTGTGTGTGAACGGGGGAGGGGGCTGTGTGCGTGCATCTATGTGTGTGGCTCTTATGCCATTTTAAACGGCTGGTCCCTTCCTTCCCAATGACAGAGCAGCGAGTGGGTGGGAGGGCGCTTTGAGAGCCTGGGTGCACAGGGCGCTGTTTGCTGCACCGTCCTAGATCTGTCTTAAGCTGAACGTTAAAAGATAACTGTGTTTGTGGGAAGCTGGGCTGCTTTCCCCTCTTTCATCCCGCCCATGACTCTTCTCTTGAACCGCTGTAACTTTTGTGACGCTCATCAGGCAGGGACCGGTTCCGGTTCAGTTTCAGCCCAGCTCCTTTTGTGGTGTCTCTGGGGACCTGCTTTGTCTTTTAAGCTGTAATTTGGTTGGTGCCGCCCTGCCCTCCGGGCCCTGGGCTGCCTCCACTTGCACGGTGGTGCAGGTGTTTCACCCTGCGTGCCGGCCTCCGTCTTTCTGGCCTCACAGCCTCTTCCAGATGCCCTGTTCTCTGGCTGCTTTGCATGGAACCTGGGACTGGTTGGCTTGGCTCCTCTGAGGCCTGTCAAGAGGCATCACTGCTTGGAAGTTCATTAGTGACTTCACACAGGTGGCCTGGGCCGAGGCCCCCACAGCCCTGCTCTTGCTCAGACCCGCCTCGGGAGAAATGAGATTCTAAACCCACTACTTTTAAACTCAGCACAAGAGACCCACGCGTTAGGAGTGTTTTAGGATTAGCTTTTATCACCGTGACCAGCCGCCAAGGAGATCCGCAAACAGGAACCTCTGTCCTTCTGGTCCTGCATCTGTGCCCGTGGTGGGAAAGAGGAAAACACAAGCCCCCCCCACCCCGGCCGCCCACCTGCTGAGCTGCCGCATAAGCCCGGGGCCAGAGACCTGCAGGCGGCTAGGCGGCCTCGGTCTCGTCCTGCTGGAGGAAGAACGGGCTCAGGGACTGTGTGGGCCTCACCAGGGGTGGGCAGTCGCAGTGGACTTAAAAAATCTGCCTCCCTGGAACACCTCTTCCCAAAAGACAGAAGAGGCGGAGAGAGAGGAGAGGGCCTGACGGGAGTCTCTAGAACTTTCCTGCCCTCCGCCTGTCCCGCTCAGCTCAGACTCTGGGGCTGCCTTTCCTGCTGCCCCTCAGCACGCAGACAGGGGGCTCCGCCAGGCCCGGCCTTGGGCGGGTTTACCTCAGGTCCCCCGCTGGGCCTTGGTTTCCTTGTCTGTAAAATGGGGCTGAGGACCCGGCCTCCTGGGGACCTGCGATGACCTGCCAGCCTTCCGCCGTGGGCAGTGGCGCGGGGCGGGTCCTAGCATGGTCCCCAAAGCTCCTGGATTGGCTTCCCCTGAGCTCATTTCTGGGTCCCACGTGGCCTGGGCCTGGAGGGTGCGGGAGGTTCTGTGTCCCGAGCCCCATGGTTTGGGGGCCGAGTCTCAGGATCCCTGGGAGGCCCGGGCACCTCCTCCCGGTCACTGGCGTCGGGTGCTCCGCTGCCCTCCCTCTGCCCCGCCCACCCGCTGCAGCACCTGTTTTGTATCTGCAAACCCTTCTTTTTGCTCTAAAGTTGCGAGTTGCGTCGTGACGTCGTATTCTCTCCGTCAGGGGCCTCTGGGGAAGGAGACCCCGAACGCGGGAAAACGGCGCCTCGTCCTTCCAGGATCCTCCACCTTGTACTGCGGGTGGGCTTTTGCCCCCTGGCCTCAGAGGAGAGACCGGACTGGCCGGGGGGCGGAGACAGAGGTGACCTCACCTGGCTCAAAGTTCCACCTTGCTCTCCAGGAAAGCCCTGCCCCCTTTTCTTAGACTCACCGGGGATGTTTGCAAAGGCTCTCTTTTTTTTTTTTTTCTTTATGCCTTTTTCTAGGGCCACTCCCACCGGCATATGGAGGTTCCCAGGCTAGGGGTCAAATTGGAGCTGTAGCCGCTGGCCATAGCCACAGCAACACAGGATCCAAGCCACGTCTGCAACCTACACCACAGCCACAGCAACGCTGGATCCTTAACCCACTGAGGAAGGCCAGGGATCGAACCTGCAACCTCATGGTTCCTAGTCGGATTTGTTAAACACTGAGCCACGACGGGAACTCCTGCAAAGGCTCTTTTAATTCAAACCTGGTTCAGATTTCAATGAACCGCAATTCGTCTGCTATTGAAAACAAGGATTATTCCAACATTTCGAGTGTATTTGAATATTGAATTTTTTTGACATTCTTTTCAAAGTTCGATCTGCTTTGGGGGCTGGAGGACATCACCTCAGACCTAGTGCTGATAAAAAAGAAGCAAAATGTGCGATGGACCAAAATGCTCAGCGTCGCTGGGTCAACTGACCTTCAGGCCTGTGAGCCAACTCGGACACTCAGCCGGGGAGAATGAACTTCCGGCCTCAGCGATGCTGTCTCTGGAGCAAACCCACATTGCGCCAGGGTCAAAAAAGCTAAAACTGCAGTTGGAATGTAATTTAAAAGCCGACGGGTCTCAGTGTTAACGGCAGCCCTCAGAATATTCCAGAGAAGTGCTCTGTCTGAACAGACTTGTTTGGGAGACTGGTTCTATGGCTGGAGCCTTGTTCACGCGTCTCACCAACCACAGCTGTTAACTGGGGACATTGGTGGCCTTAGGACACTCGGTTAGCTCTGCTGGGACTGTGGCCCCTGACGACGAGCAAAGTTCTGGAGATGCAGAAACCCAGCTCGCTGAGGCCGCTGCACCATCTCGGGGGAGCTTAGCTTCCGCCCTCTCTCTCAGGAGACAATTTGCAATAAAGCTTTGCTCTTCTCTTATCTGAATAGTGGCTCCATTTAATAATCATGGACGAATTAATTTTCCTTCTCCTTCTCAAAGAACGCCGAGGAAGCCGGGTCGCCAACCCAGGAGGCATTTCCGTCGTTTGCCATCGGGCGTTTGCAGACGATGTGCCACTGGCCTGGTGACGTGTCTCTGGGAGCGGACTCTTTGCTCGTCCAAGGCTCGGAAAGGAGCACCCGGCCTCGGAGGCAGAGCTGAGCGCTCGCGCCGCCGGCTTTTCTCCCGCCCCCAGTCCTTCTCCTCACCAGCAGTGTTGCAGCCTAAGAAAGAAGGTTCCAGCACCCGGATCCTTCCGGGCTCCCTTCCACCCTGGCTCTATGCAGTGGGTTTATCTTGAAAGCTGGACAATGGAAGCCACACGGTCTTTCACCGGCCCCCTTGAGCCGCCGATTGCTTTTGCTACCCCCCTGCCCCAACATAGCTACCATTTAGGACAGACGAGAAGGGAGGTGGGGTACATGACCTTGGCCAAGGTTGGTGGGCAAGTGGGCGTCGGACCCGCGAGCATCCTGACCCCTGCAGAGCTCTGAGACGGTTTTCGGCAAGCCGCCTGCTGGGGAGGTGGTGGAGACCCTGGAGAGGCCAAAAGGCTGGACCCGGCACCCCGACACCCACCCACGGCCATGGCGGCATTCGGGTGTGATGTCGCACCTCGGGACACAGCGCCCCATGGAGGTGGCGTGTGGACTGGGGGATTGTCCGGGGGGCTGTCGGCAGGGTGTTTGCCTACTGCGGGCTTCCTAAAATCTTGTTTCAGAAACGCAGCTGCAACGGGACTTCTTTCACCTCGAGAACATCCGCCCCCCCCCCCCCCCGCCCCCGCCCCCCGGCTGGAGTGAAGAGTTTGTTGGCAGGATTGCTGATTTTATTACCTTCTTTGGATGCTGTTGAAATCCCGCGTGTTGGCCCCAAGCCTTGGGTCCCTTTCGGAGACACTGGTTAGCTTTCAGTTTTTTTCAAATGAGGGAAAAGCACGACCTAGATGCAGCCCCTCTCTGCTCTTTTCGCTGCTCCTCCGGTGTTTGCTCTATAGTTCTAGACACAGTGCTTGTACTGCCATTTCTTGGTTTCTCACTTTTCTTTTCTTTTTTTTTTTTTTTTTTTTGGTCTTTCTCTTTTTAGGGCCACACCTGCGGCCTATGGAAGTTTCCAGGCTAGGGGTCGAATTGGAGCTGCAGCTGCTGGCCTACATCACAGCCACAGCAACATGGGATCCTAGCCTTGTCTGCAACCTACACCCCAGCTCACAGCAACGCTGGATCCTTAACCCACTGAGGAAGGCCAGGGATCGAACCTGCATCCTCATGGGTACTAGTTGGATTCTTAACCTGCTGAGCCACCGCGGAAACTCTGTAATGGATGTTTTCCCATCCCCATCCCTAGAAGCATTTAAAAGGATCTTCTTTTGATCTAAGTACTCTGGGCTTCAAGAGCGTGGTCCTTTTTGTATAGATGACATTTACATGCGGGGGTTGGTCCGTCCTGATTCCTCGATGGGTGGTCGCACCCAGATACTGCCATGCTTCCGTCTGGGGAAGTTTCTGTGATTTTCTGATGATGTCTTCCACTGCAGTCTCTTTATTTGCTCTTCCTGGAATCATACTAGTCACGTAGTCTATCTCCTGTACGGATCACGGAATTTTTATTTTGGCTCTATTTTCCATCTTGTTGGTTATTCTAACTTCTGAATAATTTCATACTCTTTCTTCCATTAAATTTTTAATTTTAATCATATTTTAATTCCTACGCACTCTTCGTTTTTCTTGAGTGTGATTCAGATCTCCTTGTGAGGAAGATGCAATGTCTTGTCTTTCCTCTGTGATATTATTAGCAATTAGTTGTTTTATGTTTAAATTTTCTTCTGCTCCTTGCCGGCTTCCCGCCCACCGATTGTTGATCCGTTTGCCTCAGCCTCCATCTTTCTCACCTGTCTGGTGACTCCAGGCACATTTAGGGAGAGGCCCTGA
This sequence comes from Phacochoerus africanus, assembly GCF_016906955.1. NCBI lineage: Eukaryota > Metazoa > Chordata > Mammalia > Artiodactyla > Suidae > Phacochoerus > Phacochoerus africanus. Next base: position 77,315,320 of record NC_062556.1, read on the forward strand.
CGGAACATCCATGCAGGGTTGGCTCAGAGTGGCTTAGGGGAAACAGCTGTTGAACTGTCCGGATTTTGGAGGTCCTGCTGTCGAGTCGCAGGTGAAGGACCCAGCATTGTCTCTGTGAGGAGGTGGGATTGATCCCTGGCCTCACTCAGCAGGCTACGAGTCCAGTGTGGCTGTGGCTGTGGCGTAGGCCTCAGCTGCAGCTCTGATTTTACCTCTAGCCCAGGAACTTCCATATGCCGCAGGTGCGGCCATAAAAACAAACAAGCCCATGGGTATATACAGCCATTATTAAGAGTTAAGTTGTATAAACTCACTATTATAAATTATGTGAAAAACAAAAGTAATAAACACGCCAAACACGGCTCTAATTCCATCGTGTATATTCTGCTATTGTCCGCACCCTCGAGTTGCTTACGTCTGTTGAAAGCGGAAGGGCCATGTGGTGTCGTGCACCTGCTCTCCTCCCATCGCCGCAAGGTCAGTAGCCTCACCTTGCAGCTCGCAGCCAGCCCTGCTGGGGGCGCTCACACCGCGGAAACTGGCCGGCACTGCAGGACCTCCCCACCCTCCACCCCCAGAGAGCCCACGGCAGGCACCCCGGTCCCGGTGCGGGGCTGGTGCTCGCCTACCCGGGACGTCTGGGCTTGGCTTCCTAGGGTGGGCGTGGATGTGCTCAGACGGATGCCCCGACCCCCAGCTCAGCCCGGGGCTCCGGGAGGCTCAAGGGCGCACAGACGTCCCCCCTCAGCAGGCAGTACTGCTTCTCTCCTCAGTCAAAACTCAGTTTCCTCCAATGTTAGGTCGAAACAAAGACCAGCGTGTTGGCTGATGGTCTTTCTGAATTTCGCAAAACCGGTGCATGAAAATGTTCACACTGCAGTTTTGAAATGGCTGCTTTCCAAAGAACAGGGCTGTTCCAACACAGCTCTTCCCTTCAGCAGGACTGGGGGTTTCAGTTCTTTCGCATGTAGTTCCTGTGGGGCATGCGTATTTTATTCTTTCATTTGAACATGTTTATAACAGTAATTGACACTGTATTCTGCAAATAAGTGTGTGGTGTTTGCTGTAAAGGGAATGATAGCTGGGATTACACATTGCATTGCGATATTTTAAAGTATGCAAAATGCAGTCCTATAGTCAAGACACAAGACATCGTTGGATTACAGTTTGATTTTCTTCAAAAGTTAAAATAAAAATTAAATCATATACATATATCATTTATAACAAACCTAATATTCTCTAAGCTCAATATTTTAGTCAGAAAATTATGACATTGTGAATAGGAAAAAATATAAACAGCTAGAAGAAGACAATCAGGAAGAAATGAGATAATTGTCTTCAGATGAAACAATTAAATATGAATTATGACATAATTACAGACCCCCCGATGGGTAAAGAAGAAAGCTACTGATGATATAATAGTGTTTTCTGTAATGTCTACTGCTGTTTAGGCTAAAAAGATACTTATTCCATTGCAAATTCTTCTATTTTGTTGCCTTAAACTTTCTCAAATGTTCCTTTAGACTGGGGATTGATGTGCCTCAATTAAGTCAAAAGCAATAGTATTGAAAAGTTTAATCACAGCCGAGGGATTCGTACAGCAGAGCGCTGCTTCCTTAACTGCTCCACCAACAGAAATGGAGACAGGTAATTCTCCCCGTGGTAATTCACTTGGCCGTCACCGCAACACATCGACAGCATAAACTTCGAAGTCACCAGGACTTCGTTTTCTGGACACTTGGGTGTCACATGTATTTAAAGGTCGAGAACAAGTAAGTAGACTCCATCAGCTCGTACCGGACCCGTCTGAGTATTCTGGTCTTAAGGGTTGTAATTGTTTTGGTCTGGTCTGCGTTCGTGCACGGCGTGGCTTCCTGACGATGCTCATCCTCCAATCCAAGTCATCACTTTAAAGGGCAAGCTCGGCTCCTGGAGACACGCAGCTGGAAGCCGAGGAGAGTTCGTTATGTGCACGCAGACGCATGAGCATGCGCACGCTCACACCCGCACTTCACATTCATGTAAATAAACACACAAGTATGGAAACACAGGCACATCCATACACGTGCCTGTTTGCACGCTTACTCAGGAAACATGCGTATATAGACACAGTCACAAAGTAAACACAAAACATTCTTGTATGTATTCATGTGTATGCACATACACACATAAACAGACTCGTTCATATATGTTTAATGTGCATTCCTTCGTATACGTACCACATATGCAAATACATACATGAATATTCATGCAAACATAGCCGCACCCATACAGACCTACCCACCGACAGGTGCATATTCCTAAACAGGTGCATATTCACAGACAGACCCATGGACGCATAGAGATGGTTGGACGGACAGGTTGGTGAGTTTCACGACTTGAGCCATGAGACTCAGGTTACGGTGTGTTTGGAGAGAAGTCCTATACCACTGCAGCAGCTGTTCAGATTTATCTTTTATTTATTTTTAAGTTAGTGTTAATCACAGTTATGACTTGTTGGCACACTCTGGCGCCTGCACCCAATTTATTTGTCGGTGGCCCTGCTGGTGAATTTATCTACGACGTGTTGCTTTCCATTGACTTCTACAGATTAAAGATAAAAATGTATTGGTGTCTCACTCTGGACCTTTCACTTGTAAAATTACATCATCCCCTTAAAAATAAAACTTATTTTCTTATATTCAGTGTAATTCACGGCTGTCAGTAAAAGTGTGGAAGACACGGTGGACTCTGGAGCAGCAGGACTGTTCAGCAGCAACGCTGCAGCGTTCATCCGGGTCACGGCCCACGTCCCTTTCCGTGAACGTGCTACCACACGACGCTGGGGTCCTCGCGTGACACAGCTTTGTGGTCTGGCTTTCTTCTGGCTGCATTAGAGCGTAAGCTTTTCTCCGTGTCATTGGCGTGCTTGGCCAGCCGTTTTCACTGATGTGAGCCTTCCCAGGTTTAGCTGCCTTCTGCCTCGCTCTCCCTGGCCCTGCTCTCGGGCATTTAGTTGCTTTCCCTGCTTTGTGGCCCTGGGATCCTCTCATGGGGACCATCCTGGACTTAAGGAGCATCTTCTCGGAACAGACCTTCAGAGGGGACGTTTACAAGAGACAGTCTCCTGAGACGTTGCCAAACTGCTTTCGCCTCCAAAAGGTCCAAATTTGCACGGCCACGGCTGCTGCATGAGCCCAGGTCACGCTTCTGCAGAACTTGTTCAGTTTGGGACTTTTTCATCACTCAGCCTTTACCCTCTTCTGTACGGACCCCAAGGTGAAACCCAAGCCCCTTGCCGACTTTCTGAAAAGCCAGTGCGTAAAAGCCCAGACCCTTCTTCTCAGGAAGAGGAGACGGGCTGGAAGATCTGGAGGGGCTTCCGGGCCCGAGGGGCTGCGCCGAAGCCCGGCAAATCCCAGGGCGCAGCGCTGCCCGGTCCTGCTCCCCTTGCCCCTCCTCCCCCCATGGCCCTTGACCTCCACATCCCTGCTAGGCACTCCCTCCTTTCCCTCGCCCCCACGTGGTCGCAAGGCCGGGCCTTTCTATCAAAGGTCAGGGTGCTCTAAGGACAAAGGCCCTTTCCCTGCACAAGCTCTACGCTCCTCAGAAGGGAGTTGAGGCCGAAGCAGCAACCTGTCTCCCTGGTGAATAGGACCGTGACCCTTCTAAGCCCAGGGTAGCGGTTTTAGGTGATCATACACAGAGGGCAGTGGTTGGGCACGTGCCACCCAGTGTGTGCTTTTTCCTTCCATCCCCCTCCTTGTAGAATTTAAATCTCTCAGGCAGGTGTCTGCTTCACGGCACTGTAAGTGTTCTGCTTCGGACTTCGTTGCTTCACAAACCAGCACAAAGTGTAAAGAAAAGCTCCGTGTGTGGGGCCAGGATGGAGGACTGAAGCTGGGGAGAGGACACGCTCACACGATCTGCAGGGAGGATGACACCTAAGACCAGAGTCATGGAAAGGATGGAGGGAAGAGCCGACGGGGATAAAATGAGAGCAGCGGGGAGAACCCACCCTCGCTGGGAGCACGTCAGGTTGTCTTAGGAGCCGTTTCCGCCTTGGTAGGCTGTGGTTCTCACAGGGAACTCACTAGAAAGGCACGGTCTCAGGCGCTGGGGGCAGGCCCAGGAACCCGAATTTTGGCCAGGGCTCCAGGCACTGCTGCTGACCCCTCGGGGCAGCACCCTGGGGCTGACGGGCAGCAGCTCCAACCTCCTGAATGATAGGCTTCGGCTTTGCCGGGAGACTGTGTTGGATCCTGGCTGCGCCATGTGGATTGAGTGGGTTCCTCTGTCTCCTGCCTTTCTCTGGTTTCTGCGACTTTAGTCAAGACGTCCCGCGGGGTTAGGATACTGGGGACAGGGCAATCCACGGGCATGTCACTCAACGGTTTATGATGACAGGGCTGGCACCTTTTGATGTAATTGCGGTCTGTGCTTATGATTTTCTGCTTAGCTAGGTCTATACTTCGCGTCAGTGTAGGACCTAAGATGGAATATTGTGTTTGTATAATGCACCCACTTTCAATACCTGTGCAGATAATACCTTATAATAATGTGCTATACCAGGGTTCTAATCAAAGCATCCCCTTGTCAGGGTGCAAAACTAATTGCGTTGTTGTGTGTTGGGGGTCAAAGTCGTTATAATAAAACATCCATCTTGGAGCTTTTTAGAGGAACCTGTTTAAAAAGGTTAAAGTGGGTAATTATCACACCCTAATTTAGAACTACTTGGCAATGAGTCGCTTTTCAATGAACCATTTATTCATGATCTGCTGCTCCACACAGCAGGATTTTTCTTGACTAGGTTAGGAAATGTAATTAATAAATGATAGGATTATTTATGGTTCACGGTGCCAGATTGGGAAATACAATGATTTACAGAGTGCGCTAAAGATGATTCTCGCAAGCCGCCAGGACGCTTTAATCCGTGGATTGAACTGTCGCCGCATTCCATGTCATGAGGTGGACTGTGAACGGAATTCACGGGGCGTTTCTGCCCCTTGACCTTCCTCTCCCGGGGGCGGACAGACCGCAGTCACCGCCCTTCCCACCCGAGTGAAGGTCCCACGTGTCCCTCTTGGCCTGGGTGCGGGTAGACGGGTTTTCGCAGGGCCAGGTGGTAAAGGCAGGGTCATGGCACCGTGACAACAGGAATCCTCTCTCCAGGCTTCCAGACCTGACCGAGCCTCAGCATCACGACAGGCAGAGACCAGAGACGTCTCACATACTCAGCAAAGGTGACCCTATCACCAAACCCAAACAAACACCTTCTGCCTGTGCCACTCAGCGCCTCCAAAGGTTTTTTGTTTGTTTGGGGGTTTTTTTTGCATGAAGACAAATGTCTATACTGTTGTCTTCCAAGCCACTCATGATTCTGGCACTTAGTTAACAGCAGTTGGTAAACCAGGGAAGGCGCCGCGGGAGCAGGTGCCCAAGAGAGGGGGCTGCGCGGAGGGCGCTCGGCACAGGTGGGTGGTTCTCGGCTCTTGGGGACCAGCACGTCCCTGCTGCTTCCAAAGGGCGGGGGGCTGGCCCTCCTCTGCCTGCACTGGGTGAACAGTGCCCGTCCCCTATTCGCGTCCAAGGCATCCTCGTGTGACCTTGGAAGTCGCACCTTTGTGGATGCAGTTAGGCGAGGTGAGGCCATGCTGGGGTCGGGCGGCCCTGCCCCCGTGATGGGAGCCTTATAAGCAAAGGGACATTTTTGCCAACGTCCACGGAGGGTTGGAAAGTCAGGCAAGGATGGGGCGGCTCTCCCCAGGCGGGGCTCCGAGGATTCCGGGGCTGGCGCTCCCCGCTCTGCATCGCCGAGGCCCCAGCAGGCCACCTCCCAAGGTCCCCAGGGGGCGTCGCCAGCTTCGCTGAGGGCCATCAGCCCAGGTACCATTGATGGCGCCGCGATACACACCTGCCGCTCGTGGACACATCCCAGAGATACCATGGGATTTGAAATCGTGCAGTCCACTCAGGCGGCATACCTGAGGGGGACAGGTGGCTTTCTTTTGTCACAGGTAGGCCCAACTCAGTTCTCTCTGGTGGGGCTGCCTGACAGGAGGAGGTGGTGGTAGGCGACTGTGCACCTGAACCTGGGATCACTGTCCTGGGTCCGAAAAGGCAGGTTCAGGCACGGCGGGGGACACCAGAGCGCCAGGCACAGCCTCTCCTTGGGTGGGTCTCTTCAGAGATGCAGTCGGGGGATGTGCAGTGTCGGCGGCGCAGTGTCAGGTTACTGCCGCGTTTTAAGCCGGGGCCCGTAAGATCCAGTTTTAAGAGAGTCTAGACAGCATGCGCACATTCTCCGCCTCCGTTGGGACGAGGCCGGGTGGCCTCACTGAGCATCAGACTCAGTTTCTCCGTGGCACCAACTGCCACGTGCCGCGCACCCCCAGGGGACATACCTTGCACTTCTGGGTGTCCCAGTAAATTGGGCTATGATGTCATTTCCCTTTTCCGGTTGAAACTGAAACACGGAAGTTAAATTCAAGGCTGAAAATTTCCGGGTGTCTAAGATGATACCTGTGCCTGGCTGCCATGCTGACTCCGCTACACTGCAGACTTTTCTGGCTCCTTCCACAAGCCAGAAGCTTAACAAACAGCAAAACATTCTTCTCTTACAGAGCTAAGAAGCACAAATGCTTCTATGTCAGAAAAAACGACGCTTCATTTCACATTGTTCAGGTATGAATTATACAGTTTGTGAATCAGACACAGATTTCCATTCCTTCCTGTCTTGTCAGTATTTTCCCAAGTCTATTCATTAGTTACCCAAATAGGAGCAGCAGCTGGAGAAATAAAATTAGAGTCGTTAATGACATTATTTTTTAAAGTCCTGGTAAAATGGGGGTGGGGGTGCAGCACACGGTTGATAAAAATGGATGATTGGGGTTTGATTTAGCCGCTCCCTTCCTGTTCTCGGAGACTTGATGGTTTAGGCGCCCCAAGGACTGTTTGATGTAATGAAATAACTTGCAGCTTTTTTGACAGACAGGGCAATATTTCTTTACCCCAAAGTCTATCACTGTGGCTTTTGAGCTTCACTTAATATTTTGAATAATGAAATAGAAGGATCTTTGTTTGGCAGCTTGAGAGTCGAGCATCGCTGAAGATGGAAGCGCTGGAGTTAATCAGGCTGAATAGCACTGCCATTTGCAGGAAGAGATTGCCGGTGAATTAGGATAGGAAAAGGGTTCTTAAAGTTGAACAGATTCTTCTGCAAATTTAAAGGGAGGAAGAAAAAAAAAACTTAAAAGCACAATTAAATTTTCCTGGAAGTAATTTCCTCCATGGAATGGAATTTCTGCATGTGATTCCAAAACTGGTGTATTTCAGCACCGCTGTTCACTGAGCATCTTAGATGGGGGTGAATGGAAATAACAGTTTGGAAATCTTTCCATTTAGATTTTTTTTTTTTTTGGCTTTTTTGGCTTTGTTGTTGTTGTTGCTATTTCTTGGGCCGCTCCCGCAGCATATGGAGGTTCCCAGGCTAGGGGTCCAATCGGAGCTGTAGCCACCGGCCTACGCCAGAGCCACAGCAACGCAGGATCCGAGCCGTGTCTGCAACCTACATCACAGCTCACGGCAACGCCGAATCGTTAACCCACTGAGCAAGGGCAGGGACCAAACCCGCAACCTCATGGTTCCTAGTCGGATTCGTTAACCACTGCGCCACGACGGGAACTCCTAGATTTTTTTTTTTAACTGAATTCATTTTTTTTTTTTTTAGGCGTGCAAGGGTTATTTGAGTTTCATTTCTGATCCTTCCCTCATCCAGTTGTTACTTGGGTTTAGAAAATCTTCTGAAGGCACATCTGGCTGGTCACCCACGGTGAGCCCGGGTGCTGGGCGGTGCTTCGGTGGAGCCTCTGTTTTGATCTGGATCCTTGTTTTCGGGTAGGAGATTCAATTCTGCCAATTAAGGTAGAACACCTGCTTTTTCTCCGATTTTTCAGTAGATTTACATTTTGAAAAGCAAAGCAGGTGCTTGAATTTTATGGCATTATAATGAAATGGAAAATTGTCAATGTCATCAAAGTGACTGAAAAATTTCCAAAGTGAAGTTGAATTCATGAAATGTTATGAGGCTGTGAGACCAAAATTCCAGCATGGCTTTTAAGGAGAGATTCATCTAGGGAGCTTGGAGGAAGAACCCCAAGAGCCTGGTTCTTTATGCACTGACACCCTGGGACCTGATGGATTCCTAGAGTTTGAAAAAAAAGGGGGGGGGGAATGTCGGGATGCAATTTTATGTAGTATGTTTAATACAGCATTTTAAACATACTGTGAATAGCAAACTGTCAGGAACTCTTAGGAGCGCTATTATATCTGTGATGCTGGAGCCGGGAAGAGAGAGCCGTATGGGAAATTGCAGCAATTACAGCCCCATCTCATTGATTAACGCCGATTGCAAAAGAGTCACAAAAATATTGGCATTGCAGCTTCAGTCTGTTTTACCTAATAACGTTCATGCCAATCAAACCAGATTTTTCACAGGGAAGCATTAAAACAACAGAGGCAGCCCTATTTACCATCGCAATGTATGCGACTTAATGTATATAAGGCAAGCACGGCAGATTGCTCCTGGACTCATCTCTTCCCAGTTCTGACACTGAATTTGCAATCACTGTTTCTTAGCGTAATCACAGGACACAGAGACAGTGAACTTGGAAGGGCTGCGTGTTTCGACACATAAAAGACTACCGAATTGGATCGTCCTATCACGCGTCACCCAGCGAATCACTGCAGGGAAAAACCCTCAAGCCGAGTAATTTCTTCCCTGGAAAAAATAATTAGCTCAGGCATTACATTTCTTTTTATACGTCTTTTCACCGAAAGTGAGAGGTTGTACTTTGATGAAGTTCCCGAGCCTGTGCAAGTTGTTTCCATGTCCCAGTTTCATGTTTTATTTTTCTAAGTCCTGTTTCACAAGAAATATCGTTCCATGAGTTATGAAGGAACGCTGGCTCCCTCTGGTCCCATATCTTGTTCCTTATTTGTTCTGTGGCTTGTCCATACTTCATGCAGGGACACTTTTGGTCAAAGCAAAAACCGTAGGTGGACAATTCAGAGCATTTTGCAAAGCTTTCCTCACTTAGCTTGCGTCTCTGCCCCAGCCTTTGCCCCTGTATTAACGTAAATACAAATTTATGTTGCGCCAAGAGTGACGGGGTTGGGGGAAGACAGGACACCCTTTTCTTCGGGACCTTGGGTGGTGATCACGGAGCACCGTCAGCTCTCTGGAAAGACTCCCGAAGTTGCGCATCTTCCAGGTGTTTTGGTTGGGATGTGGGGAGAGTGAGAGAATGTTCTTGAAAACATTGTGGGGGCCGGACCTGGCGAGAGCTCGCCGACGCCTCCTTGTTATCTTGCTGTTGGTCGAAATCCACATCCAAACCCAAATCCAAATCCGCTGCTCTCTGGCTGGATCTGCCGCCCCCAGACCCACTACGCTGTGGCTGGATCTGCTGCACCTAAGCCCGCCGCCGCAGCACCCTGCGCTTGCCACTCGGAGAGCGTAGGTCTCGTCCGTCCGCAGCTCTCACTGCCCGACATTGAGAGACCACGTTAAGGCCACCGCTGGCATCGAGACGTCTCTAGGTACCGCCAGCGGCCAGTGGAGCAGGCTCATCAAGGCAGAGCTCTCGGCCTTTGAAAGCTCAGTTTCTCCCATTGGCGGCAAATACCGTCGTCGTTTTCCGTGAAGTCGCAGGGTCTCCTTTTTGTGCATTTGCAAGACCGAGTCTGCTGAGTGCCCCCGTCTGAAGAGACGGAGTTGGTCAGGAAATCGTTCTTGTAAAGAAAACTGGCGGTTCCAGGGCAAAGAGTAGCCACGGAGCAGCTCCAGCTCTTCCTTCCGTCCCTCCTGACGCCTCAGACGGGCCCGAGAGGACGGGGCTCCGGGCTGAGCCTCGTTAACACCGCGCCGTCCGCCGCCTGGTGGTCCAGGACGTCCTTGAGGGAGGCTGCCGTTCTCCGACTTGCTACCTCTCTGACTCTGGTCCCCTCACCTGTCACATCGTCCCAGGCATGCTTTGTAGCTTGCCAATGTTCCGCCAGATTCCTGCACGTGGGCCTCGGCCCCCGGAACCCCAGGGTGTGACCTTAGGTCACACTGGGAGGGAGGCCCTCGTCCAGGGACCGGTGTCCTTCTGACAGGATGTCTGGACACAGAGGAGACGCGGTGGGGAGACAGGCGGGACAGACCCTCCCTGCACCTGCCGGGGGAGCGCCCCCCCCCCACCTCCCTGTGGGACCTCCGCCTCCAGGATGTGAGAGGCTGCCGCTCGGGGTGCCCGCGCCGGGTCTGGGGTTCTTTGTTGTGGCTGCCTGAGGACGTTACCGCACGCAGCGTGGTTATTCATAGAGGGACTCGGCGTGTCTGCCCATCGTCCAAATGCAGTCAGCAAATCTGTTTTTGTTTCGCTTATGTGCATTTTCACGTCCTTCACACACTTGTCTGAAATGACCACGCGTGTTGCGACAAAGCGTGCATCTGCTGTATGTACCAGTGAGTCTTGGCTTTCCCACCCTTGCTTCCCTGTATGATTATTCTGTAAGAATATGATTATTCTGTAAGAAATGTTGTTAACCCTTTAAACACAAGTAAACTTTATCAAGCTTTTCCACTTGCCTTGGAGAGAATAAAGCCATTCCTGGTTCCCGAGGGACTGGCTGCAGGACCCGGGCTCTCGGAAGGTCTGGGCAGTCTGCGGTCATGGTTGCTGCCATCCTTGGGGCCTTCCCGCTCCTGCTCATGCACGATCCTATCTCTGTGGTAGTGCGGGAACAGGAGAGGGGTCGGGCGCACAGCAGGTCTGGGCCTGTGCCCTGCTCACGCCTGTGGCTCCGCACACGGGGAGGAGAGGGCTCTGGGCTCTAGACGGGTTCCTCTGAAAGGTGCACACGTCCCAGTAGAAACAGCCTGCAGGCATCCCGCTCAGCATCCCGGCGACGACCTGCTGCAGACCAAGCAAAGCCAGGGGACCATCGTAGCCGGCTCTGCCGGGAGTTTTTTTCTCCTGACTTTGCTTTGCTACCTGATATCGTGGATAATCTCTTAGAAGACAAGTCCTGAAACCCCTCAATTTACCTGCCAGCATCCAGGTGCAGTGTGCAGTTTTGATTCTTTTGTGGCTGCGTTGGTCAACATTTGGCTTATTTGGAGGGATTATTAAGTGATTTGATGCTACTTTACCTTCTGGAGCTGCTGGGGAGGCTCCGTAGAGGAGCTGGAGTGGTTAATTAAAATGCTAATAGGATTTATAGGAGGATTAAAGAGGAAATGTATGCAGGAATTTGGAGCGAAGGGAGCTGTCAGGAGTTCCTGAAGAGGCCGCTAGTGAGGAGGAGGCTCAGCCCTCCCCCAGGGGCCTCCTTCTGCCCGGCTGGTCCACCCTCCCTCCAGCCCCGACTCTGGCTCAGTGTGGCTCACTGAGAAGCAGCCGCAGGATGCCCACCCGCAGCCTTCTCACGGGCCGTCCATCACCCAGTTCCCTGCGGATTTCGCCTCCCTTTCCACCTGAGTTTGGGATTTAGAGCCCTCGCCCGCGTGCCCTTAGGTTTGCCCACTGTGCGATGTGCTTTCTCCGGAAATACGGGTGATGCTCAGCCTACCTGCGGGTACACCCCCGCACCTGCAGCAGCAGCTCACGAGGAGTTACGCCAGTTTCTTTTTTTTCTGGGCAACATTTGGTGCTGTTTTGACGTGTGGCGGAGCGGAGGCAGCGTCTTGATGCGCGTCCACTCCAAGGTCATCTTGTGTCGTGTGGGTGACAGTGTCGTTTGAGTCTGATTAGACCATTGGCTTAAAACAGTGCTCAGAAAGCACGCCCAAAGACGATGTAGCTTACGGCGCGGTGACTGTGTCCCACCCAACCCAAGACCACCCCGCCGCGCTCGCCCACCTCCCCGGGTGCCAGCCTGTAGGAATTTGTCGCTCTTCATCCGGGAACATGGCTTTGACTGTTGAGAAGCGGGGCAAGGTGCACCGTCCGTACGTACTTGTCGCAGAGTTTGAGAGGGCTCTTGGTGCCGTGCGCGGCCGTCCCCGCAGGCTGTGACTCTCGCCTGGTGGCCCCGGGGCAGCTCTGAAGGCAGCAGGGAGGCTTATGTCAGGATCACCAGATCGCTGTCCGCTGAGCGGCAGGAGCGAGCACAGAGCGGCCGTGGAGCTGGTGTCTGTCTAGTGCTGACAGGGGCGGCCGCGTGCTCCCCGGGGTCTTCCCGGCCCAGCTCCCCGTTTCTAGCACAGGGTAATGACGCCTGCGCCTCCTTCACGCGGCCCTTGTGCGGATCCGGGGGAATGACCAGGAAGAGTTAGGCCGCGTGTGTTGCGTGGCGGGGTGGGTTGGGGGAGGTCCACCCTTGGTCTCCTCCCAGCCGGGGTTTGTTAACACGTGGGCACATCCGTGCCCACATGCCTGCCCCACCTCCTAACTTGTCTCTCTGCTGGGTCCCTGACAGCAGGGACGGGAGGCTACTACTCTCTTCTGCTCTGTCCAGTCCCACATGTGTCGCTGTCCCTGACCGACCTGAAGTCCCCTTTCTGGCTAGAGCGTCAGGTGCAATGTTGAGAACTTTGCTGTCTTGCATTTGCCGAGAAGCCGCGTTCGCGCACTCGGTGTGGACACCTTGGGCGCGTTCCCGCTTGTGCCCTCTTCCCGCGGGTCCCCCTGGGGGAGCCTCCTCCTGCTCCTTGCTCTCCGCTGCCTCCCTCTGCGGCTCTGAAGTCTTCAGACTGGCCTTGCTCTCCGCTGCCTCCCCCTGCGGCTCTGAAGTCTTCAGACTGGCCTTGATCTGGAGCCTCCTTTCTGCTTCATGGCGCCCTGGCCCCATGAAGCTCACAGCTCACACGAGTCCATAAAAGAAATGCCACTGACCCCGAAGTTCACTCCGGGAGCTGGAGCTTGGAGTCCAGAGAACCGAGAGAAGCCAGGCAGACGTCTCCTCTTCACAGCGAAGGTCCTGCAGGACCGATCGCAGCCACCGTTTCCGTTGCCACGACGGAGCACGGTGGGGAGACGCGAGGAGCAGAGGGTGACTCAGCTCCCCTTCTAAAGGGGGTTCCGCGGCCAAACGTGGGCTAATGTGTAAAAGCAGCTTTTGTGTTACGTGCTGTCTCTTGCGGGATCTTGACTGCCTGCCGTGACTCGCAGTCCGGAGCCCACCTGCCCTGCGCACAGGTGGAGTGCGTGCCACCTGGTACTTTCCCGTGGGGAGCCAGGCTCGCCCGTGGGACAAGGACCGGCTCTTAAACCCGCAGCAGAAGGGGCAGGAAGGAACGTGGGCCCTGCCAGCTGTGCCTTTAGTTGTCCTGGCCTGGCCAGAGCCTGCTTTCTAGCCTCCTCATTTGCATACCTCATTTGCATACCAGCCCTGGATGGAGCCTGCAAGTCCAGGCAGCCCCGCCCACCTTTCCCGGCATTCCCTGCGGCGAAGCCTCTGGCCTTCTGCCGTCTCCCCTGGAACGGAGGCGGCTCCAGTCCTGTGCGATGTCAGGTGATCAAGCTCAAATCCAGCCACCCTTGGACAATGGATGCTTTAGGAAAGGCCACAGGATTCCTGAAATCACATGCAGTTTTGATATGTGTGTGTATTTTCTGGGGAGAAAAGCCAGACCTCATCAGATTCTCCGAAACGTTCAGAACACGCTTCCATGGTGCAGGTTCTTTCCGGCAGGAACGCATGCAGATTCACAGGCGAGGAGTTTTGTGAATCTGTGCGGCTCTCAACCGGGGTCCTCAGGTTTGGGGTCAGAGTTCTCTGGATCTAGGGGAGGGTGGGAGGCAGGACGGAGGCGGTGCTGGGTATGGTCTGAGATGGTTAGTTTTGTGTCAGCTCGGCCAGTCCATGGTTCCCAGAAATTTGGTCAGACCCCCGTGTAGACATTGCCGTGGACCTGCTTTTTAGGTGTGATTAATGTGCAAAGTAGACTTTGAGTCCAGCAGGTCGTCCTCCCCGATGTGGGTGGGTCTTTTCTAATCAGTGGAAGGTTTTAGGAGAAAAAGACTTGGAAGACGGAATTCCGCCTCCGCTCCTCCCGAGGCCTCCAGCCTCTGGCCTGAGCTGCGTGCCTCAGACTCGCCAGGCTTGGTAATCACAGGAGCCAGTTCCTTAAACTAAATTTTTGCCCCCTCCACCTGCTTTGTCTCAGCCTCTCTCTCCACACACACAGACACACGCACAGGTTCTGTTTTTCTGAAGAGCTCTGACTAATGTCCTGTCTTTTTCAGTTAACACGTATGAATAATTGCTAAGTACTAAGTACTTCATAAACACCGTTTAACTCGCAAAATAACCCTATAAGCTGACAGCGGCCCAGTTCTGGGGCCAGGAAGACTTGGGGCCAGCTTGCCTCCTCCGCCTCTTTTCCTGGAGTTCCTGGCAGGGCAGGGAGTGGCTGCGTGCCTCAGTTTCCTGCCGGTCCTGTCCCCTTCCTTGGGCCCGTGCCTGTCCCTGTGTCAGCGTGAACTCCCTTAGCTCCCTTTCCAGGCTGCTCCTCTGGGCTTCACCTTCGAAAGTGCAGAAGCAGAGGCCCATGAGGCCTGGTGGGGAGCCTCTCTGAGGCCATCTCCTCTGCAGCTTGGCCTCTGCTCGGCCTCCACGAGGCTCCATTTCTCTCCCATTTCAGTCCTGGCAGGACACCAAGCTTCCCAGGGGAGCCCCGGATCCATGGGCCTCTTGGGGACAGGGAGCCCTGCTGGCCCAGCTCGAGAAGGGCACAGATGGACTTGGCTTGAGCTCAGCTGAGCAGTGGCTCCCGCTGGGATACAAGTGCCCTTTCCTGGCCAAGGGGCTTGGCAGAGCCTGGACCCCGTGGGGAGGTGAGGGTGCCTCGTGCGGCCTCTTCTGTCGGGCTGGCATCTCCAGCACCACTCAGCACGCTGACCCCACACTCGAGCACAACACTCCCCCATCAGCCAGTTACTCCCGAGACAAGGAGGGGAGGACGGCAGCCCCACTGAGCCAGGAGGGACCGGCCCCCCAGCCCGCAGCCGCCGGGCAGCTTACTGGCTGGCCGCCAGCCCCGCGAAGCCCCGCTCCTCTCTGGCCCTGGGGCCTCAGGTTTGGAAGCCCTGGGCCCGCCGGGCAGGGTTTGGCGGCCGCTCTGGGCTCCAGGCTTGTTCTAGACCCTGGGTCTGGTGTTCCTGGGCGGCCCATGTGCTGTCCTCTCGGTGGGAGGACTATCAGGCGACACTGCCTCCAGGCTTGGGCCTTCACCCCGAGGGCGCCGCTCACAGCCAGGCCCACAGAAGTGGCCGTGTGGCTCCTCCGGGAGCGGGGCCGGGAGCGGAAAGGGGGGGGGGCTGGGCGGGGAGATCAGATTAGAGAGGGCCTGCGGACCGGGGCGTTGTCGCCCCCCCAGGCCGTGTTCTGCGGCGCTGGCCCCCACTCTCTCCAGGTCAGTGCCCCTCTGTCAGCCTTGTGCTGTTGTGTTTCTCTGGCCCCAAAGGAAAGGTTGCACAGAGGACAAAAGTGTCCTGCAGCACAGCCCCGTCTCGACTTCCGAGGGGGGGCGGGGGAGCTGTGTCCACAGGCGGTCAGGGTTCCACAGGGCGGGGTCAGACCTGCTCTCCCAGATCTGGTCCCCTCTCGCATCTGCCCTCAAGCCTTCGCTGGCTGCGTTGGCAGGACCGTCTCGCCGGTATCCCTCCCCCATATCCCACCCAGCAGGGCTGGCGGCTCCATCCCGCCCCTCCTGCTGCCTGCACGCTCTTGGTGGTACCGTGTGTGTTTCTTTGCACGGCCTGGCATGAGCGGGTGCTTAGTGAGAGGGGGCTGCTGACTGGCACAGCAGTCGTGGGGCCCCAGAGGGTCAGGGCAGGAGCAGCCAGCCCAGATGTGTCAGGCCTAGAGAGCAGGGCCCTGCCAGCGCTGCCCGCCGCCGCGATGGCCCGAGGATGCTGTGCCCTGGACCTCTTCCCGGGTCAGCAGCACCCCCATCAGAGCTCACGCGTGCCCCCTGACATGCAGCTGTCAGATCACAGGGCGCTCATCCCTCTCACGAGAAACGCGTCTCCTGTCTTCCTCCCTCTCTCTCTCTTTCTCTCTCCCCCTCCCTCCCTCCCTTTCTTTCATTCTTTATTTACATTTTAGGGCATATGGAGGTTCCCAGGCTAGGGGTCTAATCCGAGCTTTAGCCCCCAGCCTAAGTCACAGCCACAGCAACTTGGGATCCGAGCTGGGTCTGTGACCTACACCACAGCTCATGGCAATGCTGGATCCTTAACCCACTGAGCAAGGCCAGGGATCGAACCCGGGTCTTCATGGATCCTAGTTGGGTTTGTTACTGCTGAGCCATGATGGGAATTCCCAAGAAATACGTATTTTCAAAAAGAAACCAATCAAAAACTAACCAGGCCTCGAGGACGTACAAATTATTGACCTAGCAGTAGGCTTGCATTTCGGTGACTTAGGATGCGGTTTGTCTTGGGATGGGATTCGAAGCAGAGAGAAGTGACGGATCAGAGGGAGCACGGTGGGTCCAGGGGTGGTCAGGGAGCATCTGAATAGCGGAGGTGCCAAGGGAAGCGATTCTGAACCCGACCCCAAGTCCAGAGGGGAAGCCGCACACCCTCAGCTTCTTCGGGTGTGTGCAGCCCAGGAGGCCCTGGGGACTCGGGTGTAAGTGACAGCGATGGTGGGGCTGGGCCCCGTCCCTCCTGCCACCCCACCAGATTCCTCCTGAAATACCGCCTCCATCGTCGTCTCTCTTAGGCGCAGTCCTCGTGTGGCGGACAACACATCCCCGATCTGTCCGGTTTAAGCAGAAGAGGGTATTCATTTTTCTTGTCGTTTGTTTGTTTTGTCTCTTTAGGGCCTCACCCACGGCATTTGGAGGTTCCCAGGCTAGGGGTGGAATTGGAACTGTAGCCACCAGCCTACCCCACAGCCACGGCAACGCCAGATCCTCAACCCACTGAGCGAGGCCAGGGATCGAACCCGCAACCTCATGGTTCCTCGTCAGATTTGTTTATGCTGTGCCACAATGGGAACTCCCTGGAAGGATTCTTAGGTCAGAGTGCATCAAAGGGAAGAGTCAGGAGCCCGGTTCTGGCAGAGACAAGCCCTAGCTGCTCTGGGGGTCTCAGGAGGCAAAAATGGACACACTGGCAGCTGCTGCTGGGAGTCCGGGGGCTCCCCTCCTTATGGCCGCGTGCTCCTGCCTGCCGAGCCCTGCTCGGAGCTCAGAGTCCTGGGAGAGCGGATGTGAACCACCTGTCTTGGGGGGCATCCATCCCTGGCCAGGGCGAAGGGGCACGTGGAAGAGCCTGGGTCTCAGCCCCGGGTCGTGCCGTGTGGAGACGGATGGAGAGAGGGGCGTGGTTGTGGAAAGGGAGGCCGCTGAGGCGCCCGGGGTGGCTGCGCTGGGGGGCACATCCCGGTGGGGGGGGGGGCCAGGTGGCAGGTAGCCGGGAGGCGAGGAGCAGGCTCTGGGTGTTTGGGCATCTTGTGAGAAACTGGGGATGATTTCGCAGCACAGGGAACAGGATGAAGGCAGAGCTGTGGGGCCCTGGGACTCTGCGGTGGACAGAGGAGGTGTCCTTAGGGGATTGGGAGGAGTGAGTGGCGGCTGCTGGCTGGCCAGTGCCACCAGGACATCGAGCACCGCGTGTCCCGCTGGCCCTTCCCCACCGCCGGTCCTCGCCGTCAAGGGGCCGTGGTGAAAACGGATACGAGCATCTCTCAGGTCTTTGGCCATCACCCATTTGGCCACAGTTTGTTAGTAGATGCCTTTGCCAGAAGCTCATGGAAATGTCCGCAATTTTGGTAAAAATTAAATATTAACGCTGGAGAAAAGCAAAAGTCTCCCTTGCCCTAGCGCTTCAGAGCAGGTTTTTAGGAGAGGCTTCCTTGCTGCCGTTGCTGTGGCAGAGCAGGTGCATCGAGTGGCTCCACAAGCCACCTCCCTCCAAGAAGTGGTGCGGTCTATTCCTCAGGAGAAGGGCTGGCATGGAAACGGATAGGGACACGTGCAAGGTTATTCTTACCAGCGCCCCAGGTTCCGCAGCCGTGGAGGTACCAAAACCTGTCACGGATCTGGCCTCCCGTCTCTGAAGAAATCCGTAGCCAGCGTGTGACCTGTCTCCGCTCTCTTGAATCCCTTCCCTTTTTGTGCTTGAGAAAGGGTGACGGCCATGGCCACTGCACCCTCGGGGCTGCGGGCCCCCTCGCGGGGCTGCAGCTGGGGTTCTCCAGCTCTGCCCGGGCTGTGGGGCCGGGGACACCCTGCACGTGGCGAGTGGGCGTGAAGCCCCCGGCACCTCCCGCCATCTCGGCATTGTCATCTGAGATTTTTTTAATTAAAAGTCTGCCTCGGAGTATGTCAAGTACTCCTGTATTTTTGCCCTTCTTCTTATCTCTATGGCAACGAAAATATCTCAACATTTACATGGCATCATAGTCTTCGCTAATGTACCATCTGAACCGCGTGTGTGCTGGGAAGGGGGCCGGCAGAGGCTCTGCTGCTGGGATGCTGGAGTTGCCAAGACAACCAGGGGGCCCGAAGACGTCCTCCATGGGAGCATTAAATGGAAGCTTTAAATTAATTCACCCTCGTGTGTTTTCGCAGCTTATGTTGTTAATTGAAATAATAGGCATGACCTTCCCAGTACATTCGAAGCACCTGTCCTATTAAAATCGTCTGTGCTCTTTGCTTAAGCCCACTCATCTCTCAGGTAAATCTAGCGTGAAATGGGGGAGTGGAAGGCAGTTACAGCAGGCTGCCTATTGACTTGGAGGCATGGGGGCAGCGGCTTTTCCCGTGTCAGGCTGGAAACACTGGCAGTGCAATTTTTCTTTTAAAACTTCGGTTGTTTCTGCTCTCTTCTTTGCTGGCTCTGCAGCTTGTCAGGTCCTGGCTCTTGGTTGAGGAGAGGATGCGTTTAGGCAGACGACCGCACCCATGTGCTGCTCCGTAAGCGGGAGCTCTTCCATCAGGCTGGTGCGTGACGGTCAGGACGGCCCAGCATCACCTCTGCTTCACCACCGCACCTGCCGCTCAGGCCCCTTCCATTGGAGCTCCTAATTGTACCTCCCTCCAAAACGAAAGTCCGGGGCGTGGGTGCAGGTTGAGAAGGAAGAGTTTCCTTACCTCTAAGTGAGGAGACTGAGGCCCGAGGTCGCTTCACACGCTTTGCCTCTGAAGAATATTCTGTTTGCAGCCGTGGATTAGATTTGGAGGCTAAGCATATACCCTTGGGAGTCGAGAGAGAGGAACAGACGCATACGTTTGCGGGCTCCGCATTTTTGTAAAATCACCAGCAAGCAGCCGTAGAGACAGCGTTCATGGGCAGGTGTGACCAAAGGTGAACGGACCCCCTGAGAGTCATCAGCAAGGACTCATGCTCTGCCACCCACTCCGTGGGATCCCTGGTCACGTCCCTCTGGTCTTTCCGCCATTCTTGTCTGCTGACGGCTCTCGAGGGTCTGATCCCCCAACGGGGGCCCCAGTCACAAGGCTCTGAGCCATGCAGCCCAGGGCAGGTGCCCGCTCAGGCGACAGAGCATCAGGCGCCCAGGCTGGGGCCAGCTTGCAGGGCGCCTGCAGGCTCCCGAGGCCTCGGGCTTTGAGAGAAAGGAGAGGGAAGGGGCGAAATTACCAGGAGGCGAGCTCCCCGCCTCCCTGCCTGCGTTTGTGTGGGACGAGCTTAAACATAGCCAAGCGACATTTCTCTGTCCCCTTCTTTAATTCCTCGCAGGTGGTATGATCAAAAATTGTGAATTTAACCCAGACGGCAACCTCCGTGGCTGTAGAACAAAACAGAAACAAAACAACACATTGAAAACAAGCAAGTGTGTAGAACTCGCTGTAGTTTTTTGGGAGCAAGGTTCTGATGTCTTAATAACAGTATTCTAGACTGTAGGATGTCGGGGATGAGGCCTGCCCTGGCAAAGTGTCTCTGTCGTTGTCGTCATTCAATGGGACACTAGAGTGAGGGCCAGCTGGCGGCAGGGCCAGAAAGGCCCAGGCCTCAGAGTCAGCAGCCTCCAGACCCTCTGCACGTGGCTGCCACCCCTCCCTGGGTTGGGGGGGGGGTTCTGGCGAGGGTCCCCTGGCAGAGCTGAGCCAGCCCTGCGTCTGCCTTGACGCAGCTCGGCCCTGGCCCAGAGCCTCTGGCGCTGGTGGAGGGATGGGCTGCCGGAGCCCCTCGTCCGAAGTGATGACGCCCTGGCTTCTGGGGATTGGTACTCACTCTGGTGCCCACTGGACTGCCGGTTTTAAAGGCATTACCAGGCGGGCCTTTAAAATGATGACTCGACTTTATAGCTGCAATGCGTACTGCCTTTGGTACTTCCCACTGGCCAGGGAGCTGATCTACGCGTGGTTTGAGCAAACTCACCCGAGAAAAGTCATGAATGCTGCTTTTTAATTGGGGTGACGTTTTATTTTACTGGGCTGTGTATGACTGCTGCTCCTGGGGCCTGGCCTTTTTTCATTGTTCAGAAAATTATGGTAAAATGTTACTTTGAGACGATAAGGTTTCTCCCCCACCCCCATTTAAAACTTGTCTGCTTTATTTTAAACGGATGAGTCATTGTGGCCCTGCTTACAGTACTTAAGTGACGCAGTTAATTGACATCAATGAAATGGGAATTTTAGGCAAATTTTCTGCCAGTGATAATTAAAAGAAAAAACGGCTTCTATCACGGACGGCCCGTGTGCACAGATCCCTCACACGCGCTCAGGGCGGCGCGCCCCGCTTCTCCTCCAGAGACAGCTTTGGAGTTTGAATGGCAACACGTGGCTGGTTTTAAAGCGAGGCAGGGTTGACCGAGCACACCCTTGACGGCATCCACCCTGGTCCTTTCCCATCACACGCCCGTGCATTTTCAAAAAGACAAAAATCCAGCGGTGCTCCGGTAGGACTGTTGGGAGGAAGATTCTTACGGTTTAAGCAAATATAATCCGCAGACTCGAGGCTGGAAGACTGATTCCAAATCGGAAACTGGCCTGTGAACTGGAAGCTCACCTGGGGGATGTTTTAAAGTAAAGAGTCGGAACTGGGAGTAACGCGGGAGGAGGCAGCCCGTGGAGCCACAAGACTCCTTCTCCAGAAAGTCCACCGTGGCTGCTCCGCGAGGCCGCCCACGCCCGCGGGGCTCCCTCCGTGGGGAGCACGTGACCAGCCAGGGTCTGCGCGTGGGGGTGCGAGGCGGGCCCGCCCGCCCCGTTTCTCTGATGGTGATGAGTCATGAGAAACTGAAGGGGAGAGTAGGCTTTGCACGGTGTCTTTCTTGTTCTGTCCGGACTTGGCTAAGTTTGTTGTGGTCCCGGAGCGATTTCTCATACCTGTATGTGTTTCATTTCCTCTTTAATAGACAGACCGTCGTGGGAGGCTACGCAGGCTTTATTATTCAAAGTAATGTTTCTGTCACTCAGATAAATATCATAGGGAATTATGGACAGGGAGTGTATTTATTACATGTACAACTGAGACAAATGGCTGCATTATCAAGGAAACACACGCTGCATTTAAATAACGTGATAACAATCACCAGTCACCCAGGTTTTCCGAGGGGTCTGGAATCAGAACCCACAGAAAGGCAAATTAATATTTAAACTCTGTGCGACTCCAGACGCTGCTTAACGAGGTGCTGACTGGGGGCCGTGCCCAGGTAAGGTGAGGTAGATGGAATGGGCGCTGGCCCCGCTGCGAAGCCACGTGGCCCTGGGGCCTCTGGGGCGGAGGGGCCCCTCCCCGCAGAAGATAATTCCGTTCTTAGGAAGAGCTGCTACCTCCTGTGGCGCCTGGAGGGCACCTTATAAAGTACTTGAGACAAAACAGCTCAGGATCTTTGTGAGCTCCGAGCTCCGAGGTGAAGGCTGCAGATGCGATACAGGAGCTGAGGTTAACTGGTTAATTATCAAAAGGAGCTGAGGTTAACTGGTTAATTATCAAACATGCATGAGCACGTGGGTTGTCTTTTCACAAGCCAAAGGTGGTAGCTGAGCAAGGGAATGAGCCGGAGGAATGACGCCGAGCCAAGGAGGGGTTCTCGAGGGCAGGTGTGGACCTGAGGCATTGAGGTGGCTGCGCGTGGGACAGGTCCAGCACCTGCGCCGCTGGCCCCTCCTCACTCGGGTTCTGGCCTTCATCTCATCACGCACCATTCCCTGCTTCCCCTCCACGTTCAAGTCCACCCCTGAAATCCCGCGAGCTGCGGTGCCCTTGGTCCCGGACGCCCTGCTCGGAGGAGCGTGCCTGGCAGCGGTCCACGTGGTGCCCGGCATCCGCCCACAGCGTGGCCTTGTCCTCCTCAGCAGGAAGGTGGGGCTCGAGCAGAAGTCGGTGCCGGCACAGACGTTTAGGGAAAGGGCAGAGTCAGGGCTGCTGCATCCAGAGAGACGGCCCCTTAGTCCACTTCACGCGTCTCTAAGAGCAGAGACCCCAAACCAGCCGTGATGGCTCTTGCCTAGCCTGCCGCATCCTGGCAGTCTGGGTACCATCCTTGAGGCCCCAGAATCCTGGTGAAGCCACCTGGGATTGGCAGGTCTGGCCAGAGCACCCCTTTATTTCCTGAGAAACTAGAGTCCTAGACATGGACTCTGGCTGCTTGGGATTACCTGAGGGATCACAGCAGAACAGGGGCCTCTAATTTGGTCTCCGTGTGGACAGACCTGCTCGGAGCCCCCGACGTCCCCGACGTCCCTGAACCAGTCTCACCCGGATCCGCAGCTCTACTTCCTTGAACGTTTCCCACTATGCGTCATCTTTCCCTCTGACTTTTAATCAGTACCAATTTGATCAGAATAAGAATGATATGTAGACATATTATATATAATACAATGCGATCTATAGAGATAGAGTCTTTGGTAACTTCTGGGTAGGTTTCAGAAGCCATGCAGGATTCTTTAAGGCAGTATCTTATAAACGCCTCAGAAAAATCCTCCCAGCAAGATATGACCATTCATGTATATATATATATATACAGATATATATTGCTTTGTAGGGCTGCACCCACGGCATATGGAGGTTCCCAGGCCAGGGGTCTGATCGGAGCTGTAGCCACCGGCCTACACCAGAGCCACAGCCACGTGGGATCCGAGCTGCGTGTGCAACCTACACCACAGCCATGGCAACGCCGATCCTTAACCCATGGAGCGAGGCCAGAGATTGAACCCGCAATCTCATGGTTCCTTATCGGATTCGTTTCCGCTGCGCCTATTTAGAAGGGAACTAAACATTTAGTGACGGGAACTCCTATTTAGAAGGTGATGAAAGTGAGCCACACGAAGGTTAAATGTTTGACCTTGGCAGAGTTAAGAAGTCCTAACAGAAACATGAGTCGTGCGACGGAGCGTCAGCCTCTGCTCCTGGCTGCTGTGCCACGCTGCCCACCCTCCCGCCTCCGGCCTCTCCCCGCGTGGAGTGGAGCCCCGGCGCCCCAGGCAGGCTTGGAGCAGGAGAGGCCGGGAGGCTCACCCCTCAGGCCCTGCCGTGGCCGAGCGCTTCTCTCCCAGCCCTGACCCCGCTCGTCCCCGTCGCGGCTTCCATTCCTGGCCCCGTGAGGCTGGCGCCGGGGTTGGCACTGTCGGCAAAGGCCACGTCCCGGCACGTGGGCGCCCCCGGGAGTGGCGCACGCGGAGTAGACGACGCCGTGCGCTTCCTGCAGAGCCTGAGCGCCTCTCCCACCGTCCTGTCCTGGGCGGTGTTCATATCCACGAACTGCGCTGAAGCGACCGCCCCCCACCTCCCCATTCCCCCTCTGACCCGGCGCCCTGGCCCTTCCTGACCCCTGCCCTGTCCCCCTCTGTCTCCACCACACGCTGCACACGCTGCAAGGTGGAGCTCGGGCTCCCTGCGTCTGCCCCGCCCTCCAGCCTGAGACGTCCCTTCTCTCCGCTCTCCCGGGGAGGGTCCTCCCAGGGTCTCCCGCCCCGTCGAGGTCCCGAAGTCCTGGGAGCACCGGGTCCTGACACCCTGCCTGCCCCTCCCTCGGGAGCCCTGGTCAGGGGCCTGTGGACAGCGGGAGGGCCCACGACCCCGGAGCCCACGCGGGTCGTATCAAAGCCCCCCGTGGAGCTCGGGACACGGCTGAGCCCCCGGAAGGAACCTTCTTCTGACTCTGTTCATTCAGCCTCAGTGTTCTGAGTGTTGGCTGACTACACGATCCTGTATTTCTGAGAAGAAAAGTCTTAAGTGGCTCTTGAGAGAGCTGAGAGAGGGCTGACTCATTTGTTTGGCCTCACAATATCCTTCACCGTGGCTTAGACTCAACAGGAGCTAGAAATCGAGTGAGAGGTCCCCGCGTGGTCGGGAGGGACAAAGCAGCGTCCCCACACGGCGCGCGAGCGGTTAGGGTTGCGGCCGGTGTCTGGTTGGAGGGTCCCAGGGCCCGGGCCCTCTGTCTTCCGGGCGTGTCCTTGGCACCGTCTTGTTGCCTCGTGGCCTCGAGAGCAGATCCAGTGTCAGTGTCGCCTCCGCGTCGCAGGCAAAGAGCAGAGACGCATCCGAGGGTCTGCCTGTCGGGCTGTCCCTGCAACTTCTCTCGGGCCAGCAGCCAGAACCCTGTGGTAGGACAGCCTGGGGGGCTTTTACCGTGCCCCCCGGCCACCCCAGAGAAGCCAGTTTTGTTA
Source organism: Phacochoerus africanus (assembly GCF_016906955.1). Lineage (NCBI taxonomy): Eukaryota > Metazoa > Chordata > Mammalia > Artiodactyla > Suidae > Phacochoerus > Phacochoerus africanus. Next base: position 77,339,882 of record NC_062556.1, read on the forward strand.
GTGAGGAAGAAGGGAGGAGCTCCTTTCCCTGGGGTGGGGAAGGCCTTGGCAGTGACTCAGCAGGGGCGAGGTGGCCGAAGATGGTGGAGAGTCCGGGTGGCCCGCGTGGGCCGGGCTGCAGGATGTGGCCGTAGTTTGAGGGTGGGCTTGTTTATCAAGGGCCTGTTACGCCCTAGAAGCTGCATTTTGCACACAGTGATTATATCCACCTGGTCACCCCAACTGGGAGGCAGCGTCGCGCCGTGGGTGTGCTGTGGGTGCTGACTTGGAGAGTCCTGGGCTAACATCCTGGCCCTGAGTCCCCAGGAGGAGTCGGGGCTGGAGACGAGCGGGAGAGATGCTGAAATGACCCGTGTGGTGACGGGCTGGACTTGGAGACATCGGTGCAACCCGTCTTCACTTGCCTGGGCACTGGGTGGCACACACGCCTTTCTCTCCCCTCTCAGCCGGGAGGGGCTGGGGCAGTGCCGCCCCAGTGATGGCAGACACGCGCGCACCGGCTCTTGGTTTCTCATCCCATCCTCCAGGGAAAGGGACCCGGGATCCCGAGAGAAACGGCCGATCCCAGGGCTGGGAACTCGCGTAGGAAACGTGCAAGATGAGCCTGGGCGTCGTGCGGGGTCAGCAGTGAGAACCGCTGAAAACCCGCACCAGGAGGGGGAGTCACAGCGACACGGAGCAGGTCCCGCCGTCAGGCGGAGCAGCCTGGGCTGCAGCGCGGTGTAAATGTTCCTGAGAGTCACCTACGGGTGAGCACGTGGGTGAATGAGCGGGAGAAGGGACAGGTCTCCCGTGCAGGAGACTCCAGGTGACTTTGGGGTAGCCCCACCGCCCGGGGGGGGAGGCAGAACCCACTCCCGGAGCGTGGGCTGCGCGGGGCCCAGCTGGGGGCGGGGAGCCTGGCGACAGAGCCCGGGATGCCCGGTCGGGGGCCGGCGGGGGGGGGCACGAGCTCCTGGATGTGATGTGATGAGAAGGCCCCCCCAGGCTAACGTGGCAGGAGCATCAGGTAATTCCTGCCGTGGGCCATCCCGCAAAATACCTGAGCAGCACCCCTCCAAGCTGTCAGGTCACTGAAACAAGGTGAGTCTGAGCCTGTCGCAGCTGAGGGGACCCTGAGAAGACGTGGCGACGAGCCGCCACGTGGTGTCAGGATGGGCCCTCGGACAGAGCGAGGACGTTAGGGAAAAACCGGGGAACGGGAATCTGGTGTGGCCTGTCACTGGTGAGCGGGTTGAGTGGCACTGGTTTCTTGTAACCAGCGTCCCGTCCAGCGTGAGACGCTAGGGTGGGAAACCCGGGTGTGTGCGTGTTCTGGGTCATTCTCTCCGTTTCTGTAGCTCTGACCGGGGCTCCTCCCCTCGTGGGTCTGGGTCCTGGTCCCCTCTGCTGGGCTGGCCTTTCCTCCCGAGCAAGGGCCGCATCCGTGCCCAGGGCCCAGGCTGGTGGGGAGCGCTGGCTCGGGGCCTGTGGCTCGCGGTCAGGTCCTTCAAGCTGGCGGCCTTGGACTCGCCACCCGGTGCTGCAGCCGGTGACCCCGCGGGGGTGTCCACTCAACCCGCGTGAGTCCGTGGGACATGGGGACAGAGGGGTCACCAGACAGCCGTGGCCCCCGAGGGCCTCCACCTCTTTGCTGTGGGTGGAAGTGTTCTGACCAAGGAAACGAGGGGGGGACCTGTCGTCTCCCACTGCGCAGGCGAGCTGGCCGGCGGGGGCTCCTTGGGACCCCCCGACCCCAGGCCCCCTCCCTGTGCTCGCTGCGGGCCACCAGCCCAGCGCCACTGCAGCCTCAGCCCCCGGCCTTCCCTCAGGAACAGGAGACCAGACGGGGGCCCACCCAGAGCCCCGCTGACCGCGGGGCCCAACTCACCGCCTTGTCCGCTTTCTCTCTCTTGTGAGAAACGCATCACTTCCCTGACTTAGACGGGAAGGAGGGCGGAAATGAGATGGTCTCAGAAAGGTTTGGTGGTGCTGACGAGTGAGGAGGTGGGGTCTGGAAGGTGCGGAAAACCCTGAACGAGAGCAGGATCCGGGTCGGGGACTCGGGCACGCGGCCCTGGGAACTGTGACCGGTCGCTGGCCACGTCCCCAGGAAGGATGAAAGGGGCGGGAGCGCAGGGAAGGGCCCTTGGCTGGGCCTCAAGTCGCCGGGGTCCGGGGGTGGGGGCTGGTGGCGGCCCCCACATGCAGGGAGTGCCAGGGTGCGGCCGGTGGTTGCCTGGACACTGCCGGGTGATAGAGTGACTGTTCCCTCGGCACGACGTGCCTCCTCCCGACCTCTCAGCAGGACCCACGCACGGTGTAAACAGCCTGAGATACCTTGAGCAGTATTGTCAGAGGCAGGGCTGGGGCCGCAGGCACTCCTGCCCCAACTGCTGACCCCCAGTCCTGGTCATGCCATCACGTTGGTTCTCTGGGAAATGAAGGCTCCTTGGAGCTGGCCGGGGACAGCCTTAGAATGGCCACAGTCCTGAAGATGTGTGCGCCGGCCATTGTGGTGGAGAGACGCGGGCAGGATAAAGAGGCCAGCCCCTGGTCTCTCTGCTCGTCCTCCCCGTGACGGCCTGTGGCCCCTCCTCTCTGTTCTGCCCTCCAAGTCTGGGTGCCCTTCCTTGGAGAAGGGCTCCCGCCTGAGCAAGGAGGCGGGACTTTGGACGTTAGGTAGTCCCCGGAGGGTGGGTGGGTGGGTGACCGGTTGATGGATTGATGGATCCGCAGGGGGCTTGCTCCCCACCTCAGCCATCTGACGGCATCCACGGGGTTCTGCCGCCTGTTGGGCTGGTGCTCTGCCGGATGTTAAGCTGAGGTCCAAGTCCTGGAAGGGTCCCATTCACAGCGGGAGCCCCGGGGCAGGAGGGACAGAGCCACTCGCCGCGTCTGCTCACACCCATGGCTCACACTCACATACCCACGTTTCAGCTCCTGGGGCCCTGGAAGCAGAGGGAAGATCTGAGCTCCAGGGACTCTGGGGGAAGCCCAGGCCCGAGCACCTTCCCTGGGGGAGCTGGGCCAGAGAATGTGCTCAGGGAGTGAGCTAGGAAACCCCCTTTTTTGTAAATGCTCCCCAGTCCCGGGAAGCCTGGAAACCCAGCCCCTCTCATGTGTGTGAGGAGCTCTCTGCGCTGGAAGGTCGTTGGCATTGCGGGGTGGCTGCCCAGAGGCCGCAGGGGTGGTGGGGGGGCGTCTTGCCAGGGAACCATCGCGGGGGAGGGAGCCCAAGGGGTGCAGCTGGAGCTGGAGTTGGGGTGCCCGCGGTAGGCACCCCGTGGAGGAGCCAACATCCGGACCGTCGGTGTCTCCCCCTCGACCTGGCGTAAAACGCATTTGCAGCTGTGCCGCTGGTGCTCTAGTGCCCATGGCGAGGGGCTGGTGTCCGCCAGGGACAGCGTGTCTGCCCCCGGTTAATCCAGCTCACGTGCTCCGGTCCTGGCCGCTGCGGGCCAGCCGGTACTGCGTGGCGGCCCATCCGCTTCGGCCCCCGGCAGGCGGCATCTCGGGGACGTGGGGAAAATGACGTTTAGTGTCGCAGCCGCAAAGCAACCGGCAGTGCCGCTTGTGACGGGAGGATGTGTAATTAGTGTTACATGTGCTTTAGGGTTTACGTTAAATATGAATATATTAAGGGTTCTGTATTAAGGATTATATATCAGGCACTAGACGTAGACTCTGTTTTGCAAAAGATCTCGTTAAGATTAAGGATACCTGTGCAGTAAGTCTTTCGGTGTTTATTTAAAGTTTTAGAACCAGCTGGAAGAAACTGTATGTGTGGAGTGATTGGTTGCATTTGGAAGGGTGTGCGCCAGCCATCGTGGTGGAGAGACGCGGGCAGGATAAAGAGGCCGTCAGCCTCCCTGGGGGACGTCGGGGCGGAACGGCGGAGCTGAAATGGACGAGACGGCGACACGGTTAAGCGGGAGCTGCGTGAGGCACGGCGCCTTCCTGCTGCTCCATCGTGAGCACACCGCGCGCCCCCCCCCGAACCCCCCGGGAACCGGGGTGCAGGCGCAGCTGTCCCTGCAGGCCCAGCGGCCCACAGGCTCGGGGCCAGACTGTGTGGACAGAGGGAGGCTGCACAGGACTGAGTCGTAAGCAGAAGGCCTTCGGGCTCCTGCTGGGTCTGGGCCCTGCAGGGCCTGCGCTGGTGCCTGGTCTCACAGGTGGCGTGGCTCAGGGCCTCCAGGGACGCTAAGGACACAGGGACTATTAGCTGCTTGTAAATTATGAGGAGATCTGCGAAAAAGCCACGAGTGACTCTAAAACAGGCTCAGAAAACGACCCAGCTGAAATTTAAACTTCGAGAGTGTTTTAAAAGTGTAGCATGTCAAGTTCTTTAATGGTTAAATTTAGTTTCCATCAAGATCCTATTGCATTTGGAAATAATTTAGAAGCGAGGTTTTCTCCCAGGGACTCCTCGAGTGTGCGTGACGTCACCAGGATGGCACAGCCGACCGTGGGCCCAGTGGGTGGTTTGTGCCCCACGATGGCAGCGGCTGAAGCGACACGCTGTCGGGCTCCCTCCCCGCAGGCACGTGTCTGCCTCCCGCCTCACGGGGGTCCGTTTACGTGTCGCAATAACCGTGACGAAAGCACTGCGGTGATTTGTTTATAAACGAGACAGAAAGGGTTCCGTGACTTCTTCCAGGCCCCAGAGAACCGGGGCTGGACCACAGTTCCCCGCAGTCTCTTGGAGCAACTGTGTGAAATACCTCACAAACCGAAGAGCAGAAGTTCCAGGTGGAACGTGGAATGTTCCGGCACAGGCGTCTGAGATGCCTGGGGCAAGGCCTTTCAAGGGAGGCGGCTGGGGCCTGCGGACCCTGGCCCTGCTTTCATGGCCGTCGGGCGTGCAGGGGCCTTGGCCGCCTGGGAGGAGGCCTGGCCCCGGGCGGTGGGCAGGTCCCACCCGGGGACGGACAGACGGGGTTCTCCCGGTCAGGGCCACCTTCCTCGGCGCGTCAAGGATTAGAATGGCGCCCTCGCTGAACATGCAGTCTTCGAATGGGTTGGGATTGCTCCTGCTTGTCATTTTATTAGCAACTCATTACAGCCGTTTCTTTGGGATTAAAAAGAGAAGACAGAAGGGACAGGAGACAGGAGTAAGCTAATGGTTTGTCCTGAACGCGTGGCGGTTTGTGGGGGCCTGAAAGAAGTGCCAGAACTGCCGGAATGTTAAATGTAACACGTTTTCTTTTAGCAATATGATTATCCGATCTCATCTCCAAGTGCAGCCAGCATCACAAGAGTAATTTTTATAATTGTGGAGCCATTCACTCTCGGACGGTTCCCAATGACTTCAGAGACCGTATGACCAAGTCTTCAGCCTAACGATGGCTTTGTGCTGCCACGGACGTAACTCCCGCGTCGTGGGCAAAGCGGTGGTTCCCACGGACGTGGAGAGGAAGGCAGTGAAGCCCCGCGAGCTTTGGGAGCGTCAGCTGTCGTGTCGCTTTTCCCGTGAGATATTTGTCATCTCCATCCGGCCTTGAGCACCGACGACGCCTGTCCCTCTGTCCCTCTCCCCACGGCATTTCCGCCAGAGTTTAGATTGGGAGGTGACAGCGATGTGCCCTCCGGGAAGCAGGGGTCACGTCTGCGGAAGGCCACGCAGGTCTCCGGGTCGGGCCACCACGCGCGAGGTCGTCAGCCTCACCTGAGGTGAGCACCTGTTTTCATGAACAGAGTCCAAAGCCAAAGAAAACTCGTCACGTGTTAGTTGCGGTGCTTAAACGCTCCTAGTGACGCTTAACTAGTAGCGCTGGTTACAAACACACTTCTCAGTGCGGGGGAAGCACTGGGATCTGGTGTGACTCCTGCTGCTGGTCCTCAGCTTCCACGGTCGGTCGTGCCAGCGTGACGCAGCTGTCGGTAGGTGGGACTGGCTCCTGGCTGTCAGGGCAGCTTCTCGAGAAAGTGGTGTCGAATTCCGGAGACGAAAAAGGTGGTAAAAAGCACGCGCAGGTGGCCAGGGCGCGTCGTTCACGGGCTGCTCCCGCGCTCTTGCCTGCCTGGCCCAGGGCGGGAGCTGGGCTCTCTGCCTGAGTCACCAGCCAGCACGCCCTCCAGGCCTCCGTTTTGTCAGCTGCCCGGTGGTGTCACTTCCTCCGTTGGGGGTGGTCACGGAACCGGAGGTGACAGTCTGCAGGTGCCTGGGATTGGGGCACTTTGCCGCATGTTGGGTGTCCTGCTCTGATGTCTGGCACAGCCCGGTGATGGCAGGTGACCCAAGGGGAAGACCAGCGGTCCGTTTCGGGTTTTCCTCTGCGAGATTCTGCTGCTAGAGAGCGCTCACGGTCCCCAGCCAGACTGCTGGGTTCCTCCGGGCCAGCCCTTTCCTGACCTGACCTGGGGGATCGTGGACCTCGCCCGAGGTTTGGAGACCGTTGTCCGCGACACAAGCTGTGTGTCCGGCCCCGCGGTGGGGACGGTCCAGGGACGGGGACGTGACCCACTCATTTCTACAGCTGCGGTTTATCAGACGCCCAGGCAGCGCGCGCGCACACAGACGCTGTCACACGGATCTCATGGCCTCGGGCTGTGGCCTCGTTTGAACCACTGCCTCTTTCACCTCCAAGCGACGGGTTGACACCAGCTGCCGCTCTGTTTCTGATGGAGATGCGCTCCTGGGCGAGGTCTGTGTGTGGCCGTCTCTGCCTTTTCCGAGTCATCAGCGGGGGCGTGTTCAGGTGACAGTGGGGGACACGGGCCCACCAGACTGGAAGCCGCCCGCTCGCCGGGCTGGTCTCGGAGCCCGGGGCGAGCGGCGAGGCCGTGCGCTGGACTGGACTGGACCGGGGAAGCTGCGCCGGCTTCGCTCCGTCTCCTCGCTCCGGAGGAGAAGCGGGATGGCCCGTCCTTGAGGCTGTGTTTTCAGTGAGCGCCTTACGATTTCTGCACATGGAAATGTTTCCATAATTTCATAAATCCCATTTAATGATACCTTTCAAGCCACCCCCCAAGGGGCAGAGTGGTCTCCGCAAGGTGACAGATCGCATGAGGAATAAAAGAACCAGCTGGAGGAAACTCCCAATGCGTCGGTTTAGAAAAACACGGCGGTCGATCGACTGTATTTTACTTTCAAACACGTGCCAGAGGCTTGTTTCATTTCGCTGCCCGTTGATCTCTGGCAAAACCCTAAGCCCCGGTTTTGTTCCTCATCTGAAGTCGCTGCCACAGGTGCAGGGGCGCTGTTGGCGACGCGCTGGGCGGCTGTCGGAGAGTCTCTGCTGTCGATTGAGAACTTCTGACACTTAAACTGCCTGGACCCCGTCCACAGAGGGCCGAGGGCTGGAGCCGAGAGCGTAGCTAGGAGCTGGTGCCAGACCCACAGCTCGTGGCAGGGGAGCCGGACACCCCGAACGCGGGGACAGCCCCTCACTTCCCTCCCCTCCGGAATGCCTCTAAATGCCCGTGGATCTGTGCAGGCAGCAACGATTTGCATAACAGCATCCCCAGAGCCAGGAAGAGGTCTGTGGTTCAATAACTGAGGAAAACACACAGGTCGGAGTGAACACCGCCAAGTAATAAAACTGTCCTTTTTGTTACAGTGTTTCATTATAAAACGCTTGATTAGGACAATTCGGAAGAAAATGCTCACACCGTATGAAAAGTATTGAAATGTATGGGAATTAAAAGCCGGTGCGAAGGAAATCTTGAGTAAGTCTCCTGAACGGAACCTGGGGCCGAGGATCACATTTCATTAGTTTTTTTTTTTTTTTTTTGTCTTTTTGCCATTTCTAGGGCCGCTCCCCCGGCATATGGAGGTTCCCAGGCTAGGGGTCTAATCAGAACTGTAGCTGCCGGCCTACGCCACAGCCGCAGCAGAGCCAGATCCGAGCCACGTCTGCAATTTATACCACAGCTCACGGCAATGCTGGATCCTTAACTCACTGAGCGAGGCCAGGGATCGAACCTGCAACCTCATGGTTCCTCGTCGGATTCGTTAACCACTGCGCCACGACGGGAACTCCTCATTAGTTTTTTATTGTTCTTTTAAAAAAGGAAATACAACACAAAGAAGAAATGGCTTCCTTCAAATTTCTGAAAGAGACCGAATCCAAGCCCGACGTCAAAGTCGTCAGTCCTGGGTAAAGCCCGGGGTCAGTCTGTGACAAGGAAACGGACCCGTATTGGTTAAACGAGCACCCCCTCCGCTGCACGCGGCACCCACGTGACATTTTTGCACACCCTGCGTGGCGGCGGTGGAAGCGTCGTTTCGTTCCTCTCTCTGGGTGTCCAACAGTGACTGATATAAATATTTTATTAGGCAAACCTGCAGGTTTCTGAAGATTATATGTCTTATCAAGTTGACCCTTATAATTATGTTGTCTTCTGCAGCTATGGGATCTCTTCATTTTGCGGTTCTTTGGTAAATATTGAACCGTGAGAAAGATATACACCTGTAAGCAGAGGCGAGCGAGGACGAGAGCCGTGTAAGCCAGGCCCGCCGTGCGGTGGGGAAGGAGGGGCTCCCTCCGGGCTCTGCAGCAGCCTCCCCCCGCCCCCCGCCAGGAGCGGCCCAATTAGGCAGGAAAGGACCCTCCATCCTTAGGGACCCTCGCCTGGTCCTCTGGGGCTCTGCTGGGGTGGGCCCCGACTCCCTCCCCCTTTCTGCGCAGGCCCTTGGTGCTGAAGTCACGCCTGGGGCCGGGGGCAGCTGGCCTCCTCTCCCTCGTGCCCCTCCCCCGGCTGGGGCATTGGTTTCTTCTGTCATCGTTTTGTGTTTTGGCTCCGCGGCCCCATGGGCACGGCCATCAAAGCACCAGATGCCTGACCCTTTGGTGCAAATGTCTGGCCATCCTGCCTGGGGCAGGGAGGGAGCCCCTTAGCCCCCGAGTGTGCACGGGGAGGGGCGGCCACAGGTCAGCCCGCGCCCTTGATGTGCGGCGTCCCCCGCCTGGCTCGGCCTTCGTCTCCACCCAGGCCCGTGGAGCTCAGCCGCACACTCGGCTCCTTTGAAGCCGATGGAGCTGCTCCTTGCATGTGCCCGGCAGGGGCCCTTCCTGCGCCACCACGGTCACTTCTGTGTCGCTTCCCCCCTTCCTGCCCGGAATTCTCTTCCTGCAAACTCACGCTTGGAGATAACGACGTCTTTCGCCCCCGTGCAGACATGGCCCCGGACGGGTCTTTGGAGAAGTGTTTATGAGCCGAGCCAGATGGCGGGCCGTGAGCTCGAGGGCTTCTGAGCAGCACGAGAGGTCAGTGCGGGACAGTTCCGTGGCCTTGGGCGGCAGCGGGAGGGGACCCGCTCTCCTGCCCGACTTTACTGAGGTTGCTTTCTGGCAGCTCTCACTTGAGCTTGTGCCTTGCAAACAGTGTTGGTGGCCTTCTTGTCCCGGGCCCCTGGGTGGGACCTACCAGCCACGAGGGCATGGGTCCGTCGGCTCTGGGCACCCACCACCCTCCTGACCAAGGGCTCACCCTAAGGGAGGTACAGTCACAGGCTGCAGAGGGTCAAGGACAAGGCCACCCGCAGAAGTAGGAAACTTCAGAGCCCGGGGGGTGACTCTTAGATGGGCTCCACTGTGGCCCCACCCACTCGACACCAGTGCCTTCGGAGAGGAGGTGGCAGAGGAACACGAGCGAGCTGGGGACGCGGAAATGAAGCAGACAGAAATGGCGCAGGTCCTGGCAGGTGAGGAAAAGCCACAGGAACACGTGGAACAGAGCTCCCCCCAGAGACCCTCTGTCTCTGACTCTCCCTCAACCTGCCGGCCGCCCTCCCTTTTGATCCTAGAATTTAGGACTTTTAATTTGTCCCAAAGAAGATGAAGCAGAGATCAAGATAAAACATCTCACTTTCCAGCACCATCCCCGCCCCCAAAGCAAAACCAAACACAGACAAACTGTGTAGGAAAAAATTGGTTTTGTACATGGGATTTTGTACAATCTGAGTGTAAAACCTCCATGTGAGGGTGAGCTCGGCTACGGCGTCTGGGACCTTCCCAAACACACCTGCGCTGAGCCCGTGCATGTCCACAAAACCTGCCTGGGATTTAGGTACCGACCAGACTAAACCCGCCGACCTGTTTGGGAAGAACTGACATCTTCTCCGCGTTGAGTCTTCTCACCCATCCGTGAACACAGTATGTCTCTCCAGTTTTTAGGTCTCTTAGTCCTCTCATCAGCATCATGTAATTTTCAGCACACAAGTCCACGTTTGTTTCTCCAGAGCAATTGTAAAGGGTATTACATTTCTGATTTCCTACACTGTTAATTTATAGAGATACAGTTGATGTTGCTTGTCATGTATCTTGTGACCTGGCTGAACTCAATTTATTAATTCTAGAAGTGCCTCAGGATTTCTACATGGACAAGCGTATTATCTGTGCATGTGGGCCAGTTTCTTGCTTTTTTATTTTTGGAATCCGTAGTCCTTTTATTTCTCTTTCTTGCCGTATTGCACAGGCTGGATCTTCTAGCACCGGGCTTATAGAGTCGTGAGAGCAGACATATTTGCCTTTTTTTCCAAACTCAGGGAGAGAATGTTCAGTCGCTCACCATTAAGTGTGATATTAGCTGTAAGTTTTTTGTGGCTGCTCCTTACCAGGTTCAGGAAGTTCCCCTTTTTCCCCAGTTTGCTCAGAATCATTGCTACTAACGGGCATTGGGTTTTCAAGTGCTTCTTCTGCACCAAGCCAGAGAAGCGTATCAATTTTCTTCTATAGTCTGTTGATGTGGTGGACTACACTGATTTATCTTTGAATGTTGGCTTGTCTTTGCATACTTGGAGGAAGTCCCACTTGGTCATGATGTATTATTCTCTTTGTACTTTGATAGATTCAGTTTGCTGATATTGTCTGTTATTTTATATATAAGTTCATGGAAAATATTGGTTTGTAGTTTTGTCTTCCGCTGGTTTGGGTATCAGAATGATACTAGTTTTGAAAAATGAGTTGGGAAATAACCTCTTCTCTGCTATTTTCTGGAGGAGATTTTGTAGAATTAGTGTTAATTCTTTAAATGTTTGTGAATTCTCCAGCGAAAGCATCTGGGCATGGAGATTTCTTTTTCTGGAGCTTTTAAACGGCAAATTCAATTTTTACAGACTGGGAGACGACGGCCGTTTTCATTTTTGAGAAGCAGGAGGCAGGTCCTGTGAGAGCTTCTCTGAGAGAGGCACAGGCTTGCGGGGAGGGCAGGACTCAGACGTGGCGGGAACGTGGGTCGGTACCACCGCGACCCTGAGATCCGTCACTTCCAGAGCAGCCCTTTTGTTGGCAGGGGCTCCCGACTCCAAAGTTCACCTTTATTTTTACATTACATTTCTAAAACGTTTCTGGCGTGATTTTGATAAACTTTACCATTTCCTACTTCTCTTTTTAAAATTTAGGACCTTTCCAATACAGAAATACCTCTGGTCTTACACTAGTTTTCAGTCTCTCTCTTTCTCTATTATATGTAGAATATCTTTCCAAAGTCAATTTATTTTCTCGAGTTGGTTACAAAAGAAGTCTCTGCCCAGATAACTACTGGAAGCTGAAAATCAATTCCCTGGATCGCCTCACTTGGCGGTTTCCTGTGCCAGGGCGAGGAAATAAACCGCAGGCTGCCCTCCCAGCGCCGTGGAGACAGCACAGAAGGTGCGGCTGCCCTGAGCGCACGCGTCTCCTCACGTTGCTGTTCCAACCCCACGCGTGGGGCCTCCGGGAAGATGCAGTTGCTCTCTGTATCTGATGCGCTGGTGGCTGCAGTGTGGCCTTTGGCAAATTTGCTTTCCTCTGGGACCCGCCACTGTGTACTGTGGACAAGGGGCTTTCAGATGCAAGCTTTCAAACACGCTGTTTTCGTCATTAAGCTGGGAGGGAGAGGGACGCGGCGTCCGCGAGGCTCTGGAGCAACGGTTTGTCTCATGAAATAGATCTGGCCAGTGTTCCCACTGTGTTTTTGGAGAGAAACACACTCCCCAGAGGCGGCCCGTCGGATGGCCCCGATGGCACCGTGGGCAGCGGCTTCCGTGACGCCCACACGGAAGGCTGTGGGGCGAGGGCCCGCTGGCCTGGGGGTTTGTCCGTGGGAGCAGGACATGCCCCCCCCCCCCAAGCCCCCAGCGCAGCCGGGGCCGGGCCGCAGGGCTCCGTCTGGAATCCTGCCGCCGAAGTCCCTCCTCCGATGTCGAAGTGCGCCGTTGTCCCCAACAGACGCTGTCGTCCCCGGGTTTGCGGTGCCGAGCGAGGCGGAGGCTGCCTCCGTCGCCCATCCCAGAGCCGATCGTGGGTCCCCGCAGCGGGCTCTGTGCGAGGAGCACGTGCACACGCTGCTGCCCGGGCGTCTTTGGGCTGCTCTTCATCCACCTTCCACGGTGTGAGACGCTCCCCACCTTCTTATTTCTTAGGGGGGACGATTGGCGCATTAAGGGGCGTGTGCAGAATGCGTTGTTTTTAAAGTGAGCGAATGAGACAAATGGATGTGTCCCACTCAGACGGCGCATCAGGGGTCCGTTTTTACGCTGGATGTGTGATACCCGCCTGTTAACTGGCACTCCTGTATTCGCTGCTTTCGCCAGTCCCCTTAGACGTCATGAAATTTCATTGATGTTTCGTATTGTTTGCAGGTTAGTGCTTCTCTTACTAAACTACGGGGCCCAAGGGGAAAAATGATTAGATTTGGGGCTTGGTACTTTGAGTTTCCAGTTCAGAGGTCTATTAAAAGCTAACTCGTGATGGTGCATACACAGCCATTATCATCTATTTAAATGAGCTTCTCAGAACCAAGAATCTCCTTTCGCAATTCTCCTGGAAAAGCAATGACCAGCCTTTCCACTCGCTTCAGACATGTTGCAGCAAAGCCCACTCAACACGGTAGAGCCATCATTAGCCAGGGAGTGATGTACCTGTTTAATATTCAGGCTTCTCCAGGACAGCTGGGCGGTGATGGGGCCCTGGGCCTTGGGTGAGCAGGAGGGATGTTTGAGGGACCAGTCCCGAGGCTCTGGTGGACCTGCCCTTCCAGCCTTCCACCTGGTGCGCCACAGAGCTGAGGGTCAGAGCGGCTGGTGGGGAGGCCGGACCTGGGGCTGAAAGGCTGGCTGGTCCTGAGGGTGGTGGGGAAGGGGACCGGTCCGTGGGGTGTCAGCTCTAAATACTCGTTCCACCTGCTGGCTGACCCTGGGCTGTCTTCTCATGGGAGTGAAGACAAATAGTTAGTTTAAAACTACTGACTTGCTGGAGTTCCCCTTGTGGTGCAGCGGAAACGAATCTGACCAGGGATCACGAGATTGTGGGTTCGATCTCTGGCCTCACTCAGTGGGTTAAGGATCCAGCGTTGCCGTGAGCTGTGGTGTAGGTGGCAGATGCGGCTCAGATCCTGCGTTGCTGTGGCTGTGGTGTAGGCTGGCAGCTGCAGCTCCGATTCGTCCCCTAGCCTGGGAACCTCCCTATGCCATGGGTGCGGCCCTACAATAAATAAATAAATTGCCAACTTGCAGATACAGCAGCGTGAGATTCAGACCTGGTTCTCCTGCTTTAGAAGGTTTACTTTGGGTGATTTCCTGCCCCTTCTTGAGTCCCTTTCCTCAGTTTTCACACGTGGGAAATATTAGTTTTGTTTAAATAATTTCATACCTTTCTATCTGGGAAAACGTATTGAACAGAAATGAAACTTAGACTGAGTGTGAGGTGGCCCAGGTTTCTTTCCTTTTGCTCTAAACTCCCTGGCTCTTCCGCTTGTGCTTGGAGCCTGGTGTGGAAAGGACACCGTGAGATAAAGCGTGGGCAGCAAGCTCAAGGCCCCGCGATCAGAGAGGGGGTGCGTCACCCCGGTTTGCTGACTCATCCGTGTTCTCTTGTAACCGTGGACGCGGACAGCAGGCTTCTGGATGCACCTGCAGCAGGTGGGTCAGGCATCCTGAATCCAGCACGAACCTGCTCCGTCATCTTAGGCTGGTCCCTCAGGGTCTTTGTGCCTCAAATCTTCTTTGAGAGTTGCGGTAAGAATTCCAGGTGTTTCTGCACAGACTGGAGGGAAGTCAGGAGCCTGACTCCTGCCTGGACCATTCAGGAGTCTGCCACGGAATATGCCATGTTCTCAGCAACCCTTTCCCCAGACGTCCAGGAAGATGGGCCCCCAGCCCCGCCGTGTGAGTGGCTCTGGATGAGTCTGTGGACCTTCTAGACCCAGCCAGCGCTTTCCCTCTGGAACTTCCTTTAGGGCTGGGTCTGCCCACCCCGGCCGTGTGTCCGAAATGTTCAGTAGTGACGCTTTCTAGAAACCTTTGTCTCTGATGACCGGGTGGGGTTCCGTTATTAGGGGAGACCCGAATCCTCCCTAATTAACTGCAGCTTCCTTACAGCTGAGCTGCTACCACGTGGAAATGGCTGGAGTCAAGGGATTTCAAAATAAACTAAAAACGATTTTTCAAAATTAAAAAAAAGGTCTGCCATCCGTGTCTGCAAGGAGGGCTGTCACTGTAAATGCACGTACCTCTCAGTTCGCAAGCTTACCTGATGAGATGGCTTTTGAGCTTCAGGACTGTTGTTGCGTCTGTGTTGGGAGCAGAATGATACCTGCAGAAATGCCTCCCGCTTTCTCCCAAAGGTGTTAATATCCTCAGGAGCCGCGTGTTCCTCCTGAGGGACAGCATGAAAGAAGTCGCCCAGGAGACAGCCCGACTCTCCCAGTTCCTGGCTGTGTCACTCAGGGCGGCGCAGCCTGTAATCTAATCCTTCAGCTTAAGGCTCCACGTCTGTAGAACGGGACGATGCCACCTACACCCAGGTTTTGAGAATTAGTTGAGGCAACACGAGCAAACACGCGTAAATCACGTGGCTCAAACGTGAACACGGTGGGAGCGTGAGGAACTGTTCCCTCGGTTCCTGTGATTCTGGGGGAGCAGAAGCATCTAGCAGTTTCTTCAATGTCCTGTCAGCGCGTTTCTGACTCTGGGCTTTGCCGTCCTGTCCACACACCCTCCAAGGCGTCTTTCATCCCCGCAGTGCCTTCGCATTACAAACCTCGTAGACGAAGGTCGCCCACCGTGATTCCCGGGGCCGCTAATCCACTCCTTGAGCACGGCCACCTCCGGGCAAAAAGATCAACAAATACTTATCAGCTACCTGCCACCTCGACTCGACTCCATGGAGTCCTTTTATGGCATCTCCTAAAGGACGGAGATAAGGAAGCCGCGGAAGGCGGCTCTGTTACACCTGTGTGTGTTCATCCAGGTCTTTAAAGATAAATACTGCCATCAGGGAGTCAACTATTAGGCAGTTATGAGACTTCAGAGACGACATGGTGAATTCAGTCCCCTGTTCTCCAGCTGGTGCTGGATTTTAATCAGAAACAATAATCTCGCCGCAGAGGGCGCGATGCTCCGTCGTGGACGGGAAAGCAGAGGCTGGGCGTCCGCTGCCTTCTGTCTGTTTGTGTATTTTTCAAAACAAGGGATGCATCTTCCCCCGTAAACCTGGGTGTTAATCAAAAGATGATACGGCTCATCAGCCACATTGGTGCACTTGGCTCATTGCATTAAATTTCTCCTGCCAGTGCGGCGATGGCACGGCGGCGTGGGGCGTTCAGCCAGTCCCGGCTCCTCTCCCTCTAATGCCCTGTGGTGCATTTGCCTGGGGTCCTGAGCCGTGTGACTCTGAGAGAGCTGCAGGCTTGGGGGCACACAGTCCTGTCCTAGGCTCATCAGGGTTTCCAGAAAATCCACTTTTCCAGGTGTTTGTGACCTGTGCTTTCTCTCCCTCGAGTTGCCTCGTTTTGAAGAGCCTCGACTTCTCAGTATCTGAAATGGGATGGCTGTCAAATTGTCCTGTGCCTGGAGCTTGCAGGTGAGGTACACCTGAGCACAGCGGCCGAGGGCCAGGCCACTCCCCTTGGCTCTTGGGAGAAGAGGGGGACCTACAGCTGGAAATTTGGGGTTCTCTGGACCCACCATTTTCCAAGAAGGGGGCTTTGAAAGGCAGGATGATAAAGAGAGCAGACCTTCAAAAAAACAGGAGCTGTGCCCCAGTGGAGGGCTGCTGCCGAGCCCTCGTGGGTCTGTCCTCAGGATGAAAAAGGAGGAGAGTTAAAGAAAATAGCAGCGGGGGGCGGGGGGAGGGGAGCAGGGGACAGGAGGGGAAGGGAGAAGGTGCCCGGGGGGCCAGGCCGCGGGGAACCCAAGGCGTGGACCCACCGGGACACATCCGGGTCAGGAGAGTATGGGGTGTGGCTGCAAAGGCGTGGGTTTCACAGCTTCCCTTTGCTGAGGACACGTCGTGTACCAGGTGCTGCACTGGGTAACTGGCGCGCGTGTGTCGGGCCTTCCCGAGAAGCCCGTGTGTGGACGTCACCTTCCCGATGGCACAGGCGAGGCAGCCTCTAGGTGACAAGGGCTGGAGCCACAGCCCGGTCACCTTACCTGCTCAGTTCTTCGCTGCCCTGGCTTTGTCTGGTCAGGGTTGGCAGACTCTCATGGAAAGAGCTAGGCAGTGAGTGTTCAGGCTTTGTGGGCCCTGCACGCTCTGTCCCAGCGGCTCAGAAGCGGCCACGGCCGTGCGCCAAGATTTATTTACCGACACGTGGGCCAGATTTGGCTTAAGAGCCTCGTTTGTGGAGGCCCAGTTGACATAACCGTGGGCAGCTTTGCTGAGGGGACAGGCCACCCGGTGCCCAGAGCAGGTGGAGGGAGGCCCACGTGCAGGAGGGCAGAGAGGGCTACACCCGGGGCGGCTGCCAGCAGCGTGGCCGTGCGGCTTCTTTGCACAGTTTAAATTGAACTTGCGCTTCTGAAAATTTTCGTGTGCTTAAAACAGGCCCATGAAATGAGTAGGCGTCCTCGATGGCAATGTTTCCTTTCCTAAGCACCGCGCCCCTTCCCGCCCCTTCCCGCCAGTACGCTCAGGTGGGTCCCGGGAGAAGCCAGACCTGAGTGGAGGCAGTCTGAGCAGCTGAGGTCAGAGCCCTGCGTTGTCATCTCAGCCCTGTCCTTGGCGCCTGTCTCTGCGGGGGGCAGTCAAGAGAATTGCCCAAGGCCTTTTTATGCTTCCTACAAAGATATCAAAGGCCAGCATGGACGATTTCTCAGCTAGTGAAAGTCACCCCACCAACGATGATTTAGTAATCTCTAAGTGTATTTTCTGTTGGCTGGAAGGGCTCTGCTACAGTGTAATTCATTTTTGTTGCCAATAGACCAGCTTGGAAATCAAACGCAGAGGCGGCGTATTAGAGCAGACTCGGACTTGCAGTAGCAAAGCATTGATCTGCATCAACAGTTCAGCAAAAATACTGAAGACGTTGCCCCTGGTCCACCCAGACAGCAGCCCAAGGACGCAGCCGCTGCTGCCGCCGGGAGAGTGAGGTGGGCTCGTCTCGCTTTGTGCCCAGCTGAGACCCTCCAGGAGTGCTGCCTGCCCCTCCTGCTTCATCAGCAGCCCGCCTCACCTCTGCCCATTAGCCACACCAAGAAGAAGGTCTCCGTATCCAATTAAAGAGGCTCTCTGAGCCTCATGCTTCCTAATTGTTTCACCTCTGCCCAGCTGACACACCGGGAAAAATTCTTCTTGTTCATCATTTAAGTAGTTCTCTTGAGTCATAGGAGATTCGAGGTGGCGGAGACCTGTGGCCATCTGGCTCCGTTCTGAGCCGTGTATTATGCCCACGAGAGCGCTTTAGAAAAGGCCGGGGCATCCTTGATTTGGGGTGTGCTTAAACCCCAAATCTGGGGACCTTCATGGCTCTTGGGACGCAAATACAAAGGCGGAGTGTTGTAATCACCAGTGAGACGCCTGGGTGTTTATCCCTGAGTGAGATCTTCCCAAAAGATCAGCAACCTGGCTGCTCTCGTTTCTGCTTTCAGGGTTTGCCTGGGTTGCAGATGTCGGTCTTAGAGTACTAGGGAACATTGGCTGAAAACCGTCAACCCTGAGTTCCCGTGGTGGCTCAGCAGGTTAAGAACCAGTGCTGTCTCTGTGAGGATGTGGGTGCAATCCTTGGCTTCGTTCAGTCGGTTAAGGATCCGGCGTTGCCGCAAGCTGTGGAGGAGGTCTCAGATGTGGCTCCGATCTGGTGCTGCCGTGACCGTGGTGTAGCCCTCAGCCGCAGCTCGGATTCGACCCCTCGCCTGGGAACTTCCACATGCTGCGGGTGCTGCCGTAAAAAGAAAAAAAAATTGAAAAAGCATGAACTGGTCCAGCCGGAAGCCAGCCCCCGTGGAAGACCAGACTCGACTTTCGTCAGCTGTGAAACTACTTGGGGTTAAGGGGTCTTTGGGGAGAAGAAGACCCAGCTCTGGTTTTCCTGGCGCAGGGCACCAGGTTGGGGCCAGCAGACCCAGTGTCCTTGTGCCGTGGCAGGGAAGCCAGTTAGGGCCCTCGTCAGGAGCAGAGCAGAGGTGGGCCAGCCGCGGCCGGGGCACACCCCTTCTTGTGTGGCTGGTGACCTAAGAATGGTTTCACGTTTGTAAAGGGATGGAAGACAGATTTTAAAAGAAGGATGGTGTTTCACGGCACGTGAACATGACATGAAATTCACATTTCCGTCCCTTTGGGGAAGGCCTTCTAGATGACCCCGGCTCTGGAGATGGCGCGTGGTGCGAGCGCGCCTCTCTCTTGACGCTGTCTGCTCTGAGCAGTTACGAAGTTCCGTCTGGGTACCGACACTGTGGTTCTAAAGCATTTCCGACTGGCTCGTAGCCCATCGGGTGGGAGAGGCTCTCAGCAGAGATGCCAGTGCTGAAACACACCCGGTCGTGGACGACGTGACAGTAAAGGCCAGGCCCAGCCGGCAAACGAATCAGCCCCAATTGCACGTCACAAGACGCTGTCCCTAAACAGTGCATTTCAGAAAAGATTTAGGAGGCCTGCTCGCTCCAGGCACAGCAGCCGCAGGTCCAGGCCCAGGCCCGGCAGGAGCAGAGCGTGCTGCCTCTCCCCTCTGGCCTCTGTGTTGGGGAGTGTGGGGGCTGAGCTTTCGGGGGGCTCTCCTCTGTGCAGCAGGTCTCCAGCCCCGGGCCTAGTCAGCGGGCGAGTGTGGGCAGGGCCAGCGCCCGTCTGAAACCCAGTGCACATGCATTTTCCCATCATTCTGCCCAGAGTTTCTGGGATCTCTCAGTTATCTGAGGTACGTAATAGGAGCCTATCAGCTCTGTGAAAACAAGCTTCTGAAGGGTAGACGGTATCGTTTTAAAAACGGGGGGTGCAGACATCAGGTTGGAAAGCTGAGGTCCTCTCCTGAGCCCGCCAGCCGGCCGGCTCTGCGGGAATTGAATCCGAAGGCTGGGTCCCTGTGCCCCGAGTTGCCAGTGGAGGCTGTCGTCCCCTGCCGGTCTCAGAGCCCAGGACTGGCTTCCTGTTGCTCCTCCTGTGTGGGGTAGGCATCTCGGACAAGGAGGAGGCGGCAGCGGATCCATGCACATCTGCCCCGACGGCCCAGCTTGGCAGTGCGCCAGGCGGGGGCTGCGCGGGCAGTGGGGCTCCAGCATCTCTGCTTCCCTTTGACATGTGGACTGTGCCATGGCCAATGTCGAGGGCACCTGTGACAGTGAAATAAAGAAGACGGGGATACGTGGGCTCACCCTTCTGTGGGTCCCCTGCCCCGTCCGTCCGTCCGTCCGTCACTCGCGGGAGGAAGCACAGCGGCGCCGGCACGGGAAACACGCACTGGGGTTTTGGCTTTTCTGCCCCTGACTTGTCATTAATGTGAATTAACTTGGGGGGAAGAAGCCGAGTTTCTTCCTCGGAGACACCATCTCCTTGCTGTTACTGGGACTGACCGGCCAATGGCTGGGAGGCACGGTCGGGTCAGGCGGAGACACAGGCTCACTTACGGGTTGTCCCCGCCTCTCCGGCAGTGACAGCACTCACTGTGCTGCGGTTTGAGAGCATTTCTGGAGCACTAGACATGCGCTTAGCATCTGCACCCACCACCTATTTATTCCCTAACACCCTTCTGAAGCAAGGGCTCGAACCTCCTGATGGGCCAAGGAAGAAGCTGTGCTCAGAGAGGGTTGTGGTCTTGCTAAATGTCACACAGCTTGGAACCCAGGTGGACCTCAAGCCTGTCACCGCCGGTGTGCTCAGCCGGTGCTTTCGGTGGGACGGAAGGCTGGTTGTCCTGCGTGACTGCCTGCATCAGTAATTCTTGCAGCAGTGCCAGCTCAGGAGAGGAGGGTCCCAGGAGGGCCAGCAGGTGGCCCAGGCTCCAAGCTGGAAGACCCAGCGCCCAGGCTGTCATCCTCCAGGGGCTTCGTTTCCTGTAGGACGAAAGGCGGGGCCCTCAGTTGTGGGGACAGTGAGGCTGGAGGGGGGCCGGTTTCTGTCGGCCCCGGCTCTCCTTGTGGGTGTGGAGGGGCTGGTCCCCGAGTGGGCTGGGGACAGGGGAGCCTGCGCCCTCCCCGTCCAGCGTGCCTGCCCTGCTCCCGCCCCTCTCGTCGTGTGGTTGGTGGGCAAAGCCAGCGCAAAGCAGGAGAAGCGCAGGGGAGGCCCCCTCGGGGAGAGCACAGAGAGCGCTCCGCAAGCCTGTGCTGGTAGCTGGCCTGCGGGGAAGGGGCATGTGGCAAGGGCCACGTGCTGCCCTAGAACAGAGTTAGAGGAATTCATGAAGGAACAAGTGCTTTGCGGTGAAAATAAGCAAGAGAACCAGTGAGGTGGCCGCTTTTTCTTCCGTGAAGGGGAAACGTCTTGGAAGCGCGGAGAGCTGCAGAGAGAGTCCTGGGTGTGAGGGCCTTGACCAGCGCTGCCCAACCAGCGGCATTGACCTGGCAGCCAGGGGACGCCGAGGCCTTCCTGCCGACTCTGGCGAGCCTCAGATCCACTCTGGACGTCAGCTGCATTGGCTGCAGGATGCTGAGGGCGCTCGCCGTGTAAATGCCCTGCCTGGAGATAACTGCTGGCTGATGTGTCCCATTGCATTATCGGGAGGCCTTTGAAGGCGACCGAGATGCTTTAAAATGTCACATCAATCAGTAAGTCATACGTCATTTGGTGGAAAGAACGAATAGTACGGCTTATCTTTCTCGTGGTGAGTGTGCGTTGTATTTTATTTCATTTTTGGTAGCTGAAAGAAAGCTGGGGGAAAGGAGTACATGCTTGAAGTTAAAAAACAAGAAGTGAAACCAGTGCAGAAAAAGCATGGCCTGGAAGGCTGCTCCGCTCTCTGAAGGAGGCAGCCGTGACCAGCGTCTCGCACCTCTGTCCAGGGGTAAGGTCAGCGTCCACAGGCATCGGTGGTGTGTGTCTCCGTCAGTCTGTCGTTGTGTGTGTGGAATAATACACTTACGGTCTATACGTGTGTAATACACACACTCAGTTCTCTATGTCTGCATCTGCGTGTGTTTCTTAGAGATAAATTGTAAATACTCTTTGCACCTTGCCTAAGATCTCCTGGCGATAATTTCTCATCAGCGTGTGTGCTGCCTTATTGCATCTTATCTCACCCACAGCTGAGATAAGCCTGGCCTGCACCGTGTGCCCACACCCGTTCAGCGGTTTCCAGTGCTTTCCCGTGACGCTTGAGTAACCACTGCCCAGGGCCCCAGGTGACCCACCACTCCTACCTGGCTGTCTTGACCCCGCCTGGGGGGGTCTGTCCTGGCACCGCCTCCAGCAGCCCAGCCCCTTCCCTCCCCAGGCCCCTGAGCAGATGCCCGAGGGCAGCCTCCCTCTGGACGGTGCACCTCGCCTGGACCCTCTGCCCCCCTCACTGTGACTCCTGCCTCTGCTGCAGCCCCTGGCAAAGCACAAACCCCGGTAGGAGTTGGCAGCGGTTTCCGAGAGGGTGGGCTGTGTGCCTTCTCCGTGCAGCCCCAGGGGCCGTAAGATGGACGCGGGCCTCACTCGCTCGGAGCCCCTGGCCTTGGATGCAGCTGCAAGTGCTCAGACATACTAAAGGCTTGTAATCTGGAGCTCAGTGAAACCTCGGGGGGCGGGGGGGGGGGCACAGCGTGCACAGTGGGCTGCAGGGGAGGGGGTGTGGGGTGCACGGTGGGCTGCAGGGGAGGGGGTGCAGGGGCTGCAGGGGAGGGGGTGGGGGGTGCATGGTGGGCTGCAGGAATAGTAGACAAGTTTCAGGAGCAGGATTAAAATTTTAGGTGGATTTCGAAGGCTGAGCAGAATTTGTATTTTAATGTGGTACTTCACTATTATTTTATGTAACAAAACTAGACATAGCCATTATCCCCAAATGAGGTGATACCGACGAGCCAAAACCATCGTACCTGAGCAGCCAAGAGCAAACTGGCGCCGGGCTGGCCGGCCTCTCTGCAGCAGCCTCCTCCCTCAAGGCGCCCCGACGCCGTCACACATGCCGTCTGTTCCCGAGCCGCTCAGTGTGTCTCAGGCACTTTACCAAGGGTGTATCTTTATATAGACATTTATTGAGAAATGGAACCATCGCATTCATCAAGTTTCATAATCTGCTTTCCTCCCAACAGCATATTGATTTTTCCATGTAAACAAATTTATTTCTACGGCATCATTTTAAATGACCGCGAACTGTGCCGCTGAGAAGCTCTAACACGCGCGCCCTCCTGGAGGGTTTTCCACGCTTGCCGTGAGCCCGGACTGATGAGCACCCTGGTTCTGGTCGCTGTGCACACGCTTCGTTTTCTCCTTTGGGTCCGTTCTCAGCATCCTTGCGTCGGTGGCGTGAAGGTCGTGCCCCGCACGCGTGCTCCCGGGCGGCCTCCTCAGATGCACTGACCGTGCGAGACAGGGGTGGCCTTTGCCCTGAGAGCCGCTTGGAATGTTTTGCCCCTCTGAGAGGCGAAAGCCCATCGCCCGCCTGCATTTACCTGGTCCCCACCGAGGGCGCGTTGCCCGGGCTGCTGGCCGTGTTGCGCCTCCCCACCCCCATCGTCTGCTTCTCCCTCCTTCCTCGGCTTCCTCCCCCTCTCCTTCAGGTACCTCTTCGCACTCTGGGCCCTTTCTTCTCTTGGTTTAATTGTGGCTTTGCAGAAACTCACTATTTCTTAGGGGTGTTGGACTTTGTCTTAATGCTGAGCCACATTTGCAAACGGGTGTCCCTGTGTCCCTGACAGAGAAGAACAGCAGTGTCTTCTAGGCGAAAGGCTCGGGAGGGACAGAGGCTTGGAGGGGGATGCTGAGGCTGGTGGCGGCGGCAGCGGGGGCCCTAGGATAGGGACAGTGTCCACGTGGACAGAGGCTGAGGCTGGGGCACAGTGGCCTCGGAGGCCAGGCTCAGGACTCTGAGCCGCCCCTGAGCAAGTTGTCAGCGTGTTGGCCCGAGGCCGAGAGGCTGTCCCCTCACGGTCCCGATCTCCCTCGGCTGCTGGGGCGGCGGGGGGGGGGGGGGTGGTCCGGGGAGGATCTTCGGACGTGCCAGCCGCTCGGACTCGGTCTCTGGCTGCTGTCTGCCGTGGGAGCGTGAACCCTTCGAGATGGAGCTTGGCCTGCGCTCAGCAGCCCTTTTGTGGACTTCACTGGGCGTGGTCCCGCGGGAGCGTCCCAAGGTGGGCGATGTCTCCGACCTCTGGGGCGAGAGGCCGGGGGCGTCACCCAGACTCGCTCCCGTGTGGTGGCTCCAGAGAAAGACGTCGGTCTGGCTGGAGGCACAGCCGCCGAAGGAGGCTTGGGTCGGGCCGACCCGGGGGGGGGGGGGGGTCGGGGGGGGGGCGGTGCCGGCAGACCTTTGCCCCCAAGACACCGCTCCTGGGCTGCACGTGCGGCCCAAGGACGGTCGTGGCAGCTTGCCGTGCCCCCCCCCCCGCCCCCCACCCCCGTCCTCGCCCCTGTGCCTCTGGCGCCCCCATCAGGTCAGTGTCCTTGGGGCTGACGGGAGCTTGGTTCTGTGAGCCGCCTCGGCTCCTACACCAGGAAGAGCCACACACAGGAGAAAAAAAAAAAGCTATTGCAGGTTTTTAACCCCTTGTTACAAAGTTACAGGGCAGACAGGTCCTTGTTTATTCCCAGCGCCCCCAAGCGCTCTCAGAAAACACTCCAGGGTTTGTGGCAGGGAGGGTCAGGCTGTTTGAAAATGACGAATGATTAGTTTACGGTGCTTATAATACAGGCTCCATCACAGTGGGATTAATCTTTGGAGGGAAAACTTAAAGGAGTTTCCCCCGAGGGAGGGGCCGTGTGTGATGAATGCTCGAGGGGACGGCGGGTCGCCTGTGGAATCAGTGCCACCATGTCACCATAATAGTCCCCCCGCCTGGAGCGGCCCCTGCCCTGCACACTTGCCCCGGGGCCATGTCCCCGCTTTGGGCCACCGCTGCTGTCCTCCGGTTTGTTGCAAACACTAACCTGAGTGAGGGCAGCAGAGCTGGAGGCCCCCACGTGTGGGGCTGGGGCTTTTCTTGCCAGACCCACACAGGGACCCCGATTTCCAGGCCCAGGACTCTAGCCCACGGGCTGGCCGGCAGCTGTTCCTGACAGCGTCCAAGGGCGCTGCCGCGCTGGACCTCCCTGGGGGCCCCGCGTGTCTGCAGACACGGCCCCCGTCTCGAAGCGTCTGCATTGTGGTCGTTACTGAGGGAGGAGGCGGAGGGGGTGCGTGAAGCCCAGGCCGGGGCTCCCCAGCGATGGTGCCAGCACGGGGGCCGGAGGGAGCCTGGCCCGGGGGGAAGGTGGTGGCGACGAAGCAAACACGCACTGCCCGGTCCCAGGGCCCTGGCCCCGCAAGACCACGCCTCTCCCACTGCAAGAAACTATTTAGAAGCGAGAACCGCGTCTACAGGCGCCTCAGAATTGCGGGTTCGGCTCCAGACGCGCGATAAAGCCAATGGCGCCACGAAAGTTATCGCTGGGCTTTTGTCCCCAGGGACAAAGTTCCGTTTACATCATCCTAGACCCTCAAGTATGCCACGTGTCATGTCTCAAGAAAGTACAAGGAGGTCCCCTCGTGGCGCAGCGGAGACGAACCCGGCCAGGAGCCATGAGGTTGCAGTTCGATCCCTGGCCTCGCTCAGGGGGTTAAGGATCCGGTGTTGCCACGAGCTGTGGGGTAGGTCATAGACGCGGCTGGGACCCTGCGTGGCTGTGGCTGTGGCGGAAGCCGGCGGCTGCAGCTCTGACTGAACCCCTAGCCCGGGAACCTCCATGTGCCGTGGATGCGGCCCTAAAAAGCCAATAAATAAATACATAGAGATACACACCTTCATTAAAAAATACTCTTTTGCTGAAAAATGCTAACCTTCGACGAGGCATAGTAGTAACAGCAAAGGCCCCTGGTCACAAAAATCATCATAAAAAAAGTCCGAGATGCCGGGAGAGCTGCCACGGTGACAGAGACGGTGAGTGAGCAGCTGCTGGTGGAACCACGGGGCCTATAGACTCGCTTGCCGCAGGGGCGCCCCAAGTCGAAGGGTTCCTTCCACTCGTGAAACACGCCGTCCGCAGAGTACAGAGAAGCACGGCGGGCGTGTGTCCAGAGGGTGGACGCGCTCGTTTTTCCGCTTTGCGGCGTCCAGGGCCTCCACCACGTGGCCGACGGGGGGTGAGGGGCCCGGCGCCGCAGCACCTGCTGAAGCCCCTCGGTCCGGGTGAGCTGGGCCTGCTCGGGCGGGGCCGTGTCCAGTTAGACTCCGCGTCCACGCAGACGCTCTGCAGCGGGAAAGGGCAGTGTGTGGGCGCTCACGGCGGAGGGCAGGGAGCCCGCCTGGAGCGAAGACCCGAGTCCGGAGTGAGCGGCGACCCGCTTGGGTCCAGACGCCCTCGGCGGTTGTGGGGAAGGGGGCGGGGGTGTGCTCTGTTTGATGGAGCTTTCTGGCGCTTTCAGATGCAGAGATGTGGGATCGGACCCTATGTGTCTCGGTCCTCACCCTCCATCTGCAGAGTCTGACATTTCACCGTCTCCCCGTTTTAGAATCTTGGAATAGTTCTAAAGCGGTAGCTCTGGCAACTTCAAAGTCCTATTATAAGGGCAACAAAGAAAATTAGCATGTATATATCAGCGTGATTTTTTTATTAGCCTTGACGAGAAATTAAAGCTTGCTATTTTGAAAACTGCTCAGCGGCAAACAAGGAACATTTATCAGTATTATTGAAGAGAAGAGGAATTTTCTGTCATTTTACCTTGTAGCACAATTAAATAGTCTTGGTGAGTACACTATTATGGCTGCGTGGGAGAATTTGTATTAAGAATTTTACTATTTATAAAATATATTGTCTTGTAAAATGTTTCTTGTTTCATTTTATGGAAAACACGAAAACCTCTTACAGCAATAAAGCGTCCTCTTAACGTCTTATAACAATATATTAAAACCACACATATGCTGCTACACCCGTGGGGTGGGTTTCCTCCGAATTTTTGAATATTAGCATATTAGTGATTGAAAAAGCCATTATTTTCCCTCAAGGGAAAATCTCTTTGCAGCAACTCATCTTACGAGCAAAATTTGAAAAAAATAGGTATTTAAAATAAATCTCCACTTTACTTTTGAAAGAAGTGTGTGAACACAATCGCAATTTAAAATCTGCCCAGACCTGCCCCCTCGGAGGCAGAGGGGTCAGGGCTTCCGAGGGGCAGAAGTGTCTCCAGGTGCTCCGGGGCGCCTGAGCGGGGCTTTATTTCCTCAGCGGCCAGAGCATTTCAGGCTTACCTTTCCCACCTCTCTGCTGAGGTTTTATTTCCTGAGACTTCGCTTTCGTGTCTGTAGTCTGATTACTTTTCATCAGGAAAGGAGCAAAGTGGCCCCGATGTTGGTTCAGTGCCAGCCGGGTGCTGGTCTTGGACACCAGGTGCCAGGGGGTCAGTGGAAATGGTGGTTTTCCTCCATGTGACATTCTGGATGCTGGCTGGTGGCCCCTGGGACCATCCTTAGAGCAGTGAGTGCTGTGTGTTTTCCAAAATCCAGACATCCGAGGACCTTGCCAACACCGCCTTCTTCTGTGCTGGGGCTGCCGTGTTGCAAACTGGACTTTGCTGGCTGCAAACATGCAAAGAAAATCTGCAGTGAGAGGCCCCTGCGGACGCTCCTGAGAGGTCCCAGCCCAGTCTCCCAGGCGGCCCCCTCCCTCCATCATTGTGTCACTGTCCCTGGACTGGCTGGGGTGGCCGGTCCCTCAGCCGCAGTGAGTGGCTGTGCCAGCAGGGGACTGCCGTGTGTCAGAGTCCTGGCCTCCTGCTTCCTCCTCCTGGGTGCCGTGGCAAAGGAGCGTGGAGGGGACGAGAAGGGAGCCGACCGGCTGGTACGGGACCGAGGGCTCCCCGGCCGTCGAGGGTGGGTGGAGGCCGAGCCCGCTCAGGCGTCCGGCCCTCCCTGGCACTGGCGCTGTCTCTCCTGAGAGTCAGCGTTGACAGTGCGCCCGCTGTGTGCAGGACTGTCTGGGCACCCCGTGATCCCGTGCCTGAGGCTTCGGGATGCCCCCGCCACCACCCAGGGAAGAAGACGTTGGCACCTGAGTCGCGGTTGGTCATCACGGCCCGTGACGGGCAGGGCTCCACCCAGGGCAGCTCCACCGCGTATGCTGCGACCTGGTGGTTGTCTGGGCACAGGTGAGGGGTATGCGATTTCATCCCAAAGTGAGGGTCGTGGCACAGAGACAGGGAGGGAGGGAGAATTACTGTCTATCACGTGGCGGAGGATCCCCCAAGGCCTCAGCCCTTGGCAGAGCTCTTGAAAAGGCCTGAGATTTCTCCTGTGAACGAGCAGCGGCCTCTCCCATCTGGAAGGTTCTTGTAGCTCTGCCTCGTTGCTGGGCCCTGGGTCCCGAAAGGCCCTCTAGTGCCGAGGTCCTGAGCTCTTGCAGTCATCACCAGAAAACACAATTCCTGTTTATTTCCACCTTGGGTATTAATGTGTCTATGTTTAAAATGCATACATTTGGTTACATAAAACCAAATTACAGAAAATTACCTCTATTTTCCTAGGCCCAATCAGCCTCTTTCTTTCTTGACTCCTCTGCAGGAAAGAAGCGAATGGGGACAGGATTGCCGGATTGGGCGGGGGTGGGGGGGCGGCTGCGGGGACGAGCTTCTCGGGAGCACTCTGGCTCCAGGAGCACCAGGCGCGGAGCAGGTGTTCACAGAAGCACGGAAGCGAGGCAGGCTCTCCGGCCCTCCACGGGCGCTCTCTGAGAAACCACACAGCTGCAGTGGCCGTGTGGCCTTTTCCCCCAGGGTCTGGGGTGAGGTGTCAGCCTGGGACCCTGTCCCCTTCTCCCCTGGCCTCCCACCGCCTCCTCTGTCCCTGCTGATGAGAAATGCCACTGGGTCCAGTTCTGGAATGTTTGTAATAATCTAAGCTTAAAGACTGAAAATCCTTCCTAAGGAGGAGGAAAGAGAAACTGTTGTGTGTGTTTGTCACATTTTAAGATTCTAAGAAAATGTGCCAATTTTAGCCTTGAAAAATACTTTCCATGACACCTGGACTTTTGGGGGGCAAATACGCACCACCTCTCTGGCGTCTAAGCGAGGGGGGCTGAAGCGGGACCACCTGCCGTCACCGTGGTGCGACAGCGGTGGGGGCAGCGCTTTGGGTGCCCTTGGGGGTCGCGTGAGGCTGAAAGGCATTTCGGGTGGTGTGAGGCGCCAGCCCTTCTGTGGTGACAGGCGTGTCCCTGATGGGGACCTTGACACAGAGCACAGTGGGGGGGCGCCCTGAGGGACGGCCCTGCCCGGGGGTCACACGGCCCCAGCGGAGGGGCCTCACTCCCTAGGGAGCGGCTGGGCCGGTGTCCTGCTCACCCACGTGTTTGGCACGTCTTGTAACCGTAGCTGAGAAAAGACCCGGCTGGGAGCCGGCCTTTAGCCATCACTGCATCTCTGCCTGTTCCGGCCCCAGAGGACCTGCTCTGCATCTCTCCCGAGTCCCTAGGCGGCGGGCCTGACGGCGGAGAAGGGGCACCGTGGAGGCGGGCGCACGGCAGGGCGTCCCCCTCGCTGTCTCCCGGCGGGACCGCCGCCCCGCGGGCCCCTGGGCAAGGCCGTTTGCGGTCAGGCGAGGTTCAAGCCTCCGCAGGCACATGTCACCGGTGACATCGTCTGGGCACTGGCCCCTGCCCTCCTCCCTGACGGCTCTGCCCCCGAAGACAGCCACGGCCATTCCTGTGCCTCGGCCCCATCGTCCGAACGCAGTGCAGGAGGACCGGTCACTCTGTCCGCGAGGAGACAGGGCTCCCAGGGCGGCGTGCGGTCCTGTGATGTCGGGCAGGGCAGCCCTGCCGGTCTGGCCTGGATCAGGCCCAGAGAGGTCGGCCTCCGCTGGCCAGCCCAGCAGTTCGCCCAGGCCCGGGCCCAGTGGCACAGTGCCACCGTGGGGCAGGACGTGGCTGTGGGGGGGTGGGGGCCGGACATACGTGCCCACCCTCCGTTTGCCCATCCCCTCAGCGCAGGGGGTTGATGAGACCCCCCTGCATTTCAGACCCTGCCTTGCAGCTTCAGACATCGCACTGGACTCGGAAACAGAGCAGTCCCCCGTTAGCAGAGGAGACAGGACACTTACAAAGGAAAGTGCTTGTCTGGGGAGGACAGACGCGGCGTGTGGGGGCTCTTCTCCTGGAGCGGGTGGAGCAGGGTCCAGGCCGGGCTGACAGGAGCCGGGCAGGGAGGCCAGGCCGACTCTGGGTTCTGCCTGGAGCCCTGTCCCCAGCAGCCTGGAGTCCCGCGGGAAAGCTGTCTGGGGAAGTGGGTGGCGGCTTAGCAGGGGACATCACTTTTGAATGTGCCTCCCTGTACATTACGGGGTAGGCAGGTGGGCCAGACCTGAGTGGGTGCTGGTGTCCGGACGAGCAAGGCGTGCCGGGAGCAAGGCAGACGGGATTTGGGACTGAAGGCGGGCGAGGAAGGCGGGGCAGGGGTGTGGGTGGAAGGTCACGGCCCTTCCGCAGGCAGAGGGGACAGAACTCCGTGGGGAGACGTGTTTGTCCTGAGTCGTCGGTGGAACCTCTCAGTGGGGTCCATCAGTGGACTTGCAGGGGGCAGTCAGGGGAGAGAGCAGGTGACAGCCGCCAGCTGCTGAGCCAACCAACCCAGAGTTCAGGGGCGTTTCCACCTGCCCTTGTCTGAGGGGGTCTCCCCCGCCGGCCGCCTCTCCTGGACACCCTTCTCCAGACGGGGGCCTGGGAACCCAGCGGGGTCCTTCCTTCTCCCCATTCCTGGAGTCCTTCCAGCCAGAAAGCAGGTGGAGGGGCACTGGGAGTGCCCTGGGGGTCTCGGGCCCAGCTGCGAGGGAGGCTGGGGAGCACAGTCCAGCTGCCTGTTTGCAGGAGGATGGGTTTCGGGGGGCTTCCAGCCGGGGTTCGTCACACGTGGGGAGGGTTGCCAACCCAGGAGCTCCGCACGGCCGCCCGCGTGTAGGCGCCAACGGGGGAGGAAGCCCCCAGGGCTCCAGGAAGGCCCTCGTCAGAGGGAGGCCATGAGGGAGGTCGCAGAAGGGCAGCCACCAGGGGCCTTATGACCGCACTGGGGTCAAGGTCACACCCCCAGGCTTTCAGGAAAGGGGAATTTCCTGCGGTTTTTGACCCGAGCAGTAAGGTGACACTACCCATTCATTTGCTTTATTTGTTTACCTGCCGTGTCTATGTGGACTAAATAGAGCGCATTGGGGAGGGTGCTTATGGGTTCAGAGCTTTCAGGCGCGCAGCTTGCGTAATTACAAGGGACAGGAGCTGACATTTCATCTGCTACGTCAGCTTCAAAGAGGCCAGGACTGGAAGTAACTGGGAGCTGTGATTTGTGCTTTGATCACTGAAGTGAACTAAATTGATAGTTCTGCGTCGGGGAAGGGCCGCCTCTGGTCCTGTGCACCTCGGATGCCTTCAGGGGAGACGTTTGAGCAAACGGGGCAAAAGCAGAGCCGGCTGTTCCTTAACGCATATTTCCACCCCTGCAAGAGACGGCAAAAATTGGCCCTATTGTATCAGCAGATGCTATAAACTTGTGCCATTAATAGTGTCCATTTTCAGCAAAGACCCGGGCTTTCCATCTAAGGAGCAGGGTTAGCCAAGTTCGAAGGAGATTGAAAGGGCAGCAAGAGGTTTCCTCTGCACGAAGTTCTGGGCAGACCGTGGATGGTCTGTGAACGCTGCCTGCTCCCCAGGCGCATTGCTGTCATGGCTCACAGCACCTGCATCGTTGCTCCTGGCTCGTGTGTACCCCCCACCCCCACCCCGCACTGCGTCCTCCGTGCTCGTGCAGGTGTGGCACACGGTCACTGGGGGCCACCGAAAGGAAGCTTTGAACCATCTTGCTGGATTCTCTCTCTCACCAGCCTGCCATGGGGAGGCGCGACCTCACCTGAGGACAGTGGGGCTGTAGGGTGATGTCCTCGTGGGGGCGTCAGAGCAGTGACTTGGGGTCGCTGACTCTGAGGCAAGCAAACTTGCACCTGCTCCAAAGCATCTAGAAGCCTCCGTAGCTTCTAGCACAACGCTGATTCCCGAGAGTTGCAGTCACGCGGTTAACGCATCTCAGTTTCACTTTGACCACAGATAGCATGTGAATTAAAGCGTCCAGAGCAAAGTGAAGCCCCTTAGCTACGAAGCAGGGCGTGGCTCGAGCCTGTGAGGAGCTTGTCCTTCTCCATCTTTCACACCTTCACGCGCGCTCACAGAAAGCCAGCGAGGCGGACCTCGTCGGGCTGGGTCAAACCAGGTGGCGTGTTGAAAGAGACTTATAAGCCGTGTTATCGTTCTTTTCATCTTATTCACTTCTCCAGTAAGTATTTTGAAGTCATTCCACATACAGAATAATGCGCGAGGGCTGGAGATGTGAGGGATTATTACACAGAACCCCTGCCTCTAAGGCAGCTACACTTCGGGGGATGAGAAAATAAGTGGAAAAAGAAAATTGCCCCAAGGGCAGAGGCATCACATGATTCCGAAGACAGTGTTCCCGATGACGAGGGTGGCGCCCGGGTGGCTGGGGAGGAGGCCGTCCGAGACCCTCGGAGAAGCTCCGCGGGATAAGCCCGCGCTGCACACGGAATCTGCGGGACGGGGGCTGGTTCCCACACAGGACGAGTCTGTGGTTTTATTTCAGACATGACAGGAAAACCCGTGTTTGGTGTGACTGCCAGAGACTCGGAAAACCACTCTGAACAGGGATGTGAAATTAAATATGGTTTTAGAAACAGACATAAATGACATTTGATTTCAACAAATCCCATTACATTGAGCTGTAATGAGGACGACTCTGCCAGCCTTTACATCAGATGCTATTTTTTTTTTTTTTTTACTAATTTCAGCCTCACAGAAAATTTATCCGTGAGGTGGTGTGATTATCTCCATTTCACAGACGAGGCCTGAGGTTCAGAGAAGTTAAGTAAATTCTCCAAGTCGGCACAGCTGCCAAGTGACAGGACCGAGATTTGCCCTGAGGCCAACTGGATCCTGTGTCCTCTCCGTCCTGATGCGCGGCTGCTCTTTCATAAAGACCAGGTTGAATCAAGTGTGAGGTGCTGGCGGACACACTCCCTCAGACGCCCCAGAAGAGGGGCCTTCTGGCCTCTCCCAGATTCTGGGGCCCAGCGTCCCCTGGCTGACAGGTGCACGGCTCCAGTCTCTGCCTCTGTCCCCCGGTGGCCCCCTTCTCGCCGTGATCTTCTCTCTATAAGGAGCCTGGGCAGATTGGATGTGGGGCCCATCCTACTCCAGTGTGACCTCATTAACTAATGACACATGGCACCATCCTGTTTCGAAGTAAGGTCACGTTCTGAGGTCCTGGGGGTAGGGCTGCCACCTGCATTTTGGGGACACAGTTCGACCCACTAGAGCATCGATGAAGGAGACGCATGGAGCCAGAGAGCGGGATGCTGGAAGTGCTTACTGACTGCGAGATGCGGGTTCTGACCAGTCAGAGTGGATGCTTGGCTGACGAGACTGGACCCCAGCCCCCAGGAGTGGACCTTGTCCATGGGCTCCCGGCAGGCCGGGCAGCATCTTCAGCCCCTGACCAGGCTGAATGTGCCTGAGGGCGGCCCTGGCCGGCTCGGCCGACACCTTGGAGCTGGACCCAGATTGACCAGAGACCAGACACCATCTCGGTCCCTTAACGGAGGGACCTGGGGGGCGTGGCTGGAGCAGCAGCACCTCCTGTGACACAGACGCGTGGGGAGGAGGGTCCCACGTTGGCTGTCCCCAGCGCACAAGTCCTGGGACAGGGACAAGGACGGTCCACTTGCACAAGGGCAGGAAGGGCCGCCGCCTCGGGATGCTGGGTTGTGGTCCGGAGGCGCTCTGGTCTCTCCGGCTGCACCTGTAGGCATCGGGCAGACCCCAGCTGTTCTCAGGGATGAACAAGCTCCCGTCCTGGAACCTGTGGGCTGAGGCCTTCCCCACGGGTCCTGGGGTCTGGCTTTGAGGAGGAAGAAATGAAGGAAAGCACGGGTCTCTGAAGCTCTCTGCACTGGGACCGGTCGGGTGGGGAGCACGTGCTCTTCCTGACTGTTCTGTGTCCCTCCGGGGGGGGGCAGGGAGGGGAAAGCATGTCCATTCAGTGCTGCCCCTCTCCTGGGGGGGACGGCCCTGCGCCGGATGAACCCCTCTGCACCTGCCTCCTCCACTTTGGGGGGACGGCCCTGCGCCGGATGAACCCCTCTGCACCTGCTCCCTCGTCTCCCCCTGCTTCTCCCGAGGTGAGGGCCTCTTCGTCTTTGCAAGGGAGCTTTCCTTTCCGTTGATGTGTCTACAACGTAAAACAAAACTCAGAGTTGCCAGGATCCCAGTGGGACACGTTGTGCGGGAGGCAGTTACCCCCATTAGAACTCAGTGAATTTCACACGTACCTGGAATTGCTTTTATGATAAAAAATGACTGTTCCATGAGTGATGGCGCTTGGGGGGTGTCACCAGTCCTGACACGTCTGGCTGATGGGGCTTAGAACTCAGTCCCAAATCCTCTTTAGTTTTCATCTTCTGGAGTCCCTGCCATTTAGAATACAGCTTATTTCACAGCACCTAACATTTGGGTCTTCTTAAAAATCACGTTTTCCTGTGCCTCACACATGGCTTCGTTTGGGTCCCTGGTGGGTTCAGGGCCATTGAACAGCGTTCCTGCGAGGGCTCTGCTCTTCCTCGGGGCTCCGGGTGTGCGGGCAGAAGAGGGCGTGGACGTGTCCCTCAGAAGCTTGCGCAGGACGGCCCTTGGCTCTGCTGCTGGCCCACAGCCTGGAGCACGTTGGGAAAATTGTCCCGAGGGAGCCCAAGGGTACCGCATGTGTGCAGAGAGTGGGGCTGAGCGCTGAGACGAGGGGTGTCGCTGGGCTGCAGTTGGGAGGAGGGGGCAGCTGGCAGGGGGTGCAGGCCTCAGGTGCAGGCGCTCAGGGTTGGGTCTGTTTCAGAACTACCGGCGGATCCACAGGAGGAGAAGGCTGCGTGATAATCCACTAGGAGTGGGCACCGTGGGTTCCAATTCCTCACACCGCAGCGAGGTCTGAAACTCCGGATCTCTCAGTCGTACCCAGGTTGAGCTAGGAGATAAAATCCAAGTCTCTCCGTGGCCCTGCCCCGGTCTGGGCACTTTCTTTTTACACACACACACACACAGAAGCGTGCTTTGTGTGTCTTTGCCAAGTTCACAGCGTTCAGGTGGGAAGCGAACGTTTTGCGTCTTTGTGTCTTTAGGTTTAGCTCCCATGGGATGGACGTGACCGGGCAGAATCCTGGAAGAGGGACAAGGAGGCTTGTGGCCCCAGGAGCTGCCCCGGCCTCTCGGAAGTGAAGCCTCTTTATGTAAATGACGGGAAAAAAATGTTTGGTCTCCATTTTTTTTTTTTTAATGGGATAAAGCAATTTCTTTTCGATGGCTTGTGCTCTCCCTGCTAGACTTAATGGGAGAACATTCTTTATAGACTTAAGCACCGTTTCCTGCTCGCGGCGGTGAGCGGGGCTGAGTAGGATCCAGCATTCGGCAGGCAGCGCCCCCAGCCCACGGACCCCGCGCAGTCTCCCCTCCTTTCTCTGGGCGCCGCGAGGGCCAGAGCAGATTTGGGCTCACGTGACAGTGTACAGTGTTGACGAGGTGACATCTGGGTGGGGGACATCCCTGCCTGTCCACTGCCGCCAGGAGGGGGCGTTTCCATGGCGATAAGAAGCGAACGTGCTCGTGCCTCCTAATTGGTATGCATCCTCAGTTCGGGCTCATTGTGCTGCTGCTAATGACAGGGTTCAGTAATAAGAATGGTGCACTGGAGAAATTTGCTGCCTTGGTATATTTTTCCCTGGCAGCAAACTACTTAGAGACTGTGGTCCGTAAGAAGAGTGACTGGCAGGCTGAAGAGGCTGCGCGGCAGCATATGGGGAAGGCTGGTGCTTGGGGCCACATGCATATGCTGCCATTAAACTCCAGCTTTGCGCTTTGTGTGTTCCTGGGCCCCTGCCAGGGAGCCCACCTGCTGCAAGAATACTTGTAAAGCCCAACTCAAAAGTGATTGAAAAGCTACTAGAATAAACTGTAATAACACAGTGCTTCACAGATGGGACATAATTGCAAGCTAAAGTGTACAGCCTCTGCAGTAATGAAAACACGAGCCATTAAATTAAAATCATAAGGGAAAAAACGATAAAAGTCTGTTGATTTTTTTCTAGTTTTATTGCAAAAACTTCAATTTCCCTGCCCTCATTAATCAAATACCGTAAAACTATGGTGTGACTTTGTTCTCGTGGAGGTTCAGGCAATTAGAGCGATGAATGTTGATGAAAATGATGTAACTTTTGTTATCGCCTCGCTCGGATAACGGAAACCCTCTGTAACCAGAGCCGCCGGCTCCTGACACGCATCCATCAATTTGCAGGTTGAAAGAGGCTTCGGGATCTGCCCTGAGCATTCGCCGCCGTCCGTCCAAGGCCGGGGCGCTGTGGAAGCAGAGCGCCGCGCTGTTGCTCGGTTCTGGGACATGTGCAGAGGGAACCCTTTCTCCCCAGCCTGCCCTTTCTTTTTGCTTAAATGTTCGCTCTTTCCCCTTTTGGGGGGACAATTAAGAGAGGCTCGCCAAGCTGCAAACACGGGCGCTGCTTGAGTGCTGTGGCCGCGGCTGAGAGAGGGGTGGCCGGGGGATGGAGTTGCCAGGCTGACATGTAATTAGCGGGCCGGGTGGCATGTGGGAGGGAGGGAGGCCTGGGCTGAATGGGCCGGGGCCGGGCGGGAGGCCTCTCTGGGGCTGTCTGCGCTGAGGGGCCCCGGCCCATTGTTCTGCTCCTTCTGTGGGTGGGCCTGGCGAGGAGAAAGAAACATTTGTGTCACCGTCGTCACCCAAGTAAACAGCCTTTAAAAGACTTTCTTTTTTCATTTTTAATTATGCATTTCTCTGGCACTCCTCGCGGCAAAGTGGAAAAATTCCCATCTATTAAAAAGGAAAACCCAGCAGCAGCGGCATAAATATGTTTTCCATTTACAGATGGAGACAGGTGTGCGGCCTCACGGGGTCTCGAGCGCGTCTGCGGGAAAAAGGACCGGGTTTGGACGTGCCCGTGCTCCCGTCCTCCCTCCCCGGAGGGTGGGCTTGTTTCTGGGGCTGCGGTTCCCTTGCTGCAGGGTCGCCCGCTCCCTGGGTGGGTTGTGGCCGAGCGCAGCCCCTTCACCTGCTCACCCTCAGCTCCGTGACGCATCCGCTGCCTTGAGAAGGCTCCCGTCCCCTGGCTGAGGGTGTCCGTGGGCATGGCCAGGAGGAGGGCAGGACGTCCCTTTCACTTGTCAGGGGTGAGGCCAGCACAGGGCCAGGCCGGGGCGGGTCTGTTTCGGGGTTGCTGGCCGCTGCTGGTGGGCTCGGCGGGGGGTCGCCTCTGTCCTTCCTGGGACAGGCTGACCTTCCTGGGGGACGTGTTATCTGCTGCAAGTGTCCTGTACTCCCAGTGGGCAGGGCTGCCGCTGGAGGTGTTACTGCTGTCACCTGCCACCCTGAGTGCCTGCCACTCCCTGCCCCCCAGGACCCCGCCACGCCCCCCGTGGCACTTGTGTCCTGGCGCCAAGGGCCCCCCTGCTTCCCGTCCCCTCGATTTGTACCAAATCTGCCAGAGAACAGCCCACTTGAGAGCCAGGTGCCCCCGGGGGCTGCCCTGGCTCTGACCTCCCTTGGGGGCAGCCTGCTCCCAGCAGCCCCGGCCAGCGTCGGCCTGGAGGGATGAGTCTGAGGAGACTCGGGTGGATTTTGGTCCAACGTGAATGCAGGGAGTGACCTTCACCTCCCTGGCCCGAATTTCACCAGAACACAGCCGCCGTGAGCAGGGCGGTGGCGCTCAGAGGGGACCGGTGCAGCCTCCTCCCTGCCTCCCGCATGGCTCCAGACCCGGACGCGGCCAAGTCGAGCCCCCGAGATGCCGCCCAGGACGTGGGCTGCGTGGGGCAGGAAGGGAGAACGCGTTCGGGGTGCTGGCCTCTCCTCCCTCGGCTGGACAGCCGAGGAGGAAACCGGCGTGGAGCCGTCCGTCGATCCAGAGCCAGGCTGGACCACGTGCGCCCCTGACGTCCGAGAACCGTTTGAAAGCCAGCGCCCCGGTCTGAGCAGCGCCCCGGTCTGAGCAGCGCGGCCAGAGGAGTGACTTCACTACCACGGCCCACGAGTGATTTTTGGAACATCTGGAACCACCGGAGCCTAAATTATTTTTCCCTCGTGCCGCCTGGCTCTCTGTATTGCCCGTGGGCACCCTCATCTGAAATTCCAGCCGCGATCCAGGCTCGGAGGAAGTGACTCGGAGACTCGGGGGTCACCGGTGAAGGCAGGCGGGCCTCAGAATCGCTGCTGCAGGGGGTCGGGCGTCCCTCACTGCAGCCGGCCTGTGGGGGGTGTTAGAATCCCTTTTAGGAGGGTGCTTCTCCTATTAAAAAAGAAGTACCGTGAACGCTTACAGGGCGGGGTTGGCGGCGGGGTCGGCCACGGCGTCGAACTGGGCGGCTCCACGGACATGCACACTGTTTCCAATACGCAAATCAGGATGTTTTTGGAGATTTGTGACCACTCAGAGAAACTCACGGAGGAACTGTGTGTGGCCCCAAAATATTGAAAAAATGAAAATTTGCCTTTGTCTTGTACGGATAACAGTTTATGTCTACGTGTAACAAAATACGTGCTAATTGGCTGCTTACTGGTAGGGCTTCTGGTCAGCAGCTTGCTCTCGGCAGTTAAGTTCGGAGGAGCCAGAGTGCCTTCGGGGGAGGCAGCTTTTTGACCGTGTGGGGTCATGCCCCCAGCCACCGCGCCCCTCGGGGGCCAGTGGTGTCTGTGCAAGGGCTTGGGAGCTCGTGTCACCGTCTCTGTGACGGACGACCCTGGTCCCCTGTGGGTAGTCGATGGCGCCTTGGAGCCTAACGAGAACCAAGAGGTTGTCGTCTTGGTGAGCTTTTCGTGGTTTGGGGACAAATGACCCCTCCTTTCCCACTCCTTCCGCGGGCGCCAGTCGGCCTGGTGGATCGGGCCCCCACCCCACCCTCTTAGACCCTAACTGGCCACGGCCACAAAGACCCTATTTGCAAACAAGGTCTTCTTCCAAGGTTCCCGTTGTCGTAAACTTGGGACACAACTCCACCTAGGTCAGAGGGGCGGCCCCCGCCCGGGGACGTGAGACCCGAGCTGGCGGCCCTCCCTGGGTGAGATCCTGGAAGCAGATGTGTCCAGCCGCCACTTGCCACCCTCCCGGGGGGGGGGGTGGTCTCCCTGGGCTCGGGGGAGGGGTGGGGGGGGCAGAGCGAGTACCTGCCCAGGGTGGTCATGGCGAAGTTCACTGTCACGCCCTGGTCCCTGGAGGGGGCTCTGCACCCTTGTCTGTCCACGTCCTCTGCTGGCCGCTCCCCCTGCACCCACGGGGCTTGTCATCCCAGTGCCGCTGCCCCTTCGCCTGCTTCCTCCAGCGCCCGTCTCTGCTTCTCCAGCACAGGCTGACCCGCCGTCGGCCGCCGTGGCCTCCCTTTCCCTCGGGAGAGGAGGAAGAGCGAGGGCCAGTTCCTCCAGGGTGGTGCCGGAGCAGGAGGGCTGGGAAGGGCTCCTCCTGGGGCCACAGGCCCACACACTCGTCACCGGGGGCTGCAGGGGTGAGGACGGCAGAGGTCAGGATGCTCCTTGGAGGTTTCTACGTGGGATGAGAAGACGGTACCCTCGGTGGCTGAGAATAAACAAACGGTGCATGAGGACCAAGGCCAAGGTGACCACGGCCACCTCTTCCTGCAGGCGGGCCTTGGTCTGGGAACCCCAGGGGGCATTCCCCCCCACCTGACGGCCCTCAGCAGTTCACAAGGCCAGAGGGCGCCTTGGGGGGAAAGTGTTCCGAAATCGTGTTCTTCTCAGAAGCTCCGAGCGTGGCCTGTAGGAGGCGGAATCACTGCGGTGCGCTAATGAGGGGGTGGGCTCGGCTCCCGCTGAACCCGTGTGACCAAGGGGAGGGGGCGCCGCGTGAACTCCAGACACCCGGGGTTGCCCAAGGCGGGTGAGGCGGCGCCGTGGAGCCGGGGCGAGACGCGGGGCCCCCAGAGCAGGGTGGGGGGAGCGGCCCCGCGAGGACCTTGCTCTCGCCTTCTTGGCCCTGGGCCTGCAGGACAGCAGCTCTGAGCGGCCTGGGGACCCTACCGCGCATGGCTGGACCACTGCTTCTGGGCACAGGGCAGTCCCCCGGGGGACGCTGTGGGCCGTGGGTGGAGGGCCTTGGGGGAGGGTTCCGAGGGCCGAGGCCCCGGGCCGTGGCGGTCCCGGCCTTCCTCGGGCGGACGGCAGTGTGGGTCAGTTGCCTCCTCTCCCGCCCTGTGCTGCTCCGAGCCCCGGCCCCAGAGGGAGAGCTGTGATGGATTTTTCCTTCTTCGCGACAATTAGGCGTCCAGCCAGGGTGAGCCGTCCCTCCGCCCCCATGGAGGCAGGGAGGAGGCGAGGGAAGGTCGCGGTCGGCAGCGCTTTATTCCCGCTCAGGCCTGGGGCGCCGAGGCCCCGCTTTCTCCAGCAAGACACCGTCTGAATGTGAAATGTCATTAGTGCCTCGTTCCTCTAGTGCTGCTGCTTCTTGTACAATAACAAAAACACATCAGTGGTGAGTTTCAGTGTTATTTTTAATAAAAGAAAACCCTTTAATTTACATATATTTAAGGCGAAGTGAATGAAAACGCATTATGTTACCACTGTTCTAGGGAATAATGGGCGCATAGGGTTCAGGAGAACATGTGCCTTTCAAACCCACACCCAGCCCGGGCCTGCCGCTGCGACCGCTGGGGGCCGGGCCACGCTCCGGCTTTAGGGGGCCCCGAGGGAGGCTTGGGAACAAGTGGCTTTGACGTCAAGCGACAGCCCCAAACCTGGTCACCCCAGGCAGGCACCCTGCAGGTGCGTGGAACCCGCTTCCCAGCAGGTAGGCCCGGGGTGCGCCCCTCCCTGTCCTGAGGCCACGGGCTTTGTCCCCGACACCCACACAGAGCCCGCAGGGAAGACAAAGACCCGGCACACACGCACACGTGCACACACACGTGCACACACAGCGAGCCGGGAGAACAAAGAAGTCGCCCTCGGGCACCCCACTTCCCTGCACTTTACGAGAAGAAATGCGTCCTGGGCGTCGGTCAGCATCCACACGCAGGCCTTCGTGGCGCAGCCTCGTCCCTGGCCTTGGGGGCCGGGGGCCTCCTCCGAGGCGGGAACCCTGAGGAAGGCCAGGTGTCCCTGGGGTTGGTGTCCCTGGGTGGCTCCCGCACCCAGCATCTCCCCTACATCAGGGGGCCAGGCCTCCTCCTCCAGGAAGGCGCCTTCTTGTAACCTGAGAGCGGAGGTAAACCGAGGCCAGCCTGCACGCCGGAGACTGGGTGTGCTGGGAGCCAGCGCCGGAACCCGCGAGAGGCGGCGCCTGGGGTTTGGGGCAGGGTCCCAGTCCACGGGCTTTGGGGCCGAGAGCGGCTCGGGGATGCGTTGCAGTTTCGGTAAATCCTGAACGGGGCATTTGTGGGAGCTGGTCCCTGCCTTCCCGGGGCTTCGGTTTCCCTGAGGGCGCAGGCGTGAGGTTTCATGTGCCTGGTCCCGATTTCGACTGAACTTCTTTGGTGTTCTCTGCGTGGAGGGCGCCTTTGGGTCTGGGAGGCCCTGGTTCTCTGGCCTCCACACTGGACCAGGAGGAGGAGACCACCAGCTCAGAGGCTCCAGCTGCTCTGGTTCCTGGGAGGGAGCTTCCTCCAACAAGTGCCAGATGTGCCCGCAGTGGCCAAGCTGCGGCCTCACGCGAGACCGGTGACCCCGTCAGGATCTCGAGCGGGTGGGCGGGGGCTTCACGGAGGAGGTGGCTTTTGAGCCCATCCTGAAGGGCGGCTGAGGATGGAGCTGGCACCCTCAGGCCAAGGGGGCCACGTGCCCCCAGAGACCTGGAGAAGCTGCAGCCAAGGCCACTGTCCCCTGGCCTTTCCGTGACATTTGCTGCCCTGGCAAGGACACGCTCTTTTCTCTCTGTTTCTATTTTCTCCAGTTAATCAGGTGACTTGAAAAGAAGCCAGATAAGGGCATTGTTTGGCCTGACAAGATGGTGATGACACTGTCTGGGGGGTGGAGGGAAAGGCCCCCTTGCTGAACGATGGGGTCATTAGGGAGCCTCGCGTCGCCCTGTGCATCTGGGTTAATGACCACAGAAAACCCGGGAATGGGCAGCTATAATTTTTCTGCAGAAAGTACTGCGATTTTTATTCTTGCAACAATAAAACGCCCACGAAAGAGCTCCGACGGACCCTGATTTGCAGTTCAGCGGCGTGGTAATTTTTCTAGAGTGGCTGGCTGTGCTCCTTTTCGAAGGACACTGTTTTGTGCATCTGATTAACTCTGGGCACAAGTTACAACCTGGACTATTGACATCCACTCCTGGCTCCCAGTGGCCGCTGAGTGTCGGCGAAGATGCAGGTGTATCTCCTGCGCCTGCCGAAGCGCCAGGGCCGCGGGGCCTCTGCCCGTGCGTGTGAGCGCCTTGGCAGCAGCTGGTTTCTGTTTGGAAAATCATAGGCAGACACGTTCCAAACAGCACAGGCAGCAGGGTTCTGGCCATGGGTTGTCCTCGGGCTTCGGGCAGGGAGTACGCCCTTGAGACTGGGACGCGCAGTCTCGTTTCAGACCATCTGATGAACTTGGGTGAACTGTGACATTTAAAAAAAGGATCTGGGGACAGAGTCCGTCTGCACTGAGGTGCCAGAGAAGGGTCTTGTTCTGCTGCTGAAATTTCCCGCGAGGGACAGGTGGTGGCATTTCTGTTTCCTCTGGTTTGACCCGATGAAGCTGGAAGTGGCTCCTATGGAGCCTCGTTCCCAGAGCGGTTCTCCAGCTGGACCAGACCATCTGTGGGGGGGCATCGAGGGCCCTGAGCCTGCCTCCGTGGGTCTCTCCCTCTGCCCTCAGGAAGAGCCAGCCCTTCAGTTCCGTTCGGAGTCTCCTGATGCTCAGGGGGGCAGGGGGCGGATGTTCGTGTCTCCCCCACTCCTTTTCCTCTCTGTTCACATGCAGCTGCCCCAGCGGCTGATGCAGGAGCAGGAGGGTGTGTGATAGCTCGGAGTTGCCCCAGGGGGTGGGAGGGCCTGCTGAGCCAGGACGCCGTGCCTTCCTGTCCAGTCCTGGGTCCCCCGGGTGGCGGGAGGTGCCTTGGGCTCGCGGGTGAGGAAGACCAAGGCTGCAGAGGAGGCTCAACCTCCCAGGTCTGCGGGGGTCGAGGTGGGGCTTCGGGGTGAGCGCCAGCACCCCTCCTTTCGGAGGCCCATCCCCGCGGCCGTGTCTGTAGCGCAGTGTCTGTGGCGCCTGTGTCCCCTCGAGGGAGGAGCTCTCCTTGCAGGATGCCCCCAGTACCTGCACGCACCTGCTCGGGGAGGGATGGCTCCCGGGCCGTGCAGTTCGGCCCAGCTTCTGCCCGGCCACATTCCCGGGGGACCAGGGCCAGTGCTGGGATGTCCTCTGAGGGCCCCCACCCTGACTGTTCCGTGGTAGAAGCAGGTGGCTGGTTAGGATGGTTCGGGCTGCTCTTTAAGGAAGTCGGCTCAGTGGGGGTTCGTGGGCTGCTTTCCCAAGTGAGGGCACAGCATCTGCTCGGCTCTTGGCTGAGGTTACGCAGAGCTGGCACCTGGGAGCACGCCCGTGTGGGCGAGACGCAGTCCCCCCAGCTTCCCTTGGGGGGGCACCCCCGCTGTCAGGACCGTGACAGCAACTGTCACAAGTGCGTGAAATCCGCTGTGCAGATGGTGACACAGAAGCCCCCGTTCCCTTTGTTCCGTGAGAGGGCGAACATTTCAAATTTTTCATCAAAGAGGAAGTGGAATTCCGACACTCACACATCTAAGGAGCGGGGCCTGTCCCTTCCCGCTGCTCGCAACCGGCACCTCGAGGCCAGTGG
This sequence comes from Phacochoerus africanus, assembly GCF_016906955.1. NCBI lineage: Eukaryota > Metazoa > Chordata > Mammalia > Artiodactyla > Suidae > Phacochoerus > Phacochoerus africanus. Next base: position 77,383,017 of record NC_062556.1, read on the forward strand.
GACGCACTGGCCATCCCCACCACGTCGTAAAACCTGCCGTGGGGCACGTTTTCAGAGGGGACCCGGCCTGGCCTCTGCCCAGCTCGTGCACAGGCGAGGCGCTCCTCGCAGACAGGAGGCCCTGGGGCCTCAGCTTGCGGCCTGCTTGGTCCCCTGCCCTCAGCACCCGTGTCCCAGGCAGGGAGAATGTGGTGGGAGAGGGACTGAGTGTGGCTCGACGGGGCCCCACCTACTCCTGGGGAGACCTGAGCCCTCGCGCCAAACCTCCAGACGCCACCGCGGGTCCCCAGAAGCCCCCCTTCCCTGGGCGGCTGCCTTGCCCAGGTGTGTGGACCGTGTCATTGTCTTAAACGGGCCCCGAAGGTCGGCGGGGGCGGGGGCGGGGGGCTGAGCGTTAGGGGCTCCCGAGACCAGACACTGAGGCCAGAGCAGCGGGCCAGGAAGGACAGCGCGAGGGGATGGGCGGGCTGGGCCACGTGGCGGCTCTGTTGTTGGGTTTTGCGGCACCTCCGCCCTGTTCCCCTCACGGGCTGCACTGATTTATTGTCCCAGCAAACGTGCAGGAGCCCCTGCTTCCCCACCTTCTGCCCAGCTCCGGTTGGTGGTCTCTGACAGGTGTGGGGACGTAGCTTCCTGGGTTTGGACTTGCCTTTCCCGGAGGGTTAGTGACCTTGAGCGTCTTTTCGTGCACCTGTTGACCGTCTGTAGATCTTCTTCGGAAAAATGCCTGTTCGGGTCCTTTGCCTGTGTTTTAATGAGAATGTTTTCTTGATACTGAGTTACATGACTGCTTACGCTAAGTGAAGTCGGTCAGAGGGAGAAAGACACATCCTGGATGTTTTCACTTATTCGTGGAATCTAAAAAACAGCACCAACGAACAACTGTAACAAAGCAGAAATAGATCACAGACAGAGAACAATCCAGGGGCTGCGGGAGGGGGCGGGTGAGGGGCGGGGTGAACTAGTGAAGAGAGCTGAGGGGTGGGAACCACCGGTTACCAGTAAGTCAGTCACAGGGGCGAAACCCACAGCACAGGGAGTGTGGCCGGGTGTTGTCACTTTGTGTCATGCATCATCTACAAACATCGAATCATCCAATCACCACCTTGACCATCCAAACTACTAGAATACTGTCGGTCAAGTCTTCTTCAATTAAAAAAAACGCTATTGAAAAAGGCAGCTTTGGGAGTTTCTGTTGTGGCTCAGTGGAAACAAACCTGACTAGGATCCATGAGGACGCAGCTTCGATCCCCAGCCTCGCTCAGTGGGTTAAGGATCCGGCATTGCCGGGAGCTGTGCTGTAGGTCCCAGACGCAGCTTGGATCTGGCGTTGCTGTGGCTGTGGCGTAAGCCCGTGGCTACACCTCTGATTGGACCCCTAGCCTGGGAACCTCCATATGCTGCGGGAGCAACGCTAGAAAAGACAAGAGAGAGAGAGGGCGCTTTGAAATGCATGCATCCAAACGCAGACGTGGGTTCTCCTCCAGCAGAAGGGGGTGAGGCATCAGTCATGGTGCACCTTTCATTCACACGGGGCAGCAGGCTGGTCTGGTTTGTTGTAGCTTGTCCTGTTACCGGATCAGAAGAAGCATTTCGAGAGGTCACGTGTGCTTTTTCCCGGTTAATGTGGTGGACAGACCGGCTCCACTTCCCACCCGCGCACGGCCTTGAGCCTAAACAGTCGCCGTCCACGGCTCTGTGGCTTGTAGGAGCCTTAGCCTTTACGTCCGAGTGATAGGAACTGGATGGAAACCAAGCTGCACAAAGCAGGAGCTACCTCCGTTCACACCGTGGGGAGGGCCGGCGGGGGCGCGTCGGGGGGCTCCAGGCTTCACCAGGCTCTAGCAGTGTCGCCACGTGTTTTGTCACTGGCCTTAGCCTCCCTGTCCTCAGGCCAGCAGGGAGATGCCCCGGGCTGGGGGACGGCCACCCCTGACCGGCGGGAAGGCACCCCTGCCCCGGCCTACGTGCCTCTGCTCTGTCTGCACCCAGCGCACACGCCGCTCTGGGTCGTATCGTGGCCACGCTGGACGGCGGTGCCCCTAAGGCGGACTACTGGGCGCAGGGCGGCATCTGCTGTTCAGACCCTGACCCCGAGTGTCCCCCAGTCCATGTCTGCACCTGCTGCCTGTGCCCTCTGGGCACCAACGCTCCCCGGTGGTCCAGGCGTGTCCACCCCCGAGGAGGGCGGGAGGCAGGTGGCCTGTGCCCTCTGTGCCCAGGTGGTCTTTGGCTCCATCCACTCCATGCTGACCCACTGAGGGGTCCCCGCTGTCCTGGGTCCTCCCACCTGCCTCAGGGGTGGGCCTGGGCCCGGGTCTCAGCACAGAGGAGCCCCTTCCATCTCGGCTGCCTGCCCGTCGGCTCAACCAGTGGAGCTTTATCCTCTCGGTCCTGGAGGCTGGACTCCGACTCCAGCTGTGGACGGGCTGGTTCCTCCTTAGGCCTGGCGTGGGCGCCGTCTCCTCCCCGTGTCCTCGGGGGCCGTGCCTCCGAGTATGTCTGTGTCCTGGTCTCCTTCTCTTCTGAGGACACCAGTCAGACCAGGTCAGGGCCACCCACATGGCCTCGCTTGAGCCTGATCACCTCTTGGGAAGCCCTGCTCCCTGATGCAGTCGCACCCCGAGTCCGGGGCTCGGGCTTCAGCGGGATTTAGGGGGACGCGGTTCAGGCGCAACGGCAGCCCCCTCCTTGCCGGGCGTGCACGGTTGGAGGAGAAAGGACGCTCTCGTCCCCAGGTAGGTGGCCGGGCGTGCTTTGCAGTGAAGCTCAGGGTCCGTGCCAGGTGGAGTCTGAGCCGCTCGTTGAGGGCGTGTCCTGAGCCTTGTAGGTTAGTGGTCTGCCAGCCGCCTTTGGGGAATGAGCCCATCGCTTGCCAGTTTTAAGTATCTAAAACTAACCTCTGTGTTGTCGGCTTGTTCTTAGGTTTTCGATCCAAGTTTTCATAATTTTAAAACCATAGCAAAACACTAAAATTATTGACTTTTTAAGTTAAGAAACTTTCACTGAAGAAACGTGGGGCCTGGTGATTTAAAACCGATGTTGGCGGAATTCCTGCTGCGGCGCAGTGGCATAGGTGGCGTCTTTGAAGCCCTGGGACACAGGTTCGATTCCCGGCCCCACGCAGCAGGTTAAGGATCCGGCACTGCCGCAGCTCGGATCTGATCCCTGGCCCAGGAACTCCACATACCATAGGGTGGCCAAAAGAGGAAAAAATAAAAATAAAGTCAATGTTTGCTCTCCCCAGAGGGTCTCCCGCCAGTGTGCCCGTGCCCAAGAGAAATCGCCTTCTCCGTGGTCCCCCCATTTCTGGGCGGTGGGCCAGGATGGCAGTGGCTTTCCTGTGACACACACCTGTCACCAGCCCTCCGTGGATTTCGGGGACAGAAACCTTTCCCACAATTAAGGTGCCCTGAGAGGATTAATCTGCCGTCGTAGAGGCCCGTGGGAAACGGGATACTATAATCTTGCTGCTGACTGACGTGCCGCGAGGGCCAGCCTGGCTGGGCCGGCGGAGGTGCGGGCCTGGGCTTCTGTCTTCCCGGCCCTTTGTCTCTGCTGTGGGATGGAGACGAAGGGGGCGGTGATTGCCAGGCCGTTGGCAGGGCCCTGAAATAGCTTTTGTGTGGACGGGTTGAGGCTGGCAAGTGCCGGGGCTGAAAGGACGGCAGAGTCAGGATTCTCTCCCCGAGACCTGCCCGCGGGCGCCCTCCCGGCAGGAGCGGGCAGACCCTGGCACGAGCCTGGCGACGACGACGACACGTCCCATGTCGGACGTCCTCCTCTGTCTGCGGTCGGGGTCTGGGACAGGCCTGCCACGCCCGAGGAGGGCAGGGCCTGGTGTCTGCAGCCGGGCTCTGAGGATAGGTTAGGAAGCAGAGTTTCTCTTGACTTTGATTCTTTGGGTGGTTAAGTGCTGGGACAATGAGGCTAAGCTGCTTAGGGTCCCCCAGCTGTGTTCCAAGCCCACAGACAACTGTCGAGCATCCGATGTTAATCCCTCTGCTTGGTCACCCTGGCGCTGCCCCCGAGCGCCGGGCAGGCCAGGCTGGCGTCCTCTTCCTGGCCTCCTCCTTGGTCTCATAACCCCTCACCCTGGCCTCCACACACACGACTCAGGACTCAGGTGCTGAGCCGAGTCCAGGTTGGACGGGCCCCACGTGCTCAGAGGGGCCCCTCCCCGGGACGCAGGGTGAGTGGAGCCGGACGGTCCTGGGCCCTGAGTCCCCCCCGCAGGGAACACGCTCGGCCTCTGAGGGGCTTTGCTGCCGGGCGAGCTGGTCAACCACCAATGAGCGGGCTGCTTTCTCTCCAAGGGATGATACTGTAGAACTTCTCTAGGACTCTCCAGCGTTGGGTTCCTGGGAAAACTGGATGTGAGACCCGGATTCCTGGGTGGGAATTTCCTGGGCGCCTCCTGAGGGCCTCATGGGGCTGGATGGCGGGGGGGGGGGGGGGGGGGGTTGAGTGGCCCCAGCCTCCCGGGGTGGGGGGAGGGCTCTGCGGCAGGAAACCCCCCAGCCCCATGTCCCGAGATGGGCTTTGTCCTGCGCCATCAGCTGGTCACGAGGGGCCTGCTGCAGGGGTGGGAGAGGGCAGGGTTTGGGGCCCTTCCTGGGTGTGCTTGACCCCGGAGGCACCACGCCATGCTTGGATGGCTGCTGGGGTCTGGGGCCTGAGCCCGTGGACGGCCTGACCACTCCCCCTCGGGACACAGTCCTGGTGACGTGGTGGTTCAGCATGTGTGACAGGTCTCTGCATCCCCTCCAGGGCCGCCTGGCTCCTCTGTGCACTGCGTGGCTGCGTCCCCGAGTCCTGGGTCTAGCGTGGGATTCTCCTGTTGCCGTGGATATTTCTAAGACGGAGCTCCAGGGTCTTCAGGCTGCAGGGCCACAGGGGAGGGGGTGCTGCTTCCACCTCCGTCCAGACCCGCCCCCGGCCCTCCCCATCATCGGGCCCCACCAGAGCCAGGCGTTTTCTCTCTCCAGGTCAGGGTTGGAGCCCGTCCTCAGCCTGCAGGGTGCCAGCCCCTTCGACGAGCTGGACGGGGTGGGCAGTGACCATCTCTCCTTGAAGGGGCATTTCAGCATGGCCCTTACGTCTGGCTCCTGGGGTCTGATGGGCTCCATAGGTGGACCTGTGTGGGTTCTGGGGGGAACGTGGAGAATCCACATCCCGTGGGACCCCGGGGCAGAGCGCAGGGCGCCAGCCAGCACAGCAAAGGTGGCCTGTGTCCGTCCCATGTGACCCCTGGCTGCTTCTGGTCCTGCTCTGGTCAGGGGTGGACCTGTCCGGTGTCTGTCCTCACGTTTCTGCTGCCCTCGGGGCCTTCCTGGTGGAGTCACCACATGGGCAGCCCCCGGGCCCCCAGGGACGCACGGTGAGCGAGGTGGAGGGCTGGTGGGGGTGGCTACCCTCTTCCTCCGGGGCGGCTTCCAGGAGGACGTCTCTGATTTGTGAGTTTTGAGGTGTCCCCGAGCCCTCTCCCCCTGAAGAGAGGGGACCAGGTCCCTTCCCAGGTGCACACCCGGGTCCCTTCCCAGGTGCACACGGAGGAGCGGGAGGTTGGCGTCCAGGGTCTAGGGCGCAGAGTCCCAGGGCGAGGACGCCCTCCCCGCCGGCTCCCGCGGGCCCGACGCTGCTCTGGGTCCCGCCTGTCGGTGCTGCTCCGGTCCTGGTTCTTCCGACCGTCAGGACACACTCCTCTCCCTGCAGTCCCGTCACCCCAGCGTTCGACGGTCCATTTGAAGGGTCTGAAGGTCTCATTACCGCGTGCATCGGATTTTGTGAGGAAACTCTCGTGAAGACCGCAGAGGCGTAAAGCTGTTCCAGCATCGAGGCTGCCCACGGTTATACAGCCTGTTACAGGGGCCTAGGAAAGGCTGCTGCAGCAGGCTCAGGGCAGAAGTGGTCCGAGGGGATTCAGGAAAACCTGGGTGGCCCCTTCGAGCTGTTAATTAGCGTGGGCCTCCCACTCCGGTGTGTGCAGGGCAGCAGGGGACATGGGTGGGCTTGTGGCAAACTGCACAGAAGCCACGAGGAGGAGCCAGTGCGCCCCCTCTCCTCTTCACTGCCACGCAGGGTCGCCCTCCACGCCGGCAGCAGATTCTGCTTCCAATGGCTCAGAGCCCCGTGTCACAGGCCAGGAGGACATGGGAGGGGTAAGGCTGACCCCTGGGGGTGGCAGCCCTGTCACGGGAGCCACGGCCCTTCCTTGGCCTAATAACAACGTCTTCCAGTCAGTCTCTGGCTCATCTTTTACCCCCTCTGGCTCTCCCAGCGTACGCGCGCCATCCACTGCTGGCGTTTCCCACCTGAGGCCACGTGGACGTCCTTGGCCAGAGGTTAGCCTGGGCCTTCTCTGGTTTTAGGTCCTGGCAAGCCCCTTTGCAAGCATGCTGCTGCCTTTGCGATTGGTCTAGTCTTGCAGACCCATCGTAGTGATTTCCTGCTGCCACGGACTCTGTAGAGAGCAGGGCTCCTGAGCGACAAGAGAGCCGTTGTGGATGTGAACTTGAACTCTTGGGAATTACCCGAGAGAAGGAAGTGTCATGCAATTTTATACGTGACGCGGCGACACCCATGTAAAGCCAGGCGGTTTTGTTTGAAAGACTGTACATATAATAACGCAGTTAAATCTGTCAGCTCGTGCCTAGGATTTCTGTTCAGAAATGCAGCTATTTAACCCAGTGGGAGAGTTCCCTAGAGAATGTGGGACTTGGAGCGGCCTCTTGAACAAGGCTGAGTGCCAGGTGTGGGGCAGCAGAGGGTTCCAGGCGGGGGGCCGAGCAGGGAGCAGGGTGAGCGTTTGGGGACCAACCTTCTGTCCTGGGCCTGGCTTTCCTGCACGTGGACAAAGCAGAGCAGGCAGAGTGTCCGTCTCCTGCTCAGGACAGCTGTTCTATCACTGTGTGATGCCCATGGCATCCAGGGTGGCACATGGCCTGTACAATTCGCCGCAGCCGCTCCGTGGGCTCGCACAGGAGAGCCGTACAGGGAAGTGGAGCAGAGAGGGGCCCGCAGGGGAGGGGAGGGCCCCTGAGTCACGTGGGTGGCCCTCGCTTGGGGAGGATCAGCCCCTGGCAGTGCCAGGGGCCTGACCCCCAGGCATGGAGATGGCGCTCTCTGCGCGGGAGGCGACAGGCCCTCTGAGAGCGTCTCATCCATGGCTTGGCTTGGACGTGGCCTCCGTGTGCGCTAGGTCACACCCTTGGCGCCTGAGCAGCAGGCAGGTTGCTGCGGGTCCTGGCAGAAGGCACACCTTCTCTCTTTTGGTCCCGGAGGGCCTGAGCCCGTGTTTCCACACGGCTCCCGGGAGAAGCTGGAGCTGCGGGTTCCGGGACTGCGTCTGAGCGGTGAGGTTCTGGGCCCCTCGGGGGTGGGAGGCCCCCAAGGCCTGCACCTGCTGGGCCAGTGCCCCCGCTGCCTGGGAGGGATGGACCTGGCTGGCCTTGGCCTGTGCTCGCGGCTGTGCCAGCTCACCTGCCGCAGTTCCCCTGAAGGAGACCTGGGGAGAGGGTTGGAGCACAGACGGGGTGTCAGAAAACAGGCTTTTCCTTCACTCGGCCTTCTCCGATCAGTCTTAGTCCTGCCCCTAAGGAGCCCCGAGGCGGCTCCCCAGAACCTTCCCTGCCGCCGCCTGTTTTGGGTGCGGCTGCCTCACCTCTGCCAGCCCCTGCTCCTCGCTCCACCGGCCTCAGTGCCCTGCGTCCCCCCCGGAAGTGGGGCCTTACTGTCCTGCCCTGGGGAGTGGCTGGGGGCTCCTCCTGTCCTTGGTGTGGCTTAGGCGCTTGTGTCATTGGGTGCCTGCCTTTTCAGACCTCGGGCCGCTGCCCCTTCTCTGTCCAGGGGTCACCACACACTGTGGGACCAACGCAGTGAAGCTATGACATTAACCGCATGGACTGTCAGGACGCGTGACTGCTGTGTGTTGAGTTCTTACTAAGCAGTGGGCACGGAGCCAGGCACTGCCCAAGTGTTGGTTCGTGTAATCTCACGACTGCTCCATGCGCACCAATTATCTTTATTGGACGCTAAGGAAACCTTGACATGGAAAAAAGGTAAAAATTGTATGAGGTTGCACCGCTGATAAATGGAAGAGGGTGGTATCTGTGAATAGGGTCTCTGTCATTGTGTGTGCGCATGTGATCGTGTGTGTGTGCGTGCGCGCGCACGCGCATGTGACCGTGTGTGTGCATGTGTGTGTGTGGGTGTGCGTGTGAGCGTATGTGTGTGCGTGTGACCGTGTGTGCATGTGACCGTGTGTGTGTGCGTGTGTGTGTGTGTGTGCATGTGTGGGCGTGGGGGTGGGGGGGAGGGGTGTGTTCTGGATGTGTTGAGCGGAGGAGAAGGAAGAGCACCCCCTTTCCTGGGGACTGAGGCCCTTTCGTGCAGCCCCCACCCCCCACGATGCATCCTCACCCTCCACGCAGGCTGGGCGGCGGGGTCCCCTCGGGCAGAAGGGCACACTGTTCCCAGGCTGCCCTAAATCCTCACCGTCTGTGTCCACCTGGGATTGGTTCAGGCGACGGGGTGGGACTGAAGTTGGACACGGGCGTCCACTTGCAGGGGATCTGGTTGGACGGCGTATCGACCCACGTGTGAGACCCACCACTGCCTTTGAAAATGATTAAGCTGAAAAGCTCCGTCTGACACTTGCGGCCACGAGTTTGGAGAAGCAGCAGCAACCCCTTTAGCTTCTGGTCTTTCAGCAGAAAGACTAAATCATGTGGGTCATCTGAGCTCACCGCCCCCCCCCCAGCCCCCACCCCAGCCCCGGGCCAGCAAGGGGCCATCAGGGCCAAGAGAACCTTCTTCCTGTGGTCCGAGGCCACCTGGCCAACGGCGCGCTTGCTCAGGAACTGTCGTGACCCAGGCAGTGTGTTCCCAGGCTGTTTACTGGACGGTGATCTGCTCCGGGGTCTCCTCGGGCTGGTTCAGATGCTTCGTATCACTGGTGAGGAACGGAGGCAGCGCAGCGTGAAAATTATAATTTTTTTGAAAACAATAAGCAGCAGAACTTTTCTATGTGTTTTAGCCAATCTCAGGAGGCGTCCAGCCCCAGGTTCACAGGTATCCTCCGTGTGGGTTTTGGAGGTGAAATGGAAAAGGGACTCAGATGTATCCTCGTCCCAAGCGAAGCAAAAACCATGACAAGTCGGGAGGAAGATGGGTTACCTGGTAGGAAAAAATGTCTTGAAGAGTATGAGAGCCTTCCCTTCTTCCCCTGCCAGCCTCAGTTTGAGAGCAGCGCCCCCCCCACCCCCCGCTCTGTCCTCAGGAAGAAGAGCCCCGCTCTGGCGTCAAGGGGGCAGCGGTGCGAAGGAATATGCGTGCGGGACATTGTGTGAGGAAACCACGGCCCCGGTGCTGGGGGAAGCCTCAGGGATGCAGCAGGGTCCGTTTGTGGTTCACCTGACGGCTCCCGCCCACCGCGGACGACCTCCCGCCAACGGCGGGTGGCCCTCAGGGCCTCCCTCGTGTTTCCCTCCTTAGATGCAAGCGGTGGCTGCGGACCTGTTGACGCCTGTGTTTCTGAAAAGGGGCGAGTGTGGGCCGTGGGGCGATGGTGCCTCTTCTTCTTTCTCGCGCTTCTGTTGCAGTAAATACACGGGCTGACGGCGGCCGTGGCTGCTGCCCCTTCTCCTGGTGAACAACGGCGGTGCCCTGCCCACGGTAGGGGCTTGGTAAATACAGGCAGGCAGAGTAGATGGATGCATCAAGACGTGTTTGTTGAAAGGATCCGAGACCCCTGATCAGTGTGTGTGTGTGTGTGTGTGTGTGTGTGTGTGAGTGAGTGAGGAGAGCTTGGCCATGCCCACTCTGCTGTAGGCCTCCTGGTTCATTGCGCAGACCCCAGCAGCAGCCACCCCCCCTGCCCCAGCTCTTCCACCAAGGTCAGCCGTGTCCTTGTAAAAATGAATTTATCTCCATACTATTTATTCTTATCTTTTTTGTTTGTTTGTTTAAAATTTTTGTTCCTAAATCTTAATCTCATCTAGTGAAATGATTGCTCACTTGACATCTAGGGCGTCTTGGACTTTTAATCTTCCTTCTGCTTCCTCTTCTGTGCCTTGCATCTCAGTGGCTTTGGGGTTTCGTTTTTATTTAAATCTCACCCATCACACTGCCTTCTCAATGTTATTTCACACCCCATGTGGGGCTGCTGGCAAGGGCTCTGCATCAGCACGGCACTGAGCTTCTCCACTTGGCATTCGTAAGGATGGTATCCGATACTTTCTTATACAGGAGAAACAAAATCCCATCTCGAGGAGGCTGCTGAGCTGTTGTTGTGTGCGTGAGCTGAGCAGGGAGCCTGCTTCTTGGTTTCTTTGTGTCACCAGTGGTCCGCTCCTTCCCCATCTGCACCCAAGGCCGGTGCTGCCAGAGGTTCCCGCGTGTGGACCTGCTTCTGGTCTCTGCTCCGCTTGTGCGTCGGCCCGCGCGCCGATTCCGCGCCGTCTTGGTTGCTGACAGCAGACAGCGAGTCCCCAGACCTCGTCTGCGGTTTTCCTACGTTAGGCTGTGAATGTGGTAATGACAGTAATAGGGGTTCCCGTGTCTTTAAATGCAAAAGTGACCTTGAAGTCCCTCTGTGTGGACATGGGTTTATTTGCGAATGACTTTGTTGATATTTTTGCATTGTTTAATGTGTGTTTTTGCTCATGTGTAAGGTTGGCTTCTTGTCTTTCTTACATTATCTATGATTTTATTTTATTTTATTTTATTTTATTTTATTTTATTTTATTTTATTTTATTTTATTTTATTTTATTTTTGCTCTTTAGGGCTGCACCCAGGGCATATGGAGGTTCCCAGGCTAGGGGTCGAATCGGAGCTGTAGCCGCCGGCCTACACCACAGCCACAGCAACGTGGGATCTGAGCCACGTCCGCAACCTACACCACAGCTCACGGCAATGCTGGATCCTTAACCCACTGAGCGAGGCCAGGGATTGAACCTGCAACCTCATGGTTCCTAGTCGGATTCGTTTCCACTGCGCCACGACGGGAGCTCCCTTGCCTGTGGTTTTGATGACTGGCCCCATAACATGAGTTGAGAGAATGTTTATTCTTTCTTCATCCTCTGGAATGGTTGTATGACGGCATTATGCAATGATTGCTGGAACTCATCCTTCAAACGATCCGTATTTTCTTCATAGATGGATTGTAAATATTGATTCAAGGCATTTAATGATTAGGTTTGGGGATCATTCAGTCCTATTGGTGTCAGTTGGATAATTTGTTTTATGTAGCACTTTGTTATCTTCATGTTTTTTCCAAATTTTTTGGCCTAGGCATGTTCTAGTACGCTGCTGTTTAAAGTTTTGTGTGTATACATAATGAAGTACTTTTTCTTTTATGCTATGTGCATTTGATTTTATTCTTTTTACTTTTATATTCCAGGAGATTGGTTAATCTGATTAATCTCTTTCAAAGAACCAAATCTGGGCTTTGTTATCCATTCTCCCATACTTTTATTTGCAAGGCCATTGCATTTTGTTCATTACTGTTTTCTTTCTTTTGCTTTGTTGGCTTTATTCTAATATTTTTGCAATTTGTCAATTTCCCTTTCTTTTCTAATATAATTTAAGACTATCAGTTTGCCTCTTATCATGACTCCGGCTGCATCTCACACTTATTGCTACTTGGTATTTTTATGAAGTATTTCCTGATTTCCATTATGGTAATTGTTTTGGTCCATGAAGATTTTTTTCTTCTTCCAGTTATGTTGAGATATAATTGACATGCAGCACTGTTTAAAGTTTGGGGGTGTACAGTATAATGATTTGATATCATTAAGTGATCATGAGGTTTTTCAAGGTGGTTTTTTTAATTACTTCACAAATACGTGCATTTAAAAAAATCTTTGTTATTGGTTTTGAACTCGACATAATTATTGGATCTGAAATGCTGTACAAGGAGTATTCAGATTTCAGAAATGTCGAAATGTGGAAAAATGGCAGCAACAATTGTAAGACGCATCCCAACTTAGAGATACTAGAAACTGAAGAAGAAAAGTGTGTCTTAGAAGCTACATAATTTTATTGTACTCAGAAACTCTGTGGTTGTGTTACGATAACTTATTCAAATGTGGTGTAATTCATTTTATTTCCTAGTATGTGGTCAATGTTTGTAAGTGTTTCTGGCATGCCAAAAAAACATTTAATTCTCTATTTTTATGTATTGCTATTACATCAGCCTCTTTCCTAATAGTAATCAAATATTTTATATCCTGAATGAATTTCATCTACTCGGTCTGTTGGTTAGTTGCAGAATATGTTTTAAACATCCATTCCTATGACGCTACATTTACCGATTTCTCCTGTTTCTATTTTTGTTTTATATATCCTGAAACGGTGTCATTAGGAACGAAAATGCTTGGAAGCGTTATATTTTCCTGTTGAGTTGAGCCTTTAAGCCCTTTATCAATAGGTAGTAATATTTTTTAAGTCACTAGTAATGCCTTTTGCCTTAATTTTTTTTACTTGTCCCAATACATCGATACCAATTTTTTTTTTATTTGTTTGGAACATTAAAAAAAAAAAAAAAACCTTTCACTAATGTATGCTCTTGTAATTTAGATGCACCTCTTATACACAATATATAGCTGGGATTTTAAAAATTTGGCGTGAGCATCGTTAACCTTTGATTGGAAAGTTTCCTCACTGTTGTGATCACTGACATGTTTGGATTCCTTTCTCCTGCTTTACTTGATGTTTTCCATTTGTTCTGCCTTTCTCGGGTTTCTTTTTTTCTTTCTGTTCCTATCTTCTTTAAAATTAATTTTTTCTTCCTTCCCATCTTATTCTCCAACTCAATTTGAAAGTCATATGTTCTATTTATATGATATGTCAATTACTGTAAAATATGAATAATCCACAAGCCATTTGACTTGACAGAGTCTACAGCTAATATTTGCCCTCTTTACAAATGATGCAAGAAACTTAGAGCGCCGTTATTACAAATTACATGTTGCCGTTGTTCTGTTTCTTAGTTCTATCTTATTTTTAACCACACAAATTATATGTTGTTATTTTCCACAGCTAATGTTTGTTTAGACTTATCTACATATTTACTATTTTCTTTGATAAACATTCCTTGTATCTCAGATCTTTTTTTTCTGGGCTCTTTCTCTCTCTTCCTAGAGTTCTCTCCATAAAAGTGCCTCTAACAAAGGTCAATCGTGCAATTTTTGAAATGTCTTTAATCATCAGGTTTGAAAAATACATTGAACTGATTTTCATAATTTCAAGTCACATCATGTTTCCCCAGCATTTTAGATCTTATGCCACTGTCTCCTGGCCTCCCTGTTACTATTGAGAAATCAGTTGTTGTTCTAACTCTTGTTCCACTTGAGGGAACTTATTTTCCCCCCCCCATTTGAAAGGCCTGTCTTTGTCATCTTGTTTGTCAGTGTCACTAGGATATGTCTAAGGATGAACTGTTTTTAATTACCCTTCCTGGGACTTATGAACATCCGAAATATGAAGAGTTGTGTCTTTGGAAAATATTGGAAAAACTTCAACCACTATTTTTTCAAATACCTTCTTTCTTTCATTCTATTTTCCTTCTAGAATTCTGACCAGAAACCTATTTTATTTTCTCATATTATGCAGCACCTCTAACATTCTATCTTTCCCTTCAGTTTCCTTCCTCTGCTCCGTTTTGGGTAAGTTTTTGACAATCGAGTCTTATCTTCCAATCACATTATTCCTTCTTTAGCTGTATCTAGTCTTCTGGGTAACCCTTGTATTAGAGTTGCTGTTTTTAATTATTAGATTTTTCAAAAGTTTGATTCTCAGGTCGCCATTCTGCATGTGGTCCAGACAGCGCTTACCTTTCGTTAGCGCCCTTCACCCATTGTTCAATTCGCCATCGCGTGTGAACGACATTCTAGGAAGAATAGAACAGCTGTTTGATACCCTTGCTCTTTCCTTGAGCCTCGACTGGTTTAGAGTCAGCCCTCAATTAAATACAGCTGCTGTGGTGGTTGTTATTGGGTCCTTTTGGAAACCCCTGTGATTGTCATAATTCCTACAGTGGTCTTAGGGACAAGGACGCAGGACCGGTGGTGCTCGGCATCTTAATACATATGCGATGTCTTGCATTTCACATATCTCAGAGTGCAAGCTGCACGAGCATTTAAAACTCGTCTGACACTGATGGAGGTCGGAGCCAGCACGACGGAGAACTTAAATCTAAACGACTCACCTGGGGAGGGAAAGCAGTAGGATGTGACACACCGTGATTAAGACATCAAATGAATTATCATGAAATCCCAGGGCACGTCCAGGTCCTTGGGGACCGTGCAGGAAGAAGGCTGGAAATCTCAGCTTTGATGCCCTCGTGACGGGCGGGACCCTGCTGACTCGACGCTGTTTGAGCACCTGTGCAAACCTCCCTGTGCATCCCTCTGGGCTGGCCTGGATGCTGGTCAAGGTGGGGTTTAGGCACATGAGGTGGGGACCATGCCCTGTGGGTCCAGAATCAACCTGAGTCTCAGGAGGCGAGGAGCTCGACCTGTTCACGGCTGACCCCTGGCCCAGCCAGGCCCGGCCCAGCGTGACCCCAGGCTGTGTCTGCTGAGTGCCAGCTTCCCAGGATGGGTTCTGACGGGAGCAGGAAGGCGAGCAGGACTGTGATGGGAAGGCTTGAAGCCGGAGGGAATTGGAGATCAAATCGAGCTGAGTCCTGCTGCCCCGAAGGAAGCAGAGTTCCGCCTCCCCCAAGAACACGTGCTCCCTGGAGGGAAACGGGCTCATCACCCGAGTGCTCCAGGGTGAGGGGGGCCTGGGAGCGTCCCCGCGGGCCCAGGCAGTCTTCAGTCTGCCTGGCGACATCCAACACCGCCTCCCGGCCAGGGCTGCCAGGGCACAGGGGTGCAGTGCTTGATGAGTTGGTGCTGGTGTTAAAAGCGGGGAGACAGCGCCATGGGGAGCTCCTCCGATGGGCCAGCAGCCAGACTCCAAGGACAGGTCTGAGGTCATGTAAGCCTTGAGTATAATAAACAAAAATAAAATCAATAGTAAGTTGCTTATTGGGGGATAACAGCCTCCACAACCACCACGTGTGACGCAGATAAATGTTTAAAATCTTCAAAAGTGTCTAAAGCAATTTGTGTCCTTTTTAAACCAAGAGGAAAAATTACTTGTGAAGTAAGCATGTTAAATGATAGAAGCGTAAAATATAATCAATTATGCAGCCACAAACCAAAGGTATTAAAAATATCTCAATAGGTGGGAAGTGTGTAATCGAGAATTCCAACCTGGGGGGGATGCCTCGTTTCCACGGAACAAATGGTGAAGGAATTGAAATAGCATTTACACAGAAATAAAAACACTTAAAATGCGACATCAAACCATGAGAGAGGGATTGCTTTCAACTCACGGAGCTAGCAAACGTGGAAAAGATAAATAGGCCCGTGCGAGTGTGGGTTAGACAAGCCCCGCAGAAGCACGGCGGGTGGCAGCGCGACGGCAGGAACCTCAGCTGCGGAGCCAGCATGAAAAGAGCCCTCGGAGCCGGGCTCTGGGGACAGGGCTCGGGGGAACCACGGCGGCCAGGAGGCTCACCGGGTATCAGAGCTGTTCCCCTCTGTCGCCCGGAGAGGCTGCAGGAAGCTCAGCGCCGCCCAGGCGACGGCGCCAGCACGAGGTCCGAGGTGGCCTGACGCCCGCGTCCAAGAGGCTCTGGCCCACCGCTTGCTTCGTCCCCTGTGCCCGAAGCGTGCTGTGGCCTCCCTTCCTGAGCACCGGCCCCCGACACGAACCGTGGGTCACAGAGCCTTCTGGAACAAGACAGGCCCTGGGTGACTTGGACATTTCCCAGGGATGCAAGTAGCCAGGCAGCAGGAGCCCAGGGTGTCCACGGCCGGCCCGAGACGAAGCTCAGAGGAAAGAGGGCTTCTGAGCAGACCCCGGGTTTGGATTCTCAACAGGACTGACTCGACAGACTGCGTCCTGGGCCCCAGATCTCTCACCGGAGGTGCTTCCTCATCGTTTGTTTTCTTGAAAATTATTTTGAATGTGATTCCTCCAGTTGAAAAAGTAAATGCATGCTCATTATAGGAAAAGTGAATTTTTATAAGATGGAGATTGACGTGTATGAGAAAGTTTATCTCCTGCATTTTCGCTTAACATTGCATCATGAGAGTTTTTCCATCTCAAGAAGCGCTTTTCTAAAATGCTTTTTGAATATTACCCAGCGGTCCTGCATACGTGCATACTGATTTAAGTGGACCTATTTTAAAGTGTTTCCTCTTAATGTTCGTTTAGGTTTTTATTCCCCAAGTTCGATGTAAAAAATTACAGTGTAAGTCCTTGGTCAAAGTCTCAGAGTTTATTTCGGATTATTTCCTTAGGGGACAAATCATGATGCACAGCTGCTGATTCAGCAGAGGGTAAACATTTACAAGGCACCTGAGATGCTGAAAATCTTCAGCCCAGAAATTTCACACGGATGGACACGCCCATCAGTAAGGGATGAGAATGACTCCCGAGTCCTAGCTGCACTGGACAAGCTGAGTGTTGTTGTTTGTTTGTTTTTTAAATCGTTGCCATTTTGGCCAGTAAAAGTGGTATCTGGTTTTAAATTGTATTCTTTTGGTCATTAGTGAGGATAAAGGATTTTCCTAGGGTGACTGGATGTTTATTGTCTGCCTTTCTGCATTGCTTATTTCTATCTGGTCTGTTCTTCTGTGGAGATACTTTTTTTTTATTGATTCCAAGTGCTCTTTACATATTGAGGTATTTTAAGAGCCTTTTGGGGATTGTACATGTTCTGAATATTCTCGCCAATCTGTCATTTGTCCTTGTGCATTTTTAACAGCAAAAGATACGTGGATTTTAGGTTGTCAAATCTATCAGAATTATCCTTAGCATTTCTATTTCGTTGCTATGCTTACAAGATCTGTCTTCACATCATCGAACGATGCATATGGACATTCTCTTTCTTTGGTCCTTTTCTGGCTTGGTCGTGACAGTGATCCTGTGGTGTATTTAGATGCGCGACGGGAGTCCAAGTGTCATGTTTTATTTACTTCTTACTTAGAGTTAAGCCATTATTTCCGAAGAATTTATTATTTATTTATTTAGTCTTTTTAGGGCCACACCCAAGGCATATGGAGGTTCCCAGGCTAGGGGTCCAATCCGAGTTACAGCTGATGGCCTACACCACATCTCACAGCAAACCCGGATCCTTAACCCATTGTGCAAGGCCAGGGATCAAACCTGCGTCCTCATGGATGTTGGTCAGATCATTCCCGCTGCACCGAAACGGGAGCTCCCAAATCAAGCATTCCTTATTCTCAGCATTTTCTTTTACATTTCTCTGTCTCTAAAGAAATTATGTATTTTTACCTCTACCAGCTTGAAAAACATAAACTTAGATTTTTTTTTTGTCTTTACTGGTTATCTTAGTGTTTTTACAACCTGAGTTTGGTCATCATCCTCTAATTATCAATGTCCAGAATGAACTCTCAGCTGTGAAAGGTTGGGAAGGATCGTTCTTCCTGCCACAAATAATTTCTAAACACTTTAAATGTAGTCTGGGGTTTTTCAAAGCCAGATGGTAATGATAAAGAAGACGGTTGTAATACTTTGTTTTCCAAGAGTACTTTGATTTTTACTTTAATTTCAGAATCGTGTTTGCAGTTATATGGATTGAATTCCCTGGTTACATCGGGAGGTCCCCAACTGACCTGTGTCCCTGTCTCCCTTCCGTTCCCTGTGTCCTGCACACTTTGTTCCCAGAGACTGGGAGGGTGCATTTCTTTTGGAGTTCTTGCATCTGAGAATGCGGCTTTGCTGCCTTTTGGCCCATGAAGTCGTCCTGCGTGGGGTGGGCCTTCTCACTTCCCCCAGGTACCCTCGGAACGTGGCGTCCCTGTCCTTTGGGGCCACCCGGCCACAGGGATGAAGCCAGGACAGCTTCCGCTTTGCTGATTTGTCTGTATTTTTACCCTTGACCCCTGCACGTCGTGCAATTGTTTACGCTCTGCCTGAAACGTGACCCCGAGTGCACGTTTAGAGGTGTCTCTGACTTGTCCTCCAGCGCCGCACGAGCCTGTGGGCACTTTCCGTTCCTGGGGAGTGTTCTCTGCGTTTTAATTGCTCAGGGACGTCATGCTGTCTCTCTGCAGGGCCCTTCGGGGGTTCGCCCTGCACTGGGGAGGGCAGTGCGGGCGCGTCTTCCTCCCCAGGAGCGAGGTCTCGTCTGGGCCGCGGGGCTCGGTCTTGCTCTGCTGAGGATTTCAGGGCTGCTGCTCCGTCTTTGTCACCGAGCGCCCCTCCTCCGTGTCCCCACCCCGCCCTTGAGTTCCGCTCGATTCTTCCTGGGCTCCGCTGGGCTCTGGATCTGCACGCCGTCCCCGTCCCCTGAACCCGCGGGTGTGTGTGCCTCGTGCGTGGTCACGGAGCACAGAGCCAGCTTGTCGGGACTCGTGGGTTTTGCCCCAGCAACTGCCTTGCTGTCCTGGGCAGACGGCGTCGGGTGCCTACCTCATCCTCTTCTTGTTGCTCATTTGGTGGAGGGGGAGACGAGGGGCTCGTGGCCCTCTTCCTGTCCCCCTGTGACCGTCCGGGCACCCTCCCTGTTGGGGCTGGCAGACAGCTGGCGGGTGTAGCCTTTTGTGGGCTGCGGAATGCTGACCTGCTCTTCCTCTAAATGCACAACTTTTAAGACGAGTCACTTTTTTTTTTTTTTGGTCTTTTTGTCTTTTTAGGGCTGCACCCGCAGCACATGGAGGTTCCCAGGCTAGGGGTCCAATCGGAGCTGTCGCCGCCGGCCTATGCCACGGCCACGGCAACCCGGGATCCAAGCTGCGTCTGCAACCTACACCACAGCTCAGGCAACGCCAGATCCTTAACCCCCGGAGCAAGGCCAGGGATCGAACTTTCAACCTCATGGTTCCTAGTCGGATTTGTTAACCACTGAGCCACAGCAGGAACTCCTGTTCGCTTGTTTTTGAGGGGTGTTTACCGCCTGCCTGGCACCGTTTTTCACTCGTAGACTCACTGAATTCTCACCCAACCCCATCTTGGTGGATGGACCACTTCTTACCGTTGTGCGCTCACCCTGAGTTCCCGCTCCTCCTCAGCTGTGCATTTGGAGATAGAGGCTTCTGGGTCGAGTGTGAGAACAAGTTCCCTGAAGGGCCCAGTGGCCCCACACCTGGGGGTGCAGGTGGGTGGGTGGGTCGCTCTCCTCGGCCGTGAGAGTTCCCTCCAGGACGGCGGTGAGCCACCAGCAGCCACTGCCAGCCGGTCACGAGCAGCCGGCCTGCCACCCAGCCACCCGCGTGCTGGAAAGTCATCCGTCCTTCTCAGCCGCTGAGTTTTGGGGATGGCTTCTTATGGAGCAAAGCAGACGCGGTGGTGTTGACTCTGAGGGTGGAGCATGCAAATGAGCTGATGACCTTGACCCCCCAGCATCCCCAGATGGTGGGGAGACCACACGCCGACTTTCCGGTGGCTGCCCTCCTGCTGGTGCCAGAGGCGCCCAGCTCCGACAGCAGCACCCCTGGACCAGACGCATGGGCTTTGTGGGAATGTGTCTCCACTTGCCTCGGGGTGACGTGGGCTGAGGTGGCCTTGGGGCTGCTGCTGACAGGATGGGGGAGCACTCTGCAAAGGACAGCGACCAGGAGGCTGGGGGAGGCGCCCACCGCTAGAGGTGTCAGCACATCCTCGCCCCCCCAGGCAAGGACCGGATGCCGCGTGTACAGGTGAGCAGCACCTCCGCCTGACTCGTGCCCCCCCCCCCCCCCCCGCGTGGGGCCCATCAGCCCCGCCCGCGTGGGTTCAGGCAGGTCCCGGGGGAGATGGCGGTTCTCCACTCAGAAGTAATTCACGCCTTTAAAGCCAGTTAATGAGCTGATGAGATTAGCAGTGGCTGCGAGGGACACGACCGTTCACCTCCATCCGCAGGCTCTTCGGAAGCGCCTGCAGCTCCGAGGCCGGGCGCTCAGCTCCGAGGCCCTGGAGGAGCTCGGGCCTTATTAGGGGAGTTAATTTGTTCTGCTCAGTTAGTCCCTTTGTCAGGAAAAGGTAGATAAATATGTGCAAGTTGAAAGTGAACCCGAGCCTGGGTGTGCAGGCGCAGAGCAGTTCAGGTTTGGAGCCACGGCTGCTCCTGACTCTGGAGCCCAGAGCTTGAGAAGCATCCAGGGCCACGGAGGAGCCGAATGAACAGGTCAGAGGGCAGAGGGCAAATGGGAAACTACTCGCCCCTGAGGCTCCAGGGGGAGGGGGAGCCAGACCCAGCTGGCCAGGCGGAGGCCACCGGGAAGGGCACACTCTGGAGCGCGGGTGCTGCCGGGGCTCAGCCAGGCCCCGGGAGCCGCGAGCTCAAGACCGGATCTTTCTCTCTCCCGCGCCGTTGGGCTCTGGTTGGAGCCGGCCTGTTCCAGGGGGAACTAGAGCCACGACGATGCCTGGCCGGAGTTCATTGGGTATGGCGCCCGGCTATGTCCGCAGGGCCCCCAGGGCACCGGCATGTAGGGTGAGGGCCCAGGGCTCCTCCGAGGGCAGGCGCCAGGGCCGAGGGCCACCGGGCAGCTAGGAAGTCACTCAGATTGCGAAGGATCGTTGACTTTGGAAAACCCTGCCCTCCCAGGCTGCTGCACAGGGGCAGTGGCCTCTCCCCACCCCCATCACCCCGGCCAGAGGCCTGCCCCTCTCGCTGTGTCCGAGGGGGCAGCGGGGCTGGTCCTGAGGGGCGGGCCAGCTTCCACGTGCTGCTGTCTTGTCACTGTTCCTTCCTGTACCTGTTTCCCAGGATGCCCGTGACAACGCACCGGTAACGGGGTCCCCCAGCAGGAGGCTGCTCTCGCTCACGCGGGAGCCTGGACCGGTGTGTCGGCAGGGCCCCCGGAACACGTCCTTGCTTCCTCCAGCTGCTGTGTCCTTGGCTCCATCTCTGCCTCGGTGTCACACGGCCTCTCTCCGTGTCTCTCTCCTCTGATTATTAGGGCAGCGGTCCTAGCGGACTAGGCGCCCACCCCTCCTGTGTGATAGCGTCACAACTAGTCGCACATGCAAGGGCCATTTCCAAACAAGCGCACACTCACGGCATCCGGGGAGGGCATGACCTGGGGACGCTAACCAAGCCAGGACCTCATTCTGTGTGCTCCCCAGGCTGCTGCTCTAGGCCAGGGAGCCCATGGGACCGTTCCCTGGGACTGGCTGTCGGTGTGTGACAAAGGCTAGGGTGGGTGGTGATGCAGTTTGCAGAGGGATAAGATGAGGGTACACCCTCACTCTGCCTCCTCCCTCCCCAACCCTGCTGGTTCCACCCCCAGCCCACTGTGCTCGGCGGCTCTCCTGACGCCTCCAGTGCCTCAGCTGCAAGCCCCTCCTCTCACGGCACATTGTCCCAATTCCACTCTGGCCGTAACGTGTGGGTCAGTGGAAGCACTAACTGGACGCAGTATTTTTGATCGACCAGAATTTTCTGCGGAGATGAACCAACTGTTTAGGGCAGGGAGCATGTTGCTGGGGAGAAAGGAACACCCAGGCTCCGCATCTCATGTAGGCAATAGCTGGGCCCCAAGTTTGCAGTAAGAGTAACCAAGGCAACTAAATTGCTAAGCCAGAGAAAGCCCCACATGTCAGCTGTGACGCTGCGACAGCGCACTCCTGCTGGGGCAGCTCTGCAGGCGGCGCGCCCAGGACCCCAGCCCCTCCTGGCTTGGGCTCCGCTTCAGACACTCAGCCCCTTGGTGCTTTCAGATGTGCCGGATATTTTGTCATTTTCGTCCTTGGAGGATCTCTTCCTGAGGCTCTAGCCTCTCCTAATTGGGACTTGTTTCCAGCTTCTCCTGAGGCCCGGGGCCCCAGGGCTCCCACCGCCTCACCCTCTGGAGGCCCCTTCGCCTGCCTTTCCTGCTGCATCCCCTGTTTCCCGGACGGCGTGTCTCCTCTCCTGATTCCCTCTCTCTTTGTGCTGGAGCACTTCCTTCGGTAGATTTTTGGTGACGTGTACGCGAGAGGGAGGCTCTTTCGACCTGCACGTCTGCAGATAATCGTTACCTACCCTCGTTTTTGACTTGAGATGTTGGCCTGCAGGAGGCGTCTGGGCTGGAGGTCGCCTCTCTGGGATTCCGGAGGTGCGCCGCTGCCGCGGTCCAGTTCGCTCCGACGCGGGTGTCGCCGCTCGTCCCGCCTGGAGCGGCGTCCACAACGCTCCCCAGGATGCGGGTCTTTCTCCTCCGTTGTCCTGGGTGCGTGTGGGCTGCTGCAGTTTGGAAACTCACGTCCCGGAAGCCTGCGGGATGCTTTCTCGGTGATTTCGCCTCTGTCTGCTCTTCCAGAAACGCCCACTGTTTGGACAGCGCCCCCCCGACCAGTGCTTTAATGTCCTGCTCTTTCTGTTGCTCTGTTTTCACTCTCCTTTCTGGGAGGCGTGTGGCGTTTCATAACCTGGTCTTGCTTCTTACTCTGACTTCATGTATTTATTTAATGGCAGTTTTGTGCTCAGACCGATTCCTTTGTACAGCCCCCGGCCCTTCGTCTTCGGTGGGATGTCATCTCTTATCTCGCGAAAGACCTTCATGTTTCTGTAGCGGTGGCTCCTTCTTGCACGTTCTCTGCTTTGTGGAAATGAACATGTTCCTGCTTGTTGATGCTTTTAATCTCTGTTTCACATCAGAGCCCTTGCTCCAGTGTCCGATGGTCCTTGGTTCTGGCTCAGAGTTCAGAAGGAGGGACCAAAGGCCCAGTGGAGGTCCTGGCACGTGGGGGGTGGGGTTGATGACTGAGGGATTCCGTGTGGCGAGGGGACTATGCCTTTAAGTCAGAAAACGTCACTATTTGTACCTTCAGCTCTTTTTTCTTTGCCGATCGGGACCAGGCAGCCCAGCCTCCTGTCTGGACCATAACAGGCCCGCCGCGGCTCTGAGACCCTGACAGGGAGGAAACTGGAGGTGCCACGTGTGCCCCTCCGCTCCTGGGCGCCCTCCTGCTTTGCTCCTTCAGGAGGGTAACTCGCAGTCTCCCCGGCAGCCCGCCTGTGTTAGGAACAGGGGGTTTCTGACCGCTTCTAAGGGAGACTTTTAATCAATCTGCCTATTTTATGCCCCTTGGATTCATGGCTTTCAAAGGTCCGTGGAGGGGGCAGTTGCTGAGTCCCTGGGGGGTCCTGTCCTGCACCCTGGTGCTGGCTGGGGGGCGGCTCTCCCAGCTCTCCCATCATTTCCAGGCGTCCCTCTGTTTTCAGCTCGCAGACCCCTGTCACTGCTCTCCCCTCCCCTTCCGCCCTTGCCCTCTGGGTCTAGAAGCCATCCCGACTCTCTTCTGGGGGGATTTTGGGCGTGACTCAGTCTGCCATCCTCACGGGGGGAAGCATAAGCCCACCTCCCCTCGGCACCTCCCTGAATCTCCATCTACCCACCTGGCACAGTGGGTCACCCCGCCTTTGTCTGGGTCCCCCTGCCGCCTTAGTTGTACTGCCCAGGTTGTGTCTCCCACTGGACCAAGTGTCCCCTGAAAGCAGGGCCTGGGGCTCGGGTTACTCGTCTGCAGCCGCAACCTCGGTGCCTGGCGTTCAGTCACTCAGATCAAATGTCTGCAGAAGCATGTGCAGGACGTGACCGTCGGGAGCTCAGGGACAGGCCAGGCGTGGCTCAGGGTGCAGTGGAAACGACCTGAGACACGCAGTTCAAGCAGCCGTGTGTGTGTGTGTGTGTGTGTGTGTGAGACTGTACTGTATGCATCATCTAAACCATATGCATATGAAAATGGGTAACACTCAATAAAATTTGTGTAACGAGTGATATATTCTTTCAAAATATTTCCAAAAGCATGAGGAGCTAATATGTGCAACCTTTGCTCTACTGTCATATTTATTAAGGTGATACCAGCCTATTAAAAGCGAAAGGATTTTTTTTCCTGAGTCTGAAGTGTGTGTGTGTGTGTGTGTGTGTGAGAGAGAGAGAGAGAGAGAGAGAGAGAGAGAGAGAGAAATACATGTGTATTTGCTCATTAATTCACTGGCCTCACAGGCAGCCAGAGCAGTGGGGAGGCAGATTCGTCTCGCCGAGGTTATTTCTCTATTTTTTAACTTGTGAGCTACGTATGAATCATGTCTGATTCACCCTCTCCCCCCATTATGCCCAGGAGTTGCTCAGAGTGCCCGGCACACAGAAAAGACTTATTGGATGTTTCCTAAGTGGACAGATGGCTGAGTGCGTGATGGGCAGGTGGGTGGGTGATGGAGGAGTGGGCAGAAGCCTTTGGATTTGAACTCATGATCTCAGAGTGTGGACAGCTTTCTGAGCGGCACGATGTGCTGGAGACCACGCGGGAAAACTGAATGCCCGGGTCAAGGCCTGACCGTTGGGCTTATATCCTTTGCGCTGCGTCTCTTCTCAGCGATGCTGAGACCTTGGCACCCGTGACTGATGACCGTTGCCCATCTGTCCTGCCAGAGTAGGCAGGTGGTCCACGTCCTTTCTGTGCCACCCGTGTTTCTCCACATCGGACCCAAGGACACAAAATGGGGAAAGGGACCAATGCCCCTTTCATCCTAAGGTGCCGGAGTTAATCAGCAGGGAAATGCTTCAGAAAA
This sequence comes from Phacochoerus africanus, assembly GCF_016906955.1. Taxonomy (NCBI): domain Eukaryota; kingdom Metazoa; phylum Chordata; class Mammalia; order Artiodactyla; family Suidae; genus Phacochoerus; species Phacochoerus africanus. The sequence continues at coordinate 77,407,580 of NC_062556.1, forward strand.
GCAGAATCGTGTTGATTACCCATCTGTATTCTAGTCTTTATTTTATGTCCTATGCTTTCAGTTTAGTTTTGCTCCAAAATTCCTCTTTCTTTAAAAAAAAAAAAAGGGGGATCATGAGAAACCCTAGGCAATTTTGAGTGTTTATTTATTTTAAAAATGTTTTGCATCCTTTTATTTTATTCTACTTTATTTATTTACTTATATATTTATTTTTATGGCCACACCCTCAGCATATAGAAGTTTCTGAGTCAGAGAGTGAATCCGAGCTGCAGCTGCAACCTGCTAAGCTGTGGCAACGCCAGAACCTTTAACCCACTGTGCCAGGCCAGGGATTGAACCTGTGCCTCTGCAGCAACTCAAGCTGCTGCTGTTGGATTCTTAACCCACTGTGCCACCATAGGAACTCCCTTGAGTGTACGAATTGTCCCTGTTTAGTCCCTGGCAGGGGAACGAGGGTGAGAAGCTTTATGTTTTTCTTCCTTTGGATCTGGACCGGTGCTGCTTCTCGGTGCCTCCTCTCGATGCCTCTTCTAGGTGCTGCTTCTTGATGCTTCTTCTCAGTGCTTCTTCTCAGCCTGGGTGGTGTTTCCCCAGGGGCACTTTGGCATATTTGGGAACATTTTTGACCTCACGGCTGGGAGGGAAGCCCTGGCCTCCGGTGGGCGCAGACCAAGGATGTCAGCCCACAGGACAGCTCCACGCAGCCAAGAATGATGTGGTCTGAACACCCACGGTGAGAAGCCCAGGTCTCGAGGCAATGGGAACAGCAAGGGACATCCGGGCTCCTGAGTCACTGGGAAGGAAGGTGTTGGTGACAGTTCCGCACAGAGAGAGCACCTCTCTCGTAAGACCCCCAAAGCAGGCACCGCCTTTCCCCAGGTGAATGAAGAAACTGCTCTAGATTGTTTGCTTGTCTTAATAATTGATGTAGCTACGAAATCATGTAACCTGATAAGGCAAAGCCGAAATGCCTTCTTGCTGGAATAAACTATCCAGTCCATAAAGAGCTAGTTTGGGGGGAAAAAAAAAAAGGCAGGGACAACCTTTGTCATCATCTCTTCGAAGGAGGAGAGAAGCCTTGGCTTTGGAGAAGAGTTTTTTCGTCTAGAATCTGGCTGAATTCCTCTCCTTTCGGGTTAAGAAGTCTGGATCTCACCATGATGCTTTGTCCAGGAATTTCAGTGAAATCTTGGATCTTTGTTTAGGAGGGGAAAAAAACCAAACAGATTTTACCAGAAACCCAGACGACTAAATGAAATGATGAGTAATGGAGAAAAGGCCTCAGTGGAGCCACTGGATGGAGAAAAGAGGGGGTGTGGCTTTCATTGGCTTTTTAATGATACCCTATTTCTCCCTCTGGCCTTTTTTTTTTTTTTTTTATTTTGAGGGGGAAAAAACCCTTGAAACAGAAAGGTTAATCTAACTATACATTTTAAGCTTTTAAAGGCTCCATTACAGGACTTATTATGCTAAAAGAAACATACCTGGCATAGTGCAGCTTCTAAATGTACCAGCAATGCATCTAATGATTCACTTAAAACGCCGTGGTCAGAATTCTCTCACATTATTTGTATGTAAATTGGAGGCTTCACAATTACCGTAATATGTGTGAAATTCCACTTATTATTTCTTTTAACATAGAAACTTTTATCGCTTAACTCACTGGACAGAATATTTGAGCCATTTGCAATCATTAGAGCATATTTCTGTTTGGTCAAAATCCTTACGGGATTATACTTCGGGAGAGACAGTGAATTACACTCATTGCAAGAAAACAGCAATTTTACATATATAAGGGGCACCAGGAAACTTTTCATTTTCGTGCAAATTCAATATTCTATCTCACTTCTTTTTACAGCAGGGTGAGCTTTCATCTTTAAGCAATTTATAAAACCCAGCATGTAAGAGGCGTGAGGCACGCAGCGCAGATCCGTCTGATAGGTAAATAGACTCGGGTCAGGGTGGAGGCGGGACAGCGCTGGGACTCAGGGCAGTCGCTTTTGCCTGTGCTCTCGGGGGCCGGGGTCCTTCTCCCGCCGGCTGTGTCCCCTGCCCCCGGCTGCCCTCGGCCCGCCCTTCCCCCGACGCGCGAGTGGACCAGCTGGCCGAATGGCCCCCGCTCCCCTTGGAAGAATGGGATTTTTTCAAACAGATTTGGAGAAGAAACACCAAATCGGAAAAAGAGGAGGGTTATTATCTGCCGAGCTGGTGTCCTTTGGGGTGAGGGACTCTGTTTAGGCATCTGACTCTTCAGGCAAATGTTCGGATGTGATTTGCTGTGTCTGAAAGCATCTTTCTGCCTCAGGCATTTGGGATGCGCTCCAGGGAGGAAGACCAGCAGCTAAGTGGAGATTTGCATGTGTGCCTCCTGAATTTTACGACAAAATATATGTGTGTCTGTTTTTAATTAATGGTGGGTAAAATTAAAATCAGACCTTGCTTAACAGCTGATTATGTAAACATTAGATTATTGGGCAAGGTTTTTACCTTAAATGGTGCGTGCCGTTTTGAAATGAAGCAGTTTTTAAGTGATGTGACATGATATTTAGTTCTCAGATTTTCTTCTTCGAACTTCAACAAAGACCAGTTGAGAACTTTCTCAACGGAAGCTCTTAAATATGGAATAAAAACTAAGTGATTTTTCCTGGGACTTTTGTTTCGGCTCTCTCCCTTAAGGAGAAGATACTTACCTTCCCCCAGAAAAGTGAAAACACGAGCGTGGTTATTTTCTGGTGTCTACTTCATATTTTGTAGTGATCTTTTCAGGCACACATAAGACATTTGAGATATCCCATGCAGTATACACACCATCGTCAGCTGCGTGGTTGTGGGTACTTGTGTGTGTGTGTGAGAATGGCTGCTAAGTTGTGCTTTGGTTTCTCCTGGAAGTTGCAGAGACTTACTATTGGAGCCATCTTCACACTATAGGATTTATTAACAGTTGAACATCCAATGAGGCTCTCCAATAACTGCGGCCTTTAGAAAGATGCGTTTTTTTTAATAAAAGATGGAGACAGAAATTCAAGTTCATTCCAGGTTCAAATGAAGAACAGTTAAAAACAAAACCCAAAAAACACAGGCAGGCCAACCACGCAGGCTGCACTTCTGCACACAAAAAGCAAATCCCTCCCAAACCGCGTGCTCCTCCCGGGTCAGCAGAGCGAGCCCAGCCACGCACGTGGGGCGCGCTGCACTGTCCTGGAATTGCTGCTCCTGTAGCCTCCTGGAGGAAGGACACACCCACCCACCCACTCTCTCACACACACACACACACACACACACACACACACGCACGCACGCATATACATCCAGCATCTTCTGGGCCTATCTTGCGAATGACTGAAAGAAATAGCAGCTACCAAGCCCAGGAGAAAAGACCATCGATCTGGAGTAGATGGAATGAAATGGACAAAGATCCACAGAGCACACGTCCTTTCTCCCTTTGCTGCTCGGTAGAAATGCGTGCATCCCAGACACTGGGCTGTGCAGACTTCTAAACAGGTGCAGACAGGCTAGGAATTAAGGACAGAAACCTGGAAAACGGGCACTTCCCCTTTGGGCTGAATTAGTAGAACAGACCATTTTATAGATTTTAAAATGTTAATCTATTCGTGGCTAAAGCACAGGAAAACCCAATACATTTTTTATTCCTTTTTTTCAAAGCCCGCATATTTTCGAAGACCTCCTATGGTTAACATTATAATATAGTTAGTTGCTACAAGTAATCGGGGTGATTATAGGAAACCTGTCAGTGTGGGCTCAAGGTCTGAAAAGGCTGCAGCAAATGGCTTTCCTCTTTGCCATGGAGACTGGGCTCTGTTTTTACGGTTACTCTGGAAACCGGAGCCTCGCTGTTGTTAGTCCTTTTCAGTTACTTGAGCTATTAAACCCTCGGGTTGAGACAAAAGGAGGGAGGGATGCAGACACTTCCTCAGAAGGAAAGCCCCCAGCCCAGGAGAGGCAGAACGGGGGCCCGGGACGGGCGGCGTCTATTCAGCTCAGCTCCGCACGTTTTTATCAGGGAGGCGGCCGCTCCTCTCCAGCTTGCGGAAGCCACCTCGAATGTGCGAATTTGTAATCAGGTTGCTGCAGCCCCCTCCCTCTCTGCCTCCGTCCCCAAAGGCGGAGGCCTTGCCGCCCTCGCGCGGACCTCCCCAGCACCCCGAGTGCCCCTGGGCACAGCCCCACATCCTACTGCGGACCCGCGTGGTGGACTCCGAGCCGCAGTTCAGGGTCCTGAGCACAAAGGAGTTGCTTTATGATGCAAATGCATGTTTAGAGGCTGAGTGCATTTTTGTTTTAAGAAATTGGACCTCAAAATCCTTAATGTTCTCTCCATCCTGTTAACGGATAAAATAACGCAAGAAGCTGGGGCTCCCTGTGTTGTCAAATATTTTACAGAGCAAGGAAAAGCCAGTTTGGAATCCGGAGGTATAAAGGGAATCCCGGGTTCCGTGCGCGCCAGCTGGGCCCCCTTTCTTTTCTTTCTTTTTCCTTCTTCAGGGACCGCTTTCTCACCTGTCGGAATGGTTGGTTATTGCCAGCTTTTACGTTCATCTCACTTTTGGTTGAAGTGTTCTCAAGGAAAAGGAATTCTCCCTAGAAGAAACCGCAGCCTGAATAGACCACAAATAACACACTTTGGGTGGAGCCATCCATTCTGGCCTGGCCGGGCTCATACCAAGCAGCTCTGAACACCGCAGGCCCCGGGGCGGGGGCGGGGGGGGGGGGGGTAAACTGCTTCCAGTGGCTAAGCACTCAGTCATTTTTCATTTGACCCATGAAATGTGTCACCTGAATGCCCATCACTCTGCTCTCCATCCTATCCATTTACCAAGGGTTCGGTCCTGGCAGCAGAGTCAAAACTAAAACACTTGCCTTTAGACGTAGCAGCGAAATTAAGAACAGTGGGTATTTCTTAACAAGAAGCAGCATTAAGGAGGAGGAAAAAAAAGAAAGACAAGCTTTCTTTGTCCAGCCCGGGCTGCTGGTGAGCGGTTTCAGTCGGTTCACACCGGAGGCCAGGCGACTGGGCTTCTCTGGGCCCCGCCTTCCTCCGTGCCACGTGCTCCCCGTGGCCCCTCGTGGGACGTCCGCACACCCACACGGGCACCGGAGCCTCTCCGCCCTCGGCTCTGGCACGTGAGCGACAGCAGTGACAGGAAGAGAGTTTGAACCGAGTGAACACGCAGCGCCCACCCGCCACCGGGTCCATACCCGGTGGGCAGCTCTCACCGCCGCGGCTTCTGCTGCCCCCGCCCTGAGGGCACGCGGGTCCTCGCGGGGTCTCAGGCACAGGACTCGAGGTGGCACCAGCTCTCCGCAGAGGGTGGTATCGTTCCAAATGGCCCCTCCTGCTTCCATCTAAACCACACGGATTTTCCTCTGAATGAGAATCACACGGCACGTGGGCGGAGGGTCACTGGTCACAACTCCACGCCTATTTAACGAGAATTCAGAGCCAGGGTAGGCCGTCGGCAATGTATTAGCCTTGGGGAAACGAGCTTTGGTTTTGGAAAGCGTAAGGGGGCTCACAGAGGACCCCCGCCCCCGCCCCCGCCCCCCCGGGCCACATCCTCCTCCCCTTCCTTCTGTTTTTCCGGAAATGCCGGTTTAGCCCTGCGATGTCCTAGGGGCCCTTCCTGGTGCCAGGACGTTTCCACAGCACAGGCACAGTTGGGGCCCTGCCCCTTTCCGGGGCCGTCTGGTGACCGAGCCGCGGGTTCGCGATGTCGTGAAGGGGGAGGCAGGGAGAGAGAAGCCGCCGCACCCTGCGGAACACACACGGAGGCCGAGGAGGGAGCTCACTTCCACGCAGGGGGTCAGGCGTGCTACGTCCTCCTTCCCGGCTCTCTGTCCCATCAGGGCAGGAGCGTCCCCGAGCCGCGAGCTGCGAGGGCGGCCTTTGCCGGCCCCTCGTTAGGCTGTGGTGGTTGGGTACCTGTTTCTTCCCCAGGTCTCGGCTCCGTTTCGTCGAGGCTGTTGGGGGGTGTACGTGGGCTCAGGCTCATCCTGCACCTCGATATTTTACCAGACACCAGCCTTCTGGTGGGGACTTTGTTTTCTTTGTGTCGGACTTGTTATTAAAATTGTAATTGAATTCTGGTTGACTATTAGTAAATTAGTATTTTCTATAAGTTTGTCAAAGTGCATTGTTTCCCTAAGTGAATGTGGTAGCTGCTTCAGAGATGCATATAAATTCTTAATTTGAATTTTCTATTATTGTTTGAAAATGGTTATGCAATATGTATGTCCTTTGTGTAATGTCAGACATAACTCTAGGGGTTTATATATTAAAGGCTGCCGTCTTTTATAAATTGCTATTTAAAAGTGAATTATTGCTCCTTTGAAACTAGAGTTTTCCAAACAGTAGCTTGTCATAGATCAGCCGGGATGCCAGATTCGTGCTATAATTTTCCATCAAATTCTACTCCCCTTTAAGAGTAATTGCCTGGGTCTGTGCGTGCTCAGGAATGCCTAGGCTGTCACGCTTATTCTGACGCGCCCAATTCTCTTCCGATCTCACTTACTCTGTCCTTCTCTTCTTGATTATTCCTGCTAAAAGTGAGCTTTTTCTATTTGATTCATAACTGTTATTGCCTGTAAAGCTAATCTGACAGTTAAGACTGTTGAGTCCTGTAATATTTTTACTATCGTGGTACCACGACATTTTAAAAATTTCGCTCTAATTTCATTTGCCATTAGTTTATGCCTCATCTCTCCAAGTAGACCACTAACTCCTTGAAGGCAAGGATCGTGTTTTAAAAACCTGTGGATCGCCTGCCACCCCCAGTCCTGCCCTCTGACTGGCTGCTCTGCTCTAAATTATCTCCCTTGGTTCCAATGGAGCCGTGCCAAGCTGCTGGTGTGCATGTCTGAATGGAAACCATTTCTGCTTAGAGAGGACAGGTGCTGGGATTCCAGCCTCACCTGTCCTGCCGGGGGCAGCAGAGCAAGTCACGTGGGCGAGCCCTTTGTCCCTGGGGAGGCAGGTGGTGCAGCTGAGCGTGAGCCGGACGCGTGGAGAGATGGGTCGATGGGCGGGCTCCTTAGTGCCCGTGCTTGAGAAGAGGCGGAGAACACGGAGGCCCAAGACCTCAGGATGAAGGGAGGGAGGCCAGGTGGGCCGTGTGCGTGCCCTGCGGGCGGGGGCAGCCAGGGCGGGAGTCTCCTTGGGGTGGCTGTTGTGGGCAAAGAAATGGCAGGTCTCCACCGTCTTTGCTTTCAGTTGCACCTCAAATAATATTATGCTCTGCAACAATAGGGCTTTTCAGAAAGCATGGACACACTTGATGGAGATTTTCTTTTTGCTCATTAAACTTCTTTTTTGTCTTTTTAGGGCCACACCCGCGGCATATGGAGGTTCCCAGGCTAGGGGTCAAATCAGAGCTGTAGCCACTGGCCTACACCACAGCCACAGCCACGCAGGATCCGAGCAGCGTCTGCAACTACACCGCAGCTCACAGCAACGCCAGATCCTGAACCCACTGAGCGAGGCCAGGGATCAAACCCCAGTCCTCGTGGATACTAGTCAGATTTGTTAACCACCAAGCCACGACGGGAACTCCCTCAACTCATTACATTTTTAATAGAGTCCCACTATTTTTCTCCTGGTTTTAAAACTTGCGCAGAATATATCGAAAATATGCAGAAGCGGATGAATGAATGTGAAAGCCGTAGATGTGCAGGATTAGTCTGTATGTTTTTATGCAAAGGGCATTTTACGCCAGGACGGACAAAAAACGAGCCTTTCCGTCTCTCTACTGTTATTTGAGTCGCTTCAGTACCAGAAATTCTGAGCATTCATAGGTTAGTGAACCTAGTGGCTTATGCATTTGTCTGTTGGAGCCTTAGACCATTGCGGGGCGGGGCATGCTGGGGGGTTACTTTGATGATTTTGTAACTACTTTGTTCTGCAAGTTTTATTTATTTGTGGAAAAGCACACAGGACTCCAAGGGCCCTTTTAGGTCGGAAATAGAAAACATCCACGAGAAGTGTCAAGCTGAGGGTCAGGTTCAACTCCCAAAGGCAGGGTTATGCCCCGAGATTTGCGGAATCGTAGCACTGAATTTCCTCAGTGTGGCGCACGGTCTGAGCACCTGTAGAGGGTTTCTCTTGGCACAGAAAATCCAGACTTTTGTCCTGAAACATCTCCCGTGTCTCTGACTTTCCCCCCACCAAATGTCTCTGGACCTCTTTCTCCTAAGTTTTGATGGCATGCTCCATCAACCACGCCTGCGTGCCTGGGCACACGCGCGCGCACACGAGAAAGCCAAAGGAAACGGCAGGCTCCGTGAGCTCGCCCTGAGCAGGAACCTGCCAGCCGGCTGAAGAGGCAGCTCTCAGGACGGCACCTGTGGCCCTGGAGTTTTCAGGGCGGGGCTGTGTCTGCACCAAAGCACAGGAGCCCACCCACCAGGGTGAGAACGCAGGTGGGCGCGGGCGCAGGAAAACCCACCTGCCTTATGGGTGCCTGTGCTCGCGCTCCAAGAGATCAGGCAGCTCCAGGGCTCCTCCCCACGCTTACAAAATAAGGAAGGATGAAGAGGCTGGGTGTGGTCTAAACAGAGCCCGGCTGATGGCGATGTCTCAATTATAGCTATTTTAGGTAGCGGGCCGCCGCAGCACTCCGCACGCTGCTTGGAGAAGGACAAAGAGTCTCCTTGTGTTTACACTTTTTATTACTATATAGGATTAGGTCTGTTGCACACACAGAAGAGGACGTCATTTTATTTTACATAAATCAGCTACTTAAAGTAAATTGAGATATATAGAATTTACCAATGAAATGAGTGATTGGAGGTGAATAAGAGGTGGTGTGTGGTACATCGCCACTGACAGCCAAATGGGGAAAATTGTCAGAGCCCTGTAATCAGCCCAACATCCACTGAAGTTATTGATCCAGAACCTCCATAATCCCCTTCACATAACACAAGCAATTTCGTATAATACCTGTAATAACGCCGCATTCAAACTCAAGTAGCCATCTGAAGCATTGCATCTAATGGCGAAGCAGGCCTCTGCTGCGTGCGTACGGCCGAAAGCACCGATGCCTCCCGCCTTTCAGAGGTAACAGCCTCTGATAAGAGCGAGTGCGGAAGATAAACAGTTCCCAGCGCCAAGGAAAATGAGCTATTAATTGCTGGCTTGCTAAATATGTTGTAGGAGAGGGCGCGCCGGGCGCCACGCGGGGAGAAGGAGACGGGATTCGGGGCTTGATAAACCTCGTAGGTGATCCGGGCGCCCGCTATCTGATGCTAATTACAACGGAGGGGAGACAGCTGACAGGCTTTTAGCTGCTGGGTCATTACCTCCTTCCCAGGTGCTTTTCCCATGCACTGTTCCTCCAGGTCTACAAGCTCCTGCTCGCGCTGATGGATTATTCCGCAGCCTTATCAAAGCTTTGCCAGCTCCTCATTAATATATAGAGCGAGCCGCTCTCTTCTATATATCATTGTCCCCCTCTTGGGGAGGGCTCATCTGTCAGCCATTATCAGCCAGTCAGCAGAAGGGAGGCAATCAGACCCGACAGCAAAGAATCACGGGAGACCAGGCGAGGTTAAATGAGGCTGACAGTCGTGATAATGGTGATTATACTATAAATTAAGATATGATGATAAAGGAGAAGAAAAGACACAATCTGAAGCAATATTTGGTTTAACATGTCTCTCTTTTTCGTTACTGTTAAATGGCCATAACATTTATCACACCGAACAAGAATGGACGTTTAACTACCATGATAAAATGGGACGGCATCAGATTGAAACCCCAACAAGTTGTGATTGCAGTGTCAGGCACTTTTCCACGGGTGGAGGGAAAAAAAAAAAGAGAAAACGGGAGATAGAGCATATGTTATAATCATTCATGCATTATTCTGCCGAATGAAAAGAAAATAGATCCGTCGTAGCAGTGCCTTTCAGGCTTCTCGAAGGAAAACCGAAGGAAACGCTACCGTGTTCTCCTCGGCGGCCCGGCTCATTTTTATCAATGAAACAATAGGCAGAGACGGGACGGTCCTCCCGTCAGGCCCTCTCCCCCATCCTCGGCTGATGACGAGCTGATGCGGAGGCTGCGGGGAGAGTCCTGGGAACGGCGCCCTCCGGGCTGAACTCTGAAATAAAGGCAGCTAAAAGCCACCCGAGAGTTCCCCTGTGTGGCTTTTCATAGGAGGCCTCTCCGGGCTGCAATGCAACACGAGTGAGGCACGATTTGCTTTCAGAAATTAAGAAGCGCGCATCCGACAGAGCTGGACTGGTTATTGAATTGCGTTTACGGACTGATTTCTTCGGGGACAGAGGCTATCACATTGGAAACCTGAAAGAAATCTTGACAGCTCCGTGGAAGAAATGTTTAGAGGGGGCCCTGCACACTCACACGTTGGCTCCTGGTTTCTGACCTTAAGCGTCCTGCACACATGAGCCCAAATATCTGTCTCACGCCACTTGCGCGGCACCAAAGCCCGATCCATCTCTGCTGCGGGCAAACTGGCAGCAGAAGGTACCAAAGCCACAGGGAGATTTGCAACCCTGGAAGGAAAACGTGTTTTCTGACCTCGTTTCACCTCCCTGGTAGAATGAGGGCTGGAGGAAGGGAACCCCCGATCCTCATTTGCCTCCTTCGAGCGTTTATCTTTCAGCTGGGAAAGAAAAAAAAATGTGTATGTGGGGGAAAAATCCCGCTTTGCTGTTGCCTGTGTTTCAGTTTCCTTGTGTTTATGCTTCTCCCAACTTAAGCTGGGAAGTCGGGAGAAGCATAAGGCGTCCGCTGCCTCTGCTGTTGGTGGTGGACGAGGCTCTCGGGCTGGGCTTTATTTTTTGTTTTGGTTTTTTGCAACGAACGTTTGTCCTTTCAAACCGGGGGTTCCGCTAACGTTTGTCCGTTTAAACCGGGAGTTCTCACCCTCATTCGCAACCACAGCTCTGAGCTGAGGGCAGGGCTGTCCTGTGCGTTGTTGGACACGGCCTTCTCCCACCTGCCAATAGCAGTTTCCTCAGGCCGTGTGACAGCCCAGATTGTCTTCAGGCAGTGCCACGTGTCCCCTGGGGGGCGAAGTCTCCTCCAGCTGAGAACCGTCGATTTGAACCGACCCGCTTAGTGTGAGGCTGCCCTGACAGCACCGCCCGCCCGTCTGTGCGGCCTTCTTTCCGGGGATTTGGGCACTTGCCCTTCTGCCCGGGGCATCAGTGAAAACACATCAGAGGTGTTTCGTAGCATCTAAACCACACGTTGCAGCCACCCTTCAGTGTGTGTACTGAGCTGACCTGCGGGCTGAGCTCCAAAGCGGCGTCCCTCTTAACTGACGACTAGCCCACACCCACAGAGGGGAAACTGGGCCTGTCCCTTTATCCAGAAGTGAAAGGACATCACTGGGCTTCGTTTACAGGCCTGCGGGTGTGCTCTGGAAACGCTTCAGTGGGTTCCCGCCCCGGCATTGACCTTGACCCTCAGAGGGGACCGAAAAGGCGGTGCTGGGGCCCCAGGAGCCCCCAGATGTGGGGCGCGTTCGTGGCACACGCATTGATTGTAACATACATCTTGTGGTGGGACGACACCACACAGAGGGTGTATGTTAAATTTCCGTCCTGGACTCACACGTTTCACACGTAAATAAACCTCCACGGGCACAGATCGTGCTGCCGTCTGGCTTGGAAACCTGTTACCGCTTCGGAGTCGAGTCTCAGGTCTCTCTGAAGACAGGGGCGGTGCTGGTCGTTTATCTCCTGTGATCAGGCTGCACGGCCTTGTCACTGGACAGGCGGAGCTGCCCGGCTTCCTGCGCCACCGACTGCCCGCGAGCGCCCAGCACCTGGCGGGCTCGTCCAGCTGTGTCCGCGCTCAGGCGCTGCTTCGACGGCGTCATTCTTCCCAGGTGGGGGTGCGTGTGGTGGGCCAGGAGACAGAACCTGGAGCGTGGGCTCTGCTCCCTTGTGGGCATTTTGGGTGTAGGATCGTGGGCCCCCCCCCCGTCTGAGTGCAGCCTTCCCTCGGCCTTTGCCCCAACCTCCAACCTCGTGGCGCTGTGCCTACAGAGGATGCGATTTACTTTACAACAGGGGGCACATGGTCAAAGCCAAAACGGCGCCCAGATTTCTGGTAAAAGGAGTGTAGATGGAGCACCTGTGCCCTTTAACAACCCAGGAGGCGCCCTCCGGCCGGCCTGGTGCCAGCCCTTGTGGCCACTCACTCGGTGGTTGCGTGGATTGTTGTCTGGCCATTGGTTTCGACTTCAGCACATGGGCTGCAGCTGGAAATGGCTTGTTCCTGAGTCCGTTTTATTAACTCTGTTTTGTTGGCTCAAGCCGAGCGCTGTATTAGGCCCCGAATAATCACAGCTCCTGCAGAAATGATTTGTACCCCAGGCTGATTGTCACAGACAGAAAATGAGAAGCAGGAACATTCAATGCAAAGTAATGTGTTCTGTACAATTACTGGATTAATAATTTTATTCCATTACCGTGTGGGGAGAGGGGACACTGGCCCGCGATCTGCAATTCTCCTGCATTTCTAAGCGTCCTGTGAAGAGAGTGAGCAAGGGTCAGGAAACTTAATTATGCTATAACTAGATAGAAATTGCCAAGTGATAAAAAGAAACATCCAGACAGGTTCAGCAGGAAATTACAGCTTTAATAATATAGCATAATGTGTACTTCTATACAATTATTGGAGAGACCCTCAACGGTTCAGAATAACAGGCTTGAGTTTCCAGGAACGACAAAAAAAAAATCCCACCGAAAATGACATTTTGCATCTTGCTGTAAATATTTTTTTTCAAAAAAAAAAATAGTGTCATTATTCAATGATCAAAAATCTCTCACTCATTCCAGACTAGATGCTTCAACCAGGCTGACATTTGAGGAGAGGAGAGGGCTGGATCCAGAGGGATGGCCATTTACATGTGCAAATTCAGCTTCTGGTGTTCTATTCAGTCTTCCAGAAAGAACCCCGCCCCCCATGGGTGGGGGTACCTGGGAGCAGGGCGCTGTCCCTGTGTGATCACGTGTTCCCGGCGAGCACCTGCCTGCGCGGAGGGGCGGGGGGACGGAGCGCCCTTTGGCCCAGGACCCGGGAGGAAGGAGCGGGGCGCTCGGACATGCACCAACCAGGCATCGGGCAGTACCTCCACCTCCACCTCCAGCAGGAGGGAGGGAGAAGCTTCCGAGATCGCGCCGGGGCCTGGAATGAAGCAGTCAGGCTTTGCAACGTGACCCAGCGTTTAAACACGGGCGCCTCGCGGTCCTCAGACGCCGCGCACGTGGCCGCGACCCTCGCCTCTGCGCCGCCCGGCGCCACCCCCCGCCCCGGCGTCACCCCCCCGCCCCGGCGTCCCTCTCCCTCGGGCAGGCCCGGGAGAGCCGGGTTTCATTGTGTATTCTGAGGATGCAGATTAATCAGCCGGCTCCTTTCCCAGAGATGGCCATGCTGCCCAGAAATCTGCATATCTGCATATTACTCCTCTCCCCGAATTTAATTTCCTACAGGAGCTGATATTAATCACCCTGTTTAAACAGAGGGGATTTGGGGTCTATACAAATGTGACTTTTTTTCCCCCCGTGGAACTCAGAATGTTTTTCTTTTCTTTTTTTTTCACTTTAAAGGGACAGGAGCCTCACTGGCTTAATCCTGAATCGTTGCTGCTGTTGTGTCTTGTTGTTGCTTGACGGCCGATGATGGGGAGGCAGCCGTGGACCTAGAGCCCACATGGTAGCCCTGAGAAATGAGTTTGGCCGACGGGGACCAGGGCGGCATTTTGAGCACGGAGACCTGATTTGCCTGTGAGGCGTCCCCCTACCCCTCAGGTGACAGTGCTGGAGATCTCACAAGGGGGCCACCGGGGGCCTCTGCTTCAGCCCTTTGCTTCTGCCCCTTGCGGTCTGTACAGGGCAGGTCAGTCTGTTGGGGGTCAGCCCCTGCCAGGACGTTTTGGCATCCCAGAGCCTGGCAGCACAGTGGTGGCCTGGGCAGGACAGGAGATGACCGACCAATGTGCTCGGAGAGACGCGTGTCAGCAGGCACCTGTGACAACGGGGTGCCCCTCTGCTGCTTAGACAGGAAACTGCTGCCCGCCTGGCTGGGTGCGGGTCGCACCCTGGCCTCTGAGGCCACAGGGGCCCGTGGGGGTGGGCGCTTTTCTGGCAGGCAAACATGAGAAAAGCCCAGGCCCGAGTCAAGGCGCTGTGGGGGCCTGGCAGCCTCCCTGCCTCACCCCGGGGTTCCCGGGGGCACGTCTCCCTAAAGAGGAACGGAGGCCCTGGGCCCCTGTGGGTCCAGCACTCGGGCGAACACTCTGGTTCTGAGCAGCTTAGCTGCTGCGATTGGCAGTGGGCGGCCGGGCGAGGCCCTGAAGCGGAGGAAGAGCGCCCTGGGAGCAGCCAGTGCCCGTGGGTCGTTCCGCTCGCGAATTAACACCCGGACAAGAGTGAAATGTCCCTTTTTTCTTGTCCGGCTGAAATAAAGGAGCAGCTTTCCCACATTCGACAGTTTGCCCTTCAGTTTGCCCAGGCCGTTACCTTGAAAACAGGACCTAGCCTTGGAGCGGCCGCCACCCACGAGATGGTCCAGGGAGAGGGGCTGAGCCGAGTGGCCGGCACAGACCTGCCGCCTGACTGAGGCGGGCTGACCAGTGTCTGCGTCCCTCCTTCTCAACCCCGAGAGCGCGCTTTTCTTTGCCTACCTTGTAAATCACCAGGATACCACCCCAGGCCAAGGGCGGCTCAGGGTGTTTATCTGTCTGTGCGAGTGGCATTTTATTTGAAGTCTTAAAAGTCCCAAGTGGCTTAAAAGGGCACCATTACACGACTTCACATTTTATTGCAAAGTGACTGGGCCCAGCTCCATCTGCTTTGAAGGCTCAATGCTACTTGGCTGTCAGATCCGAACGACGTTTCCAATTTAAACTTTGAGCAGAATCCCCTTGAAACCAGCCCCTTTCTCTGCGGGGAATGAGGAGCATTTAATAACTCACAAAAATACAGTTTTCAAGCTCTACGTGGTTGTCACTGGGGCAGTACATCCCACGAGCTGGTTTATTGCCAAAGCCTCTGAAAAAGAGCATGACAACCTAAATCACACTTTTCTTATCAAGGGAGCCTCCCTGACTGCATAGTGATGAATATTTACCTCTGTTCAATTATTGGAAAGGGAGGAAATCCTCGCCGCCCACCCCGTCCTGACGTAGATGCGCACGCGCAGGGGAGTGTGGGAAGGCTGCAGGGGTGGGGTCGCTGCTAGATGCATTCTCTACAAAAACTGCATCCGAACGTGGGCTGCTCTTCAGGCAGCGCATGCAGTTGTCCGGGGGACAGCTTTGGGGAAACTTCCGGGGATCTCCAGCTGGGCCCTGGGTGAGAGCCCCTGCCCAGCACAGCTTCTTTCCATATACGTCTGCTCACTGGGACCGTGCTGGGTGCTGCCCGCTGGCCCGCTGGGCCTGGTGCTCTCCGGGGACCGCAGCTGTAGTGTCAAGAGGCGTCTCGTCCCTGGGGGCCCCTGCTGGTCTTCTCAGTGGAGCTGGTCCGGGCATCTGACCCTCAGTGGAGTTGCCGTGTCAGACGCCCACCTGAGCTCCTCGGGCGTTTTCGGAGCCTGGCATCCTGGGGACAGAGCCCGACCCAGGGGCCACCCTCACTCAGGCCTGCTGCTGGCCTTTTGTAGCACCGTCCTTTGCCTGGCACAGTGGGACGCAGACAAGAGGGAGGGTCCCGGCCCCGTGCTGCCCAGCCAGCAGGGAGCAGGGGCCAGGGTCCCGAGGCACCTCCAGCCGGTCAGCACAGCACCGCCAGGCCGCAGGGCCGGTGCCCGGGACCGTGCCCTTGCCCTGTCCGGCCCCGGTGCTCAGGCTCGGCGTGAATGACCATCCTGAACCGCACAGAAATCGAGCTCCAGGACTTCGGGGAGCACAGGCGACTGCCTGAATGGGCCGGCGAGGGACAGAGCGTGGATCCAACCCCGGCCTGGGGCGGTGGAGCCCCTGCGTCTCCGGTGACCGCTTCTTATCTCTGTCTTACCTGGTTCTTGAAGATCAGAGCAGATGCGGGGAAGTCAGGTCCTTGGGAGGAAACTCGCTGGTTGCTCCGTGCAGATTTTCACCTCACCGCCCCTCTGGTCTGGGAGGCCGTCGCACACCCTTTGTGCCCCTGTCTCTCCATCTTGGGCCCAAAATAGGTGGATGAGACCCGGGCCCTTTAAAACACGTCTGTGGCACACGCGAGTCAGCCTCTGCGGTGGAGCGAGAGCCCTGCTCCTTGTCAGGCGTCCCGGGAGACGGAGCAGGGTAGAGACACAGCCCTCTGGGATCTTTATTTCCCTTTTCTGCCCTGCAGTTCCCTTTATTTTATGCAGAAGTCACGAGAGAGCCCAATGTACAGATACTGGTGTAGAGGAGACACATGTCAGAGGAAAGTTAATTGACGGTGGGTGTCAAATAGCAACTCCTATCTGGTTATTACCCCGCGTGTCAGCGACGTAAGTAGCTGAACAATTACAGCTGTGATTGACTAGGTGGGAACCCAAATCCTAAACATCCACTGCCAGAAGGGGTAATTATAACACATTAACACCTGCTTAGACAGATTGACAGCCCCAGGCTAACATCTGCCGCATCTCCCTTTCATACTTTGCACGCAATTTTTTCCCTTTGGAACGGCGTAACAGACGATTTCCTCCGGGATAACAGTAACCCACATCTACGGCGTACTCACTCGCACCATCACGGCTGCTTGGTGTCCGCGGTCCCGCTTCCCTGCCGACTCGTCCACGGTTGCGCGGGCCGCGGCTGCCAGGCGAGCGGTGTCGCCGCCCACGTCTAGCAAAAAACAGTCCCGTCGCAGACGTGCTGGTGAGCTGGGTTTGCTGTATGCAAGTTTACAGGCCCTCAAATCGGGTTGGGACCTGAAGGCGAGATTGCCTGTTCCGCGATGAAAGCAAGGCAGCCGGCTGGCAGCGCGGGAAGACACTTCCGCCCGGGAGCTCGAGGGTGTGCGCGGAGCCCGTGGGCACCTGGAATTCCTCACCTCCCTTCTGTGGACAAATGCTTGAGAAGCACGTTGAAAAAAGCCGTCTCTCCTTTCCTGGCTTGGTTTGACTACTTCTCTACGGAGCTCAACGTCCAGAACCTAGAACCTCACGTCAATGACTCCCTAGGCAATTTGCTCATCGTCTCCCACCAAGTGTCGTGTTATTTAATATTCTCACTTTCTCCTCTTAGAGGACAGGGGTCTGGGGTCGCTTTTTTCTGCCTGACACTCTCAGAATCACGTGGCGAGGGCTTCGACTTTTCTGGGCGCCGTCGCAGGTAATTCCCGGCGGGGCCGTCAGACAGGTGGGCAGAGGCGAGACGGTGGCAGAACGGAGCAGCGAGGGTGCAGAGGTTTCTCCGAGGCGCATGTGTTGACTCACTAATGTTTAGGGATGCGTCTCTTCATCTCTTCCTCCTCGTCACTCATAGATTCTTGCATCTTGCAAGCGTTACAAGCACCTGCTACGTGCCGGGCCCGCCGCGTAGCCACACAGGCACCTGGAAGCCCAGATGCTGGACTCTCTTGACTGGGAGGTGCTCTGGTTGGCCCTCGGTGGGGGTCTTTGGGGTCCAGCAGTGAAAAAGACAGACGCGGCCCCTTCCTCTGCGGCGCGTACCGCGTAAGAGGAAAGGCTGTCCCAGAGCAGGGAACACAAACGTGGTCCGTGTTTCCTGGGGCTGGGACCACAGAAGCTGAGAGCCCCAGCTTTCGAGGCCGTCAGGAACCTCAGCCTCAGAAAAGTGATGCTTTGACTGGATCTTGCGAGGTAGGTAAGGACGAGGAAGGGTGGTTGTGTTCCTCAGCAATTTAGCTTCCAAAATCACATCAGGAGCCTTTCTTGCAGTGGGTAAGTTTGTTTCGTAACACCAGGCCCTGTAGTTAGGAATGAAATTCTATAAGAAAATGGATTGTATTTACACACATAGACACGAGTCCCTGTGAACACCGAACCCAGGACGGATCCTTCTCTTCTTGACGTGGTGCCATTTGATGGAGGAAGAACGAGCCTGGTGAATAATTAAAGGGAAGAATTGTGTGCAGAGACAAACAATAACCTGGCACCAGGATGACATCGATAAATAAGCTCGCGACTATCTGAGGGCAAAGCTTTGCTGCCATGATCGCCCAAGAGTGGATGTGGCTTCCTAGGTCAGTCCTGGTCAAAAAAAAAAAAAAAAAAAAAAAAAAGAGGGAGGCAGCCTCTGGATCAACGCATCTCCAGGAACTGCGATGGCAGCATTGCCCACAGGCCCGGGGCCAAGCAGGATCACCCTGGGTGGGCAACAGCCCCTGAAAGTGTACGTCCTTCCCAGGGCAGTGCCAAGGAGAGCCTCCCTCCGGGCCCCTCCTGACTGGGACCGTCTCTGGCCGCTGCTGGTCAGTCGTGCATCTCCCCTGCTCTGCCTTTTTCATGATGGCACATCATAGAAGCTTACAGTGCTGGAGCCTTTTGAGACGAACCCCGTTAACTTGGCAAGATTAACTCAAGATCTATCTGTTTTTAGCATGAATCAGCAGCTGTTTGTGCCTTACTATTGTGTCGTTCTGAGTATTCCTGCAAAGCTACTGCAAAATTCACCTACGGTTGTGGGGCTTTGGGGTTCTGTTTGTTTATTGTGACAACATAAGTTTTGAATTCACTTGGGTAAATACCTAGGGTGGGGTTGCTGGGTTGTGTGGTACGATTATATTTAACTTCACAAGAAACTACCAAACTGTATTTAAAGAAGGTATCTGGGCACGTTCCCACCAGTAGTAAATGAGAGTGTCTGTTTCTTTGCATCCTTGCCAGCATTTGGTGTTGTTACTTTTTAAAGTTGTATTCATTCGCTTTTAATCTTAACCATTCTAACGGGTGTGCTGTGGTGGAGATCTGGTTCTGGTTTGGATTTTCATTTCCTCAATGACTAGCGACGCTGAGCATCTTTTCAAAAGCTCATCTGCCGTCGATACATCTTTGGCAAAGCACTTGGTCAGATAATTGGTCACTTTTTTATTAGGTTCCGTGTGTGTGTGTGTGTGTGTGTTTACTGCTGAGTTTTTATATATTCTGGATAGAAGTCTTTTATCAGAAATGGATTAACAGATATTTTCCATCCAGTCTGAGGCTCGTGTTCTCATTCTCCTGACAACATTTTTCATGGAAGACACATTTTTACTTGGATGGAGTAGAGTTTACCAACTTTTAAAAGGGATCATGCTTCTGGTATTACGTCTAGAATTACATCAGCAAACCCAGTGCCAAGCAAGCTTTTTCTAAAAGTTTTACAGTTTTGCGTTTTACATTCAGGCATATGATCTGCTTCCGAGTTAAATTTTTAGATAAAATGCAAAGTATTTGTTTTGTTTGTTTATTAACATGGGCAGGTACAATATTTCTAGCTTTTTTTTCTTTTTTAATCCTTTATTCATTGACCCGACGTGGCCATTTTGCCCCCAGTTACTTGTCTGTACTCTGTGGCTCTGTTTTTGGACTTGGCCCTGGTCTACTGGTCTGCGTGTCTGTTCTCTTTGCCACTGTCGTTAGCCTACATCACGAATTTGAGTAATGGGAGGGCTTCTTTGTCACAACTGTCCTCCCCGTTCTGGTTCCTTTGCCTTTCCATAGACATTTTAGAACCGGCTTGTCCATATCTGTGAAAAACCTTGCTGAGATTTTGACTGAGGTTATGAGAGGTCAACCTCTAGGAGAAGTGGCGTCTTAACGGGTCTTCTAGTCCATGAACGCAGTAGGTCTCCACGCTTATTTCTAGCTCCTTGAGTTCTTTCATCGGCATTTTGATGTTTGTAGCATACGGAGCCTGCACATGTTTTGTTAGGTTTATACTTGAGTACCGCATGGTTTGGTATTACTCTAAATAGTATTTTTTTTAAATTTCAGTTTCTAATTGTTCATATTCAGGAGCTCACCTGAGCTGCCAGATGTCAGAAGAGCTGATTGAGAAAACAAGGCAGGTGGTAGAGACAGCAGTTGGCCTTGAACCCCCTTTCGATGGTGTGAGCAGGAGGCTCAGCCCGAGGAAGTTCTGGCGCCACTTTCTGTTTTGCCTGTAGCATGGCGCCAGCTGGGGTCAGGTGGACCAGTGCCGGGGTCGTCTCAGTGCTAAGGGTCCCCGAGCGAATGGCTCCTGGGTTTCTTTGAACCCAGGGGCTTGGGGGAGGCAGGGGGGGGGCTGGGAGCAGAAAGTAGGGACCATCGAGTCAGAGCAGAGCCCCGACAAGGAGATCTTGGCAGGGGGTCCCAGCAAGACCCCAGATAAAGGGACCCTCAAAGAGGGGTGCCTGGGCTGGCGTGGACACACACAGGAGCCCCCGTCCTTGGTGCCACCCCCCCCCCGGGGCCATGGTGCGTGGGCGGGGCCGCGGTCTGCGGTGGGAGGGCACATCCTGTGAGGTCTGCCCAGGAGAGCTTTTGTGATTGTCACGGTCGGGCCCGAAAGATCACGCAGAGGTTCGGGGCCGGGAGCTTATCCCTCAGCGGCTGGGTGCGAAGAGAGCTTGACTTCTGGGTCTCGCGTTGTAGCCTGTGGGCTGGTTCTACTCCCTTGTTAGTTCCCGGAGCTTTGTTAAAGATGCTTTTGCTTCTTTATTTGCTCTGTAGGGAAACCATGTCATCCGCGCATGGAAACAGTCATGTTCCACCCTTTGGGGTCCGTAGCTCTTTTGTCTCTTTCCTTCCCCGTGACCCCGAGCAGAGCCTGCAGCATGACGTTGAGTAGGTACCTGAAGCGGGGCTGTCCTTGTTCCCACCCTCGGGAGAGACTTCAGCGGCGGAGGCGGGGGTGACCGGAGATGCCCTTTGTCACGCTGGGAGTTCACATCTTGCTTCCTTGCTCAGAGTTCAGACCGTGAATAAATGGAGGCTGCATTTTTTGAGAGCTTTTCTGCATCGGTTGAAGCAATCATGTACTTTTTCATATTTTTAGCCCCTTAATATGGGGAATTACGTGGATTGATTTTAAAATCTTGAACGATCCTTAGATTCCTGGAATGGACCCCAAGCAGTGGTGTGCATTATCACTTTTGTATCTTTCCGGCTTCTCTGTGCTAACTGCTTTCTACTTTTTCCATCTGTGTTTCTGTCTTTTTTCTTCCTTGACTGCATTCTCTTGGGGTCATGAGGCATTTTTTAATGTGTCCGTTTCATCTGTTCTCGTCACCAATAATTGACACCTCTTAGGAAAAATTTTAGTAGTTGCCCTAGAGTTTAAAGTGTAATTATCAAATATAGGAGTTCCCGTCATGGCTCAGTGGTTAAAGAACCCGACTGGCATCCATGAGGACGCGGGTTCGATCCCTGGCCGCTCAGTAGGTTGAGGATCCCCCGTGGCTGTGGCTGTGGTGCAGGCTGGCAGCTGCAGCTCCGATTCAACCCCTAGCCTGGGAACCTCCATGTGCCTAAAAAAAAGACAAAAAGGCAAAAAATAAAAAAGTATCATTACTGAATACATATTTAAGGATTTAGTCCACCCTTACATGATTCTGTGCCCACTTTTGTGGCATGTGAGGCCTTATAACCATGTATTACCAATTCCTCCTCCCCTTCCTGTGTGCTCTTTTACCATAAGCTCCAATTCTGCATATACTGTAAACACGCACTACATTGCCACTGTTTTTTTTCTTTAAGCCGGGGGTCAGCAAAGGCTTTCATTCAAGGTACAGATGTTGAATATCTTAGCCTTTGCAGGCTCGCTCACGGCCATTGCAGCTACTCAGTTCTACCACCGCAGCACTAAACCCTGCCTGGGGAACGTGCAGAAGAGTGTAGCTGCTTTGCAGGAAAACAAAGACAGGTGTAGGTCGGATCTCCACACTGCCTGGAGTTCTCCCGCCCCCACTGCCGACAGCTGACCTTCTTCCAGATAAAGCGAAAAGCGAATCCGGGGGGTGGGTAGCTTTACGGATTCTAGAGCTTTCCCTCTTGTTTGTGCAGATCCACGTTTTAGTCTGATGGAGTCTTTCTGACGGAAGAATGTTCTCTGGCTGTGTGTGTGCGTGTGCGCGTGCGTGCGTGTGTGTGTGTGTGTGTGAGAGAGAGTGTGTGCGTGTGTGTGCGCGCGCGTGCGTGCGCGCGTGTGTGAGAGTGTGTGTGTGCGCGTGTGTGTGTGAGAGTGTGTGCGTGCGCGCACGCGTGTGTGTGAGAGAGTGTGTGCGCGTGCACACGTGCGCAGTGTGTCTGCTGACGTCAAATTGCCTCAGTTTTGGTTCTTTCCTGAGAATGTCTTCTTTCTTCTTTGGTTTTAAAGTCTGTTTTCTTTGGCTGCAGAGTTCAGGGCTAACACTTTTTCTTCCTTTAAAAGGTGTGATTTCATTGTCCTCTGGTTCCCCTGGTTTCCGTGTCCCTGTGCATATGAAGTGTGTCCTCTCTCTAGCTCCCTTCAAGAGTTCCTGTGTTTCTTGTGTTCAGTAGTTTACCGTGGTCTCCAAAGTGAGTGTTTTTGTTTTGTTTTGTGTTTATCCTATGTTGCTTATTGGATCTGTGGTTCGGTATCTGTCATTAACGTTCACGAATTCTTAACCAGTGTGACTTCTGATACTCCTTCTGTCCTGTTCTCTCTCTTCCTTTGGCTTTGCAAGTGTGCATATTTTGAATGTTTGACATGGTCCTACAGTTCTTGGATTTTTTTTCTTTGATGTTGTTTTGTTTTGCTATACTTTTCCTCTGTGTGTTTCACCTTGGGTAATTTCTACTGGCCTCCCTTCAAGTTGGCTGCATTTTTAGTGCTTGTGTCAAATCCACCGAAAAGCCTTCCAAGGACATTCGCATCTCTCTACTGTGGGTTTTTATTTCTAGCAGCTCAGGTGGTTTTTTCCTTAAGCTTTCTGTCTCTCTCCTGAAACTCCATTTGAGCTCACATGTGACCCACTTTTTCTATTACAGCCTTTAACGTCCTAATTACAGTTATTTTAAATTCCCTGACAGATAGTTCCAACAACCATTTCATATCTGAGTCTGGTTCTGATGACTGTTCTCTTGGGAGTGTGTTGGTTTTTCTTGCTTTTTTTTGGTATGCCTAGTAAGTGAGTGTGTGTGTGTGTGTGTGTGTGTGTGTGTGTCAAAGCTACATGTATTTTGTGGTCAGCAGAGTGAAACAAGTGGTTTTCAGGCCTGGACACGGGCTGCTTTCTCTCCACTGGATCTGCGGAGTGCATGCTATGCTCATCTAGTTGGGAATCGTGTGTGTGTGTGTGTGTGTGTGTGTGTGTGTGTGTGTGTGTGTTTGTGTGTGATCTGCAGTAGCTGCCCTCCCTCCACGCCCTGCAGGCTTCAGTCCCTGCAGAGCGGAGGGTTGGCTGGGCAGTGCCCATCTGACTCTCACCTTCCGTCTGCCCTTCTTGCTGAGGCTTGGGGGAGGGTGTCCTGCTGCCCCTGCTCCTCTCTGGTCCCTCTGCTGCCAGGGTCCTCAGAATTCTGCTCTGACTTGTCATCCAAAGCTTCTTGGCTTGTGGTGGTGGTAGGGGGTGGGCGTGTGGTTTCTGTGGTTCTGGTTAAGGTCCAATTCTAAGCAGGCAGGTTCCCTGGCCCCTTGGGTGGGTTTTCTCCGTCCCTGCCCCTCCCCCAGCAGCACTGAAACTTGAAACCCATAGGAGTGGGGTTTTTTGACCACACTGCTCAGTCCACCAGCCTCAGTGGTGGGCCTGGCTCCTCACTGGCCCTCTTTCTTCCCCAGATCTTCCCCGGAAGAGCTCCTTCTTGGCCTCTTTCTCAGCTTTTCCAGGCGCATTTCGTAGGGTTAGCGGGGAAGGAACCTGCACGGTTGTGTAGACTCCCCGAATTTCTGTGGCCCCAGGTGCACTGGGCGCCCACCCACCCTTAGCTCTTCTCGCTGGACTCTCCTGGGTCCTGTCCTGTCGACCTGAGAAGGCCCAGCACCTGCACCTCCTCCCCTGCAACCCAGGGTCCCCTTAAACCTGGGCCAGTGGTTTGCTCGGCGACCCTGGCTCCCTGCCAGTTTCAAGCACTGAGTGAGCCTGGGCCGCCTCTTCCGGTTGTAACAGTCTGGGCGTCATGTTCCCTCCGGCTCTGCAGTCCTGGCCGGAAGCCGACATTCTCAGGCTCCCCCTGAACAAGACCCCCACATGGGTCCAGCACATGAAATGGGGGGGGGGGGTTCCAGTGGCTCTCAGCCCGGGCTGCCGTGTCATCAGAATTTGTGGGGGCGAGGCCTGGGCTTCAGGGTTTTGGAAAGCTCCCCAGGTGGTCCAGCGTGCAGCCAGAGCTGGGGACCTGCCCATCCAGGAGCTGTCGCTTACAGTCTGTCCTGGTCACCCGGCTTCCTGTACGAGAGCCTCTTCTGAACGGACAGCTGTTTGTTTGTATCCATCCGTTAAGGAGGGAACACCAACGGCCCCCTTGTCACTCTCCCCAACAATGTGCCTCAGAAATGACTCCAATGAGATGAAAAACGGCTTTGATTTCCCTCTTTGGCTGGCGATGCCGATTTAAGCTTGCCAAAGGGGCTGCTAATTGGTACCTGGTATTATTGTGTTTTCTAGAAACAGAAATAAAATCCACCTCCCAGTCTTCCCAATTCGGTGACACATGTGTATGTGTTTTTCTTGACCTTCAGCCTGCCCCGTCCACTCTGCCGCTGTACAGCTTCCCACGCAGGTGCTCCTTGGCGTGGAACTCTCACTATGGAAAAAGCGTTGCTGTTTGGGCGTTTGGTTCCCTCATTCCTTTCTTAAGAGCCAACTGCTTTCCTTTTGCTCTTGCGCCAGCAATACTTGGGTTCATTGGAACAGCTTGAACTAGCTCTCGTCTCTGAGAGGCACGTGCTCCATTCCACGTGTGTGTTTCAGATGCCGCCTCTCCTCCAACACTCGCCCTCTCGTCCTGCTGCCGCCAGCACTCCGTCCTGAGCGCCTGGACGCTCCAAAGGCCATTCGTGCTTGTTTTCTCCTCTGTGGGTGTCTGGTGGGACGTTGCGTGTTTCCCGGGACAGCGTCCTGGTCTTGCAGACTCTGGTGGAACGTGTGAAACCTCGTCGATGCCCTGGCACCATGCCTCTCAGACGCGGGTGTGCGCCTGGTGCCCGGCGGTCTGCGGCTGCAGGGGCATCAGGAGGTGGAGGGCTGGGCCCAGGGGGGGCTGGACCAACTTAGAGCCTCCGGAGGAACTGAGGGGCACGTACTCAGCCACTTTTCACGAGCCTCTAGGGCTCTGCATCCTGTGATTTCCCAGGAGTCCCAGCCCAGGGGGCCAGGCCAGATGAGCGTCTTGTTGTCTTCCCGACCGTATCCTGGCGATGCTTCCGCGGTTTTGTAGGACAGGTCTGGATGGCCTGAGGAGGATGCCCAGCGTTTGTCAGCCAAGGAAGCCATGCACTGCCGGGAAGGGAAGAGGGGAGCTGAGGAGAGGAGGCGGGCAGGGCGTTGGCCCGAGGCGGCAGCCTCAGCTTTTCTTCCTGTCTTCGCAGCAGGGAACCGGGCCGCTGGTTGACATCCAGCGGGGCCAGCAGTTCCTGGTGGGGCCGGCGTTATGGGGACTGCCTGCCGCCCCCTCTCCTCCCGGCCCAGCCCCCACCGCGTCCACCCCCACTGCAAAGTCCATCCCCGCCCGCGGGACCGTCTGTGAGAGCTGCTGGATGGGCCTGACCTTTGTCAGAGGCCACACGCAGCCCTAAGACCCTCCAGGGGCAGGATGCCTGGCATAGGGACCCAGCCGTCTGTGTAGGAGCCCGGCTCTGGGTTCCCTTCCCAGGTGCGTCTTGGGGACGCACCAGATGCACCTTCTCAGGAAGAGGCATTTCCTGGACACTTCCAGCCCGTGAGCTGTCCCCATCCCCATGGCGACACCCAAGAGCCCCCGTCTCCCTTAGCAACCAGGCTGCCGCAGTGCCCCCCTCTCACACCACCCCCACCCCCAGGTGTGGTATTTCTGGATTTTCAGCAAAATGAGAAACAGAGTAGCTCTTCTCATCCTCTTTTTGAGAGGATGATGCGGGGAAGCCCACCTGCGCTCCCTGAGCCCTGGCCTTGTCTTTGAATCTTCCTCGAAGCAAATTTTTCCTTTTTTTACTCACAGCTGTGAGTGTGACATTATCACCTGAAAGCCCTGGTCCCCAGGACAGGACAGGACAGGAGGGCTGTGCCCCAGCCCGGCTCAGCCCACTCAGAGCCGTTCAGCCCACACCCGCGAGCCGGGACGCCAGGGGAGGACGCTCGCGAAGGTGCCAGCACGACCCCTTCTGGGAATCTGTGACCTAGTGGGACCCTCACGCACCAGGCGTCTGTGCCAAGGAGCTGGGCACAGGAGGAGGCTGTGGCCCAGCGGGCCAGGCGGTTGGGCCTTTCTGCGAGGCCCCGCGGCGCAGGGAAGGCGGGCGTTACCCACTGCCCGCCCTGCGCAGACCCTGGGCGGGCTCTTCTGGGGGCTCGTGTGCCATCAGCCCCCATGTGGGCTCACGTACCCACGGGCGCGGACCCTGCCCGGCTGTGCGGGTGGTAGCCTCGCGGGGCTGCGACCCCGTCCTGCGCGATTTGATTCCCGGTGGGCCTGTGTCTCTAGGGCCGTGAATCCACTGTTCTCCTGTTAGGCTGTGGTCAGAGGTCCCCGCAGGATTCCGCTGGGCAGTGGTGTGATTGGGCAGCTTTCCACCTGCACACTTGGCTCCAGAAGCCTCCCTCCTCTCACCCCACAGGACACACAGGCCCGTCTGCCCAGGCTTTCCGGGCATTTGTGCACCTGCTGTGTCTCACCCCCGGGCACCGCGGGCTGGGTTTATTGGGCCCAGTAGACAGGAATCCGGCCTCTGTTTTTGTGACTGTTTTATTCTTGTTACGCAGCTTGTGGGCCGAATACCGGGTAGGCACTGCCTTAAATCATGTGGGTTTCCCCTGGGGTTTATGTTGAAGGCTGAGGACAGTGCGGTGAGCGAGCAGAGAGACGCCCTTTCTGAAGTCGGTAGGTGAACCTGCCCTGTGTCGGCTCGGAAGTCCTCCCGTGGAGGTGCCTGGGGGAGGGGCGGCCCTGCGGGGGAGGGTTCCGGAAGGGGTCACTTTCCAGAAGTGCTGCCTTGGCCGTGTTATTCTGAACCTGACGCACAGGTGGAGTCTGGGGTTTAGTTTGCCAGATGCCCAGAGAAATAACCTCTTTGGGTGGCGACCGGGAGGGAGAGGCGAAAGCATTCTGAAAACCACATCCACGGGGGCGGCCTGTGGCTGGAGGGGGGCAGGCTGACAGCCGGCGACAGGCTGAGCACAGCAACCCCCACCCCCCCACCCGGGAACACAGAGTGCCTGCGTGTGCAGGTGCGGACATCCAGGGGCAGTTCCCAGCATGCCCCTGTGTGCCCGCAGTTTTTACCTGTCCATCACCTGAAACTGCCCACGGGACCCTGGGGAGAGCCTCAGCCCCTCCTTGCTCTGAGGACACCTTGGCTCATCGTCAGCAAAGGAAAAAGCAGATACGCTGGCCTTCATCTGACGCACAATGAAAAACGTTTGCGCATCAAAGGACTGACTTTCCCCGAGTGAAAAGACAGCCCACAGGATGAGAAAATACTGGCAAGTCATGGGTCACATCCGGGGTTAATGCTCAGCGCACAGCCCTTTGCTGGGTGTGATCACCCTTCCAAGATCCCGCGTTTTCACAAACCGAAGCTTTGTAGCAACTCTGCGTGGTGAGAGGACGGCGAGCGAAGCAGGGTTTTTCATGAGCCGTGTGCATTCTTAGACACGGTGCTGTTGCACCCTTAACGGCCTCCAGTGCAGTGTCGCCATGACTTTATGTGCGCTGGAAACCGGAAAACTCGCGTGACTTGCTTTATTGTGGCATTTGATTTCCTCCATGGTCTGGAACCAAAGCCCCGCTCTCTGCAGGGTGTGCTGGCACCCAAGAGAATTGAAACTAGGGATGCACGCGTATTGCTGCACCAGTGTCCCCAGGGCCCTGTTCCCAGTGTCCCAGTGACAGAGACAACTCAGTGGCCATCCACAGACGGGCTGCGGCTGTGTGGGCAGTGGAACGTCATTCGGCCTAAAAGGGAACCGAACTCCAGCACAGGCTACCACGCGATGAGCCAGAAGAAATGACGCTCAGTGTCGTAAGCCGGACACCAAAGGCAAATGCCGTGCGATTCCACCGACAGGAAGTACCTCAAGCACCATCCGAGAAACAGGAAGTAGAATGTGGGGCCGGGGGCTCGGGGGCGGGGACGGGTCAGCGCGGAGACGTGGTGAAGGAGGTGCTCTCGTGTGATGCGCATTTGCTGCCGTGAAAGGGAGCCGCGCGTCTGCTGAGCCGTCCGTCTGCCTCGCAGGCCGTTCTCTCGGGTGACTGCAATTCTGCCGTTTTAAAAAAAGGAAAGCACAGGATAAAGACGTTTCTGAGGTTATTCTGCTCAGATTTTGTTCTGAGATCGTCTAAGAGTTGTCTCAGCCGCGGATGATTGCTTTGGGCACGGAAAGTGTAGACGCCGCGATGGACTCTTGGGCTGGAGGGACCTCAGGAGGTCACGTCTCTCCCCCCACGGCAGATGCGGTGTCGCTGAAATTCCCCGCGGTGAGCGACAGTCTGCTCTCCTATGGAAAAGACCTCTTCACATCCCATTTCGATTTTCAGCGTTTCCCTGGCGTGAGAATATTCTTTACAGACCACCGCAAATGGTCCCTCGGTCCAAGAGGACAGGCAAGGGCGCCCACGTGACCACGCCCCGCCCTGGGCACGGCGGGGCCCAGAAGTGAAGGCTGAACAGGGGATGAAGTCATTTCTTCGGGACTCATGGTCCCGGGAGGGGCTGGCGCATCCAAGCTTGCGTCTCTGGCTTTCTTCTGGCCCCGTGGACTGGGTGGGGCTGGGGGGCCTGGGACCCACGTTCCATGCAGAGAGGGACCAAGTGCAAAGACGCGAGTCACGCCCCCGCGGTCTCCTCCCCAGGCTGTGATCCCACTTCCTCCCTCCCTCCATCCAGCTGTCGTTGTCCAACCAGTCGGACTTCTTTTGAACCCTCCCGGGGGAGCCCTAAGCACTTTCACGTGGCCCTTTTGCTGTGTACCTTAGACGGGAGCATCGTCGTCCAGAGGGAGCTTCAAAGGAGTGGAGCAAACGCACGTGTCACACGGTTATTAAAGTGGACCTGTCCTGTTTTCTTCGCACTGTCCGGAGCACGGCTAGAATTTGCCAGATTGATGCATTCACGCTCCATTCCCGAGCGTCCCTAGACCACAGAGAGGTCGGAGGCAGGTTTAGTTGAGAAGCACGCAGGTACGAGTCTAGTCCACAGACTTGAGCCAGTCAAGCGTCTTGCCCTGTGCTCTTTGCTGCCAGCAGGGCAAACATCTGACTACGTTACTTTATGACCTGGTCTCTAATTAAAACATGTTTATCTGGTTCAGGAACTGGTTCTTTGGGGGACACCACAGTTTATTCAATCACTTCGTCCACTTATGCCTTGCTCCGTTGATAACGCTCCCCCGGCCCGGATCCATTCATCGATTTGCGGAGAAGACCCCCACGGGTGACCTTTGAGGCGGAGGAGCAGGCCCTGCCCTGGAGACGGGGAGGCCGGCGTCGGAGGGCCTTTTCCCAAGTCAGCCGAACTCCAACCCATGTTTTGAACATCACGTCAGCACGGGGCCAGCGTGAGCAAGAACTGCGCGTCTGGAACAGTGCCGGGTACCGCAGGCTGCCCTAAGGGGCGAGGTGCAGCCTCAACCGGGGAGGGAGAAACGCAGCGTCCCGGGGCGTCTGGATGTGCGCCCCGTCCCTTCTTTGCTCGGCCTGGCCGATGGGACGGCGCTGACGACAGAGGGAGGTCCGGGGGGGCTGGGGATTGATGGAAAGATTAAC
This sequence comes from Phacochoerus africanus, assembly GCF_016906955.1. Lineage (NCBI taxonomy): Eukaryota > Metazoa > Chordata > Mammalia > Artiodactyla > Suidae > Phacochoerus > Phacochoerus africanus. Next base: position 77,437,389 of record NC_062556.1, read on the forward strand.
TCCAATGCCGTTATAATATGCAGCCTCTGGTTGAACTGTTTAATCTAGCGTCGTTATCTGTCACGCTGCTCCACGGTTGAAGGCAGCTGCATTACCGACCTATAAAGTCGGAGCTGCCCCCTGGGCGATAGTGGACACATTGGTATTTCTCTTCACGGGTTTCTAAAAGGAAGGTAAAAGTGGGTTGTGTCCAAGTACAGCAGTTGATTGTGTTAATAAATGTGGCAATCACGTTTGGATGTACAACAAAATGCCTCCCACAAGTGGCCGGGTAGCCCAGCCTGCTGGGTGCCTGTAACCGGATAAAAGCCAAGGCCATTGTTCCGCAATTGCTGTTTGTCGTGCAGGGTTGTTGCAACGGTGCCCTCTGGAGATATTTGTTCCAGAAGAAAGTTTTCCATGAAGGGTCGTGTGAGAAGAAGCATTTTGCTTCCTTTATGCCTTCCTTCCTTCTCAAGTCAGTGCTGGAATGTGAGCACCGGGAGGCAGGAAAGCCCTCAGATGGAGAGGAAATCCTTTCCAGGCTGGGCTCCCAAGGCCTGCTGGGGGGAGCCGTGCAGCCCTGAGACCCATCGTGGGGGAGACCCTCCTGGTGGGGAGACCCTCCTCGTGGGAGACCCTTCTGATGGGAGACCGTCCTGATGGGAGACCCTCCTGGTGGGGAGACATGGGCCCTGGCAGGGAGCCCCTGAGCCCTGGGGCTGCAAAACCCAGCTGCCCTCCCGACTAGCTCCAGTGAGGTTTGCTCAGCTCCAGGCACTTTGATCTCCTCACATGGGGCTCAGACTGCTGCTGACGCGAGCAGAGGCCCTGGAACTTGGCACGGGCCCTGGGGTGGGAGATGCCAGGCCCCAGAGGGCCACTCCTAAAAGTCAGACCTCAGCGCTCCGTCAGCTTCTGCCTCTCATCTGCGGAAGGAAGTTGCTATCGAGCACCGCCTGGGTTTAACGTGAGGGCTGGAGAGGGGCCCACGAAGCAGTTGCCTCTGGAGCCGTCACACCGATGCCAAGAGCAGTTATTCATGTTGTAACATTTATGGCAACTGTCTTCCTGAGACTTTGAATCATGGAGGCCCAGTTTTCGAGGCAGAGCACAGCCCAAGTGTGCAGTGGGAGTGGGTTGTGTGGAAAGAGCTGGGCTCCGTTCTTTGCCCTTGACCTCGAGGGGTGCCCGGTGACCCTGTGTGTGGGGGGGTCACTGTCTGCTGAACACCTGCCTTGAGTGTTGGGGAGGCACCCCCAAACGGGGGTCAGTGTGTTGTCCCCTCATCATGAGATGGCCAGTGCTTGAGTCCTTTGTCACAAAACGCAGGCATTTCCTGAGGCCACCTGCAGCCCGAGGCGTCTTCGGTGCAGCAGGCGGATTCCTTCCACCTTCCTGGGGGCAGTTGGCTCCAAGGGGAATCCTGAGGCATCCAGGAGTCAAGGGAGGAAATTCTCGGGTGAACCACCAGCCTGCACCTTCCCCCTGCCCTCGGCGGCCTCAGAGCTGCTGTAACATCCATCTGAGCTCGGGTTGGCTTGAAACGCTGTGGCCCCGCGTCTTCCGCCTGTTCAGAGTTATCTGGGAGAGCGAGCCGTGCGCAGCGGAGCGCAGTCCGCGGCTCCGGCCTTTCCCGCCTGCAGGGAGCACAGAACACAGGCCTGCTCAGCACTTGATCTTCTGTCTCTACTTCTATGACTCCACCACCATGGAGTCTCAGATCCCAGCAGGCTCGGGCTAAAAACAGAACGCGGGGGTGGGAGGTGGGGTGTGCCTTCCCGACTTGATCACTGGGAGCTGTGTTCCTCCAAAGCAAAGTAGGAGCAGGAAAGTGACTCTCTCCTCTCAGGCACCCGAGGAGACACCGACCTGCAGACCTCAGGCCCAGTCTTGACCTAAAGAAGGCATGCAGTCCAGGCAGCTGCGGCCATAGCCCTGCTCTGGCCTAGGCACCTGGGATTCTCGCGTGTCCACATATATGGCGAGGTTGACCAGGAGGCCAGATGCTGTGCTGGGCCAGGGACACCGTGGATGATGCACAGCCCTGTCCTCAGGGAGAGAGCAGGCTGGTCTGAACACGGATCCCGGGAAGCCAGTGCTGTGGCAGGTGCACTGGTGGAGCCGCTGCAGAAACAGCATGGGTCCCCTGGGGGTCTGTAGACATGGACAGGACCCTCTGGGGGACAGGGAGGTGATCAGAAAACAAAGCGGGCAGTAGAAGGTGATGTGTGGCAAGCCCTGCAGCCTTGTGGGGTGGGGCCTGGCCCCTGGGGCAAAGGGCCTCCCCTCACTCAGCACCCAGCTGTTCCAAAGACACCTAAAGGCTCGCACCACGTCCCCAGACAGCCCCAGTCCGCCCCAACCGTGCAGGTAAATGTGGGCTAGATCCTGGAGGCGCCCACCGCAGCCAGCAGGGCAGAACACAGCCCAGCGGGACTTCACGCAGAGCGGTCACCGAGGGAGTGCTTTTGCTTTTCACGTGCGGGATTCTCGGCGCTCGTTTAAATCCCTGCTTTCCTTCACTCCCGTGAAAAGGCCCCTCAAAGGCAATTTCATGTCCCCCAAAGAAGCCACACGGAGCTGTGGATAGAGGTTACTGTTCATACCGACCCCGGAAGGGTGCGTGAGAGCAGCCCCAGAACCACGGGGGCCTCGCTGGAGAACCCCGGGCTGGATCCCGGATGCAGTTAGCACACAGCTACCCTGTGTCCTGAAAATGCTCTCCGAGCCGCCCTGGCCCCGCACCTGGGCCATTTTGTGCCGCCAAGTCCCCCGGGGGCAGGGGGCGCCCAGCCGGGTGGGGCCTGGAGGGACCGAGTTCATGGACAGCAGGGTTGGGGCGGCTGGACGGCCGCTGGACTTGTGCGAGATTGAGAAGGGCCTGGAGCCTTTGTGGGGCCAGTGGGGTTTCCAGGCAGAAGCTGAGGTGCCAGGGCTTCGTGTGGTCTGCAGGTGGTGTTTTATGAGCATTGGGTGAGAGACGAGGGTGCTGGCCCATCAGGAGGTGGGGGGGCCCAGCGGGCTCCTGGCTGGTGCAGGGCAGGCCCACGCGGGGCCTCCTGAAGCTCTCAGGGGGCCGTGAACCGCAGTCCCCCACTCGGATCAGCTTTCCTCGGAGGCAGTGCCCTGGGGGTCACCCTGCGAGGACAGAGGACGCAGGAGGGGGGTCAGCTGTCCAGCTCTGTGCCGGCCCCGTCTCTGCACAGAGGGGACTGGGGGTTGGGGGGGGGCGGCACCAGCAGGTCTAACAGGTGCCCACAGAGGGTGAGGCCTGCTCTGACCCCGACGCCAGCCTCACCCCTGCGTCCCCCTCCGGCTCCTCCACCTGTGGCACGTTCCAGCGGGAGCTTGTTCTCCGTCCGCAATGAGCACATACAATCCGCCCAGCGTCCTGAGGTCGGCCAGCGGGGTCCAGGCGCTCCGCAGCCGGCTGTGTCTGCGGAACGAGGGAAAGAGGGACTGAACGATGGGGAGGGAGAGTGGCTCCTTGCAGGCCGGGCTCTGGCCGCCTCCAGTCGCCTTTCAGCCTCTCGGAGCCAGCACAGCTGTCGCAGCTCCTCTCTCCTGGGTGGCCCTTCCCGTGGGGAGGCTCCATTTGGGGAGCAGGCGGGCACCTTAACGAGGCTGTCTGCTGGCCGCTCGGCGTGTGCCGCATCCACATCTAAACCCGCAAACGATGCATCGAGCAGCACAGCCGCGCCCCAGCCCTGGAGGCTTCCATCCCGACCCAGGGCTCCCGTGTTCGGAGTCCGACTCCCTCCTGAAGGGGAAGGAAGTCCCTGGAGCTAACATAGGAACGGGGGCTGGTCGTGGTTTTCTGGCTTGAAATCAAGAACTGCAAATACCATTTTGATGTTAACATTCTTACTTCTTCCGACTCGATTTTCTTCCGTCCCTTTAACGAAAATGGACTTAACCGGATTGCGCATGGCATCGAGAACCGAGAGGCAAACGTGTGTCTTCTGAGGGCGAGCCGCTCCTCCCACAAGCATCCTGGACACTCAGCCCAGGGCTGTGGGGAAGGAGAGCCGATAACCGGTTCTTGAACTTCAAACCGTCGCCTAGAGAGGCTGCGAAACGCAGTCCCTCCCTCGCTTTGCCGGATGTCTTGCTGTTCTGCCTCTTGGCCGGGGCACACTCCCCCAAATCACTTTGCATCCTGCACAAAACAGAAAAAAGGTTTCACAGGCAGGCATCCCCGTGATTGTTCGGAAACGCCATTCTGTCTCTCTGTTAAGATTTAATTATCTGTTGCAAATAGCATCTGTGCACCAGCGTTGCCCAGCTCATTTTGGAAGGGAAGCGATCAAATATTTGGTAGCCAGAAGCCAAGTGGTGATGGTTACACCAAACACACAGCTTTCTGCTCTGGCTCACGGCAGACCAAACAACAGAGGGGAAGGAGGGGACGTGCCAGCTAAGGGCGCGGTGACAGTCACTCCGGGCGACCTCACGTATTTTGCGTTTCTGCAGCCCTGCCTCGGGAACGCGCACACACACGGGTGCACACACGCACGGTCTGGCAGCGGGCACGACGTGTCCCGACCCCTGAAACCTGGCTTAAACGTCACCCGACCCTGCGGCTCTGTCTCCCGAGATTGCCTCCCACGCAGTCCAGCTTCCCAAACCCAACTGCCCTCGTCTCCGTTTTGAGGAAATATTTGAATTTCCCCCGACCGCTGGCACAGCTCCTTTGACAGCATGTAGTCGAGCACCGAGGCTCTGCGGACTCTGGGAGTCCCACGGTTCGGGCGAAGCCTGACGCCTCTTCCGGCAGCGGCGGCCCGAGCGCGCGGTGAGCCGGCGGCCCTCCCTGCCACGGCCCTGCGTGGGCCGCTCCTCGGGGGAACGCGCCTTCTGTCAGGGGCTTCCGCCAGGGCTGTTCCACCTCCAGGTGGGTTTCCCTGCCCATCCGCATGCCAGTCAGCAGCGTGTCTGGAGCCGCAACGTGGTCGTCAGGAGAAGCAAAGCGCTCACTGTTCCACATCAGAGTTCAACGAGTCAAGGTTTGGAGCGACTGCCGAGCGAACGGTGGCGCTGAAACCCTGGCCCCGTGGCGAAGGCCGGTCTCAGCGTTGTCCCAGGGTCCTCTCCGTCCAAGTCCAGGGAACATTCAAGGTCCGTCTTTCTTGAGTGAGTTGAAACCCAAGGGTTTTGGTCACAGGCCTCGCTGGCCCGGGGCACTTTCTCCCTAGTTTTACGTGTTCAGCTCACGGTCACGTTGAGCAGGTCCGTGTTCCCTGGCCTGCGGCCCCAGGGCGGACAGTGGGCAGCTGGCGTGTGTGGAGGTGGGAGGGAAGGGAGGGCCCTGGAGGAGCCGGCCGTGGGCCGCAGCGCCCCGTGCACGACCATGGGCTGCCTCCTTTGGGTTTGGGGTGCCCCCAGGCAGGGACTGTGCACTGAAGGTTCCTAGAAGGCACGGTTCCCGCGCTTGACTTGGCATCTCGAACCATCCCAAGTGATCGCACGTGGAGGAAGCAGCTTGAGGGTCTGGGTGGGCCGGCCCTTCGCGGAGAGGCAGGCCCCAAGTCCAGTGGGCAGGCCGTCCGGCAGCTCAGGGCATCCCCCAGCTCATGTGTCCACACGGCCCATGTGGGAACATGGGGTCTAACGAGCCGGGGCCCCGCGGTGAGCACGGGGCTCTCTGGGACTCTTGAGCAGCGATGACGAAAGCAGTGCGGTGACAGGATGGGCATTGGCGCCGGGCTTGCTGGGGCACTGCTGGACCCCACAGGCCAGTAAGAGCCCAGGCGCAGGATTAGGGTCTTGGAGGAAGCCCGGGACAGTCTTGAGGGGCCCCCCTGCACCCAGCCTCCCAGCCCCAAAGGCCGTGGGTACAGACACGAGCCAGCCCACAGATGTCAGGGCAGCAGGCTGGCACGGTGAGTTTCAGGAGAAAGGCGCACGACTGGCCCCAGGAAGAATGCTGGTCTCCTGACCCCAGGGTCACCGAGGAGGGAAGGGCCCAGCAGGAGGCGAGGAGACGGAGGCCCAGGCCCAGCACGTCCCCTGAGGCCTTGTGCACCGTCTTTGTGGGATACAACACCAAAGTCATTTCCACGCCCTCGGAAATAAATGGACCCCGCTCCGTGGCTCTCTCACGAAGCCCTAAATGCAAGATGTGTGTCTGCCAAGTATTTCTGGGAGCAGCACAGTCCCGCCCCCTGGTCCTTGCAGGGTCTGGGGATGGACGTTGCCTTGGCCCCGGGAAGGCTGGCTTGCTGACCACCCGTGTGGACACGATTCTGATTTTCCTCCAGCCCCGCTCCCCCTTGGGGAGATGTGTGCACGGCCCTCCCCCTCTGGGAATGGTGGGAGGAAATATTAATTGGTTTTCTAGGAATTAATTGTCGCTGCCACGTTACAGAGTCCCTGTCGTCTCTCGCTGACCTCGGGCTCTATCAAGTGGCATGACGTGGCATGATTTGTCTGAAGGCGTCCTGGAGGCTTCCTCTCATTCCCGAGCATGGCTTTCGCACCTATTTTTGTTTAACTGTTTCAACCCCAGTGTGAGATGAGGGTCTCGTTCTGCTCTGCCCGCGCCTTCGACCGTGCGGGGGCCTCGCTCCGAGCACCTTCACCCTCGCACCCGTCCTTCTGTGTGATGACGACGCTTTGCGTTTATATAGTGCTTTTCCTCCGCAAAGTGCCCGCAAACTTACGGCGATTGAATCGTGTTGCCCTCCCGGGCGCTGCTCCATCAACTCTGGAGGCCGCTGCCGCGGCCCAGGCTCAGGCAGGGCCCCCGCGGCCCGCAGGTGGCTCTCCCAGTGACTTCCACACGCAGGGCCCCCCCGGGAGGGGAGGAGGGACCGTGTCTGCGGAGCCTGCTCACCCCATTAAATCCGCAATGGATTTCCAGCCCCCAGGCCTCGGGGCCGGGGGCGCAGCTTACCCGGAGGAGGACGGGAGGGGCCCTGCGCCTCCAGAGCCGGCTTGTTGGCGTAGCAGTCGGGCCTGGGGGGCGCCCTGCTGCGGTGATCAGGGGGCAGGGCTGTGCTCAGCGACGGAGCCAACCGTCGGTCAAAACCAGGCGTTCAAGGCCCGGGACTGTGGCTTGACAGCCTCCGATCATCTCGTGCACTTATTTGGTTATTACCGCAGGGGGGTCACTTAACCCAGGTCTCACGCGGCCCAGGAGGTGCGGGCACCGTCGGAAGTGAGGAATCAAGGACTCGTTATCCGGGTTCCTTGCGGTTCTGTGTTCTGCAGAGGAACTTCCTTTAAAGAAATAGCACATCCACAGAGTTCCCGTCGTGGCTCAGGGGTTAAGGAATCCGACTAGGAACCATGAGTTTTCGGGTTCGATCCCTGGCCTCGATCCATGGGTTAAGGATCTGGCGTTGCTGTGGCTGTGGTGGAGGCCGGCAGCTACAGCGCCAGTTGGACCCCTAGCCTGGGACCCTCCATATGCCATGGGAGCAGCCCAAGAAATGGCAAAAAAAAGACAAAAAAAAAAGAAAGAAAGTAAAGAAATAGCACATCCGCTTAGTGGGACCTAGTGACATTTTCACCCGGAGGCAGTGTCACCAGCCTCCAGAGACCGTATCACCTCACATTTTGTTGTCTTCTCTGTTTCTTTGGATTTTAAGCCGTGAAAATAATTGCGCGTGTGTCGGCTGTGTGCTTAGGTGTGTGGAGCACATCCATCCGTCCGAAACGTCACGTGCCAGCTGTGGGGTGCTCGTCTCCGAGGGCAGCCCACACTAGCCCTCCTTGAGCTTCGCGGGAAAACCGACAGCGACACCCGCGGATTTGGTAAAAACCCATCAGCTGAAACCGGGCGGCTTCGGCTCTGCCTCTGACATGACGAGCGAATCGATGACGCGGAGGCCTGACAAGTTCCGAAGAGCCTTTTGGTCACTAAAGAAAAATATATTGAGGTTGATTTTACCATTTGCATCTTTATTCTGACAACTTGGAACATTCCCCTTTGGTCGCAGTGCCCGTGTCACAAGTTATTTACCCGGATTTCCTGTGGGCCTGGCACTCACAGGTGTTCACGTATGTGCCAGAACAAACACGTGATGGAACAGAGCTTCTCTGAGTTGAAAGTCTGCTGTTAAAGGCACACGACCGCCATTTGAACCGTCGTAACATAGAGCATTCTGGATAATCCCGCCTGGGTGTCGGGATGGTTTGTCGCCCTGGACAGTCGCAGCGTGTGTAGGCCAACAGCCGGGTGCACGCGCACACGGCCTGTGATTAAATGGCCTGCGGAGGCTCCGGGGGCACTGCAGAGCCGGTTGAGGTCCCAGAGAGCATGTCTTGGCCTTGTCTCCGTTCACCTGGGACGGGCTGGCTCTTCCCAGCAGAGCCGAGCCCAGAGCAGGCCGGCCCCCTTCCTCGCCTGCGTGGATGCGCCCAGACCGTGCTCCAGGGTGACGCCGGACCCCACGGCCTGTTGCATGAACGCGGAGTGATGCTGAGATGTTCTTTCGCCGTTAGTCCTCCTGGCACAGCTTCCCTTCCCCTGGGCACTTGGCCCTAGTGCGGGGAACCCTCGTCGGGAAGGCTCCTCAGAGTCTAGCCTCATGGGGACTCTCAGTTCCCCCGTGCCAGGCGGCACCATGCAGAGGGGAGCTGGGCCCAGCCCTGTGCTCTGCTGGGTGGGCAGTTCCCGGAGCTCCTGTGTGTGTGTGTGTGTGTGTGTGTGTGTGTGTGTGTGTGTGTGTGTGTGTGTGGTGGGGGGAGGCGGTCACAGAGCTCGCCTGTGCTTTGGGCTGAGCTGAGAAGGAAGGGACGCGTGTGGCCTCTGCAGGCCGAGGAGCAGCTGGAAGCCCACCCCGTGGCCTCAGGCTCACGTCGCAGGAGCACAGCAGGGTGACAGACTGCCGGGCTCAGACATTTCTGGGGAGGCGATTGCAAGTGGCCCCATAAGCTGAAGTCCTTTCCCCCTGGGCTCTGCTTGCTGCTGTGTGCCTGCCGCTGTCGGGGTTTTAAAAATAAACGCTTGGCATTCTTCCATGTGTGGACCTGGCTGCACTGCTCGTGGTGACAGATCCAGGGGTCTAAACCCTCGGTTTCTCGTGCCAGATCGAGAGCAGCATGGGCCTGGAGGTTTCATCTGGTGCCACGGTCTGTGGGCGGCTCCAAGGAGTCCTGGCCTGACCGGCTGGTCCCGGCTCCTCCCGGGAACTCGCAGGTGCACACGTGCGCCCTTCCATGGTGTGCCAGGGACCTCGGGGATGCTCCTGTCACCAGCACAGTGCTCATGGGATCATTAATGCCCAGGTCACTAGGAAACAGGGCCCAGGTCGCCATCGCTGGCGCCAGGACGCTGCGGGACCTCTGCCCTCGGTGGGCAAGGACACAGAAGCCATTAGAGGTGGCGCAGCCCAGGGACATGAGCAGTCTGGCGAAGCGGCCCAGGGCAGCTCTCAGGGGAAGCCCCGCCAAGGGGCAACCTTTGACCCGGGACTTGAGGGATGAAGAAACCAGCCAGTCCCGGGGAGGCAGCGAAGGGCTGGGGCCACCAGCCCCCATCTGGGCTTTGTAGCCTCCTGACCACTCCTGGTTTTGCAGAGAGATGGGCAAACCATTAAGTACGGGTTCCCTTGCGGTGGAGCGGGAACCGTGGGGGTGAGACACCGCTACGTGCACGGCTGACACGTCCTGGGAAGTTGAGTAGCGGCCACATTTTCCTACACGGGTGTGACCGGCCCGATTGCTCAGGTCGGGAGCTCGCTCCCTGCATTCCGTCCCAGGCGAGCGCCGCTACGTCAGCGGGCAGGTCGTGGGCTCGGAGGCCAGCTTTGCGGTGCGGAGCTGAGACTGACAAGGGTACGCCGGAGCACTTGCATCTGCGGTCTTCTCCTCCTTGGCCTCAGACTGCACCTCTGTGTCGTGTGGAAGCGTGTGTCCGTTACATGCTCACGGTGGCCCGTGAGGCCAAGGGGCTGATGATAGGGAGACGGCAGCAATCACAGCAGAGCACGGCTGCCTGAGGCTGCCCGCAGCCGGGCCTGGCAGTGCGCGTGCACACGCGTGAGGCAGCGAACGCCTGTACTTGGGAATGTGTCCTCGGTGCAGCGACTGCCACCATCCAGCCTGCTGGTGAAGGCGCCACCGTGTCCCCGGTACAGCAGCGAAACGTATCTGACACGCTGGTGGAGGCGCCATCTCGTCCTCGGTGTAGTGACCGTAACGCGTCCGACGTGCTGATAGAGGTGGTGAGTCAGCAGGTCCTCATAGAGCGCCTACTATGTGCCAGGCACGGCTGAGGACCTGGGCGCACAGTAGGGAACGCTCAGCAGCGCGTACTTAACCTCAGTGCTCTCAGACAGCCCCAGCAAATCCATGCTGGTACCTCCCCCTTTGAAGATGAGAATTCGGAGACTTGGAGACCTTAGGTGACGTTTCAAGGTCACACAGCCGCTATGTGGCGAAGCCAGCATGGCCTGCAGAGCTGCCGCGTGGACGACGCCCTCCGGCTCACGGGGAGCAGACGGCTGAGCTTCCATCTCAAGATGACACCACAGGGTCAGCTCTCGAGGACACCCCAGCCCGGCCTGACTCCACGCCCCAGACCAAGGTGCTGCCGGGGGACGAGGGTGGGTGACCTCGCTAGTCCAGAACCTTTGTCTTAGCGATGGTTCCGGATGCCCAGGCGAACCGAAAAAGCCGCAGGAGACACCGGCCTTGTTCTGCCCGATTCATGGGCTGTGGGAAATGCCCTGCCGCCTGCACTGCCGTCGGGTCAGCGGGGCCACTGCCCCTGCACTGCCATCGGGTCAGCGGGACCACTGTCCCCGCGCCCCCCATCTCAGGTCCCACCAGGGGAGTCGGAATCGAAACAAAGCTGCGTGTCTTCTTCCCCGGGGACAGGTGGCCGCACGGCCTGGGGCCGTCTTCCTGTGGGACAGTCCACGCACTTTGGGTTTCCCCCGATTAAGCCTGTAATCAGATCCACGGAGAAAGCCCCCACCTGGGCCACCCAGGGAGCCTCAAGGGGTCCACCCCAGCCAGCATGGGGGGGGGGCGCGTGAGCCCCCAGAACCAAGCATTGGCCAGGTCATGGGCTTGCGACCATCGGTGGCGGGGTGTGGGCTCCAGCGTCGTACCTCGTGTCCCCGTGGACCTGCCCCTGCCAGGTGGGTGGTGGTTCCCGACAGCCGCAGCTCCAGCCTCCTGACCTTGCACCAGGCAGCACAGCAGGCACCAGCCTCCAGCTACCCAGCTCCTCTGAGGCTGAAAGACAGCGTTTATTCAGCTCATGGGCCTGCAGTTTGGGGCGGGTGGCAGGTCTCTGGTCGTGACTGACCCTCTCGTGGATCTGGGCTCTGCTCTGTTGGACCCACAACGGAACCTTGGCTGGGTACACGGCCTGGTCCCCCAGGCTCCCTGCCACCAGCCGGCTGGTCTGGCGGTTCCCCAGGACTTGGGCAGAAGGTCCAGGCTGAGGGAGAAGCACACGGGGCCCTGGGCTCCTGGGTCGGGCCGGGGTCACTGCTGCCCAGGTCAGAGCCAAGGCCAGTCCCCATTCCAGGAGGGGCTGTGCTCTCAGCCTCTTGCCGGGAAGAGCGGCCCCGTCACCCGGCCCGGAGGGACCCCCAGGACAGAGCCGAACAGCTGTAGTTTCCGCAAGAGCCTACAAGCCCACGTGTGCCCGGGGTCCAGCCCTTCGGGTGATGGCCGTCCCTCAGACAGGGTGGCAGCCACCCCTCAAGATGAGAGCCATTCCTCAGGCAAGGTGACAGCCATTCCTCAGACAGGGTGGGTTTTGAACCCCGTAGGTACCCGTGAGATCGTGGGTTCCATCCCTGGCCTCGCTCAGTGGGTTAAAGATCCGGCATTGCCATGAGCTGAGGCATATAGGTCACAGATGCGGCTCGGATCCCACGTTGCTATGACTGTGGTGTAGGCCGGCAACTACAGCTTGGATTCAACCCCTAGCCTGGGACTCTCCATATGTCATGGGTGCAGCCATAAAAAGCAAAAAAAAAAAAAAAAAAGGAAAGTTAGAAAGCAACCTGCTGTACAGTCAGTACCACGGCTGAGAAACACTAGTGATAAAAAAGGGAGGCCCAGCCTCCTGCTAACTCTAGGGAGAGGCACAGTTTACTGCGGGTCACTCTGTGCCAGGAAGCCCTCCATTGCTCATTTAACCCGCATCCCAACTTGAAATGTCTCTACCGCCATCGTCGTCACGGCCATTCCTGACTCACGATGAGGAAGCCGAGGTTCCAGGAGGCTACGCGATTTCCCAGAGGTCACATGGGGAGTAATGACAGAGTCTGGACCTGAACCAGGGTCCTCTGCCTGCAGGACAGACCTGGCTCTGCAGCAGGTGTGACCGTCTACACCGCATGCATCCCTACAGGAGGACGAGACGTGCACACGGCCTTAGATGCGGCCGTGCAGGCGCAAACGCTATTTCAGGCCGAAGCAAGAGGGCCCAGCAGCATGTGCTGGGGGAGGAGGGAGCGGAAAGCTGCGGGAGCCCCTCGGAGCGGCTGTGCCATCTTTTCCCAGGATCATTATTTTAGAGTCATTATCTGTTCTGTTAGCGCAGATAAGTTTTCCCAGAGCCACATCTGAGGCATAAAAGCCAGGAATAGATGACTGTATATAAATGAGCTGCTTTTCCAGGGGCAGCCTGTGTGTCTCTGTGCGCAGGCCCGCGTGTGGACCTGGGGGGCGCGCGCGTGTGTGTGTGTGTGGTTGGAGCGTCACAATAAAATGACCAGGGAAATGGCTCACCTGGGGGCCGGGCCGGGCAGGCGTTTACGGCGCGTGGAGGTGTCTCTGCCTGTTTTCCTGTTGCTGAAAGTTGAGCTGTCGTTGGTAAACCGCCAGCTGGCACGGAGAACAGACAGCTCCGTGTCGCTGCTCTGGGTTCGCTTACCCTGCAGCCTCTGCTTAGATGAACTAGTGAGTATCTGATAAAACGAGAGCCAGCATAGTTCTGGTTTGGGAGGTGTCACGATTATGCTAAGTGGTTACTTTGGCTCCCAGAGTACGTGTGGGACTCGGGACCCAGCGTGTGCAGCCCTGTGACGCAAGGGAAGCGGCCGTGGCTCAGGGAGCCTGACCGAGGCCAGGCTGGTTTCTCGTGCTCAGCAGGACGACCAAGCGTGCTGGAGGGCCAGCCTGGGAGAAGGTCCTCCCGGCACGTTCGAACCCAAACCTGCCAGCCTGGCACGGCTGAGGGGCATTTCCCCATCGAGGCCAGCATCTGCAGGGACGCTGCTCCTACAGGTCCTCCAGATGCCCCATGAGTGGCCGGAGACTGGACCACTGCACCTTCTGAGTCAGGTCTGGTGCTCGCAGGCCCCGAGCAGCGATTGGGGCGTCAGGGTTGGGGGGGGGCTCGGCCACTGCGTCTGTAGCTAAACTAGTCTGACTTTCTGTCCTTCAAAAGGTGACGTGTTTTTCTTTCTTCTCTCTGCTCAGCCCATGTCACAGATGAGCTTATCAGCAGCCTCTGCGTTTCCACACACACGCGTCAGCACACGCACACACATGCATCTGCACACGCGTCAGCACACGCACACACATGCATCTGCACACGCGTCAGCACACGCACACACATGCATCTGCACACGCGTCAGCACACGCACACACACACAGATCAGGATGGCGCCGTCCAGGAGGACTTCCTGCGATTGGCAAAATGATCTCACTCTGTGCTGTTCAGTGTCACCGCCGGCAACCCAGCCTTAACGTCAGCCAGTGAGAATGAGGGATGGATTTTTAATCTAATTAAAACGTAATTAATTCCAATCTAAGCTCATGGCTTATGGCTGCCAAGTTGGCCGGCCTGGCTCTGGGATGGAAGCCCCATGGGGCGTGAGACGTGTGTGTCCGCTGAGTGAGTGAAGCCATCCGGCCGGCGGGGTGACGCCACGAAGATGCTGCCCCCGTCCAGTCAGAGAGAAACCGGCCAACTCGATCCCTGGTCTAGAAAGGGGGCCGCCTGGGTGGGCAGGAGCCTGTGGCTGTTGCTATTGTTTGGGGGGCGGTCACCTCCCCAGAGCCTGTTTCTTACCTGCTCAGCTCTCAGGAGAGGAGCCCCTTCTCAAGCTCACCCGGGAGACACAGAACCCCGCGTCTCGCCTCCTGTGTCGTGGGTCTGCCTCCCGCCATCGGGGCACTCGCCCGGCTCTGTGCCACCCTCCCCTCGCCACCTGGCCCTCTCAGCCCCCACGTTTCCAGAACCACGTTTCCCTCCTGCCGTTTTGCTCGGAGCTGGACCACAGGCCCCCCCCCAACCCTGCACCCCTTCCATCTCCCTGGACTCCTTCCCCTCCCGGCTCTTCTGGTCTCAAAAGATGGATGCTGTTTCCCCAGAAACTGACTGCTGGCCTCCGCTGTGACCAGACGCCGTGTGGGGTGGATGCAGGACATGGTGTCACCTCACGGCAACAAGCCGGGGCTACTAAATGGTGTGAGAAGCCCCCCCTCAACGGACAGGGCTGGCACGTCACCCCGACTGCTGGCTGCCACGGCTTCGAGGTCTCACCAGCCCCTCTTTAAGCAAAGTCGGGCGACTGTAAGTTCGGCAGGAAAAGTTCCAGGGAGCCGGACCAACAGCACGTCTGTGATGGACGGAGAGCAGACTCCGCTGTGTGAAGTCCAGGAAGCCTCCCCACCAGCCTCAGCTGCTCAGACAAGAGCACTGAACACACACAGCCCTGCATAAATGGGCCTGTCCTTGTGCTGAACCCCCAGGGCAAACCTGCCCGCCTGTGTGGCCCCGGAAGCTGAGGCTCCGGCAGACGGCCTGGGAGGTGGCAGAGGGTAAAGGGACGGGCACCTGCCATGGGCGCCATCGGCCTCCCCATGGGCTCCCACTGCATCCCGGAGCCTCTGGCTCTACCTTTGCTCACTCCACATTGAGCCCCGGCCCCCTCTGTCCACCCACCCAGGCTTGCTCCATGCCCAGCCCAACAGGAGTGTTGGCCCACCTTCCAGAAAGATTCTGAAACTCAGAGTCATGTGTTAATGCTTCTTCTCAGGGGAAGGAAGTTTGATTTCTGCCTGGGACAGAAATCTTCCTTAGCCCAGAGGTGTGGCTCTCTGAAGGCAGAGCATCGGGAGTCAGGAAGGAAGGAAGAGGCCCCTCTCTGTGGAAAGGGCCTTCCCGGGCCCAAGGCACGCCGTCCACCTGCACAGACACGGCGGGACAGAGCCAGGCTCTCCCAAGCAACACGCTTCCTGGGAAACGCTGCCTTCCCGCCTTTGATTCTCCACAGTTGAGCTGGACATGGGGCGAGTCCCCCTCTAGGTCCATGGCTCAGAGGGGCAGAGAACTCAGCCCGAGGGCCGAAGCCCTGAGGGTGCGCTTGCCAGCCTGGCTGCTTATCCGCGACACGGACGCATGTGAGGCTGCGGGGCAGGCCCGGGCTGGGTACCAGCGACTGTCATGGTGTGTCGCGTCCCGTTGTCATCTCAGAGCACAGGAGCGGATTAAAAATCCGGACGTTACACCTCCTGCCACCTGCCAGCACGTCTCAGGTGACTTGACCCAGAGGCTTCTCTCGATCACTCTCTCCAGTGGGTCACCCGCACGGCGCGCCTGGTGGGGCCAAGGGCCCAGGCTCCGGGGCCCCGACGCCCCGAGGCCTCCGCCGGCCTGAGCACAGGTTAGCGGTGCGCCTCCTTCCTGCCCGCCCCCCTCCAGCGCGTGTGTCCTGGTGATTTCCTGGCAGAAGCGGAAGCAGGCTGGCGAGGGAGAAAGAGCAGCAATTGATTAAGACTGGACCAGCCGGCGGACGAGGCGCCTGCTCCCCGGTTCTGGCTGTGTTAAGTGCCCCGGAGGCAGCCGTGCTCTTGTGTTGTGACGGAGCAGCCCTCCCAGCAGAGCACATGTCTCCTACTGAACAGTTAAAGTTCCGAGGCCCCGTGGGTGTCCGTTACCGGGAGAGCAGGGTGTCCGGCTGGTGAGTTGTCGTGGTTCCGTGTCCCTCCTCTCAGTGTCCCTTTGGGCAACCAGTCACTTAAACCCGGCTCCGAGGTCTGCGCTGCTGACACGCTTTTAGGACACGCGCTGCCCAGCTCCTCCCCTGCCCCCGCAGCGAGCAGCCCGTAGTCCGAGGTGGACAGCAGGCGGGTGGGCTGAGTTGGCGCCTCAGGGGCCACCCGGCGCTGCCCATGGCCTCTGCACCTTCACGGTGACATGAGGGACCTTTCCTCTGGGACGGGAAGGTGACGCCCCCGCCCCTCCATCCAGACACTCGGGATGTCTCCGGGGCCATGGCGTCAGCCTCTCGGTTAACGTGTGCCTTCTGGACGCATCTGCCCCTCTCGGTGGCTTGTTCATGTTGCTGGACACGTGCCCAGGGACCGGCTCTCCGTGTAGGCGTTACCTTTTCATCTCTGAGGAGAACGTTCCTGACAGGTGCAAAAGGGACGGGGCTGCATCTACTGGGGACCGCTGAGCGGGTGGGTGTGGCGACGAGCCAAGATGCTGGTCATCGGAGCGGACAGTCCTCTCGGAGCTGATTCAAGGTCATGCTCCAGCCCTAGAGCCGCCCTCCCCCCAGCCTGCGGGCGCCGTGGGCGGCGGGATGCTGGGCCGGGCCTCTTCCGACCGAGGCGACCGCTCAAACTTCAAAATCAACAAGCACGGACGCTGGAAACGTGACCCCTGCTTTATTTTCTCAGCAGCCTGTGTGTAAGAACAGTGAGGACAGTCCACCCTCTGGAATCTACCTTAAAACCTAAGTCCAACACTGTCAGCCGCCCGAGTGTGTGCTTGCCTCTCTCCCAGGCTGCGGATCTTCCACATCCGGCGTCCCCCGGCGGCTCGGCAGGCTCGGGGCCGGCCGGTCACGGCCGTGGCGTGGTTTCGAGTCCTGGCCCGGGAGCTTCTGCATGCCACAGGCCCCCCTCCCCCTCCCCCCAGAACCATCTCACGGCTGAGGGTGGCTCTGCCAACAAGCAGCTTGGGTTCTGCTTGCTTTCTGCAAAGTTGGTGTTTCTTTGCGTTTGGCCCAGAGGGTGGAGGCCAGCTCGACCGACCGTGCTGCTGAGTTCGCCTCGCCTGGAAAACAAGGCGGGCTTTCCCTGCGACTTTCAAGCATAAGCTGATAATCTGGCAGACTCTCCCTCCCAGGAGAAGTCTGCTTTCCGTTGGTATAAAAGAAGATGAAATGCTAAGGGTCACGTGCTGAGGAAGACGGGTCGCTTCTCGGACAGACGTGGCCGTCCCGCCGAGTGCCGTTTCCGCGCCTCGGGTGTCACTGACGATTTCCTCCAGGCACCTTCCCCTTCTAGAGACTCAGAATGAACGAAGATCGTCTCAGCCGAACAAAAGCTTTTACTCGGTGGAAGAAGGAAACGTCCAGAAAGAATCGGAGGCTGTCCCTCAGACTTGCCAGCAGCGTGTGCCAGGGACAGGGATGTTGAATCGGCATCAGTTACGCGAAGGACGCCCTCGGTAGCCTGCGCGTCGAGTCGGAGGAGGAGGAGAGGCTTGGATCCGAACAGAGATTCCCATCCCTGAAACCGGAGGCTTTCAACGATCAAGAACAGCCCGAGAAAATGCTGGAATCGGGCAGAGTGCTGTGGCCGGAGTGGGAGGGAAGCTTAGGCGGCGGAGGACCTTAGGCGTCACATGAGAGGAGCCTCCAGTGGGAACGTGAGCAGACAGAGAGTTAATCGAGGGCAAGTCAGATGTACACCTAGGGTGCGGGGCTGTGGCATGCCGTGTAGACCAAGGGCTCGTGGAAACTCGATGGGAAGGCTGTGGTGCTCACAGGGCTGAGCGGCCCCAGGAGCAGCCAGAGAAAGGACTTCTGTGGGGGTTGTTCCCCCCCGAACCAGTCGTGGCCGGTGTGGCTGTGACCGGGGGAGGCTCTCCGTGTGAGAAGGAGGCTCGGGGGAACTGTGAGTGTTGTCGTGGGAAACGCCAGAGGCACGGGGGAAACATGCTCTCGTTGGGCCTGGAGCCGAGAAGGAGGCGGGAGGCTGCTGGACCACAAGGAGAGAAGAGGTACAGCCAAGCCACGCCCAGGAGCGGGGGCGTCCGTCCCGCTGCCGTGCTCACAGCCTCCTCAGATGAGCCGCTTTCCTCCTCAGGACTCTGCTGGACGCAGCGGGTGTCCGTCCAGAGGCCGGGCGAGTGGGTTCCTTCCGGATGGCGGTCACCCCACCCCAGCAAGACCGAGCCCATCCTGGAGCCCGACACCAGCTGCTGTCCCTCTGGGCCTCGGGGTGGGGACCTGGTGGCGGCCGTGGACTGGCACACAGCGGAGGGGGCTGCAGGCACGAAGGCAGTGCACGAGCCCCGGCTCTGCCCGAGGAACGCTTGGGCCCTCTCACCCTCCACCATCAGTCGATGGACGGATGAACAGACACGACGGACGGGGCGCCCAGACGTGGCGCCCTCCCCACGGCGCACAGAGCCTTCCCGCCGCCGCCAGCCCACAGGAAACATCAGTAAACGTAGGGTAGACGTGGGGTCCCGCTGGCCCTTCCCTCCCGGACACGTGGGAGGGCTGGGCTTCCCTGCTGGGTGGGGCGTGGCCAGGTGACCCGTTTCTGCAGAAACGCCCGGCAGACGTGCTGCCAAAGGATGATGAGAAGCACATCTTTGGTCCTAGGGTCGGCCTGCTGCCGCTGCTGTGACGTCCAGCATCAAATTCGTGCTGGTTTGAAACAAGTCACCCTCTGTCTCCGTGTTTCTCAGCTGGGTTACGGGTGGGGGTCCTCTGCAGAGTTGCCCTCCAGGTGCTGGCCAGCCTTCTGGAAGCCTCCGTGCCCCCCGTCTATCAGCCACTAGTCCACAATCACAGGGGAACAGGAGCTCGAGACGCCCTCCGCGATGCTGTGGGTTTGAGGAGCGAGGATCACCGGACAGAGGCCGGGGCTCGGGGCCGCCCGCTCTGGCAGAGGGACCCTGTCCAAGCGTCCCTCCCCCAGCCGTCTTCTTGGCCGGGAACAGGAGGAAGAGCTGTGTAGCTTCCAGGACCCATGGAAGTGAGTCCCCAGGTGCTGGAAAGAACAAGGATCAGAAGCTTGAGGTCTGCAGACAGCTGGGCCTCGCTGGGGCGCGCACGGCTTCCAGCTTCCCCCCAGGTCCTCGATGGGGCCGGCCAGCCTGGGTGCGCAGCCCTGCTCCCTGGCACAGGCAGCCCCGCTTACGGCCTCCTCGCCCCTGGCTTTTCAGACGACCTCATGTTGCCAGGCATCCTCTGCCGCCCCTGCCTCGTCCATTCTGGAAAGCAGCCCCCCAGGACCCAGAGGCCACAGCGGCGCCATCACTAGAGCAGGGAAGCGGCTCTGCCCCCTGTGGGCCCGTTCATGCCCCACCTTCCCACGTGGCTGAGACCCTGCAGGCACAGGGGCAGCGGGACACGGCCACCGAGCCCGGTGCTGCCCCAGGCGCCCCTGTGGCCGCTTTGTCCCAGGTGCCGTAAACACTGGCTGCGCAGCCAAGGCGGAAAGGGCTTCCCCCATCCCACGTCTGTTGAAACGTGACACTCAAATTGGAGATGGGAGCAGAGATCAGCAAACCCTGTCAGCCCTCGTCAACCCAGGCGTGACAGTGCCATCTTCGTAAATTGCCCCTCATCTGCCAGGGCCTCTGACTGCAGCCCCCATCGCCCTGTTTGCTCACATTCGGCGAGCACCGTAAATTTCCCCCTTCTGAGGTGTCAGCGTTTGCCACTTAGTAAGTCAGGAGAACCCGGAGAGCAGCTTCCAGCCCCCGGATTTGGGGAGCTGGGAGGCTGATTAGCTATTCAGAGAGAATAATCTCATTGCGAGTCGTGAGAGCTGCAGGAAGAATGCTCGTCCCGCCCCAGTACCAGTCTCCCAATTATGTTGTCAAGCTGGCTGTTGCGTTCTTTCCCTGTGCCATTAAGAAACCGTTTTCTATGTTAAGAAAGAGATTTCCAGATTGTGATGCTGTTTGCTGATTTTTTTTTATTGTTTAAAGAATCTGTATGTATTAAACCAAACATTAAAAAATGATTCATGTGCAGCGTAATTACTTGCAAGGAGCCTCGGGGACATGGGTGGGAGGTGGGGGCCGGGGGCTCCCGGGGCCGTGGGGCGAGGGCCGGGGTTCCTCGTCGTGCGACAAAGGCAGTTACTGTGCGACGGCTAGAGGGTCAGGAGCGGGGCCACGGGGACGAGCAGCTGTAGGTCTCTGGGCGAAACACACCTTTCCGGGCCATGGCTCTTCCTTATTGAGAAGGAGAAACCCCACATTCGATTTGGGCCAAGTGCCCCTGGGGGCCCGCGCCCCCTGCCTGGAGGGAGAAGCCAAGCCATCAGGAGAGGAGGTCCGCTCTCAGCTGCTCCCTCCACGCGGCCTGCAGACCCCCGCCCCCCAACGAGGGCCCCCCTCTGATCTCAGAGCCGCTTCTGGCGAGAGCTTCGGGGACCAGAGTTGCCAGGAGCAGCCTCTCCCTGCTCGTCCACACCGGCTGCCACCTGCTCACCTAAATAAGAAGCAGGGCACAAAGAGTGGGTATCAGAAGATTTCCTTGTGCCCAGTGCCTTCGGAGGAGGGGACACGGAACTGGAGGCCGTGTGCCCCTTGGGACAGACAGCCTTCCGGGGCGCGTCCTCCCCTGCGGGCCCCAGGGCCAGGCTCCGTCTCTCACACGGTGGGATCCGGGATGGGTTCCGGCAGATCGTGCAGTTGGACAGTTGGGAGCTTTGCTATAAGACCCGGTGCATCTGTAAGAGCTGGAGGCGACTGAGGGGCGTCCTCTCAGAGCTGGCAAACCGCCCGAGAGGAGGACACGGGGGGTCAGCAGTGCCGAGCAGCCGGAAGGCCCGCGTCTGCAGCGGCCGTGGGGAGGCCCGTGCGAGTCACACCTGCTCGATGCTTTCGAGACGTCGGAAGCAAATTTCCTGGGACAGGGGCCGTGGGCAGAACAGTACGTGGCTCTGCCAGTCGGCCTCTCCCTTCCCGGCCGCCGTGGACAAATGCTTTGTCTTCGAACCTGAGCTCTCAGAACTCTCCCCCAAGAGCAGGAGTTACTTCGGGGTGGCTTGTAGGGTTTGCTAGAAAGCGCCTGGATTAGGTAGGCGCTCAGTGAACTGTATGTTTTCTTTAGTTCACTGGTGCACAGTGAAAACCACCTCAGTGATAATTCCCATTCGTTTCTTTCCCTCCTTTTTGTTTTGTTTGTTTCTTTGTTTTTATTCCCTTTTTCTTTTTGGGAGTTGTGATACCTGTACAAATTCCAAAGGTACAGAAAAATAGCTCCTGAAAAGCAAGTGCCAGTGTCAGTTTGTAAAGCCCAGTGCCTTCCTCTTTCACTTTTTTGGGGGACCCGGAAAGGAGCTCGCCCCACAAGGAACCACAAGCTCGGGAGCAAAGGCGGCCCCCCCAGCAATCTTCCACTCTTTGGTGGCGTGGCTCGCCGTGAGTGACTTAATCAGCTTGGCCCTGGTTGTTTTCAGTACTGTGCCTAGTAGATAAAGCCGCAGCAGACGGCTTTGAACACGTCTGTTACATGCGAGTCAATACATGTGAAAGATACATTCCTTGAAGTACAGTTGGTGGTACCGTATAGAGTATATACACTTATTGGATAGCACACCCAATATATGTATTGTGTATTGTATAATACATACAACTGGCCAGGAAATTGCAAACTACTCTCCATGGATCCCGCTCTAACGTGCACCCCTGCAGGCCCTGTAAGAGAGTGCCACCCCCGGGTCTAAAAACAGCACCAACCTGGGCTTTCTGCCACCTTTTGATCTTTGCCAGCCCGAGAGGGAAACAGGGGTATCTCCCTGGAGTTTGAATTTGCATTTTTTTCTTTTTTCTTTTTTTTTTCTTTTTGTCTTTTTAGGGCCGCACCTGCAGCATATGTAGGTTCCCAGGCTAGGGGTCCAGTCGGAGCTGTAGCCACAGGCCTGCACCACAGCCACAGGAACGTGGGATCCAAGCCGCATGGCAACTCCGGATCCTTAACCCACTGAGCGAGGCCAGAGATTGAACCCATGTCCTCATGGATGCTAGTCAGGTTCGCTAACCGGTGAGCCACAACGGGAACTCCTGAATTTGTGTTTCTCTTTTGATGAGGAAAGCTGGGCATTTCATGGGCAGGAGGCACTTGCGTTCCTGTCTGTGTCCTGTCTGCTCGCAGCTGGGCGTTTGCTCTGCAGGCTGCGGGTCCTGTGCGATGGGTCTGTGGAGGTTCTTTGTCTACTAGACGAGTTAGCGCCTGACAATGTGAGTTCAAATATTTTGATCCACGTAGTCTTTTGTCTTTCCTCTTTGCTCCTGTTCCTTTTTGTGATGAAAAACTTTTTTGTGTAAGGTGAGGCAAAGATGTCTTCCGCATGACACCGAAAGCATGATCCATAAAAGGAAAAGTGATAAATGGAGCATAATCAAGACTGAGAACGGTGCTCCTCTAAGACAAGGCACAGGCTAGGAGGAAATTTTGCAAGCTGTATATCTGATAAAGGATTTGCCTCCAGAATGTAGAAGACCCTTTTAGAATTCACTAGTAAAAAGACAATAACCCAATTTATAAATGGGCAGCAAATGTGACTATGCACTTGACCAAAGAGAGACAGTCACCACGGAGCACCTGGAAAGACACCCGACACCGTTACTCGAGCCCACAGTGACGCGATGCTGCCCACCCCAGGTCGGCCATCGTGGGTCAGGGAGGGGGTGGGGACATCGGGACCCTGGGCAGCTGCTGGGGGGACGGGAGGCGATGCTGCCGCTGCTGCGGGAACGACCTTGGCTGTTCCCTTCCAGCGTCAAACGACTTCCCGTGAGCCCCGGGGACGGAGACACATGTCCCCGAATCACGGGCACCCCGTGTGCGCAGCGGCTCTATTTCCTACCCCGAACGGAAAAGGACCCAAAGGCCTGTCGGGGGGGGGGTGGATGCGCACATGGGCTGGTCCCCACAGCAGAGTGCAGCTCAGGAACACGAGGGCCAAGTTAACGGAACACACGGCCTGGGATCGGACTCAGAGTCATTCTGCCTGTGAAGGAAGCCAGACGAATGGAGCATCCACTGTGTGGTTCTGATTACACAACGCCCGAGAAAATGCAAACGCCCCTCAGTGAGAGAAAGCAGGGCAGAGGCGGCCGGGGAGGGGCGCCGTGTGCAGGGAGTCGGGGCTGGGTGACGAGGGCAGGAGGAGGCTGGCCGCGACTGGGCTGGGTGGACGTGGGTTGCCTTCGCGGAGGGGGTGGTCTCATGGGGCCCACGCGTCTCAAACGGTCAGGTTGGACACGTCTCATATGTGGCATCATTGCACATAAAATGCACCTCAACGCGTTATTCCGAAAATGGGGGTTTGTCTGTAGCAGCAACCTTCCTTCTACGGCTCGGGGTCTCGTGACATTTCTTTCTTACCCTGATTTTGAAGAAAATTCTATGACATTTTTCTCCTAATATTTTTTGTAAGACTGGGCGAAGGGTTCTCAGGAATGCCGTCTCAGACGGTTTCATTTTTCCGGGTATAGAATTCCATCTGGAATTCGTTTGGAGACTGTGAGGTAGAAATGCAGCCCCCCCACCCCGCCTCGTCAGGTCAACATTATTTATTGTGAAGGCTCATATTTCTACACTTAACTTGAAATGCTCTCTTTAGCACATGATAAATCCTGTTTCTGGACTTTTTTTATCCTTTGGTCTATTTTTGTACCAGTACCATACTGTTTTCTTGTAGGTAGCATTCAAAATATGTTTTAATGTTTCAGAGAGTCTAATGATTTGTTGATTACTTTTAATCGTCAAAAACCCTTTGACTATTCTTGCTGATGGGCTTTCCCATGTGAAATTCAGATTCAGTGCATTTAGTTCAGAAAATCCTACCTGGGCTTTTTTGAAAGCTGGTCTTGCACTAGGTCCTTTAAGTGGTACAGGTTGCATCATGGAGAACTGAGTACTTGGTGGCTGGAGCAGGCCTCTTCTCCTCGGGCGTCAGGACGCCCTGCCCCGTGAACACCAGGCTCTCAGAACCGCTCCAGAAAAGGCACTGGGTCCTGCCCCACGAGGCGGGAGCATGCCCCGGGCCCCTGCCATCGCTGGGGGAGCCACTCCGCGCTGAGGGGGGGCGGGGGGAGTGTCGAGGCCGCTGTGTCTGCACACAAAGCGATCAGCGGAGGTTTGAGGAGCCCGGGGGCAACGCCCCAGAGCCTTCAGCTGCCACTCTGGCCGGTGCCACCCTCCTGTGCTCTGAGAACCCCAGGGAGGCAGAGGGGAGCAGGTCAGGGGGCCCTAACCCTGGCAGCGCGGCTTGACTGCGGCTGTGTCTTCTGTGCGCTTGGGGGTGGCCTTGCTTTGAGGTCAAGGTTGCCGGTGGTGCAGGTCTGGATACGCCCCAGCTGCCACCTTTCTCCTTCTCTGCCCGCCCCCCACCTGGGAAGCAGAGACTCCAAACTGCTGTGACCCCCACCCGGGGAACCAGGTCAGGAGCGCCTGTCTCCGAGCTGCTAGCCGTGAACCTGCGTCTCCTCCCTGGACCAGACCCACAGACACGGGGATCTTAACCCTGAGAGGCCTTGAGAAATGGCCGGTCCCACGCGGTACCCCCAGAGCCCAGCCCGCTGCCAAGGCGGGCACCCTCCCTGCCGCGTGTCCTCCAGCCAGCCTGGTACTGGGGGAGTTGCCGGGCCGGGAGCAGAGGCCTCGTGACGACCACCAGGCTGAGGCTCCATGTCTAAGAGCCGGGTCTGCTGCAGGGGAGACAGGAGGGGGTCACCGGCGTCACCCCACTTCAGGGGTCAGCCAGGTCACCGCGTCCTGGCCCGTCCAGGCACAGCCTACATGGCTCCTGCAGTGGCACTTTACGGAGGAGAAGATGGAGGCTGAGGCAGACGCTTTCCTCCCAGCGTGCTGGCGTCGGTGTCAGTGTCCCAGCAGAGCGGCCTGCGTGGTGACAAGCCCGGGCTCCTCCCACGAGATGCTGACCGTCCGCGTGGCTTCCTCCTGCCCAGCGGTCAGAGCAGCAGGGCAGCGGCCTCACTCCCGGGGGTGGGAGGCCTCGGGTCCTCCCTCGCTGTGCCCTGCCAGCCGCTCGGCGCCACAGGGACGCCCTGCAGCCTCCCGACTCTCCCTGCGGCTCTGAAACATCAACATTTCCAAGCAGAGCAGGCCAGGCTGGGCCCCGCCCCACGTCTCTCCTCTCTTTCAAAGGGCGACTGTGGGTGGTGCCCCGAAACTCTTCTCTGAAAGTCACCAGAAAAAAACGGAAAAGAAGAAAGAAAAGCTGAACCGACACCTGCCTGCCCAGCCCTAGGCGAGGTCTGTAGGAGGCTGGACCAGCCTAGCCATGGCAAGTGGCACCAGCCTTTGCACATGTGACCTTTTCATAATGGTCACTGGCCACTGCTAGGGATGCACGGGGCCCCAGGGCCTCTGTCAAGGGACAGGACACAGAATTAGACGCTGCTGGCCGAGGCGCTGCTGTGAGGCCCCCAGGTGTGAGAGGAGGGGTGACAGGAGCTGCTGGAGGCCTGCCCCTCGTCCCCTGGCCTGTCCGGGACCAAGACCCACAGGAAGAGGGGAGCCCGTGCTGGGGACAGAAGATGGCCCTCCTCCCAGGAGCCGCTTCAGTTGCTGCCTTTGAAGCCGCGACCAGGGATCCACCCTGGCATCTCCGAGGGCAGGACGGCTGTGAGAAAGCTCGGGAGAGCCTGGCTGGTGTGGCAGGGGTCCCCCGCAGGGAGTGGCAGGCCACAGGTCTGGTGGTGGCTGAAGGCTCTGGGGCGTTGCCCCCGGGCTCCTCAAACCTCCGCCGACCGCTTTGTGTGCAGACACAGTGGCCTCGACACTCCCCCTGCCCCCCCTCAGCGCGGAGGGGCTCCCCCAGCCATGGCAGGGGCCCGGAGCATGCTCCCGCCTCGTGGGGCAGGACCCAGTGCCTTTTCTGGAGCGGTTCTGAGAGCCTGGTGTTCACGGGGCAGGGCGTCCTGACGCCCGAGGAGCAGAGGCCTGCTCCAGCCCCCAGCCGGGCCTGCGCCCCCAGCCCCACTCTGCTCCTGAGGCCTCGGCAAACTGCAGGGGCTTCTTTGTGGGTAAGAGCGCACGTCTTGCTCCACAAGGACCAGGGTTTGGGCCCCCTCCCCCCAGAGCAAAGCCGGGTCTCGGGTGTATGCTGAGTGCTGAATAAAGAGGCAGGAGTGGACCAAGGCGGGGAGGGGCGCCCTCGGAGAAATGCAGGCCCCGTGTCACAAGCCGGTGTCTGTCACCCCGTTTCAGGGTTCGCGGTCATCGAAGATACTGTGGGACTCCAGCCTGCAATTACAGTCAGAAGTGCTTTTCCACTAAGATGCATAATGATTCATGCTGAGAATGTAATTAAAATATCGTGCTAGTTTAAAAATAATACTATTAGGATAATACCCCAATGGCTAATTCAGACTGAGTGCTTCCTGCTTTGATTACGTGGCGGCTGGAACAGTGTATCCAGGGCTCCCGCCTGTCGACACAAACGCACCACGGCGATGGGCCCCGGCCTCTGTATGGTGACATTTGAAAATCTCTGTGCAGGTCCAGCCGCGTCTGAGGGCAGCATCCCTAGTCCATTCTGGTTTTGAAGTCGCAGCATCTGGACAAGGCCAGGCTCCTCTAAATACCATCTCTGCTCAGCCCACGCCAGGCAGGCTGGACACCTGCTGGCCACCTTGGCCTCCGTGCTTTTGCAGATTACACGGTGGGAGGCCTGACCCCTCAGAGGCCTGTGCCGTTGGCCGGGGAGGGGTCCCAGGCCTTTCACGGCCCCTGGGAAAGGGGCCCGGCTTGTTGGTACCTGCCCCGCAGGGGGGACGGGGCCACCCTGGGATCTGCCTGCTCTCTGCTCCCCAGGGTCTCGGAACAACGGGCCCAGCCAGCCCCAGGCCTGGCACTTACCGAGAACTCACTCCGTCTGGCCCCCAAACTGGCTGCCGCAGAGCCATCGTCCAGAGGCGGTGAAGACCTGGGCTGCTGAGCCCCCGAGGTTTCTGACTCAGGGGTCCACGGGCCTCACGGGCTCCCTGGTGACCTCCAGGCCCAGGCCTGGCCCCCGTGTACCCACAGCTCCTGCGGGTACCACAAGCACCTCAGGCCGACCAACTCCGGGGCTCAGGCCACCGTGTCTCAGAGGGTTGTGACCCCTTTGCATCAACAAAAAACAAGATAAACACAAAAGCAGCAACAAAGACACAGCAAAGACAGCCGGCTGAGCGCGCTCCGGTGCCCACGCTGAGTCTGACCCATGGGCGGCGTCCTAATCCGATGCCGTGTGCAGGCAGAGGGTTGAACAGGCACCAGGACCTCTTCCCAGGCCTGAACCCCCCTGAGCCCTCCCTGGGGCACTGAGCACCACAGACCAGGGGGCTTAAACACAGGGAGGGAATTTGATTGTTTCCTGGAATTCTGCAGCCGGAAGTCGGAGGTCAGGTGTCTGCAGGCCTGGCTCCTCCTGGGGCCCGGCCGCCTCCCCCAGCCGCAGTCCTTGGCTTGCAGACGCTGCTCCCCGGGCACAGCCACCACCTGGCTGCCTCCCAGGTAGGATCCAGGGTGGGCAGGCCCGGAAGCTCCCCAGCCCCACCCGGTGCAGCCTGGGAAATGTAGTTCCTGAGATCTGGGTGGGGCCACAGGCAGCAGCCTCGAGAGGAGGTTCCCCCCCTGCCGCCCCAGTTCTGGCCCCTGGTGCCTCTGGGTGACACTGACCAGCGCCTTCCTGTCGAGCTGACGGGGTGGGTCCTCTGAGTCCCGAGCACTCCCCGTGTCTTCTCCTCCTGCCAGCACTGGGGAGGGACCAGGAGGCCATCCTGAGACCGCCAAGCCCAGAGCCCACGGGGCAGCTTCCTCGGGCACCCCGCTCCAGCCAGTCTGGCCGCATGAGGCCCTGCGTCCTGTGGGCTCCTCGCTGGATGGGGACTCACCTGGCGGGGGAGGGAGCCTCAGCACCTGGCTCTGCCCCCACACGGCGCAGAGACAGGGCTCTGCTCTGGGGCAGTGGGGGCTGGGAGATGCCCTCCAGGCCCTCACCTGGCAGAGCCTGCAAGCCCCGCCACCATCCCTAAACCTGCATGCTCCCCAGGGTCAGCGCTGACCCTCTCCGTGAACCGCGATGGTGGCAGGGTTGAAAGCCACATTGGCAGCCCTCCCAGCCCAGACACAGGGCGTGGAAAGGGTGCACACAGGTTGCAGAAGCAGCCTTCAGCCAAATGGGGACTCCGCACCCCCGCATCCACACCGGCTCCCAGGCCTGCCGTGATTCCCGACTGGCTGGCAGGGGCCTTTCCCTGGCTTTCTCCTCCCTGAGTGTCCAGTTACCCACGCAGATGCCACCCGTCCAGCCTGCAGCTCACGGTCTCTGGGGAGAGGACACACGGGAATCACGGCAGGGCCGGTGTTTCTCTCGGGCCCCGGGTCTCGAGCTGTGGTCCAGGCTCAGCCCAGCAGCCAAAGCACCGACTTTGGGCTCCACGCACAGAGGGGTCCGTGCTGTGTTCTGCTTGCCTTGTTTGGAGCGCAGGATCTGTGGTCTTGCCTTACGCTCGTTTGGAAGATGAACACGGAAAGGGGGGAGCAGAGGTCAGAGCAGGTGGGGCAGCCCCCCCCTCCGCCCCCAGGAAGCTGCCTGCAGCTGAGAAGCAGGTGCACCTCATTCTCCGAACCGTGTTCTCCTCAGCGCAGTGTGAACCTGTGCGCCCCGTGTGCAGTGGGACCAGCCTGTTTTCAAGCCGGGCTCTCAGGAGCCGTGCGGAGGGGCCTCCCACACACTCTTAGGCCAGGAGCATTAAGGGCGTTTGCTGTGTGATGAAGCGGCCTTGGTCTGCCCCCCTTTACCTGGAAAGAAGCAGGCATTTCCCCAGGGAGCCTGGTTTCCTGCCCAGCAGGCGGGGCACTTGCCCCATGGAGGAAACGTCATTTAAGGTGGGACTGGGCTGTGGCCCCGCCACCGGGAGAGGGGGCAGGGCTCTTCTGGGCCCAGGGCCCTGTGCAGACACAGTGTGCAGGCAAGCTGGGGCCAGCAGCACCCCACCTGCAACTTTCCTCCTCTCGGACCCCCTCCTCTCCTTCCCACTCTCCCGAGAAAGGCCTGGGACTGGGCCCCACCTATTGGCTCCACAGGCGACAGCCAGGGCTGTCACCAGTCACCAGCCGGCCAGTCACTGCTGTGCCGGGCATCTTACCTCTGTTAGAGCACCTGGTGCCCAGGCCCGGGAAGCAACTGCTGATCTTTTTATTTGACTGGAGGAAGCCGAAGCACAGAACCTCTAAGGAACGTGCTGGGACCACAGAGCTTTCTGGAGCCAGTAGCTAATTCAGGCCAGCCTGGGACGGGAGGCTGTCCGCCCTCAGGGCCAGCCTGGGCCCCTGCGGCCTCCTGGAAGCGGCCCCAGGACCCGTGGGTGAGCCCAGCGCGGAGGGCAGAGCCTGCATCCCCCTCGCAGTCCTCATCCCTTTTCACGGATGCTCTCGGCCCTTTGTGACGACAGCAGGAGGAGGTCGTCTGTTCTAATATTTATTCTGCTTCTCGCACAAGGCTTCATGCCGCCTGTTCTTAATTCAAACAGCAGGTGAATTAGCCGGCTTCTATTTCCCTTAGAAAAATTCGTCTTTGAAATAGAACCCTTTGTTCTTTCTGTGTGGACCGTGGGCCTGTCTAGCATGAAGGTCGGCTGAGCGTCTGTAGACGAACCCGCCACCCTGACCCGAGGGCGTGCGCCAACACGGTAATTCCACTCGCTAATTGTTGAGCTCTGAAGGGTCAGCTGCAGCTGGGAAAACACTGACACACACCAGCCCCACCCCCGCGCCGCAGCCCACCTGCCAGCGGCTTCTGAGAGCAGGTCACCCTCCTGGGTACCTGCCACGCGTGCCCGGAACCGAGCCTCACCCCCCACCCCCGGCCTCTCCATCACTGGTGAAACAGGAGCTGGTGGGGACCACTGCGGGTAGACACGGGGGTTGGGGCGATACAGACACGGCGCTCTGTGTGCAACGGTGGGGACCGGGGACCCACTGCCCAGTGGGGGAGGTCTCGGTCCTGCGAGATGTGGGGAAGGCACCTGAGAAGGATGCGTCTGTGTCCGTGAATCTCTCACTCACTTTGCTCTGCTCCTGAAATTAATGCAGGTTTCTAAGTCAGCTGTATCTCGAAGGAGGCCGCCGGGAATTCCGGGTCATGCAGAAGGAGCCGAGCGCAAGCAGAGCTTAGAGAGCCAGGCCTCCAGTGACAGGGCCTGAGTGCAGCCCCAGGACAGCCGAGCTGGGACCCTCAGGACCTGGGGGAGAGAAGGAGCCGGCAGGGCGCAGAGCGCACAGGGGCGTCTGGGCCTGGGCTCTTGGGGTCCCAGGGGAGCCCAGGCCGGGGGCTCTGTGGAGTGTGGGCTTGGGCTGAGTGGGCTGAGCCTGCAGGCGGGGCTTCTGCTGTCCCCACGGTGCCTGTGGACCCATCCTGAATGTGGGACCCAGCAGGAGGGGGTGTGAGCGACCCCAGCCCGCAGCCCACCCGGTGGGACCTGAGGGGGAGCCGAGGGCTGAGAGGCCGGGCTCAGGGCCACTGTTTCTCTGCCTCTCCTCCCGAGGGAGACGCGACAGGAGGGTTAATGACTCTGGCGACAAATCCTTCTTGAAATGCGGGTGGCATGTGTTCCCTCATCCATTTCTATTCTCTGGGTCATTAAACCTTGAAGTTGTAAACGGAAAGGCGCTTGCTGGATTGAGGATTGAGGCCGGGCCCTGGGGACCAGCCTGAGCCTCTTGCAGGGTGACGGGGACAAGTGCCGTCTGTCAGGCCTTAGCCCATCACCCGCAAAGTGCCTTTGTACAGGGCGGGAGTTGCTCTGGCTGGGCACCCGTCAGCTCTCTTTCCACCCGGGCTCCCGTCCCCTGTCCCCCACGCGTCCCCGGTTCCCCATCCCTCACGCGTCCCCCATCCCCCGAAAGCCCCCCCCCCCACCTAGTTTGCTGGTGAGGACTCAAGGCCTGGGTGGGGCCCAGCCCACGTGGGGCCCAGGCGTGGCCCAGGCATGTTCCAGAGCATCCGAGCCGCGGGCCTTCTCGGCGGGGGACCAGGGGCTCCCAGAGCGGCCTGCTGACCCCACGCCCGTCTTCAGTGGGGTTTAGCCAAGTGTTCTGGATCCTTGAGCAGCTCTGCCAGTTTAGTTCCAGAGGCTGACGGAAGCCAGGCCCTCATCAAAGACGTTGAAGCCAAATTCATGGTCACCAAAGGGGCAACGTGGGGGCAGATATGTTAGGAGGTTGGAATTGACGTGTATCCACACCGTACACGGAGAGGCGGGCGCCGAGGCCCTAGCCCTGGGGGAGCTGCTCGATCCTGCAGGGTAACCCCCGGAGGGGAGGGTCCGAGAAAGAGCAGGTGTCAGCACAGGCAGAGCTGAAGGCCTTCGCTCTCCACCGAAACGAGCACCGTTTTCTAGGTCAACTTTACGCCCATAAAATTTATTTCCTTATTTTAAAAAGAAGAAACAGGAAATAGATATGAATGGGGCTGCAGGTCCCGCGGGTGAGAACAGACCCCCGGCTGGGGGTTAGACCGTCTTTCTGCCGAGGCCGCAGCTCCACTCCCGCTCAGGGCGCGTCCTTGCAGGCAGCATCCCTGCAGGGCAGGGGTGGAACCCAGACCAGTGGGGGTGGCCGAGTCACCGGGTCCTGACCCTGAAGGTCCCAGGTGAGACCCAGACCCCCCTCCCTTTGCTCTCCGGGGCCTGGGTGCCTGGAGACGGGGACGGCAGGAGGAGAGGCCACCGGTGTCTGCACATGGCTTAGCGCAGCCGGCATATCCACTGCAGTTTTCCACCTCACGGTGAATGCGGTGGGACCCCCCCCCCAACATGGTCCCCCCTGAACTTGGTCAGAAAGCAGAATTTTACCCCGCTCGACCCTGCCCCGCGCTGCCCTCTCGACCCTGCCCCGCGCTGCCCTCTCGGTGTGCAGCCTGGCGCTGTGGCATCTGGGGTTGCCTGGACCTTCGTAAAGAATGTGGTTTTCAATCCATGTGGACGGGCTGTGCCGGGGCGTTCACACCTGCGGCCGAGCGATGGGCCCTCTCGGGGCTGCGGGGACGGCCCCCGTCCAGAAGTCTGTGTGGCCGGGCTCTGCAGCGGCCGTGCCCAGGGCCGATGACACGTGTCACCGCGGCAATGACTCCGAACCTCTCCGCCAGCCAGAGCTCAGGGAAGCCAGTGACCAGTGCTCCCGACGCTGCCCACACAGGTCACAGCTGCGCCCGTGAGCTCACGGCCAAGGTTAAGGCCCGAGCCGTGCCTTCTGGCTGACGTGGCGCTTCTCCCCTCGCCCCCGGCCGCTGGCGGGTGAGTCATTCATCAGGCTCTCCTGCCCCTGCGCTGCTGGGCACCCGAGAGGGCCAGTTGACCAGAACGGCATTTCTCTGCACTCGTGTTCACAGCCCCGTGTTCACAGCCCCGTGCCACACCCCTCGGACAATGGCACAAGACTCACAACTGGCACCATGAGCACTGCCCCCGCGGGCCCGCAGCCCGGCATGCCCAGGCTCCAGGGGCGCCTCCCCCGAGGAGCATTTCAGTGGCACCCGGGGCCGCGGCTCCAGAGTTGGTGTGTGAGCCTCCGTCCCTGTCCCCTGCCCACAGGTGAGCCCAGCCTGCGCCCAGGAGGACGTGCTGGTCCGGGGGGTGGTGCCGGTTCCCAGGCCCGCCCCTTCCAGGGGTGTGGTCTCCTCAGGCTCCCCCTGGGTGCCCTGTCCAGGGCCCAGGAAGGTGCTTGGACCCCAGCTCCGTCTTCCCAGGTGGTAGCACATGCGAGGCCAGGGTCTGCCCTCCCGAGCAGGGGTCACTGGTCAGGCCCTCGGCCGGCTAACCCGTGCCCCCTGGGGCAGGAGGCATCTGGCTCGCTCCCGGACCTGCCCCACCCCCCATGCGGCAGGGTGTCAGCATCTGTCAGGCGAACAAGCGCAAGAGACCACTCGGCGGCTCCCTAGAAGCGGATCACCGTCCACAGACCGTGCTCGGACCTGGCTGTGATTCACTCGCTGTCTGGCCCTTTCGCTGGAGGGAGGGGCATCTGTGTTTACACGCGGCATCCATGTGCACATGCAGCACCCGTGTGGTCACACAGCATCCGTGTATTCACACGGCGTCCGTGTACTCCCAGTGTCCGTGTGTCCGCCTAGCAGTTGCTGTACCCCCAGCGTCCGTGTGTACGTTCGGAGTCCGTGTGCACACCCAGCATCCGTGTGGCGTCTGTGTGTGCACAGTGTTTGGGTGCACAGGTAACATCCATGTGCACACCCGGCGACCATGTGCACGTGTGGCGTCCATGTGTACACGCAGCGTCTGTGTGTACAGCCAGCAGGTGTGCCTGTGTGTGCCCCGGCCCAGCAGAAGCGCTGCATCCAGGGCTGTCTGCAGAGAGGCGCTCGCGCAGGAACCGGCGTTTTGCTCCTCAGAGCGCGGATGCCTCATGAGCGGCTGTTGGACACGTTGCTCGAGTCTCAGACCAGAGCCTCCAGCACGCACTCCGGGGCGCCGGCTGTGTTATGTCACCAGCGTCTCGAAATCTGCCGTCGTGGGACTATTTACCCTGGAGGAATGGGCAAACCCTCCGAGTCAGTGTTCTTTCCTTTCCTTCCCTTTTGCGAGCCGGTCGTTACTCACTGACCAGCACACCACTTCCTGCACCCTCTTAAACCAGTGCTGGGTTCTGTGGGCACCTGCTCAGGGACCCCGAAACCCCAGTGACATGTGGCAAAACCGAGGCCCGGGGAGCCAAGACGGGCCGGGCCAGCGTCCCACGATCAGGACAGCAGAGCTGAGGCAGGTGCCCAGGGCGGGTCTCACCCGCCACATGCTCTGCCCTCCTGTCACCAGGTTGTGCCCCGCGTGCGGGGGGGAGCAGGTGCAGATACAAGGTCACTTTGTGTTAGAATGTGAGGTTTGAGAGCTGAGGTTCTTCAGAGAAACCGTGTGTCACGTGGAGGGTCACCTCGGCGCGTTCGCGAGATGTCCGCGCGTATTCTGCTCACGGCCGTGGCGCAGTGCTGCTCGATGCTGGTAGTTCTCTTTTATTCCTCATGAAAGCATAGTCTCCTAATTGTTCGAGACCATCTCAGGACTGATAAGTATACAATGTAAGCATTTTCTAGTGTAATTCAATTAATCTCCCAAGAAAAATACCTGTTGGATGCGCGTAGACACGCTGGTTAAATTGTACATCTGCATTTCTTCCACTCCAGTGAAGGGGGCTGTGCAGAACAGACTAGAAAAACGGCACCAGAGAGCGTATTCTCTTTTTATCGCCTGTCAAGCTGCGTCGCCCGTGGTTGGTGGTGGAACATTGCAATCCGATGCTGCTCGCGACGAAAGGCCGCGCGTGAGCTGTGCATTCAGTTTAGGTAATGTACCAGAAGACGTTGCAGGAAAACACTAATTTTCTCAATATATATTGGTAGACACGGTGTTTACCAAGGAGCAGTGAAGATGTTTTTAAACAGTTTGTTAACTCGAAGCCTTGGCCGGGCTGCGCGTAAACGCCGTCTCATTGGTGTTAAAACGGGGGGCAGAGGCGCCGGCAGGGCTGCCAGGTCCCACCCCGGGCGTGTGCGGCCACGGGGTCCCCGCTCCGCCTCCTTCATGTTCACCATCTCGGCATCGCCGGCGTCCCCCACGTCTCTGCAGACGGGCACGGCTCCCTCGTCCCTCCTCCTGCCTGGACCCAGCCCCCGTCAGCGGCCCCCCAGTGCCGGAGGGTCGCTCAGCCAGTCACCCTGGAGCCGGTGGTCCCCCCCGACGGAGCCGGAGCTGTTCCAACCACGCTTCTCGCGCTGCTGAGCAAAGAGCTGCTTTATGAATTTGCCTGACCTGCAAAAAACGAAATAAGAGGCGGACGGGAGATGTTAGTGTTTGCCTTAGATGACACCGGCATTCAAGCCTCTCATCATCTTATTCCCGACCAGTGTTTCCAAGAGGAAGCAGCTGCAGCTCCAATTCGACCCCTAGCCTGGGAACCTCCGTATGCCACAGGTTTGGCCCTAAAAAGACACCAAAAAAGTTGTGTCCTGTTTTGCTCGCTGCGCTCTGTCCTTAGTAGTGTGACGTGGCCAGACCCCCGATACTTGGTGGGCCTTTTAAAATAATCAGGAGTTTCTGTCGTGGCTCAGTGGAAACGAATCCAACTAGGAACCATGAGGTTGTGGGTTTGATCCCTGGCCTCATTCAGTGGGTTAAGGGTCCAGCATTGCCGTGAGCTGTGGTGTAGGCCACAGACAAGGCTCGGATCCTGCGTTGCTGTGGCTGTGGTATAAGCTGGCAGCTGTAGCTCTGATTCAACCCCTAGTCTGGGAACCTCCATATGTCGAGGGTGTGGCCCAAAAAGTAAAATAAATAAATAAGTAAAAATAATAAAACAATCCTTTTAAAATAACCCTTGAGCCTTTAAAAATAATCCTCGTACATCACACAAGTGTGGAAGAAGGGCCAGCGTCTGAGCGTGGCCTCCGGCTCCAGGGTGTAGCCGAACATCGGCTCCTTTGCCCAAAGTCTGGCTGCTGGGGATGCCGTGCTGGTCTTCAGGCTGCAGGTGTGGGGATGGGCTGGGCCGCTACCTCAGGCGAGCAAACAGCCACCCAGGTCCAGAGGAGCGCAGAGCAACGAGCATGAAAGCGGGGCCCCTTCAGCACTTGAGAGCTGGGCACATGTGTTAACTCCACCGCCGCATTGAAGCAGCTGCGGCTGGTGGAGCAAGCTGTGCCCGAGAACCCGCCAGGGCCGGAGTCTAGAGGGAGGACCCTTTCTGGCTGGACCCAGGGGACGGGGGGTGGTGTGTCCTTTCAGGTGGGCGGTTGGAGTTGGCTTCCCTTTTCCATATTTATATTTATAGCACAATTATCAACACCTCACTGTGACGTTCTTATGACCTCCAGAACTAGGACTGATCAGATTGTACTGAAAGGGTTTAGATAAGAAGAAAATTATTTTTAATATAATTTGATAAACTGATTGCGTGTTTTACGCAATCTTAATTTCGTATCCAAAGGCTTTGTGGAGGTGTCGTGTCCGCCTGTGAAATACGTGTAAGATCCCAAAGAAGACGAGACGGTCGCCCCCCACCTCCTTGCCAGAGAGGACTCTCTAGTGGGGCGCCTGCCAGCCTAGGCGTTGCCACACAAACAGCATAGAGCTCCTGAAAGCCCTGAGTTTTGCAACGTTTTCAAAACAAAAACAGGGTTGGTTTAGAGTCTCTAAACCTATGGCGCTTCGGGACTAGACCATGACAAATGGTACAACCCAGACGTCCCCCACCAGGGGCCCGGTCAAGATCTGGAGACGAGAGGGGACATCGGGACCATGGAGGCCGCCGGCACCCACACCACGCAGGACGGCTGTGCAGCCAGGCCTCCCCCAGGCAGCGCGCCCGCCGTGCAGCCCTCGAGAAACCCGGCCCTGAGCGCTTGTCCCGGAGACCCAGCCGAGCGGAGCCTCCCTGTGGTGGCCGCGCACCCCTCTCTCCTCGTCTGCCCGCTCTGGACCCGTTGATTTGGGGCTCGTTCAGTCTTTTACAAACACACTGTAGGAAAACACGGAGATGAGCAGGACACAGCCTGGATCCTGCAGATTCCGGGTCTGGACGGGGGGACTTCGGCAACTTCAGCATCAGTTTGCTTCCTGGCTCTTCATTCGTCAGGAGAAAGTCCTGTGATCGTCTCACTTTACAGGGGCAGAAACTGGTACCCTGACAACCACAGTAGATGCGGGTGCCAACACCAGCATGCAAATCCTGCTGTAGGAGCCCGGCAAAGATTTACTGAAGTCTTTCCATGCCAAGGGCTGTAGATTACATGGTGAGCAAATACACCGATTTTTTAAAATAAATACAACTTACGACAACTGGTTGTTTTAATCACATACGCAAAATTACAGATAACTTTTATTTTTTAATCGCACACCCATGGCACATGGAAGTTCCCTGGCCAGGGACTGAATCCGAGCCTGGGATCTGCAGCAACACCAGATCCTTTAACCCATTGTGCCAGGCTGGGGACCAAACTCGCACCTCTGCAGCAACCCGAGCCGCTGCAGGTGGACTCTCAACCCACTGTGCCACAGTGGGAACTCTGATTTTTAAATATTTATCTCTAAAATATTTTTTCAGAAACCTGACCGTTCTTTCATTTTTAAAGGAGAGAACTATTGCTGATTGCCTTTAATTGGTCTGTGGCTCCTGGAATAAACATGCCTGTGTAATGGTCCCGTCGGATAGGCTTTCAAAAGAAACGACATCGACACTAAAGGACAGCTAAATTAAACGCTCTCCCTAAGGACATCCGCAAAAGTAACGAGTTGATAGTGGGGGATTTTGTTTCTCTCATCCCAATTTTCTAGGGACAGTTTTCATGCTATGTCAGTGGGAAGGGAAAAAGGTACCGCATCAGAGTTAAATTTCATGACAGTGGGACACTCTCCTGAGCATCCCCGCCACGACCGCGCGACTCTTTGTTCACGTCTAGGGAAGCCGTGCGTGTGGCGGCTGCTGTGTGTGGCCGTGAACACGCAGAGAAGACCCCAGCATGCCATCCGGTGTGGGGCCCCCAGGCACACTGGCTTTTAAAATTTACGTTGGGATTGAATTGACTCAAAACCCAATCGAGTTAAAACACGGCTTTTCCTTCATGCGGCCGCCTCCCGGGACAGCGGCCACGCGCGGCCGGGCCGAGGCGTGTTTCTGTCGTGGCGCAGGGTTCTGCTAAAGCTCCGCAAAGACCCGCGTCTCCGACGGTCACCTGGCCGCAGAGTCCGGCTCGACCACAGGCCCTGCCCCCGGGCAGCCAGGCTTTAAGGAGCCCACGCCACATCCAGCACGGGGGTGTCATGTT
The DNA here is from genome assembly GCF_016906955.1 of Phacochoerus africanus. Taxonomy (NCBI): domain Eukaryota; kingdom Metazoa; phylum Chordata; class Mammalia; order Artiodactyla; family Suidae; genus Phacochoerus; species Phacochoerus africanus. The sequence goes on from NC_062556.1 coordinate 77,475,126, forward strand.
GTGATTGTCAGTGTGTCTTTTTTGATGCGTCGAGAGAGAGCAGCCAGATTTTACATGAATATGTTTTCAGCGCTCGGACTTTGAGACCCATGAACTGTTCAGATGCCCCAAAACCCCGAGCCGTGCTCTGGAATGAAAAGGGTTCCTCGAGCAGTGTCCGGGACAAGGACAGACACACAGAGCAGACCCAGCCCAAGAGGGGACCGCGTCCACGTAGAGTCCATCTGAGCAGGGGTGCGACCCCCGCCCCCCGAGACTTGCGTCATTCTGGGGAGGCCAGACCCCGAGGGAATCACAGGCCGCACTGGTCCAGGCTGTGGGCCGTTGCTCTGGGACGGCGCCGAGAGCGGAGAGCTGGAGGTGGAGGGTCTCCTTCAGCGACAAGGTTTTCCACGCATTCCCTGCTTTTAGGAGACATGCGGATCTGAACCACACGTCGACCTGGAAGCGTGTGCGTCTGTGCGTCTGCGCGTTACTGAGCACGGCTGACCTGCCGCCCTGTGAGTTCAGGGTGTGAACTGTGTTGATTTAATACCTGTCTGTACCACAGTCCGACATGCCCAGTGTCCTCCGGCAACTCTGTCGGGTCACCGGATTAGCGGCGAGAACGTTTAGGAGCTCGTCCATCGGCGACGGCGGTGGTCACGGCCCAGCCTCACTGACGGAACCCCCTGCTCCCCCCAGACCCACCGTCCAGCTGCAGCCCTGTGCCCCTGGGCCAACCCCCCAACCCCCCCCCCAGCCCCTGGTGCCACCATTCTGTGACGGTTTTATGAATCCAGCATTTTTTAATTCCACACGTCGTGCGGTCATACGGAGCCGGTCTGTGCCTCTTCTCAGTCGGCACAGCACCCTCGGGGTCCAGCCAGGCTGTTGCAAAGGCAGCATTTCCTTCTTTCTCATGGCTGCATAATATTCCCTCCCTGGTGCTTTTTGGAAAGGAATGAAAACAGAATAGGGAAGCCGTGCCTGCCTCCTGTGCTCGCTGCGGCAGCGTTATGCACAACGGCCAAGACATGGAAATAGCCAGGGTTGTCCATCCTTGGGTGTGGGCGGTGTGTTCGAAGACCAGTGTGTGAGAAATGAAGAATCCTTTCAGCTCCGGCCGGCCGCCTCCTGGCGGGTCCCCTCCAGGCGTTCACCTGCCTGCCAGCAGGGTCATGAGCCCTGGCGAGAAGGGCCCCCGTCTCCGTGGGGCCCAAACCACGGGCTGAGGGTTTTCCTCCACTCCCGAGACCTCCTGGGTTCTCCCCCAGGCGCTGCCTTCTGGCCCCAGGAGCCCCAGGCCAGGGAACTCAGGCAGCTGCCCGGCTCGCATCCTGGGAGGAAGAGTTGCAGGAAGCAGCGCGGCCCTGCCGACGGGCACCGGCCTTGGCATCACTCGGGGAGGCTACGGGCAATGCATTCTGCTCTCGCTTCGTTCCCCACAACCTCTTTGCGCTGAACCCCAGATGCCGGTGAAATGGTCACAAAAGAAGTATCTGGGTAAAGGTGTGCTAAGCAGGCTTAAAATTGCTGCTCGTTGTCTGGAAGCAGGTGCAAGCCTCAAACAAACGCAACACATCAAGGCAGATGCAGGGGCTGCTGATGGTCCAGGTGCCTGCTTCTGAGCGGGTGAGGCGGCAGCCTCCTGGCCGTCTATCCCGGGCAAGGAGGGCCAGCTGCCCCGGGGCAGGGAGAGCCGCAGCCTGTGTGCGGGAGCGGGGAAGGGCGCGTGGCTTCGGGTTTTGGCTCTGGGACGGTCTCTACCTCCTGAAACAGGGTCTCCGTATTTCCGGCGTCCTGGGAAGCCCCGTGCTCGCACCTGCTACTTGTGCGCCCCACCCGAGCCCCTGCCCCCCTGCCCAGCGGCACTCTGTCCTGGCAGCCCAGCCCACGTCTGGGTGTACCCCGTGTGTCCTGCGAGGGGCTGAGAGCTCACCTTTGCGTGATAGTCACTCCCAAGCCTGGCCTCGAGCAACCCTGCCGACTGGCGTGCGTGGGCTCCTTGATGGCAACTCAATGGTGGAACTGGGTCTGTGGACCATCTGCCCAGGGGACGTGTCCTTGTCATTGCCACTCTGTCGGGAACATTCCACCTCTCACCTGTGCTGGGTTCCAAAGAGCACGTGACCCCGACCTCCCTGGGGTGGGCTCTCCCCTGCACTGACCGGCTGGGCGGCCTTGGGTGTGGAGCCGGACTCAGACCCCCCGACGTCTGTGTCCACAGCTCTGCCGAGCGCAAGGGCCAGCCGCTCAGTCCTTTTCGTTCTCAGTGTTTTAGCGTCAAGACAGCATTTGGGGGAGTAAAGGTCATATTTTACTTTTAGAGTCCGACGTGTGATCAAGTGAAACATTTAACTCTGTTCTGTAAATGCTTTGCCAGCGTGGCTGACGGTGAACTCAAACGGCCTCAGACGCTGCCTGCCCTTCGCTGCTTAACTGCAGTTTAACGGGAGATTTAAAATATCTAAATGCTGCTTAAAGATAGAAACCCTCTACCCCTGCTGTCCTCTCGTCGCCTTTTCCGTCACTAAAGCCGATTCCTGCGTCAGATGCAACTGGACGGCCGACAGCTCGGCCAGGACCTGGCACGGAGCGCACGCGGGGGGGACGGGCCCGCTCCCTCCGCACAGGCGTCGCGGGACGGGGGCCTCCGGGGTCTGCGTCGCCCCCAGAACTGAGCAGGTCCCCAGAGACACTTTCCTGCCGTGTGTGCCCCTCACTACCTAAACCCTGGAAGGGCAGCTGAAACGTATCTTCTACGTTAATAACGTCATTTTTCACAATTGTGCGTTGAACCCGAAAGGCCACGAGGACAGTGAGACGAGGCCCCCTTCTGAACCCCACTAAAGCCAGAGGGCATCTTCATGCCCCTGCCCCGCGTCCTCACAGTGTTAAATGCACGAGGCTGTCATCTGTGTCCTCAACACGAGGCGGGCCCTGGAACCGGGGGCCAGGGGGATTGGAACCGGGGGGCGGGGACCCTGGAACTGGGGGGCAGGGGCCCTGGAACCGGGGCAGGGGGGCGAGAGAGGCGCCGCGTGGCCGGGAGCCTGTGGCTGCGCCTTCGTCAGGTCTGGACGCGGTGAGGAGCCCGCCCCCTCGGCTGTGGACCAGCAGGTGTCGAGAACCGCACAGGCGATGGCTACGTTTATCAAGAGCCGGGCGAGGCTCGGCCTCCCGTGTCCTCCGCAGTGAGGCCCGTGCAGCCGCCCGGCCCCCGCTGCACTCAGACTCCGCAGACCACACGCGTGAAGCCGCCAGGTCTGACCCACTCGCAGGTCAGGGAAGGCGGAGGCGTCGGGCAAGGTTCGTCAATGGTGGCCCCACCTGAAAAGGTGCTTTCAGACACATCTCCGTGTCCACACTCCAGGTTCCATCAGCAGCGAGCGGGTGGAGCCCAGGCGCGGGCCGCGTGTTGACCTCGGCCCGGCAGGCAGGGGCGGCGGTTTTCTGGCGCCGGGCAGAGGGGCCGGACCCTCACTCGCTCCGGGGGCGAAAGGTCCCGGGGTCCCCTGATCAAGGTATGGGCCCTCTGCCCAGGTGATCTGTTCTTGCCAAGGGCTCCTCTTCCTCGCGGCCGAGCCTCATCAAGAGCCAGGCCTCCTGTGGGGCAGGAACCTCCGGGGGGTCGGGGAGCTGATGTCCAGAGGAGGGGTGTCTGCCTCTCGCCGGGGAGGTGGCAAGTGAGAGCGACAGGACGGCTCCTGCAAACGAGGGCGTAAGGTCCTTTGAGGGCACACCAGCCCTGAGAGGACCGACCGTACCCCGGGGGGAGTGTCTCTCTATCTCCAGGGCCCTGGCCCTTTAGCGACCCGTCACCTCTTCCTCAGCCCTTCGGCCGACATTTGGCATCGAGCAGGAAGGCCGGGGGCAGGAGCCACTGTCAGTTTAACCTGCTTTAAAGAAGGAGCTGCACCTGCCTGCCCAGAGCTTCCTGACACTGACGCATCTTTGCTCTTCACTCTGCAGGCCGGTCCCCGCCCAGGGCCTGATCCCAGGGCCCAGCCTGGTGGACTCTGCCCGCTGTCGCCCTGCCACCCCACCGCCCCTCAGCCTCTCCCACGAAGCTACGTGAGAGGCCAGGCGCCCCCGTCAGGTCTGCGTCCTCAAGAATCCGGAGCGTTTCCTCGGGACCTCCCTCCGGTCCTCGTGGACACACCCGCGATGCCGGCGCTGCCCAGCCCGGGACCTCGCCTCCGCCCCAGCTTCCTGATCCTGGCCTGAAGCCTCCCATGGCTTCCAGGCCTTCAGCCCAGCGCGCACCGTTTCCAGCCCATTCTGAGTGAGGCTGAGTATCTCTGCGTGGGCTCCACGCTCTCAGAAATCCCGCCTCTCTCCCTTTCCACGCAAGGTCACCGAACTGCACGGCTCGCCCAGAAGCCTTTCCCTGCACCCGCCCCGCAGGCAGCGCCCCTGAAGCCCCAGGAGCAAGGTCAGCTGCTGGCTGGGTCATCACCCATCATGATGCTTTGTCCTTTGCCCTTTACTCATTCGGGGACTGCAGAGACTCAGGCTGGTCAGACACAGCCTTGAAAAGGCCAAACGCCCCCAAAGGGCTCAGCCCGTCCAAGTTTTTAAGCACAGCCCGTCCTGGCGGAGGGCACCCCCCTGCCCTCCCTGGAGACCTCAGCACCTGCAGCCGCACGTGTCCGAGATGCCAGGGCCTGTTGATGGCGCCTTGGCCACGGCTTAGGCGGAGGAGCACACGAGGGAGAGGAGGTAAGCCGACCAGGCCCGAGTGTTTAGCTCGCTGAGCCCGGCCTCCTTCAGACCAAATGCCGGGTCTGACATCACCTTTGCCAGAGCCTGTTTCTTCTTTCAGACACAAGTGCTGTGTCTGCAAACAGCTCAGTTGCTAGACGGTCAGAGGCGCCTTCTGTGACGTCCTTCTCCCCCACTGTGACTTGTAGTCTTCTGAAGAGCCTGTAACGGACAAAGGGACGTGGGGACTCGGGGACAGACACCGAGGAGAGCCTCTCCCTCAATGGCTGTGAGGGCCACGGGCTGTGGGAGGGAGGCAGGTGCGGCGGGGGTGGGGTCCGCTCTGGGCAGAGGCAGGGCGCCCACCCTGGGTCTCCTCAGTCAGAGCACCTTCAGCCGGGGATGCCGCCCGCGACAGACGGACCCACACGCCTTGGAAGACAAGGCCCTGCCCGGGCCACTCGGCTTTTCTGGGTGTGACGGGCCACGGAGTGACTGGGAGGGGATTTAATGTACCAGGCTGAACTAACTGCACGACACGGATCAAGAGCCCGTTTGCACAAGATGCACAGACAGCTGTTCCAAGGAACAGATGCCACCAAGACATGTGGACCGATGGGAGAGTCTCGGGGCCATCCGGTCCGAGGAGGAGCTGGGAACCTAGAGACAGTGGCCAGACGGCCGCCAGGTCCCCCGAGATGCTCCGGGAGCGGAGGCGTGGCGGCGCCTGGGAGTCATCGGCCGCGGCCGCATCCTCCCCTTTCTGTCCCCTTCCCAGAGCCGTGGTTTCTTCTCCCGGTTCCGAGGCGACGTCCTCAGGGTCGGGTGTGGCCACGCTCTGAAGTGCAGCGGGGACGGGAAAACGTGGGTACCAGCCTGGTGACCTCACGGTGGCATCTCGCCGGCTCCCTCGCCAGCCTCGCGACCCTGAAGGGCTCAGCTGCTATCAGCGCATCCGCGGAGGTCGGTGGGGACTTGGATTACAAATCGCCCTCATCGGAGGCGGCAGTGGTGCTGCCGGTGTCCATTTCCGAGACTCGCTCCGCCGAGAGGACGCACAGACGACACAGGCCCACCGAGCGGTCGGTCAGGTAAGAAGCGCGCACGCTGCTTCGGTGGGACACGGGCGTTTCGGGGTCGGGATGTTCCGTGCGTCTCGGCCATTCGTGGGTTCCACCGCCGTTTCTGTGCCCCGAAGTCACAGTCTTTCAGGTGAGGAGGCCTAGACTCGGAGGGGTCGGATGCATGCCTCCTAATCTCAGAGGAGAATAGCCATCCTGTGTTTTGTGTCGTGATTTAAAAAGGCAGGGGTGGTGCTAAAAAACAAACAGGTAAAAGAATGGTTAGAATTAGGGAAATCGGGCTCGCAGGAAAAGTTAGAAATGGAATCCACCCAGTTTAGGACAGCGTCTCCGTGTGGAGTGGAAAGCTCCAATTAATCTGGGTTGGGGTCTGGAAAGGGACAAGGATGAGATGAACCATGTCTCGGGGGCCAGCGACTGTGGCAGCCTCTGCCTTGGGGGGCTGCAGAGCAGACCCCTGGGTGATGGGGGTAGCAGAGTCAACAAAACTGATGGCTTTTACCTGGAAAAGATGGACGCTGGGGGGGGGGGCAGAGGGAGGGGCGGCCCCCAAGGTGTGACCACGGGGCCTCTGGTGCCATCTGGCTGGAAGGGTGTGAAGACTGAGGCCACACACACACCCCCAAAGATACACACACAAACACACGCATACACACACGTACACATGCATGTGTGCACTCATACACGTGTACACACAGACACACATAGATACACAGACGCACATACACGTGCACACACATACAAATGCTCGCACACAGACGCACATGTCCACAGAGTTACACACAGGCATTACATACACACATAGGCACACACACACACACACGGGGGCTCTGCCCAGCTCTGGCGGGAGGTGAGGCCCTCGAAGCCCCTGCCGTGTCCCCACGTCAGGGCACAGGTGCAGGGAGGGTGTGTGTCTGGGAGCTCGGAACGTGGCAGATTTTGCAAAAGGTGAGAGCAGAACCTCCCGTGTCTTGAGGGTTGTGTATTGTTTTTCCAGTTCTGTGAAGTCCTGCGCAGGTGATAAAATACTATTTTAAAGTGTAAGGCGATTATTTTCTGGTGGACGTGAGCGTTGTCCGTGCATTGCAGGTTGCGGTAAGACCAGTGCTTTCTTCGTATGTTGTTCTTGGGGCCTGAGATTTTCAGGAGGGAGTTTCGCCATGTGTTTTAAGAGTCACCAAAATGACCTTAGATCCGCTAACTCCCTCCAGGAAGTTTTCCCAAGAAAAAAGCTAAATAACATGCATGAACATATGTGTGATGATCCATTTGTAATCGACACAAGCAGGTAAAAAGGCAGTAGGGGGAATACTTCATAACTCGTGATGCCCAACTCTCTTGGAATTTCTGGCAACTATCTGACACTATGGAAATTGCTAATGGCTGTAAAATCACACAGTATAGATGTGGCCATGGATTAGTCACTGGATTACACGGCTAAGAATACCTTTTGCAAAAAGAAAAACTGAAGAGAATAAACCTCTCTCCTCATCTTGTACTTGGATGGAAAGACATTTCATTGTAATTTCTAGTAGATCTGAATTTGGCTTTGGCCTCTTCTTTTATACTTTGTATTTATTCCACCTTGCCATAGGCCTTATTCGGAATGTCCCCCGAGCTTCCTTCCATTATGAACACAGCCTGTATCGCTGTGAGTGGGTTAGGTTACAGCACACAAGATGCTCAGCTGGCCCTGAGAAGTGAGGCCCCTGGGGTGGGAGCTAAGGGCAGGCCCAGGAGCTATGAGTATCCCAGGCAACACACAGAAGGCAGTGGGGCTGCAGTCCTGGAATCTCAGAGCCCTCAGTTCTCCCAACAAGCAGGGGGCTTGGACAAGGACCTCAGCTTCACATGCGATCACGGCGTCAGCCTGCTGAGGCCCCAAGCAGAGAACCACCAAGCCACATCCAGATTCCTGACCCAGAGAGCCTAGGAGATGGTGTGTGTTTGGAGGTGCTAGGTCCATGCGAATCTGCTGTGTTGTGTTCCAGGAATAAGGCACACCTGCTTTATGTCTGTTTTTGTTTTCTTCCTTGGGTTGTTTTAGATTTATTGTGTATTTTTCTGATTTTATTTTTCTCCTTCTACTAACCTGGTAGCCACAAATTCTATTTCTCGTCTTTCCTTAGCATAGTTATTAACTCAAGAATAATTGATGTATTACAGTCTGAATTTGTCAGTAATTTCACCTGCTGCTGGCACCTTTAGAACTTAGACCAGGGGGACTTCCTCCTTTCCACCCTGACTTGGACACTGTTGCTGTCATAGGTTCGAATCCTACCTTGGTTATTTTATCTTTAAACTCATGAGACTTAAGTACTATAGCTTTGTGCCTTCAGTGTTTAATTGCATTTCCCCACTTATTTAATTGCATTTCCCCACTTATTTACCATATTTTGTGTTCTCTGTCCCATCTTTTACTTCAGACCAGTTCCTTCCAAGTGATATCAAACTCTTTATTTATGTTTTTCTAAAAATGCCTTTCTCACTGCACTCAAAAGATAGTTTAGCTGGGTATAGTATTTGAGGTTGGTTATTTGCACTCAGAACCCAGAAGATAGAATCCCAGATTCCTGATGTCTGCTGTTGTTTAGCTGTCAGTCATGCATTTTAACAAGGTCTGTCCTCTCTCACTGGGTACTTTTAAGACATTTCTTAGTTTTTGCCCCCTTGTTTTATTATGCTGTATTTAGGTGTCGCTTTCTCTTTTGTCTTTTATGCTTTGATTCATGGGATTCTTTTATCTGCAGGTTGGTGTCTTCTATCAGTTCTGTAAAAATCTCAAATTCACCCTGACCCAGCCTTACTCTTTGTTTTCCTTCTGATACTCCAGATTAGATAGGGCAGCCACTTTGGCTTTTAACTTTTTTTAAAAATGTTCTATCTCTTTGTTTCTATGTGCTGCATTCTGAATAATTTCTCCAGGTCTTGTTGTAGTTCACTAATTCTTTCTTAGCTTAGCCTACTTTGCTTTTAAAGTTAAGTCAATTAAGTTTTTTATTTTAGCTATTGTTTTCTTTTAGAAGTTCTACTTGGTTGTTGTCCAGTCTTCATGACACCTGTCTTCTTACTCATATTTTTATATATTTTATTTATTCAAACATTACAGGTACAGATCTTTCTCTACTACATGTTAGGGTCTTGATAAACCCACATAAGTTGAAAATGCATTTAATGGACCTAACCTACTGAACATCATGCTTACTTTAAACGTTCTTAGGACTCTGATAGTTGGGAAAAATCATCTAATACGAAGCCTACTTTATAGTAAACTGTTGATTATCTCATGGAACTTACTGGCAACTGTGCTGAAAGTCAAAATCAGAGTGGTCATCTGGGCACAGAGTGGTCATCTGGGTACAGAGTGGTCATCTGGGCACAGAGTGGTCATCTGGGCACAGAGTGGTCATCTGGGTACAGAGTGGTCATCTGGGCACAGAGTGGTCATCTGGGCAGAGTGGCTGTAAGCATATCAGTTGTTTACCCTTGTGACCTCCTGGGTGACTGGGACCTGTGGCCCCTTCTGTGGCTCTGCTTCCCCGGAGCATCGTTGGGCATATCAATAGGCCAGGAAAAGATCAAAATTCAAAAGTTGAAGTACAGTTTCTACTGAATGTGTGTGGTTTTCACAGCACAGTAAAGTCACAATGATAGAAATCAAGCTGTCATAATTTGTTGACTGCCTGTAACTTATTTTCTGAGTTTCATAATTTCAACATCTGGGAGTTCTCACTGTGGCTCAGCAGGTTAAGGACCCAGTGTTATCTGTGTGAGGATGTGGGTTCAATCCCTGGCCTTGCTCAGTGTACTAAGGGTACAGCATTGCCACAAGCTCTGGTATAGGCTGCAGATGCAGCTGGGATCCTGTGTTGCTATGACTGTGGTGTAGGCTGCAGCTGCAGCTCCAATTCAACCCCTGGCCCAGGAACGTCCATGTGCCACAGGTGTGGCCATTAAAAAAATTAGTGATAATAATTTCAACATCCTGTTCAACTCTGGTACCGTATTTTTTCCATTTGGTTCTCTTACGATGCTCATCTCTCGGCTGAAATTCCTCATCTGTGCATATGCATGTTGTTTACCTTTTCTACTGGTCTTTCAATTATTATGAATCCCGGTTACTTAAATTCGCAGAGTCTGATAGGCCTGACGCGTGGGCATCTGCAACCCGGTTCCTTTGATTTCTCTCCTGGAAATGAGCGTCCTGTCTTTCTCTCTGCTTTCGCGCTCTCTTTTCTTCCTCCCTTCCTTCCTCCTTTTCTTTGTTTTGTCTTAATGTTTTGGCTGAAAACGAGACAATATAGTGGAACAGGACTGAGTTCATACTAATTATGCCTGGAAAGGGACCCATCCCTTCTTTTGTTCAGCCGTTACCGTGAGGGTTGGGTCAGTCTAGTCAAGAAGTGAGTTTGGAATTTGCAGTTGCCGTGGTTACCGCAGCGCACCACCAGCTTCAAATTCCTCTCACTTTCCTGGAACAGGCAGGGGCCACATCGCCAGCAAATGTTTCTTAGCGTCCGCTCTCATCTCAGTTTTAGGCCCCTGGGTTCCACTCGTGCCTCTTGCACCCCACCCCTCCCCCACCCAGACTGCCACGCTTGCTGCAGGCACCTGCTGGCCGGTGGTGGCCATCAGTGGCCTTCAGTCTTGGGCGGGAGCTTTCTCAGTAACCCTTCTTCCCTGGGAAATAAGAAATCACCAGCAGCTCAGACCCGGGAGGGCCTCCTGCCGTCCCCCTGTCCCCTCCCCCCCGCCCCCGGCGAGGGTCTTCCTCTCCCTGTCCCAGCCCTGTGGTTTTCCAGCGCCCAGTGGGAGTGAAGGGGAGCGCAAGCATTGAACTCTTCGTCTCTGTTGGGAGGGAGCCAGGGGAGGCTCTCTGCCCCTCCCCAGCCCTGCCCCAAGAGGGGTTCTGCCGGGCTCCCTCCCTCCCCTCAGAACCCAGGGAGGGCACACGGAGGAGATGCCGTGGGTGGGCCGCCCCCGTGTCCCCGACTCCTGTGGGTCTTACACCCTTGTGCTGGCCCACGCTCCGCCTGGGGCAGCTTGCCGAAGGTCAGCTGAATCAATCCTTCTCCCCCATCCTCCCCTGGGGCTCTGTCTTCTGGCTGCGTTGAGTTGAGCTCACGTCACATTCACCTGTCTTTCCTTAAATTTCAGGCCAGTTAGTTGACCCACAACCTCAGCACCCCGACGGGTTCATAGAAGTCACATTTGCAGATGTGCGGCTTTTCCTTGTTGCTAGGGTCAGACACCCTTCCCAGCTTTCCGCGTCTCACCTTCCAGCAAATTCTCACCTATGTGTTTAGCCAGTCTCTTCCGATGCGTTTTGTTGTTTCCCAACCTTTTGCCATTTCAAACCGCTTTAGTGAAAAATAATACCATTTTCACCCTTATGAGCATCTCCGAGTAAGTCCCTGGCAAGGGACTGTCCGGGTCACAGGGCGGACGTGTTTGTCACGTCCCTATTTGCTGCCGGGGCGCCTTGGTAACGCTGAGGGGGTGACAGTCCCACCGCTCTGCCCCAACTCATGTCAGCGCGGTTCCCGCACTTCCTGACCCGTGCCTGCCTCCGGAGTGGAAGTGGCTTCTGTGTCGTTTCAACTTGTTTTTCTCTTCTAGTGAAGTTCCGCTTCGTTTCATATATAAAAGCTATTTGCATACGGAACTGTACACTTAAAACTGGTTAAGATAGCAAATTATATGTTATGTTTCTTACCACGATAAAAAAGCTGTTTCCATCCTTTTCTAGAAATGAAATGTGCATATATGACCCTCTTTGCAGTCGGGGTGTTTGTCTTCATTCCAACATGTTTTGGTGGATTCTTCTAGGTTTCTAAGTAAACAGTTCTAGAGCCTACAAAGAAGAGCACCCCGCATCCTGCCAGAGCCACACCGAGGGGCAAAGGCATCCCGTCTCCCCTTCGAGTTCACTGGGAAACGTGGACTCTCTCTGCAGGGCCCACGCCGTGGGCTGTTGGCGTCAGGTAGTCGGTTGTGATCCGAGGAAATCTATTTCTGCTCCTTGTTTCCTAAAAGCTTCTTTTCGCCGAGAAACGCACCTGCCGCTGAAATCAAGAGCAGCACCGCCTTTCATTTACGAAGCCGTCTCGGGAGATCTGCGGTGACAGCAATCGCTGGCTTTCAGTCCCGAGTGTAAACGGACTCAGAACTTACCGCCACTGCTTGTCTTGGGGGCAGTCGCACTCTTGACTTGGCACTTGCTTCTCTGATCTGCATACCTGCATAGTTGGAGGGTGACCGTGTGGCGGTGTCCTGCCTGAATTCTTCACAAATCAGCAGTGACTCAGCTAGAAAAGAGTTCTTGATTCTCAGCTTTTCAATATCCGAATTCTCTGGCCATCCCTTTCTTGTGTCCACGTGGAAACCAGCCTGATGTTTCTTCCTTTGAATAGTTTCCAAGCATCTGCTTGACTGAATACAGTAATTTTTACGCTTGGGAATTAAGCGTAGTTGTAAGTCTCCCCTTTCTGGTTTTCCTGGGAGTAGGATCATATCATTTAAAACGACAGATTCAGGTCTCCAATTACATTCCTTCAATCTCTTACGTTGTAGCTTTGAGTCATAACCTCTCACTGACTCTTTCCTCTTCTTCGGAAGTGCCAGCCGTTCGCATTCGACCTCTGCGGTGTGTGTTGGGAACCTGGTCCCTTTCTGTCCTTTTCATTTCTTCATCCCTTTTCTTTACTTTCAGCCTCCGCCTCACTGATGCCTTTTGCGGCAGCTTCGCCGCAGCTGTTTCTAGCCCAGCACTGTTTGAAGCTCTGCCGTGATAAGGTTCCTTCCAGGGCCTTCTTCCCATAAATGCTCCGGCTCCTGGTTAATCTCACTGGCTGTCTTAGCATCGCATCTTTGAGCTCAAGTTCACGGACTTCCCGGCGTCCTTCTGTTTCACGGGGAGCACACGTTCCAATGACATTCGATGTCTGCGCCTCCGACGCCAAGATTTTTCGTGTCATTTTGCCCAGATCATTGCTGCTCGCACTGCGTGAGCCTGTGTCTTTTCCCTTTTTACGAAAATGAAGTTTGCTGTTCCCTGGGCACTGACAGCCCTGTGGCCAGGGACAGGTTTGGTTTTCAGGACAGCTGCTTCCTCTGGTGACGTGTCGGTGTGAAGCAGACCGCCCCTCCCCCAGGAGCACCCAGGAAACCATAATAAGATTGTCTAAGATACGCTTGGTGACATCACGAGATGCCAGGCAGCCTGGACGCGGGGGCCAGGGCCTGGGTGCGGGGAGCCTGGCGGAGCGAGCTCCCTGTTCTGCGTGGTTCAGCTGCAGGGCCTTCCCTCCCGGTGAGCGCCGTGGGCCAGCGAGTGGGACATCTTCTCAGGATTGAGCGGTCTAGGGCTGGGGACAAGGGACCTTCTGGAGGGTCCACGTGTTTAGAGAGACTCCCCGCGGGGCTCAGGGTCAGCGAGGCACTTGTGGTCAGAGGAAGCAGAGCCAGAGGGAGCGAAGTATCAGAAGTCTGGCTTGTCTCTCATCCTGAAGCACTCGCTGCTTCGTGGCCGGGAAAGCGAGGGCTCAGCAGCTGTGTGGACACAGCCCCCAAGGGCTATGGTCTCAGAGTGTTTGGGAGACCCTGGGGCTGGGGTTCAGGTCCTTCTGAGGAGGAGGAGAAGGGCAAACCCTGTAGATTGTTCCAGACCAGCTCCCTGGGGAGCTCAGGGGCCCAGACAGGACTTGGCCTTGCACGGGGACCCCCCAGGTGGACGTACTGAAGGCCAAGCCTGAGGAGGGCTGGGGCGCCCCTGCCACCACCCGACTCCGCAGGCGCCCAGACGCTGCCCACTGGCCCCGCCGGGGGCAGGTCACTTTCCAGCCATCTCCCAGGTTCCCGGTGCCCTGCCCAGGAGCCTCGCTGGGTGGACATGCCTTCACCGTTGTGACCATTCTGGTGGTTCTTTGACCGCTGCGCATGGCTGTCAGGGCGACTGGGTTTTCTGAGAGCGTCCCAGAGTGACCAACAGGGAGCTGAGCCAGACGGGACGCTCTGTGACACTGCTAAAAGCAAGACCCTGTGGGGTCCATGCCAGCCCGGCGGGTGGCAGCGTAAGGGAGCAGCCGGGGGGTTCTCCGTCGCAGGACACATCTGCACTTCAGGGGCTCTGCACCAAGGGACTGAGAATTCTCGGCAGTACGCTGACGGCCAGGTGACGTTGCTGCCCTTCCAGGACTGAGACATGGGCGGTGTGGAGGCCGGGAGTGAGCGAGGCTCCCAGGCGGGACCCGGCAGGCGTGCTGCCGGGGTAAGAGCTTCGCCCGTTTTCCAGCGACAGGCAGCCTTCGTGAGCACACACACAGGCTCGTACCTGGGGCTCAACCCCCGACATTCGGCATCTCCTGTGATGCTCACGGCACCTACACGCGGCGCGAGCTGTGCCAATGAGGAACCACGCTGCCCTGAGGCCGGGAGCTGTGAGGAGCGGAGTGCGCGCTGGCGATGCTGAGCCCGTTCCCACGGTCACTGCTGGGAGGGTTCACCACTCGTGAGCGCTGGCGGGCGGGAACACAAGCAGAGGAATCCACGCATTCGTTGGATGTTACAAGGTCCTGCAGTCAAAGCACCCTTTCAGGTGTTACAGGTGCATATTTGAATTGGGGAAAACAACTGAAAAAGGCAGGTCAGAGTCCATATGCCAAAGCACGTTTTTAGGTTAAAAAGGACAGGCTCGAGGAAGGAGGCCTGCCAGGCACAGTTGATACAAAACGCCCGGCCGTGTCTGCGCGTGGACGTGCCCGGAGGTGCCTCGGCCCGGGGAGCGGTGCAACTGCTTGTGTCCCACGAGGCGGAACGCGACGAGGCGCTGAAATTGTCAGCAGAGCTCAATGAGAATGGAGGGCTCAGTGCCGGCAGGTGAGACAGTTTTCTGTTGCGCACAGAGCACAGACCTATGATGGACAGATGATGGGTGATGGGTGATGGGTGATAGGTACACAGATGACCAATAGATGATAGCTGGAGAGACAGGTGCTAGAGAGATGGATGCAAACATACGTCACATGTCACAGATCAACGGGGAGGGGGGGGCGGATCTCAAGAGCTTTCTCCTGAGGAACTGGCGCTCGTGATTATGGAGGCTGAGAGGTCCCCGATCTGCAGGCCGGGGCCCCAGAGAGCTGGCGCTGTCACTCCTGGTCCCAGGGCAGGAGACCGCGGCCTCAGCTCCAGGAGAAGGGGAGCGGGGTGAACTCTCTGCTGCCCTCCGTTCTACTCAAGCCCTGAGGACTGGACGGTGCCCCTGGGGAAGGGCCTCTGCTTCACTGAGCCCACTTCACATGCCAGCCCTCCCGGAGGGGCACTCAGACACACCCACCTGTGCCGCCCTGGTCCCCACGCATGGACACGCGGAATTCGCCATCCCAGAGGGACCTCCCCCACGCCCACTGGCTGGGGGTTCTGATCTCAGACCTGCCACCCAGTAGCGTGGCTTCCTTAGGGCATCAGCTTTCTTATCCGAAGCGAGTGGGTTGGACTCAGTGATCCCTGAGCTTTCTCCAACTCAGAAATCGAGATTCTTCTGATGGCCGTGGATTATTCCATGGCTTCATTGCTGCGTGTGTCCAGTACGACAGCCGTCAGAGTCGACGGGCAGCCTCGACCCTAAGGAATTCTTCTGGTATAAAAGACACCCAGATGTGGCAGATTTGAATTTGCATGTATAACTGCTGTTTTCCCAGGAAGTCTGAAGTGACAAAATTGTATCCACATGGCTGTGAGCCTCTGCTGCGTCCCATCCAGAATCCACTGGTCATGCAGAGTGAGCAGTCACGCTGGTCAAGACCACAGGCTCTGGGCTGTTGTTCTTGAGCCACCAGATCCCTAAAAAGTTGGGAGAAGGTGTGTCTCGCTTGAGAAATTGCAGGAGCGCTCAGGCTCCTGTGGAATGGTTATCACCTGGTAGCGCTCTCTTCTGTGCGCTGAAGGAGTGAATGAAGCCGTTTCTGTCCAGGAAGGTGACTGAGGCGGGGCTGGCCTGGGGCTGACAACCAGGTCTCTCAGCAGCTGCGCACCTGGAGTTACGGGAGGTGTGACCCCAGCCCTGGCCCGCCCTCCCCAGGCAGCGGGTGCAGGAGTGGCCGGGCCGACGAGGAACAAAACCAGAGACCACCCAGATGAAAGCAAGCGAGTCTGTTGAGAGCTCCCCAGAGCAGGGAGTCGGCCGCCGTCCCCTGTGTTTGGCAGAGACTGGGGGGAGCAGAGTTGGAGAGCTCACGGTGCAAAAGGCTAGGTGCCAGGGCGCCCTGACGGACACACTGGCTGCGTGACCAGGACACTCAATGAGAGCGGGCGTCCCGGGCGATGGGCTAGAGGAGCGTGTCTGATTTTCTCTGGCTGGTCCTGAGTTGGAAGCAGGGACACACGTGGGGCCGCTGTCGGTTGCTGAGTAAGCCCTGGCCGTCGGGGCGGTCTTTTCAGGGTTGTGGCGGCTTTCTGCACTCTTCCAGGCAGTGGTGGCCTTCCTGCCCCCGACCTCCAGGGAGGAGGCTGGCTCCCGGGCAGGCCCCCGGCCCAGGGCTCTGTCGCGGTGTGCGGTTGGCCGCAGGCTGTGTGTGTTCGGTCGCTCCTGTTCCAGTGTAGCGAATGAGGCGATAGCTTCCCAAAGCTTTCAGGGACGGCCAGGAAAGGCATCCAGAAGCCTGGGCATCTTTCGGGAGGGAGCACCCTCAAGCCGGTCAAGAGAGTGGGACTATAGGCTCGGCTCTCCCGGGAAAGAAGCTTCTCTCCCAGCCTGGGAGGCAGACCCGGAACAAAAGCCTGGGTGCAGGGGCGCCTTGGGGTGAGGGGCAGACAGGGCTGGTGGCGGGGGGTCACCTAAGGCCACCATGCAGACCCCACCATTTCCAGCAAATTCTGAGCAGCGAAGTGGCCGCTAAATGCCCCTTAGATGTGGGGAGAATGGGTAGAAATACGTGCGTTACTGAAAATGAATGAACCCCACACACTCGTGACAAACGGCTGAAACGGCTCAGGGCCCCATGCCGTCACTGCGAGATGGGGCAGCCTGAGTCTGATGGATAAAACCAGGCTTCTGGATGCAGAGTGGACCAGACGGGCTTTCGCCACAGGGACGCGTCCAGCAAGGACCCTGGGAGAGCGTGCCCCCGAGGCGGCCAGCTCTCTCCTCTGTGCCATTTTCACCAAACCACAACCTGTTGGGGGGCCGCCACAGAGGTTTGCCGTCGGTGCTGTGCCAAGGCAGATGGGCACTCTCGGCAAAGGATGACTCGGTAAAGCCCACCTTGTTTTTATTTGAATTATAATGTTTTATTTCTCAGGATTCTTACATTCACTTTGATTTATTTAAACATGGCGCTAAAGGGCTCTCTGTCTCCATGATGGGGTTTTCGGGGCACCCCAATGTTTTGTATCCAAGGGGAGTCCTGGGCCCCTGGCCCCGTCCTGCTGCCAGTGTCCTGGGGTCCAGCCTGGCCCCGGGCCCCCCTGGTGCTCTGTCTCCTCTGACTTCACACGTCGCAAAGCTGGTGGCTCAGTTTAGCCTCCACGCAAGGGAGAGCACGTGGCCGCATGTCCGCTCTGAGGACACCACAAAATACAAACTGAGCAAAGGCGGCGAGGTTCCAAATGTTGGAAGTAACATCAGCATCCGGGTGCGCATGAGTTAGGGCAGCTAGAACGCCTGCCTGCTTTGGGTCGGGCAGCCCAACCTCGAGGTTCGAAGGAGAGTTCCAGAGACGGCGGAGCCCGCTCACCAGGGAGGCCAGGAGAGAGGGGGGGGGTGCTGCCACGTGAAGAGGGGCCCCGAGCCCAGGGACGGTCGTTTTACCCACCTGCAACCTCAGCGCTTGACGCCTGGAAGGGGCTCCTCAAACGGAGCCCGCGGCCCTTCTTTCCCCCACGGACAGGAACGCCGTCCCCAGAGGCGTCTCGGCTGCGGGGCACGGGCGGAAGGTCGGTGGCGTCGATGGTGAATGTGCTGATGACACCGCCGGACCCAGGAAGACTGGAGAAGGGGCCCCCACAGCGGGCACTTCCCTGCGATGGCACTGACCTCTTGGAGAGCAGCTCTCGCCCAGCAAGGCCGCTTCAGTGGCTGTCACTACAGGTGGAGGACGCTGCTGAGGCGGGGATGCTGGGGGGTGCTGCGGGCGGGAGGGGACACTGCGGGGGGATGCTGGGGGCTCCTCTGGCCGAGACTGAGAACACGCCAACGTTCACAGCACACATAAGGGCCGCGGGGCTGCCAGGCAAATGACAGGACCTGCTGGACTGTGAGCTTCAGGTAAACAACCAATGCTTGTTCCACGCTTAGCACATCCAGGGTGTGCGGGCAGCCTGTGGTTCTGTTTGCCAACTCCGGGAGCCCTCTGTGGATGTCGAGGCTCTGCAAGTTGAGAAGCGCAGACAGACTCATCACGTCCCCGGCGATGCCAGCCTGGGGCCAAGGAGCCCAAGCTGGGCGCCCTCCCATCACCGCCCCCCTGGGAGCCTAGGCAGTCTGGGCGGCTTTGCCTCCAGGCCTGTCTGGATTCCGAGAGGAGCGTCAGCGTGGGGAAGGTGCGGGGCCGGGGCAGAGAAAAGGGAGAGCAGTGATGAAGAGGGTGGGCGGGGCCCTTTGATTTATGGTTTAGGAGCAGAGCTTTAACGTGCTCATTACTCAAAGACCAGCGACAGAGATGGAGGCCTGTAAGTAGCTTTCTGGGCGAAAGCACCAGAGGTGATTAAACTCTGCTGGCGCTGGGGACAATGGCACAGGGTTAGGAGGAGAGGCAGCTCTCCGACGGTTTCCCCCAAAGCCCCGCAGCCCCATCCGTCGTGCACCTGCCGCTGCACGATCTCTCTCCCATCCCCCACTCTCATTCTTGCCATGTTTTCCTCCTTCGTGAAAATGTGCATCCCAGTCCTTCCAGATTCACGGGGGACCAGGAGCTGGCGAAGGACAGACGGCGCCGAGGACGTTTCTGTTTCTGAGACACTGAGTCACGCGGGGTCCCCGATGACGGGTAACTTCAAGGAGAGAAAGCGTGACATGCTGTAAAAGACGGGCCGGCGGCCTCAGAGCCACTGCGGGGGGTGACAGCCCTCCAGGGAAGGACCGAGCCAATGTCCCACAGACGGGTGGGTGCTTGGAGATGAGCAGAGCGGGCCTGAACACTGGACCGTGGCTGCAGAGACTTGGGTTGGCATTTATTCGGGCACTGGTTTGAATCTCACACGTGACCAGGCCCACGGGAAGAATGAGGGCAAGGCCCCAGCACTTGGTCCCCTCCGGTGCCCCCGTCAGGCTCTGGCAGCTCCACCGACCAGTGTCACTAAGACTGTGCTCCTTCAGGGCCCGGGCCCAGGAAGCGCGCCACTCGCCAGCGGCAGGGATGAGAAGGAGGAGGTAGCACCGGGAAAGTGGCGTTTCTCGGCCGATGGCGCTTCCATATGTGGCCTTGGTCCCGCGCTCGTGCAGGGCAAGTTTTAATGAGTGATTGCAGTTTGGGGTGCGTGTCATTGACCGCCCGCCGCGGGGGGAGGCTGCAGGGTGCGAGTGGCGGGGAATGGAAAACCGGGGGCCATGCCCATCGCAAAGGTCCACACGCGCTGCCAGGCTTTCCCTGGAGGAAACCATGCCCCGAGCTGCTGTACCACGCTGTTCAGTGGGCCTGACGCAGTCTGCAGGCAGCCAGTGAAACCGCCCACCTCTCAGTTGAGAATGCGTGTTTGCTTCCATGTTGCTCATTCCCTAAACCTGCCGTGCCCACCAAGAGGCCCCTCGGGCACAGCAAGAGCTCTGGCAGCCGTTTCCTGGCGCCAGCCACCATGTCATCCCGTCCCCCCGTCCCCCCGTCCCCAGAGGTGAAACTGCTGAAGATGCCCCAGGAACGTGACCCAACAAGAGCTTTTCAGGTACAGAGCCAGAACCTCTGCTTCCTGGAAAGACAGTTAATAACCCTCTGGGTATAAATTAGCTTGCGAGCACGTTGTCACGCATGACGCGGGGCACCCGTGGGTCTGCTTGGAACGGCTGTGCATGTGGCCGCTCTTTACCCAAAGGGCTGTTGTTATGATTTGGCACCTGCTGTAGTTCAGCAGTTGGAATGGAAGCTTCGAGGCGGGAATATGTATAAATCATCACCAGGGTTGGAAAAGATGAAGGAGAAGACACGTGGCCACATCATCTCTGCAGGAAAACGCCCTTCTTCGTCATGCAGGGCGGGGTCGCCGAGGGTGCGTGGCCTCGTGTGGAAAACACGAGAGACAGAAAGAGCAGGACCCCCCCCCCCCGCTGGCACAGCCTACGAGGGGATGTGAAGGTGGGTTTTTGTGGGGTGCCAAACCTCGGAAAACCTCAAGAAATGGTATTTTAAAGCCAACGTGTAAGGAAGCAAGTTGGAGCCTCGGAATTTCATGACTTGCCTCCTATCGGTGCAGACAAGGGGCATTTCACCCACTGTGAGAATCCGGACGCCCCGCGCGAGGCAGCGGGCCTCCTCCTGTCCTGCAGCGGTGCTGGCGAGGCTCCTGTGTGCCCGGCGGGGGGACTGGCTGCCGCTCCTGCACCGGGTAAACTGTTTCGATCACTTGCCAGTAGAAGCTTCTAAAAATTTTAAGTAGTTGTACGAGAAGTACTCGGCATCACTAGTACGTGGTACCCAGACGCCCTCAGGAGAGGACTGGCGATTGGCCAGTGTTCTGTCTTTGGGGAATATCCGAAAGCTATCTTAGCATTTGTCTGGAGAAGCCCAGCGCTGTGCCCTCTGCGGGCGCTCGCACAAACTCTGCAGAAGCGAAGGAACGGCTCCTTCACCTGGGCGCACGGACAGGGACTCGTCAGACGTGGGCTTCCGTTCTGCTTCTGTCATCACGGCTGTGTGACCCCGGGCAAGTTGCTGGCCTTCTCTGAGACTCGGTTTCTTCATAAATCAAAAGGTTTAGATTTGATCTTTTCTAACTCTTAAGCTTTACAATTCTGTGTTTCATGGATGTAAAAATTGACTCAATACTTCTGACAAGAGTTTGGGCTGGTTTTGCTGAGCCTCTCTCTAGAAGCAGCATCTGAACATCGCAGAGGGCAATGCCGGGCCCTCCGACCAAGCCCAGGAGCGGCGTGAGCAGGAAGCAGGCACCTGCCATATGGCCCAGGCTGGGGAATTTGCAAATATGCATTTGGTCTCCCGGAAAACAAGGGCCTCATCACAATCAGGCTGGTCTCATTACAGAGTAATAAATTGGAAATTGCAATGAAATTAGGTTGATTTCTGACTGACAAATTTTGGTTGCAGGGCGGAAAAGAAATAATCATTTTTAAAGCTGCAACAGCTGTTACATCTTATTATATTTTTAAACCCTTTAGAGGAATCGGTTAATTAATTTTAACATTGTTATACTCTCCTTAATAGCATCCCAAAATACCTGGCGGTGATTAATCATGATCGGAATTTTTATCACTCGCGATCTAATACACTTTTCCAAAAAGAAGATTTTATTGCACATTAAAATTACTTAATTTGAATCCTTTAATTGTCGATTTTAATCTTGTTTGAAAATATCATCTTTATCCATATTCAGTGTCACGCAAAGTCAGTGCTTCTCCTCAAAAAACATTTTCAAACTTTGTTGGATTCCTTTCTTTCTTTGCTGCTAAGCCGTATCGTTTAATTTCATGTGGCTTTAATGAGTAATGGTTTCCAACAGTTTCCGAGAGTTTCCGTCAGCAATATTTCATTCCAGAATAAGAGGTAATGATCCATAAATTCTTAATGCCATATTTTTATAGCCAGTAAATTAGTCTTTAATGGGTTCAATAAGTTCTGTGATGTACGTCGTTAATTGTTAATGGTGTTTTAACTAGATACTTGTTAGGAAGGGCTGCTTGTCGTCACCGCTGGCGAGTGACTGACCCCCACTATCTCTTCTGCTTTGAGGTGCGGCTCTGTGTGCTGAGAGCAGGCCAGGCACCCAAAATACACCAACCAGACCCAAATCCCAACACTTGTGTATCACATGGCCACGACCTAATCCCACAGCCTTCAGTTCCAATTTGCTTTTATTGTCTGTATCAGTCAGTGGTTGGTCCCACCATGCTGGATAACAAATAGCCCCAGACATCCGTAGCTTAAAGTGACCATCATTTACACCCCCTGTGATGGTTAGGTTTATTTATGTGTCACCATGGCTATTCAGTTAATCAAACACACATCTGGGTGCCACCGCAAAGGCATTTTGTAGGTACAGCTGACACCTACAAATAAAAGATTGACTTTAAATAAAAGATTACCCTGCATAACTGGTGGGCCTCGTCCGGTCAGTTGAAGGCCATCGCAGCAAAGACTGAGTTTTCCCAAAGAGGAGGAATTCTATCTCCAGATGACAGCGTCGAGTACAGTCTGAGTTTGCAGCCCCACTGGCCCCACGTGCACCTCTGCAGGCTGGGTGGGGCCTGGCTGAGCAGGTCTGGGTTCCATGGGGCCATGGCTGGTCTCATATCTTGGGCTGCTCAGGGCACACTGTCCTTGGCAACAGCAGAGAAGCAGGAGGGCTGAGTCCCTGGGCACTTTTCCAGTCCCGCTTGCCTCCCACCTGTCCCCAGCCTCTGGCCAAAACAGGTGCGTGATGGAGCCCTGTGTGCAGGCCAGGGAGGTATGCTTCGCTTCTGGAGGGATGGACAATGTCACGGGCAGAGGTGAGGGCACGTGGAGGGTCAAGAGTCAGCAGCAGCCGTGCCATCCTCCTCCTCCTCCCCAGGCGTCGGGCAGAACCGGGGCCCACGGGTCAAGGACAAGCCAAGTCTTCTCTGAGGACCTGTGCAGGCGCCACGGAAAGTGGCACAGAGTTGTCACCTAACGCCTCCATGCGCTTCACACGCACGCCTGCTTTCTCTTTGGTTCAATGCGCCTTTTCTCCTTGGGGCTATTTCACATGAGTTTGGCGTTTATTTTCCAGCCGAATCAGCAGGCTTACTTCGGGGTTTTTTGCAGCTGTAGAAAAGCTGCACCTTCTCTTCTCTGCATGTGTGACCTTTCTAGACAGGCAGTGTCTGGTGTCACCTGAGAAGGTGTCAGCTATGCAAGTGGATGTGGGGGAGGGGCCTGGCGAACACACACAAAAGCCCCTGAGGGAAAAGCCAGCAAAGATGGATGAGCTTTGAGAAAGGATTTCCAGCCAAGGGAAAAGCACCCGTAAAATCGGAGAAAATGATAATTGGTGATAAATGATAATGACTTCTGTTTAAGCAAGGCTAACTCGGTGATGCACGGGCCAGATGCTCAAGCGTGGTCATAGACCCTTTGGAAACATGTCTAATCTACCAAAAACTACCCTAGAATGTCCTCATTCCAGAAAAAATTTGTACAAGTTCGTGCGGAAACACACACACACTCACACACACACACACACACACACACACACACACACTTTCCAAACCTACAATACCAGCCTCCAGTTAGGGGACCTACAATTTCAAGGAGTCCGTGGGCCCATCTCTGGATTAGGGAGCCACTTAGGCGTCCAGATTCGTAGGATAGTTGATCAGTTGAACATGTGCAGTTAAGGGAGAAAGAGAAGCCGGCTCAGCTCTGTCCTGTGGCTGATGGGGTAAAGGACGGGGTTGGGCCTGTCCTGGGCCCTAAGGGCAGCCCCTGGGGAGAAGAAAGCAGCCGTGCGTGGAGGGCCCACTCGTGCTCCTCTAGGTCAAAGCCCAGAGTCAGTTGTTTGCAAAGGGCCCCAGGTTCTCTGGTCGCCGCATCCCCACGTGCCTGACCCGGGGCGCACACCTGGTCTTTTGCACGGTGCAACGTCCACAACCGAAACTTCTAGACAGGCTCTCAGTTCCATCAAGTGTCCTTTCCTTGAAATCCCTGAGAACCAGGCATGGGTTCCACTTCCTAAGATGTACATTCTTTACCCCTCCCCACCATGCAGACGGCCCTGTGGGCCAGGTGTGCCGTCTGGGAACCACGGTCAGCCTCGCGGAGCCTGGATGCAGACGTCCATAGGCCTCAAGCTGCATCCCAAACTGAAGGGGTGGCCAGGGCCCAGCCCGTATCCCATTACTTGGAAGATGCTTCCTTTTACACTGCAGTGCACATGAGAACCACACAGTCTGCAATCCCTGGCCCAGCCCTCAGCGATGCGCCTGGCCCCCTGGCCCCCAGGCCTGCTCAGCCGTGGACAGCATCGTGTCCCCCGCAGTCCGCGGCATCTTAGGCTGAAGTACAGTCAGGTGAAGGGGGCCCCACTCAAGGACCTGAGCAGTGACGGGGCTTGTGGTGGATTCGGTGTCAGAAAAACATGTTTCTCGGACACTTCAAAGGCCAAACCAGACTCCTCTGGTCAAGGTTTGGTCCAGGTCATTGGGCCGAGTCACTCTGTGACTGATGTGTGGGGGGGGGGACAGAGCCGGGGGGGACCGGAGTGCCTCCCTCCCAGGCATGTGGCCTCTTGAGCAGCGCGACCCCTTAGAACTCAGATGATCATTAAAAGTACACGTCAGAACAGATTCACTAAAGACAGTGCCACATCTGGAAAGACAACTTCATGGTATTTTCATAATAACGACCCCAAGATTTCTTGGGTGTGCGAGGCCCTCGTGAGAGCATGTATACTCACGGCAGCCGCCAGGAACCCGTGGGGCCAGCACTCACGGAGAAGAACCATAACATTGATTCGGCGCCCGGGGATCTGCTCCGACGCGGGCGCTCCGAGAGTAATAAGAGCCGGTTTCTGTTGTTGATGAGATAGCATCTTAATGAGCGAGATAGCCTAAAAAAAATAATTAAATGTTTGAACAATGGGTTGATCGATAGGTCACTTTTCATCACTGCATATCATCTCTTACTTAGTTTTAAAAAAGGTATTTTTAATTTCCATTTAGTAAAACTCACTCTTTTTGGCGTCAAGAGAGGTGAGTTCTGACCAATGGATGGAGCCCTATAGCTACAACTGCGACCGAGAAACAGAAAGGCTTCCTCAGCCTCAGAGCTGCCTGGCGCCACAGCTTGGCGGGCGCGGCCTCCCCTCCCCCGTCCTCCCCCACAAGCACCCCCCTTCCCCGCCAGAATAAAGGGCGCCCTGCCGCGTGCGCTCTTGAGACTGACAGCGTGCGTCACCACGCAGCTCTTGGGACGCGAGCAAGTTGTCTCCGTGCGCGTGAGACGGTGCTTGTTGTCCAGTCTCGGTGGAAGAGCATCAGGGTGGCGTCTATGATTTGAGCAGAACGTCCGTGTGCACGTAGGTCCTTCGGAAAACACATGCTTTCCTTTCACTGGGATCAATACCTAGACGCGGGCTTGCTCGCTGTCCTGGTGAGTGTGCGTTTCACGTCACTAGCTGTCATCAAGCCATTTTCCAGCGGGGCTGAACCCTCTCACGTTCCCACCCACCAGGCAGGAGAGGTCCAGTTTCTCTGCATCCCCACCGATGGTCGAGCGTGTCAGCTAGGTTCTAGTGAACAAACTCCTGTGGTTCCAGGAACACCCAGAAAGTGAAACGCTAACCTACCTCCTGGGAGAAAAGAGTTTCAAACTGACGTCTCCTAGAGCTCTTATAACTCAACAATAAAAAGACAAATTATCCAACTAAAGAATGAGCAAAAGGGAGTTGCCACTGTGGCACGGTAGGTTAAGAATCTGACTGCAGTGGCTTGGGTTGCTGAGGAGGCAAGGGTTCAATCCCTAGCCCGGCGAAGCGGGTTACATGGTCTGGTGTTGCCACATTTGTGGCTCAGATTCAGTCCCTGGCCTGGGAAGGTCCATAGGCCATGGGCGTGGCCATAAAATAAAATACTAAGACTTTGAAGTTCCTGATGTGGTGCCGCGGGTTAAGAGTCTCACTGAGACAGCGCAGATCACTGCAGGGGTGCAGGTTCGATCCCTGGCCCGGGAACGCCCACACGCCGCAGGTGCAGCCATTAAAAGAAAAGGAAGGAGCAGAGGATCTGAAGAGAATGTCCCCGAGAGAGAGGAACAGAGGACGGATCAGCACAGGAAGACACACTCACGGTGCCCCAAGTCTCCAGAGGAACCACGGCAAACCCACGGGGAGATACCACACCCACGCCTCGTGGTGATGCCCAAAGAGGGGTGATGACAGGCATGACAAAAAACCGAAACCTTCTCTGCTGGGAGTGACATGGAAATGGTGCAGCCACTGGAAAGCAGTTCTCCCGGCACCTCCCACATGTCTGAGTGTGTGGTGTCTTGTCCGCATTCTTCGCCAAGTATTTCCTCATTTCCCGTATGGCTTCTTCTTTGACTGATTGATTATTCAGGCGTGTGTCGATTAATTTCCACATATTTGTGAATCCCCAAATTTCCTTCCAATCCTGATTTCTCATTTCATTCCATTGTGATCGGAGAACATACACTTTATGGCTTGAATCCTTTTCAACTTACTGAGACTTTATTGAAACCCAACCTGCCGTGTGTCCTGGAGAACCATCCCTGTGTTTATTGTGCTACTCAGTCTCTTATTTCCTTATCAACCTTTTGTCCAGTCTTTCTATGCGTTATTGAAAGTGGGGTGTTGAAATCTCTGACTGTTATTGTTCACGTTCTCGCTTTTGTTCTATCAGCTATGCTCCCTTGGTTTTATGCTGTTTTGGTGCATATTGCTTATAGTTCTTATGCCTTCTGGATAGGTTGACTCTTTTCTCGTTAAATGCCCAGCTTTGTGTCTAGTAACAGTTTTATCTCACGGTCTATTTTGTCTGATATGAGTGTAGCCGCCCCACTGCTTTTTCTGTTTACTGTTTCTGTGGTATCTTTCTCCATCCTTTTACTTTCAGCTTATTTGTGTCCTTGGCTATAAAGTACATCTCACAGACAACACATCATTGGATTGTGTTATTTTTATCCATTCTGCCATCTCTGCCTTTGGACTAGAGTGTTTGGTCCATTCACATGTAATTACTGATAAGGTAGGATTTACATCTGCCATTCTGTTAATTGGTTTTTTTTAATACATCCTGTGTCTTTTTAGTTCCTTTGTCCTTTCATTTCTGCTTCTTTTGTATTAAAGATATATTTTCTAGGCTACTGTTTCAATTCCTTTGTTTCTTCCACTATATTTTAAGCTTATTTTCTTAGTAGCTGACCAGAGGACTACCATTACTATTGTAAAACTGTCTAGTGGGATTAATACAAACTAAATTCCAAATGCATATAATTGGAATTGTGCTTCTGTGTGGCTCTACCCCCCTTCTTGCTGTCATTGCCCTGCAACTGGCATCTTTATAGATTGTATAGGCATCACCACAGATTTATAATTATTGCTTCATGTTATTCTCTTTTAAATCAGATAGTAAAAAAAAAAAAGAGTTAAAACATGCTTATATTCTTTTATATTTATCTATACCGTTACCTTTACTGGTGTTTTGACATCTCTGTGTGGATTTAAGTCGCTCTCTGATGCCCTTGCATTTCAGTCCA
The DNA here is from genome assembly GCF_016906955.1 of Phacochoerus africanus. Classification (NCBI taxonomy): domain Eukaryota; kingdom Metazoa; phylum Chordata; class Mammalia; order Artiodactyla; family Suidae; genus Phacochoerus; species Phacochoerus africanus. The sequence goes on from NC_062556.1 coordinate 77,502,292, forward strand.
AAGGACTCTAGTATTTCTTAGAGCCGCAAACTCTCTCACTTCTTGTTTATCTGAGAAAGCGTAAATCTCACCTTCCTTTTTAAAGGATAGTTTTTCTGGGTATAGAATTCTTGGTTGTCAAGTTTTTTTTCTGTCCTCCCTCTGCCCTCTGGCTCTGTGGTTTCTGGTGAGAAACCAGCTGTTGTGTTATGCGGGGCCCTCCCATGTGACAGGTCACTGCTCTGTTTCTGCTCCTACTTCTCTGTCATTTACAGGGTATGCACTGGGCTGTGCCTCTCTTTGCGGATAAGCTCCTTGGTTGTATAATGTTTTCCTCTTGCCTGGGAAGGGTTTTGCCATTATTTCTGCAAAGATTCTTTCAGGCTCTTTCCATTTCCCCTTGTTCTGAGACCTGTGTTGTGTGTGTGTCGATGGGCTCAGTGACGCCACATAGGTTTGTGAGGGTTATTTCTCTTCATTCTTTCTTTTCTGTTTCTCAGAATGGATACATTTTTGGCTTCACTGACTTTCCTTTGACTATTCAAGTCTATGGTTAAGCCCTTCTAATGAATTGTTTACTTTAGTTATTACACTTTTCAGCTCCAGAATTTCAGAGTTGTTTTTTTTTTTCTTGATAATTTTTCTCCCTCTTTGATATTTTCTATTTGATGAGACATTGTTCTCATACTTTTCTTAAGTTCACTGAACGTGTTTTAAATAGCTGGTTTAAAGCCTTTGTCTAGAAAGTCCAATGTCTGGGCTTCCTCAGGAGGTCTCCTTTGATTGCTTTTGCCCTGGTGTTAGCCGTATTTTTTAGTTTCTCAGTATGTCTCATAATTTTTTATTGAAAATTGGCCATTTTCTGTGAGGATATGGGTTTGATTCCTGGGCTTGCTCAGTGGGTTGAGGATCTGACATTGCTGCAAGTTGCAGCGTAGGTCCCAGATGCGACTCAGATCTGGCGTTGCTGTGGCTGCAATGTAGGCTGGCAGCTGCAGCTCTGATTCGACCCCTAGCCTGGGAACCTCCATATGCCATAGGTGTGGCCATTAAAATATATATATAGAGAGAGACAGAGACAGAAGGAGAGAGGGAGACATTTTATGTACTATAACATGTCAACCCTGGAAATCAGATTCTCTCCGCACAGGATTTGTTGACGTTGCTGTTTGTTTAGTGAATGCCCTGAACTAGGTCATACATGTGTTTTACCTAATGTATGAATGTGTGACCAGTGAAGTCTCTGCTCAGTTAGCTCAGCTAATCATTAAACAAAAATGCCCTGAAATGCCTGGCTCCGGTACGTCTGCCTGTCTTTGCAGAGGGTCCAGGCTGAGTGTTCTCACTGTCTAGTCGGGATTCAGCCTCTAGCCTATTTAGCTAGTTCCAGTTCTGAACTATTTCTGATTTTCAGGGTAATTTTTCCAACTGCAGGTTTGCTGTCCATTCCTTCAGTTGAGAAGCTTTAATATCTTCTAAAAGGTTTGGCCAGAGAAACTTAGGTAGCTTAGATCTAGCAGAAAAAGGGACATAGTGTCATAATCTTAAGTACGAGTTATAATTTCTTCTGTGTAATAAGGACTTAAGGATAAAGGAGGAAGGAAGGTGCCTCAAGATGAAGTGAAGCCCCCAAACCCTCCTGAGTCTGGGACAAAACTGCTTTCTTTGTCACCCCAAGTCCAGGTCGTCCTCACCTACACAGCTGACACAGACACAGACTGATATTCATGCTACAGATTCAGGCACGTGCACCATCACTGGGGCAGATGCCTCTGTCATTTCTGTCACCCACATGGCACTGAGCTTGTAGGATGCTCTCCACGGAAGCTTCAACGGCGATGGCAGGAGGTTGGGTTTCTGTGCCCAGATCTTTCTGCAGTTCGTTCACAGCCTGAAATATCCATTTAGGCTCAGCCTTCGCTGTGGATGAGTCGTTCCTTCTCGTGGTAGATGCGGTTTGCGAGGGTTTCCTCTGGCGTTTAGTCAAAGCTCTAATTCATTGTGTAGAAATCACACCGTAGATCAGCCTGCTTATTTGGCTCATTTTATTTTTGAAAATTTTGAAAACAAAACACACCCACCACCCAGGCTCAGCTTCATTCCTCGTTCACTCCCAAGCCCGAGCGTCAGCGGGATAAAGAAGAGTCAGCCCTTGCAGCCACCAGCTCAGTGCGGGGGCGGGTGGGGGGCACAGCCTTTCAGCCTACGTGGAGCACAGAGCAGTGCTCGGACACCAGCGGTTTGCAGCAAGGCAGGACTAAACACACATGCATCAATGCACAGGTCTTAAAGAACCTTCACAGAAGCAACAGCAGCAAAGCTTTAGGTTCGGTCCTCCTCCCCGTCCTCATGCCGCATCCTCATCCCACGCCCTCGTCCACGTGACCCCCCAGGGGGCCTCCTTGGTTGAGGTTCAAAGACTGAGCTCTAATTAGCAGTGTAATTAGGGTAAGAGCACACGCCTCTGGGAGAAAGCGGGGTTAAGGCCCCTGGAGGCCACAGGGAGGAAGGGACCCAGGCCATGCCCCAGCCTGGCCTTCGCCTTGTCCTGTGTAGTTCCCAGCCTCTGCCTTGAACACGCTGACCAGGGTCATGACTTTTGGCCATGTTGGCGAGGGGACAGACCCTGCACGGTGTGCTGCTTCCGGGGGCGGGGGGCGGGGGGCTTGTTCTCACAAGCTTCCTCTTCTTGGGGGCGGGTCTCTCCCTACTTGCATTCCTGTTTCTCCCCCAGACCCAGCCCTCTCTGCATGTGGCCTCTGGAGGGGGCCTTGGGTAGGGGGATGGTTGGCTTGGACGGAAGCAGGCCCCCATCTGGTGCCAGCAGCCCCACAGACCTCCACGGGCCTCAGTGGGATGCCTATGCCCGGAGCCCACGTGGACACTGTGGCCAGTGCCTAGACACCTGCCTGTGGCCTGGGTGTCCTGGATATGCCGGTGTGAAACCGGGTTCTGGGGTCTGACAGGCACTCCTGGCACCCAAGGCCGACCCCTGCCACCTATGGGCCTGTTTCCTCAGTGGGGAGGGATGGCCATGCCACCCCCACCCTGGGTGCAGGTAGGAAGCTGGCTCCTGTCTGAGCCACCTCTGTTCACACCTGCTGTGCTGACCACCTCTCACGGCTCCAGGGACCAAGCTTAGGTGGAGGGATGGACGGAGCCCCAGGAGGTGCCAGGAGAGAGTGGTTCTGTCTCCTGGTGGAGGGAGGGGTGCTGATGAGAAGCTGTCTGTCCCACGAGAGGGGTCGGGACTCGGCCACATGAGGTGTAGGAGGCTGGGGGCAGTGAGAAGGTCCGGTAGGTTCTGGCGGCTCAGAGCCACTATCGGGGGTGGCAGGAGAGCTGCATGGCACCTGAGTGTGATGTCCAGAGGGCAGGTGGACGCCCCAGGAACCTGGAGCACAGGAAGTCGCTCCAGCAGGCTGGTGGCTTTGGAAGAGGAGGCCTTCAGAGGCAGTTTATTGCGCTGAGAACACGATGGACAGCCTTGGGGTCTGTGGAGGGAGGGGAGCCGAGGTCAGCACACAGCCCTGGGGGTGGCAGCGACACTTAGGGCTGGGGGAGAAGTGACCTCTGGGGAAGCGTGGAGTCAGGAGGCGTGGGAGAAGGCCAGGTGTCGGCCGTGGACGGGGAGGCCTGGCGGGCGGGGGCGCGTGGGTGCTGAGTACAGGAGCCCAGGGAGTGGGAAGGTTCCAGAACAGCCCAGGAGAGTCAGGAAGCCAGAGGGAAGCAGTGGGGGGCAGGGTGGGCGTCCTCTGGGCTCCGCGGGAGAAGGGATGTTTCCACGTCGGGTGAAACAGCCTCAAAGGGCCTCTCCCCTGCATTCAGCAGCAGTGACCCGGAGCCCCCACTTCAGAGCCACCCCCCATGCCCCCGAGGGTGCAGCTCGAGGCTGCATCTTGCCAGCACGCGTCACCTCTCGGGACCCCTCAGAACCTCCGCGGGAGGACCCAGGTGGACACGGGAGTCCTGTAGACGCAGCGCGCTGAAGGCAGGAACTCCGTGGTCCTTGGCAGCTAATTCCGAAGTGTCGGGATTTGTCTCCCTTAGGCCTTCATGTTCAGGGACTTAAATGCACCCCAAAGCCAAGCAGGTGTAGAAACGGCATTTCCGTGGATAAGTTTGCTGGATTTAACCCTGTAAGCTGGACAGGCTCGGACAGGAGAAAGCTGGCTTTCATGTGGGACTTGGGTGGCCAGACATGGTGCAGGGCTGGCAGGGTTGCTGACGGCCCTGGGGGTGGCCCCTCACCCCACCCGCTGGATGGTTGAGAGCTCGGACCCGCCTCTGCACAGCAGGAGCGCTGAAAACTCTGGGACCTCGGGACGCAGGCCTGAGCCCCCGCCACCAGCCGGCCTCGTCCGACTGTCCCCTGGATGGGCTGATGTCCGCTTGCAAACATCTGCTTGGACGTCCTCGACAGGGCAGCCAGGAACATTCAAGAGCTCGCGTCGCATCCTACAGGAGAAGAATGGGGAAAAGAGACTCGGTTTGGGGTCGAGGACAAGTGCTAGGTGAGCAAGCAGCAGAGGTAATAAAATCCACCAGCACCCCGCAGCCCCCTCAGGTCCTGTGCGGGTCCGCGCCAGGCCGGGCTGCTCCTGTCACACTCATCCGGCTATCGGTACCCCAGGCTTCGCTTTCTTAATTGGTTAGATCCGAGCTGCCCTTAGGGCTTTGGTTTTTATTTCTACCCCTCATGGATGCTTTCTATAAAAACACACCTTTCCCGACCTCCTCGTCAGCCTGGTGCTCAGAGATGTCCCGCTTCCCTGGACAGGGGGACATTGGCCTGGGGACAGTGTCCAGCCGATGGCTGACCAGAGGCGTCTTCCTTCCAGGAGGAGGTGACAGGTCTGCCTCCACCTGCAGCATCTCGGAGACTCAGGCGTCCTCACACGGCTGTGCTCCCCACCTCTGCCTGAGTGTGCAGTCCAGCCCGCACGCTGCGTGCCCCAGGCAGCACCCCACTCGCAGGCTTAGGGGTCACCGTCCCTGGGTTTCTGATAAAGACAGCGGAGAAAAGCTGGCCTCTCCTCGTCCGCCTCTGTTGTCCGAGGGGCGCCTCTTCCCTCCACAGTGCCACCTTCCTGGCACGTTTTCTGTGGGTTCCAGGCAGCAGGGCTGGGGCCACAGCCGCCTAGGAAGGACCATGCAATGACCAGAGGCCCTGGAGGGAGGGAGGGAGGGAGGGAGGCAGTGTCCCCTTCCTGAGGTGGCCGCTCGGTGAGTGGCTGTGGGCACTGACAGCAGGTGGCAGCTTTCCAACACCCACCTCCTTGGGGGCCCCTGAGACCCTGACCTTTTCAGACCAACGCTGGGAGGCAGCTCTTCCCCAGGGACTGCGCGCCGCTCACCCTGGGGGGCGGCTGGACCGGGCCCTCTCGCCGCCGGGTGCGCTCGGGGCTAATTGCTCCTTTCCGCGAGCTGCCCGAGGCTGACGGTGCAAAGTGCAGGTTTGGCTGCTCCAGCGGCGCCAGTAATGGCTGTGATTACAGCCGTGCGTCTTCCTCCCCAGCAGCCTTTCAGCCACACCGCGCAGTACGCCTGGATGAGCCTCGGAGGGCAGCTTAATATCAGGTTCTCAGGCTGTAATGAACGGTTCAAGAGCGGGCAGATCCAGCCACGGCAATACTGCTGCTCAGTCGGTGGGTTGAAGCACGTCGCTCGCGGCCGCGGCCGCGCTTTGAGTTAAAGCTCAACCTGCGCATCTGCCTGAACCAGCGGATGAACGGACATCGGCAGCCCCTCGCTCGCGGTCCAGCGCGAAGAAACGTACAGGAGCAGCTCCGGAAGCACCCCTGTGGGAGCGGAGGCGAGGGTCACGGCCTGCACGGAGCCCCTTGCCCCCGAGGCTCCTGCACACCCAATGGGACGCATGCGCCAGCTCACGCGTCATCTTTCCTCAAACACACCCGCATCTCCTGAGACCTCCAGTTCTTGTTATTTTGGCCCAGGCGCTCCTGCATATGAAACCAAAGAGACTTTTGATGGCCAAGCAAGTGCCAGCTGGGTTACGTCCCCTGGGGCTGGCTCTCGTTTCTCCCCCTCCTTGGGGTCTGTGCTCACAGAGGTGGCCTGGGACACGCCGCCTTCCCTGAAAACTCACGTCCCTACAGTGCGGGATCCGGGCTGTGGCCCTCAGCCGTGTCACAGACTCAGAGGAACGCCCGTGCTCGCTGTCTGGCTTCTTGTCCCTTGGAGGCACTCCCTGGGAATGGCAGCACCACCCGGGCACTCACCACCCAGAGGCAGCATCACGCGGCAGAGGTGAAGTCAAGCTGCTGCTACCGAGTGGCCCGTGCCCTGAGCTCGGGGTCCAGAGGCCACTGGCGCTTCTGACCGCTGGCTGCACCCCTGGGTGTGCCCGCGACCACTTCAGGTGCAGTAATTCGCCAGGAGGACTTGCAGAATCCAGGGAAGTGCTGCTTTGGCAATGGCGGCTTTGTGGTCAAGGGCAGAAATCAGGTGAAGCCAAAGGAGGGGGCAGCCTGGTGAGGTCAGGGCACCGTCCTCCAGGCACATGGACGTGGTCTCGTGCAGAGCTGTCTGGGGCTTTTATGTGGGTGTGATTACACCCCAGCCCCTCTCCTCTCATAGAGGTCAGAGGTCAGCCTTGCTGTCCAGCCACCCCACCCCGAGTGGTCTCCCAGCCCCCGTGAGTTACAGACCCTCCTGTCTGGAGAAACTGCAAGGGCTTAGATGTTACTCCCAGGAGCCCTGGACAAAAACAGCCAAGTCCCTTATCACACAACCAGTGCTGCAAGGGGTGACCATTCAGTGAGGAAATGCAGGGAGTTCCCGGCATGCCTCAGCAGTAACGAGCCCAACTAGGATCCATGAGGACACGGGTTCAATCCCTGGCCTCGCTCAGTGGGTTAAGAATCCAGCATTGCCGTGAGCTGTGGTGTGGGTTGCAGACATGGCTCAGATCCCACGTTACTGTGGCTGTGGTGTAGGCCAGCAGCTGCAGCCTGATTCAGCCCCTAGCCTGGGAACTTCCATGTGCTGTGGGTGCAGCTCTAAAAAAGGCAGGAAAAAAAAAAATGAGGAAATGCACGTAAAGTAAGAATCAGAGTGCCTGTGATCCATGGCTCGCAGAGTAAGCGCTTAAGGCACGTTAGCTGGTGCCATCACCCCACGTTAACTTCGTCACAGCCCTGGTGAGTCGGCCAGTCCCCAGCCCACCACACCTGCACTCCAGGTGCAGCCCCCTTTGTGACGGGGTCCGCAGATGAGCACCCATCTCTCTAGAAAGAATCGTTTCTGCGTGAGCTAAGATCATCTACTAACCCGTTTTCTCAAGGTCTAAATTTCTGAAGCCTTTTCAGATAAACTTCATTTGTCAGAACCTGGAACGGTATTTTATTCACGCGCTCTCTCACCTCTGAATTGTGTGTGAAGTCCTGATGTATTTTACAGGACATTGATTAGTTAGCTCTAAAAGCCACAGGTAGCCACTAGCTGCAAGTAATTTCCATGTCTGTGTGTGATCTTACCCTCCCAACCGTAATTTGAAATTAGAACTACTTTTCACATTTGTGAGTCATCATTCTGATGAGGCTCCAAAGTGTTAGCTGACGACTCGAGATCACAAGGCTGATAAGGGGTGGAACCTTCTGGAAAGCCAACAGAACGTCATCCAGAGGAGTAAGGACGGGGCGGCCGTGCGTCCAAGGTGCCAAGTGCTGGCTTGGTGGGGGCGGGGGGGGAGCAGGATTGTCCTTCCACCTGCCACCCCCACCGCAGCAGGACAGCCTGGCCCTGAGGCACCCGGTGGGCGTGTAGTTCATGTGACCGACCGGACAGCCCGAGGTGCCTGGCAGAGTCAGACCCCGGAGGAGGCTGCGGGGCAGGACCATCTTGTGGGGATTTCCAATGAGACCCAGAACCAGTAAAACGGCTCGTGCGAATGAAGGGTGTAGGTTTCTGTTGGCGGCGTGCTCGGTAAGTGCCTCACAGCCGGCTCTGGATGGGCTGGGGGGCCCTGCTCTATAGTGTGCCCGTTTCCACGGAGCCCACACACCCAGGTCCGTGCATCCAGGTCCATGCGTCACGTCCGTGCATCCATGTGTCCGTACTTGTGCCCGGGCAGCCACGCCTCTGCGCCCCGGCACGGCCGCCTTCCAGCCACCAACGCCCCATCGCTGAGGGAGGGTGAGGGGGCCGCCCGTCAGCTCCCGCGAGGGGCTCAGCTCCCCCAGGTCCAGCTGGGGCTCGTCCTGCCGACGGGGCTTTGAGTTCTCTTGGCACCCGTCAGGCCTCTGTTCACTACCCCTCTCGTCGCGTTCAGGTCTGTTCGGGTCCCGTGTGGAGAGAGGCTGAACAGAAGCAGGTTTGAGGCAGCGTCCTGGGGGCCCTGGCTGGAGCCCTCCTGGTGTCCTCAGCTCGCCGCTGTGCCAGCCGGCCGCCCCTCACCAAACCCCGCCTTTCCCCTCAGGGCGCAGGGTTCGCAGTCCGTGGGCTCGGGGTGTTTTCAGCGGGCGACCCGCACTCTGACACCTGTCTCAGTGGGCGTCTCTCCCGGCGGGGTGTTTGCTGCAGGTGTGTTGGCTCCGGTGGACTTTACACGAGTCTCTGACCAAACGCCGGGTCCCTGAGCTTGAGAAGTGCTAGCTTGATGGCCGTTCCTGGAAAACGGACATTCATGCTGCTTGAGTTACAAATCCCTGGCTAACAGGTCTGCGGAGAAGCCAAATGGGCTGGAGACGTCGGGTGCATGAATACGACGAAGCATCTTGAGACCCTTGGCCAGTTGCTGGGAAAACAGCAGCACTGAGGCTACCTGGGGCGGGGAGGGGCAGGAGGAGGAGGAACCCCCCTGGACGCCGAGAGGGGGGGCGGAGGGTCCAGGCGGAGCCACGGTCTGGGATGAGGAAGGAGCCGCAGAGTGTGGGACAGGCAGGCTCCCAGCTGGTGGTGCTGTCCACACCGCCCTTCATGGCCCCACGTGAAGGGCCCAGAGAGACGCAGCTGCCCTGAAACACTGCGATGAAAAGCAGGACAGAGACCCCCAGTCAGTGGGCCCGCGTTAGGGCTGGTCATGAAAAATTCTACAGGTGGCTGTCGCTTAGAAAGGAGGGGCCTTCCCGTGGCCGTCAGGGCACTGCCGGCGTTAAAGCCCATCCCTGCGTGCGGCTGCCTGGTTTTTGCTGATGCTGTGTTGTCTGCAGGGATTGGAAATGATGCTCCAGCAGAGGCATCTGCGGGGCAGCGGGATCCAGGCCACGGCCTCGGTCCTTCTCCCGCCAAAGCCCGCGGAGCCCGCCCCAGATTGGCCCCTCTCGGCCACCTCCATGCCACCCCCCCCCCAATTGGCCACCGCTGCTCCTGGCACGGCAGGAGCCCTGAGTCCTGCCTAACTCCATCTACCTCCATGAGGAGTTTAAGCACTTTTCCTACCAGCCCAAGTCACAGCCCCGCCGCGCAGGCTCACCAGCAGGAGCACTTTAAATTCCCCTGCACTGCCCTAGACCTGAGAATGGATCGTGCTGTTGAGAGGGGACGGGCCCCCAGACGTACTTCAGGGCAACGTCGTGCCACATGCATATGAGGAGGTGCCCACTCTTGTGGGCGTGGGCTCTGTCCAAAACCTGACCCGATCCCTGTAACACGTAGCACGATGCTGCTGCTCCAGGAAGCCTCCTGCTCCGAAGGCTGGTCCTTGCTCAGCCCATCGTCAGGGCAGACACACAGCCTGCCCCACCTCCGTGAGTGGCACCCTTCCTGCGGCTCCGGTGGGAGCCCCCATCCGCCCGCCGTCTGCGTTCTGGTCCAGGGCGGGTTCCCAGGAGCAGGTGCCGCAGGGCAGTGGAGGCAGGGCTGCGGTGTGGTCTTCCTTCCCCATCACCTCCCTTCCTGCCTTTCTCACTCCTCCTGCACAGGCATAACGGGGCTGTTTTGTGCTCCTCTGTCAGCTAAACCCAAGGGTCACGCGGGCTCTGCAGTTAAAGAAGCTCCTTGCTGCCCTAGCTCACCCAATCCTGTCCCAAACGAGCGGTATGGGCAACCCCTTCATGTCAGCAGCTTTTACTGTAACAGCAGCTTGATTCCATCCACACTGTACAGTCCGGTAGGCGGGTGATCCTGGGTTTGAGGCTGTGCCGCCGTCCAGGGCCCACTGGCCTGCCGGGCGCTTGTCCTCCAGCCCAGCAGGGGCCACAGTCCTGGAAGACCGGGAGCTTGTCGGAGACGCAGTGCCTCAGCCCCCCAGTCCCACTGCGTCAGTACTGCGTTTCCACAGTGGCCCTGGGGCTCCTGCAGCGCTTTGGAGCCCGACACACGGGGCGAGGCCTCAGTGCCCAGGTAGTGCTGGGGGCAGCAGTGCACGGGAGCAGCATGGAACCCACCGGGCCATGTGGGCACAGCCCACTTCCTGTCCTGAGGGTGACGTCTTTATGCGCCCGAGTCACTGTCGCCTTTGGAGCATCCACGAGGTGCTGTCAGGATGCCGCCGTCGGGATTAGCCTCGGCACAAGACGCCACGTGATCTGCAGGCTCAACAGCCTTGGCATGACCACGAGAGGGGCGCCCCACTCAGCAGCCTCCTCTGGACGACCTTGGTTCTGTGTCCATCAGGGTCCAGCCCTGCCCACTGGAAGTCCTTGCTCCCCTGCGCTCTTCCTGCTGAACCTCCTGTTCTCTCGTCCGGGTCCTTGGTTCCATTTGCATCACGGCCTGCCTGGATTTGCACGGTGGTCTCTAGGTGGGCACCCACCTGGTCCATGTGCCAGTCCCTCAGCATCTCCAGCTCCCCCCACCTGTAGTTCCCTGAGGGAGGGGCTGGGAGCAGGCTTCTGGCCAAGCTCAGCCGGCCCATCATTCTTCACGTGTCTGCACAGCGATTAAGCACAAAACCCACAGCTACCTGGGAACGCCACGGTTGGACCAGAATTTATATGAGCTTCTTGTTGCCAAGAGCAGTAATTTGAGAGTTAAGTGCTCCTTTTCTCTATGAAGGTTTTAGGGCATTTTCCTCCCTCTTCTGGATCCTTCCATAGCAGCTGTGCATTCTGACAGCTGTTGCCTTGACAATAATGGTGACACCTGATGGCCGGGGCACGAGTCCCTGGAACCAAATACAGGCCTTTATGCAACACCGCCTCCTGGCTGCTCAGTGGAAGCTGTGAGGGGCCTGGGTGACTTACTGTCTCAACTTCTCAGACGAAGACGTGCCTTTCCATCCCACGGGGGCTCAAGGACTTCGCCAACTGCAGAGTGACTTCGACACGAGCTGGCAAGTTGAATCTGGATAGTTTGCCAGTCCTTTAGAGATAAGTGAAGATAAGGGGTCTCAAGTGTCAGATCACGGGCTCTGTAAGATGGGAAGTCAGAGCGGATGCATTTAGAAAAAGCTAGAAAGTGTGTCACCTGCATTTGCTCTGTGTGACCAGGGAGAAGGTGGTGAGAGGCTGGCCTGGCTTCTCCCCCCTGAACAGCCTGGGCTCTGCTCGTGGGCACCTTCTCCCCCCACCCCCACAGTTAAGTTCTGAGTCGGCGCCAATGGGCCCCCATCCTACCCCCACTGAGGTCAGAGGGGGCGCTCCCCCCCTCCCCAAAGGAAGGACCACTTAGACCACCTGTAGGCCTGGGGACTTTTGGAGACCGGCTGTCTGGCTCCCGCTCGTGGCACTGATGGAGCCCTGAGGCTGTTGGCAGGGCCAGGTGGCAGGCAGCTCTCCTGGACGGAGCTGGTGGCGACACCCAGCATATGACCACAGCATGGTCACCTCCGCCCAGCAGCCTGTCCCCGTGACAGAGACAGCGCCACTGCCGGGAAGCATGCGGGCCAGGACCAGCTCGGGGCGCTCACCTGCCCCCACCCCAGTGCCGCAGGGCAGGGTCCTGGTTCCCATCTTGCGGGCGGGACAGCCGGCGAGGTGACCCTGCCCGGCGACAGGACCGCATCGTCAGGGCCCTGCATGGGCTGCAGCTTTGCCTGTTTCTAGAGCAGAAATCTCTGCATTCAGACTCCCAAACCACAGGCATCTTGCTCACCCGTGTGCCCTTGGGTCAGAAAACCGCAGCCGAATTTGAGAATCTGTTTTCAATAAATGCTTTCCGTCCTAATTATTACCAATTGAAAAGCTCAGGCCTGACTCCTGGTCTTTTTCGCCCGAGTGCGACGTGAGCTCAGGGACCCTGGGCCTCGGACACAGGCTTGTGGCCCTTTGTCCTCACCTCCTCGCACGTCCAGCACCGAGGGCCCCCTTCCTCCTCGGGGCACCCCTTCTGCAGCCACCTGGACGACAGGTGGGTTCCGGCGGTGACCCACCGCCAGGCACTCCGCCCTCGCCATCCACGGAGCACGGGCCTGGCGGGGCAGCAGGTCCTCAGGACCACACTCCGGGGACGCAGCCACCAGAGCCCGTGAGGACACCGCGTGCGGCTGGAGTTGCCGAGGAGGAAACCGGACCTCGGCTCTCTCCGCAGAGCCCCGGGGCCCCCAGGGACCGGTTCCCACGAAGCCTCGGTGTTAGGTGTCCGTTCCCAGGGCCCCGCGAGGGCAGCGCAACCGTCCAGAGGAGCTGAAATCCATCCTGTGAGGAGCCACGTGACACCCACCTCTGCAGAGACATGAATAAATCATTGTGCCCACAGGGCTGGTGCCCAGGCTCGGAGGAGGCCCAGCCGCATCGGATGAGCGGGGCCCAGGCCGCTGCGCTTCCAGATGAAAGCACCTCTCTGTTCGCGCGCCCTGTGTCCCTGGCACCTGCTGAAACCAGACCTGGGCCGAGGGCACCGCCCGCAGCTGAGGACAGATGGTGGGAACAAAGCTGCCTGCCGTCGGAGCCCCTCAACCAGGTCCAGACGCGCAGGCCAGGGAGCCAAGGAAAGGACCCAGCAGCCCCTCCCGCTGGGGGGAGCGTCCCGATTCCCTCCCCCGCGGGGCCCCCTCCCCCGGGGCAGGTGCAGGCTGAGCCTCTGCCATCCCTGGATGGTCTCCTGCTTTTAACAGCCAGTCTCCACCACTTCCAGGGGCACAGTGTGGCCTGGTGTTAAAATGGGGCCTTGGGTGTTAACGTGAGTCCCAACCCCCCAGCAGGCTGTGATGCTAGGAGCAGGCTTTGCTGCCAGGGGGCCAGGGCCTGGGCGTAACCCTGGGCAGGTTAAACAGGAGAAAGACTGGCACCAGCTCTAAAGGCCGCCACAGCAGGCTCTCCAGTCCGGCACGGAGCCTCTGCCTCTGGCCCGCAGAGAGCCTGGACATCACACGGGGCCGGTGTGTCCACACGCCCGTGTCTCAGAGGCACTCAGGGGTCCCGCGTGGGAAGCCTGTGGTCTGTGCGGATGTTACTCCGACGGGAAGTCCGATCAGAGAGAGGACCAGCAGACCTGGTGGCAGGTGGCCCCTGCCCGGGCTGAGGGGACCCTTCCTCCACGTGGTCTCTTCTCTCCTTTTTGCAGACGTGTGGGGCTCACAGACGTAGTTCTCCCGCCCCACGTGGGCCAGCTTCCCCAGGACAGTGAAGGGGCCTGTCCTGCAGCGGGGCCTCAGCCTCAGAGCCTGACTTTGCACATCTTTTCATAAGGACAGCGGGCCTCTTGGTCACAGGCCACCTGCCCCAGCACGACCTCATCTTAACTAGTTACGTCTGCAATGACCCTCGTTCCAGGCCTGGGAGCGAGGGCGTCCACACATGAATTTGGGGGCACAGTTCCTCCCACGAGGGCCTGGAGCCCGAGTTCCTGATTCTGGATCCTTCCGACCAGGACTGGCCACGGGCTCTTTAACCTCCTCGTTCAGATGCTACCAGCCCTGGGGAAACTCCGCGCCGCCTCCGTTTTTAAATGTTGTTTACCTTTGTGAAGCTGAGTTCAAATCGCGGCGCTGGGCGCGCGTCCTGATGTATTGTGGCAGAGCTGCCAACGTCAGCCGACGTGATGCTCGCCACACACAGCAAGTAGGAAGCCGGTGCCCCTCCCCACGCCCGGCAGCCCGGCCAGACACACCTTGTGCTTCAGTCAGCCGCAAAGAGCCCCCAGCTGGCACCACGCCGTGTCCGGGGGACCCCGGGCCCGGGAGGGGTCTGCTCGTCACAGGCCCTGCCGTTCCAGTCACTGCGTCCGGGAGGCATTAAACCACCGTCCCCTTATGCACCTAGAGTGGCCAGAACAAGTCACGGGGCCGACCCTGAGCCCAGGAGTCAAAGCCCAGAGGAGAACCGCACTTCCCTGGATTATCGGAGAAACTCCCACCGCGTGTTCAGGGCCCGCCTGTTAATGCCTGGTGCTGCAGGGTCTGCTCTGAGTTCCCAGGTGGAGACACACACACACAGAGATGGGGTTGGAGCCTCATGCCTTCAGCGGTCCTGCTCCCCTCAGGGGGGGGTCCCCCTCAGGAGAAGTGCCCCCCCCAGGTTTTACACGCGGTGGTGACACCATGGTGAGATCAGGTTGGAGAGATTGAGGCTGGACGTGGAAGAGCCTTGCCGGCCCAGGCCCACGTTTCACCCGGACCTCCTGGCTGTGCCCACGAACCTGTAACCTGGGGGGGTGCTCGGCCCCCATCCTCCTGGGGACCCTGGTCCTGCCCCCATCAGCCCAGTGTCCACCCCAGTCCTGCTCAGTCTGATGGCGCCGCCTCCAAACACCAGGATTTGCAAAGGTTGCCACATCAGCACTGTTTCCTGGATGAAGCTCAGGGAAGCTCGGCGTGAGACAGACCAGGGTGCAGGTGCCACGGCTGAGGGAGGCGGGCACGCGGCAGACCCCGGCCCCCAGCCCCGGCCTCGGGGGAAGCCCAATCTCCCCACCGCACAGCCCCAAGATGCTGACACGGGCGCTGGGAGAGGCAGGTGCGGCGCCTGCTGGGTGCCTTCCCTCGGAAGTAGCCTGCTGGTCCTGCGTAGACGGCCCTCGGCGGGCAGCGTCCCCGGCGTCACTTCTGCCAGAGCCATCACGTCGGATCTTGCTGTGTGTCTGGTCACATCAGGAATCCAGGGCTGCTTCAGGCTCTCATTTGGAATGAAGGATTGTGTCAGCATTTCTCCTCAGAATTCCTATTTTCAATGATTTATAATGAAGCATCTTTTTAAGATGGTTTCAGCTGTTTGAGCTATATGCAGCCAGGAGAATGGATCCTGCAGCGTTTTTAGCACGCCACTAACTATGAAATTGTTTGATTTTTACAAAACATATTTAGCAAATTGTTAAAAGTATTGGCTAAACACAGTGTTTCATAAATGAAATGTTGAAGCGATCAAGACATTGGACTTTCAAACCATCTGCTTTCTCTGAGCACCGCTTTTTATGGGAAGTTCAATAAGAAGTTGTCACGTGCTTCTACACACAAGCGTGTCGCTCCGTGTTGTAAACATCGCGCCACCACACCGTCTGATGACCTGATTACGTTCATTCGTGCTGTGTGTGGGCGAGTGTAACTTCATGCTTCTGGAGCCACAGTCCCTAGAAGCACTGCCATCCTCCCATCCGCCGCCAAGCGGGAGGCCGACAGCAGCCCAGACCCGGGGTGTCCACGGCAGCAGGTCCCAAGCCGCATCTGTTAACTCCCGGCTTCTCGGGAGATCTGCAGCCTCCGCCCTGTGTGTCAGGAGTCAGCGCGTCCCGAGGGCGGTGCTAAGACAAAGTTCCTTGTTTCTGCGGCTTTGATCCTTAGGGTGCTGGGTTTGGAGTACAGTAAGGGACTGCTTTGTCTAAAACTTAGGGAGTTTTGATTGGCGCTACGATGACAGCTCTGTCACGGGCAAGGCAGCAAGTCACCTGCCCAAATTCAGACCCAGGGTTTTAAGTCGTGACAATCCTTTCTCCTCTCACAGCGTTTTATAGTCTTTTTCCAAATTCTGCCTCATCTCCTATCATCACCATAGCAACCCCCGCCTGTGGCAAGCCTGGGGGCATCTTCAGATCAGCTAGGCGGGGGAGCCCGAGCCGCGAATTCGGCCTTGAATGACTAATTGTACCTTCTTTTTGAGAACCCGCAGCCCCGTGTGAGGCTCAGTAGCCAGGTGTGTGCAGCAAAGCCTTCTTGGTGGAGCCCGGATGCCCAGCACCGACGCTGAGGACAGTCTGCGCCCCTCTGCCCCGTGGGGAGCGTAGAAAGATCAGGAGAACGAAAGCACCGGTGTCTTGCATGCGAACACGGGGGCAGGTGGAGGCCAGGCTCAGGCGGGATAGGTGGGCCCTCGGCTGCCCGGAGCGGGCTTCCCCTGGGCAGGGGTCTGCCGGCACTTCCCCGGGCCAGTGGAGCCCCTCGGGGGTCTGGGTGGGGCCCAAGGACCTGCGTCTCCAAAAGGCACCCGGCGCGGCTGTGCTGGCCTGTCCAGAGTGGCAGTGGCCCCCGGCAGAGCCATGGGCCTTGGGGACAGCGGCCCCCCCGCAGAGCCCATGGGCCTTGGGACAGCGCGAGGACCTGGGTCTGAAAGCTGCCCTAGCCAGGCCTGCCACCACCACCAGGGTGGGGGCAGGGGTGCCCCTTCTATGTTCTATTCAAAGCCCCCCCGCTCCGGGGGGGGGAGCAGCTTCTAACCTGAAAAGAGCAGCGTGGCTGTCGCTGATGGGGAAACCAGGAAAAGGCCTCTCCTTGGCCCCGCAGCCCTCCTGGTTTATAAGAGGGCAGCTGAGCCCCAGGCGCGGACCTAGTCCGTGGGTCCAGCCCACTGTGCATTTATTCAGGGCCCGTGACACAGGGAGGACTCCTAACCGGCTGAGACCTTTCCCGGGGACACACATGCAGGTCGAAGGTCTCCACCCCTCTCCAGGCCCGTCAACTCTCCTCACGGCGCAGATGTACCCTCGGCGACGGTACCGTGAACAGAAGCCCTCCCGCCTGCCTGCCACGGCCTCGGTAGGGACGGGAGGCTCCGCGGACACGTCCCCGCTCTGCTCTTCAGCCCAGACGGCAAGGTTCTCTTGGCATCGCGGGCATGCTGCCAGCATTCGAAAGGGGTGAGAAGGTGCAGCCACGACCACACGCAGTTCTTCTGGAAGCAGAGACGCAGGAGGCAGCGGGGACCCTGATCACGGGCTCGTGAGGCCCGTGACATGGTCTCTACGTCTTCGGGAAAGGGCGGAGAAAAGCCCTCGAAAACATGACTTTGGAAGCAGGGGACTTCTGAGGATTCTGGTAAAATCTCACGTAAATGCCAGTTTACTGACAGCCACTGCCGTGCTCCCTCCTGAGGACGTGCGGGGCGACCCCCGTGAGCGGAGGACCCGGGTCTTTGGGTCACAGCAGCCGAGGTTACGGCTCCGTCCCCCACGCAGAGCGGCGGGGGCCCGTGGTCCCTTCCCCCGACAGCTGTTGCTTAAGCCTCCCCAGGTCGCGACGCCGCACGTATCTTTATTTCCACTGTGTTTTCAGGTGCGCCTCTTCATCCACCCATTCGCTCAGCATCTAACGAATATTTACTGGGCACCTCGGGTTAAAGTCCCTAGAAACCCGAGTTTCGGGAAGCCGGGCAAGGAGGGAGGATCGGACCTACGTTGCCATCGGCTCTGACGCGTGGCTTGACCGTGGCCTGCAGCCTGCTGCTCACCTAGAGTTTAGTTCTACGTTCTCAGTCTTTTCTAGAAATTTCCCAGATAAATATTCTCCATCCCCAGCTCAACGTGCCTAAACTCATTTCGGCCCCAGTTGGGTTCTCCCTATGGACCTGACCCGTGGGCACGAGGCGGCACAGGCCGGACACCAGGCTTCTGCTTTAAGGGCACAGAGCAGCTTTCTGTAAAACAGCCAGCAACACGGGCAGGACACGATGCCAGGGCGGGGGGCCGGGGGCGGGGCGGGTCCTGTGTGGGATGGACGGCACGGGTCCCCAGAAGAGGGGGCCACCGGGGGTCGGCAGGAGGTGTGCAGGGCAGAGGGCGAGGTGGGGGGCGCTGGCCAGCATCGCTGCCGCTCCGCAGGAAAGAATGCAGCCTGGTTGTTGAGCAGACATTCCAAGGTGCCTAAGAAAACACACGCACTGTATTTCTAGAATCCATCTACACCGTGGGAAAGGAAGCAGGCCAGGTGGCCACCGGAGACATGGCTGGGGAGAGCTGGGGGGGGGGGGGGGATTGCTGGTGGGAGGCCCCCAGGAGGCCTCGTGTTCCTGGCCCCACCCCGCCCCAGACCTTCTTCACGCCATGGCCCTGACTCCTGAGCCCCCACCTTGCCCTCCCCACAAACCTACCTTAAGCCCCTGCCGTGGTACTGACGTTGCATGATTAGGAGTTCTCATGTTCACTGGTTATAGCTTTTTTCTTATCAATAATCTTAAAAGGAAGTGATCAGGTCCTTCTACATTTCTATTTATGAAAAAAGAAAAATTAAAGCCGCAAGAGGCTTCTTTGTCATGCTGGTCTGTAAGCAGCTTCTTACCCTTTGGAGAAAGTGTCCTTGTTTCTCCTTAGATAATGATATTGGTTTGGGGGCACCCTTGGCCTTGGGCGGAAGACCTAGGCTATTGTTTTTTCTCTAAAATGTATTGTCTCTTGAGGAAAGATGACTGTGATGAAAATGGGGACAGTGGCGGCAGCCGGGCTTTAACGCCACCCTGTCCTGCGCATTCGCCGCGGGCTTGCCACACGATCTTCCCCGACCCTAGGGAGGAGGTTCCGTGCATGCGGAGGGGAGGACAGAGCCTCCCTGAGCTCACACGCTCGTGATCTGGCGGGTCCTTCGGGTCCTGTCCCTTCGTGTGGGTGACCCCCTCCCCGTGACGCTGACCGAGCGTCGAGTGGCGTCCCGGGGAACATTTACGCCCTGGGAGGGATCCAGGTCCTCGCCTCCGTCAGGAACAGCTCTTCTACCTGCGGCTTCTGCCCTC
Source organism: Phacochoerus africanus (assembly GCF_016906955.1). Classification (NCBI taxonomy): domain Eukaryota; kingdom Metazoa; phylum Chordata; class Mammalia; order Artiodactyla; family Suidae; genus Phacochoerus; species Phacochoerus africanus. The sequence goes on from NC_062556.1 coordinate 77,521,044, forward strand.
AGAGCACGTCCCCAGGTGGCCAGGGGAGCGTGGGTGCCGGACCCGGGGTTGTCGGGTCCCATTACCCCTCCCGTGGGCCCCGCGCGTCCCCAGAGCCGGCAGGTGATGGCAGCGCCCGCGTCACCCAGCACCGTCTGAGATGAGATGCTGACACTTTTGCAGCTAAGCAGGTGCAGGAGGGAAAAAAGGCACTGAGCTTTTTAAGAAGTCAGATGGCATTGTACAGCAAACAGAAGGCGGGCGGCTGATTTCAAAGCCCAAAATCAGATCCTTTTATTTGTGTAGAATATATCAATTTGGAATGCACAATTTGAAATGGCTGGTTATAGAATTTGCTACATTTGATTGTAGTATAATATGTTCCCAGGCTGCACCATCCAAATCCCAGCCCAGGGATGACAGGCTCAGGCTCAGGTTTTTTCTTCGGGAAGCATCACCTGGTGTCCCAAGAAACGTGTTTTGTAGGAAATGCTGTTTCTGCTCCTGTCCTGGCCGGGGGACAACACTCCAGTGGCGCTTTGTTCTTTTGAAACGTCTACCTACTCGCCGAATGCTGCTTCGTAGGACTCAGATTGGATTTCATGTGTGTTGTCACTTTTTCTCTTGTTGATGGCCGCTTAAATTTCTGTGTGAACGAAAGAGAGAAAATCGCCCCAGATCCCAGCGTGCAGGGGAGCCGTCGTGTCTCCCCAGTTCTCAGCCGCCGCTTTGGACGCTGGCATATCCCCTGCGAGGCAGCAAGCCCCGAAGGAGGGAAACACTTTGCCATCCGTGCCTCTCCCCTGGTGCCCGCCGTGCCCCCCTCCCAGGAAAGCTCGCCCAGGGCTGCCGCCCTCCAGCCAGGGCTGTGCAGGGGTTTGGTCAGCACTCCCAGGGGGAGGGAGAAGGAAGGAAGGAGGCAGCCGGGAGGGAGGGAGGGAAAGAGGGAAGCGGGAACATTTTTCTTCTTTAGTTATTTCTGCTGCTGAAGTAAATCAAGAAGAGTGGGGAGGGAGCCCGCTGGATCCGGCCTGTCAATTAAAATGCCAGCGGGACGTTTCCAGCCGCTCCGTCACCTGTGCCTTCCTGTGACTCAGCCCCGGGCCACGGGGACGGAGTGTTTTCCTCTCCCCCATCTCCTGCCAGCACTTCTGTCGTGCACGTCATTCCGCCCTCTGAAGCAAATGCCATCACACGTGTTACAAACAGAGAAAGATCCCTCGGATGAGTCGCTGGGGGATTATTTTGGAAGCGGTGTGTGAGGCCTGGGCTCGTCCCTGGGGACAGCCTGAGGCACGTGCCTTCCGCTTTTTGTCCGCTTGTTTATTGCCCGATCTTACCATTTTTAAGCAAAGATGTCACCTTCTTTACCCAGGGTCCCAACCTGACTCCTTGCGTCACAGCGAACCGCAGCTTCCTGTCTGTGTCGGCACGAGTGTGTCCGCTCTACCCGTTTCTCTTCAGCGGACACACCGTATCCCCTGTACGGAGGCTTCGTGGCCTGTTCTCAGCTGATCTGTTCCCGAAGAACATCTGAGACATTTTCCACTTTGTTGCAGTAAGTTAGTTCCTGTTTTACAAACAGCGCGCTGGGCTTTTCCCGAAGGTCGTGCACACTTGGAGTTTCTGGAGCATCAGCTCCCAGGAGTGAACCTGAGAACGAGCGTGAACAGCGATAATAACGTGGCACTCAGGTTGTGCTGGGCGTGCACCTGCAGGCCTGTCTCTCCATCCCTCGCCGTCTGGGGACCAGTGGTTTAAAGGGGTGTTTCCATTTCTAGGTCCTGGAAATGCGGCCAGGACCTCATCACACCCACTCGAGGTCCCGGGTCTTCCACCCTGAACCCAGGGCTGCTGGCCCTCATGTGGCCATGGGGCTGCGGGTCAGCTTCTCTGCACCTGATGGACATAGGGGTGGGGCGGGGGGACAGTGTCCAGCCCTGACTCTCCTGCAGTCTGGCCCCACCCTCTAATAAATCTTTTTTTTTTTTTTTTTGGCCATGCCCACAGCAAATGGAGGTTCCCAGGCTAGGGGTGGAATCAGAGGTACAGCCCCTGGCCTACACCACAGCCACAGCAATGCTGGATCCTTAACCCCCTGAGCAAGGCCAGGGATCGAACCCATGTCCTCATGGATACTAGTCAGGTTCTTAACCCGCTGAGCCTCGACGGGAGCTCTATCTAGGGCATCTTTACTCCTTTTGGGGGGAGGAGAAGGGGGGCAAGGAGACATGAGAACAAAATTCTAAGCTTTCCTCAGTTCCACCCGTTGAGTCTCGCTTTCCCTGGGCTGTGAGTTCAGCGGATTTAGCTGGATGAGCCGCGTCAGCAAGTCGGCTGGTGACCAGGGCTTGGCCGGCTCGGTCCACTGAGCAGTCACCCCAAACACTTCATCATCTCCCAGCCCACGCGGTTGGGGGCCAGGAAGGCCCCTCTCTCTCTGGGCTGCATGGCACCTCCCAGGCCAAGGGCTCCTGGGACCCTGGGCAGGGTCCGGCGGGCGCCCTTGGGAGCAGGCCCAGGAACCCCACACACCTGTGAGGTGCCCACTCACAGGGTCGTCGGGGGCCCATAGGAATGACGCAGGTTCGGGTCTTTAGCTTCCATAGGAAGGGCCTTGCACGTGGTGCGTGTCAGAGGTGTTTGCTGAACAAGGAAACGAGCGGAAAGCCTTCGCGTGATTTTACACTCTCCAAATCCCAGACCTCTTTGTTAGTCATTTTTAAAGTGGGTTGTATTTGTTTGCTTTTTTTTTTTCACATCCCCTCATTTCGGCGAGTATCTCACAGATGTGGCAGCTTTGACAAAAGCACGCTAAAATTGGGGTTCACCGCCGTTCCACGCCTGAATTACCCGCGAGTGTCCGTGGGGAAGAGGATCGCTCTTGGCAGGCTGCGTGGATAAGAGCCGGATGAGACGGTGTGAGACGGCAGCCAGCACGGCCTGTGGGGGCGCCGGCAGAGTCGGTCACCGGCCCGGCACCCGTCCTGCCACGGCTGGGCCCCCCGGCTCTTCCATCGCCCCCTCCCTCTGCGGTTTCTTTCTAGCCAACCTCGCGTGTCCACACAGGCCACTGGGGGACGGTGTTACCATGCAGGGGCCTGGGGCAGGCCTGGGACTCTGCATTTCTCACCAGCTCCCGGGTGACACCTGCACTGCTGGGCCAGGCCGCACTTGGAGTAGCAACATTTTTTTTTTTTTTCTATTTACAGCCACACCTGTAGCATGTGGAAGTTCCCAGGCCAGTGGGCAAATCGGAGCTGCCGCTGAGGGTACACCACAGCCACGGCAACACCAGGTAGCCAGACTTTGAAGCAGGACCCGGCCACCAGGCCCACTGCGTTCCTTTTCTCTGCGTATAAAGGAAACCAAAGCACTGCCTCCAAGCCGGGATCTTCTCCCTCCTCCTACATACTCGCCTGGAGCCCTTCCTAGTGAGACGCGGGGCAGCGACTCACAGAACTGCAGTTCAGAATCGGCAAAAAGAGAGAGGGGACTCCCTTCCTCTGCCCACAAGGGCGGAAGAACATGCCTCTGCGTTTCGCAGACTTCCAACAGCACGTCTGTATTAACTGGATTCATCGGGAAAACCTGAAATCCACCCCAGAGACCCCGGTTTCCCAGGCATTTCTGTTCCTTGGGGTTTCTGCCCAGAGGGGGTCTCAGCGCTGTGGGCCGTGGAGGGCCTGGCCCGTCTGGGACCTGCTGCTGGTTGTCCCTGTTCTGGGCCGGGCACCTGCCCAGGAGCTCACCTCGTCCGGCAGAGCAGACCCTCTGCGAGCGCGTCCCCCCACGGCAGGGATTTCAGCTGGACCAGAGGAACGGATGTATCTGAACGGGCATATATTTATTCTAATCTGTACCAGGAAAAAAAAATCAAAGTAACAATCCAACCCATGATTTCAGGGGTATTGTGACTTAGTACAAAAACGTGAGCCAATTGGACGTTGGTTTCAAGAAAACCTCACGTAAGTGGCAGTCGAGCGGGCCCCGGGCTGGGTGAGAGCGGAGGGCGGCAGTCAGGTCGAGGGGTCACAGGCCACGGGCGCTGGCATCTCTTAGCTTCCCGACGCAGGCTCCTCCTCTCGCTTAACCGGCGTCAGCATCACGGACGCCTGGCGCTTCTTTGGGTGATCAGGCAGCTGAGAGCTAACCTTGTCTCGCGCTGCTTCCAAGAGGTGATGAAGGGCTTTCCAGGAAAAGTTTCAGCGTAGAAGTTTGTTGGTAGGACTTTTTTTCTGATCGTGGAACTAAAATACGCCTGTTGCTCAGGGGAGAGGCCAGACGGGCACGTGCACGTAACAGCGCCGCCCCCAGGACATGCGTGAATTCTGCCCCTTTCCCTCCACACACGCGCACACACGCACAGAGGACCCCCCATATGGTTCGCGTTTCAGTTTCCCGCATGAGTTAACTGTGAAAAACCGCGTGAAGGACACGGTTCACGGCCAGCTCTTGGGTCACAACGACAGACAGACCCAGCGCATCCTTCCAGCCCGCCCCTGCGCCCCGTCGTCCCGGCACACGGACAGCAGGTGGGCACCGGGCCGCTTCCCGGTCCCCCAGGGGTAAACCCACGTGATGTTTTTCAAAAATGGGAAATTTACAGAGGCCGTTGGCCGGCAGAGATGGGGCCCGCCAGGTCCCCGGGTGCGGAGGGCCCGGTTGCACCAAGACATGTAGAGGGAGGGGCCCCCCGACCCAGGACGGGTTTCTCTAGAGGTTCTGCCACGTCCTCTTCCTCGGGGCCGTCCCAGCGCCGCCCTCTCCATCACGGGCATATGCCGACCCCGCGGTGGTGCCCAGGCTCCCTGCAGACAGGATGGATGCCACCCTCTTCAACGGCCGGTGAGAAGGAAACATGCAGACCTTGCGGGGATTTCAAGAGGCAGAGCGGAGAGAAGGTGGTCGCCCAACGGGCCGGATCAGGGCTGGTGCTCAGATGCAACACGTACCAGACACACTGCGAACACGCCACGTGACTGTCGCTCGGTTAGGCTCAGTGTCAGAGGGCCGGGCAATCTCCAGAACAATCTCCGAGTCTCAGCTTTTCTGTGAGAGAAGACGAGACAAGAGGGGACAGAAATGACCGGATGGCAGCCGACGCGGGAGTGCCAACCCTGTGCCCGTGACTGTCCGCACGTGGCCTGGCACCCGCGGCTGCCACCCACCCCGAGCCTGTGACCATACTGGCAGGAGCTCAGAGACCACGCCCTCCCCTCCATCGCACCCTCGGGGCAGCTGGCGGCTGAATCCCGGGGCGGATCCTGCCGCAGCCCCATCCCTCCCCCACCCTCAGCCCGGAGCTTCCTCCAGGGCCCCCTCCAGGGCCGGCTCCCTGAACGTCTCTGGGGACGCTGCAACTGGGCACAGCTGCCGCCAGGCTGCTGCCTCCTGGGGCCCAGTGTGCCCCCCCATCCCCCCCGGGAGGTGCAGGGCCTCGGGCCTCTCAGTGTTTTGAGAGGAGAGAACCCAGGGAGATGCAGTGGCACCATCAGAAACCGCGGCCATTGTAGGTTCTTACTTGGAAATAACTGGGCAAACTGGTCTCCTGGAAGCAGGTCCCTGGTGGCAGGTCACTGGCGTTCTAGCCGTTGTGGGTGGCTCAATCGTGTCCCCGTGACGATGCTGAGGTCCTCACCCCCGGTTCTTGTGAAGGTGACCTTATCTGGAAGGGGGCCAGAGCAGGTGGTTAGCAGTGGCCCATTGCGATGGCGAGTCCTCGAAGCCCTCACCCCAGTCCACTGCCCGCGCTGTCCTCACAGGAAGAGGAAACATGGCCACAGACGTGCTCGGGGAGGGCACCAGGCAGGGGTGGAGGCAGAGCAGGTGCTGCCACCAGCCACCGTCTCAGAACCAGCAGAAGCTGGCATGGAGGCCTGGCCCACCCTCTCTCACAGCCTCAGAAAGAACCAGCCTGGGACATCCTGAGCCTCCAGACTGAGAGAGACGATCTTCCTCGTCTCCACCCGCCCTGTTTGTGGCGGCGCCCCCTGCCCCCCGGCCCCATCTGGAGGAGAGGTAACCCTCATCAAGCTGCGCGCGCCTTCGGTCTCGCTTTTACTGTCTGCAAAGTAAGAGGAGACGGAGTTCCCGAGTGGCACAGTGGGCTAAGGACCCGGCGTTGTCACTGCAGCAGCTCGGGTCTCTGCTGTGGCGCAAGTTCCATCCCTGGCCTGGGAACTTCTGCCTGCCACAGGCACAGCCAGAAAACTTAAAAAAAAAAAAATTAAGAGTGGGGATCAGGGATTTCAAGAGAAATTGCACTTTGAACCCCAACGTGAAACAGGTCAAACAGAAAACAGGGCGAGGGGTGGGTGGGGGAGCAGCTGCCCGCCTGCCCAGCACCGCCCCCAGAGCTTCTGGCGAGGACCAGGCTGAAAAGCACCTGGCCTCCCGGCTCAGGTCACTGGGACGCGCTGGTCCCTGGGACGCGCTGGTCCCTGCGACGCGCTGGTCCCTGCGACGCGCTGGTCCATCGGGCAGAAGGTACACACCCAGGGCATCGGCCCAAGTGTCTCGTCGGAGGGGTAACTGGCGTTGAAAAGGCTTTCGTGGTCTCAGGCTGTAGGTCGGAGTTTGAGTGTGTCGGGGGCGGGTGTCGCTCGCAGCTTTTGGGTCACCTCAGTCAGCCCACCATCCCCGTGCAGTCCCCAGCCAGTCTCCCGTCCAACCCCCCACGCTGGGAGAGGCGGCTCGGGCGGGGTCCTGACAGCCCTTGGCTGCCTGGCCGGCGGCAGCCTCGGGAAGAGGGGCTGTTGAGAACCCTCTCCTGGAAATCACTCTGTAGCCACTTTGCGGGTTCGTCTCCCACTTCAGTGCAGCCTTCTTGTCAGAAGAGGTGTGACCAGGGCCGGTCAGCGGAACCGCAGCCCGCGCTCCACCGGGAGAACCCTGCTTCTCTCCGCCACGCCACGCGGCCCCGGCCCCCGCCGATGTGCTTTGAAATGACCTCAGTCTGGGAGCTCCCCGTGGCACAGCAGGTCACTGTCGTGCTCAGTTTACTGCTGCGGCCGGGGTGCAACCCCTGGCCTTCTGCAGTTAGTCACATTGAAATTATAAGCAACTATAAGGTTGCCGTGCTCTTCCAAGCTGCATGGCCAAGTGCCTCTAAGCCCGGGGTTGAGTACAGGGAGTGTCACGCCCCTGTTTCCATCACAAACCACTGTTACTAAAGACTCTTTCCACCACTGCCAAAGGACCCACAGCCCTCAAGCCTGGATTATTCCAATCTTTGCTGTATGGCCGTGAAAATAATTGCATTTTATTGGAAAACACTGCACCACGTCCCACTGGCCAGCCCCTCTCAAGTGATGTGCAAATGTATCTGCTGCAAACAAGCCGGGAATTAGAAATCCAAATTTGCAAAGAGTTAAGCGGGGAGGGGTAGTTACATTTTTCAATATATAAATGCCTCTCGCCTCTTTTCCTTAAAGAGAATGCGCCTCTTCGTGAATTTCAATCGGGATTTTTCAAAATCTGAAAGGAACACGTGTGTATAAATTTTCACATAAACTGTCCCCTGCCCATATAGGCATGGAATAAATTCTGCAGCGGGAGCTAAATTGTCCCCAAGATGCAGGACTGTTACATTCAGACGCTGAGAGCGTGATGCCCTGAACATGCCAGTCTGTAACTGGGGCAGTTCACATGCGGGGCAGGGGTTGGACAGGCAGGACAGAGCGTGCGTGTGGGCTCCGGGGACTGGCGCATCAGCCCGAGGGGCTGCACGCGGTTTTACGTGAAGAGCACATGGGAGCCGCGTCTCATGGGCTGAGTGCCTCGCCAGCCTTTCCAAGAAGGGAGCATCCCCAGCAAAGTTCGCCGTCCTTCAAAGAGCACCAGGAAGAGCAGAGCAAGGGTGGTCCAGAGGGTGGCCGTCAGGGCACTCCGGGAGGGTCTCCCGAGCCCAGGTAGAGCCCGTTCTCCAGCTCCTCACGGGCCAGGTTTGCCTCCACGAGGCTTTGGGACCCTGCCAAGGGCTCTTCTCTGGCGGGAGCGTCCACCCCTCGGGATGGCCCGCCCACGGCGGTTGAACGAACACTACTATCCACTCAGCTTTGGGGAGCCCGGGGCTCAAGGCCAAAGCCAGGCGCTCATCCAGACAGAGCCGGCCTCCTTCCTCCCCGAGGTCAGCTCCACCACATGCCCCGTGCCTCCTGCGGCCCCCTCCCTGGTCCCTCTGCATTCAGTCTGTCCCTGATTCGACCTCACGAGGGATCCAGCCTGGGACAGCGGGGACTTGATTTTGGATCAAGAGAAGACACTGAGGGTCCAGGAGCGAGGGCGCCACGGGCCAGGATCACTGGCCCGGGAGGACGAGTCTTCCCACGCAGCAGTGGGGAAGGAGCCAGGAGGCGGGAGAGCGTGGAACGGGGGTGGGGGGCAGGAGGGAACCCCAACGATCTGGGTCGGGAGAGGGCGAGACACAGTCGGGGTGCCCTCGCTCTCCTGGGACCGGGGGGTCTGCGCTGGGGCAGGCAGACAGGCAGCGGCTTCCCAGAGACGGTCCTCCGGCTTGGCTGGAGTCCAGCCAGCTGTCCAGGGGGCAGTGGCATCGTGGCTACTGGCTCAGAGGGTGGCCTGGAGGCGCTTCAGGAGCTGCGAGGGACTCTGCCCCCCTCAGCGGAGGTGAACAGGGCGAAATCATGTGAAATAAACACAGCTGTTCCAGGCAGCTCGGTTTTCGCCCATTTGCCATGAGAGGGGGGTGAGGCTGGGCCCAGGGCCTGGGGGCTTCCTCTTTCCACGTCTCTTTCACCCAGGAGGCGGCGGGCAGGGTTCTGTGGCCCAACGCGCAGCTCCTGAGAAGGGGCCTGCGTAGCTGGGCACCTGCATTTCCAGGTCCTCCCACCGCCCCCCCCCCCAACAGGACCCGGCGCCCGCTCATGTCACCGAGGCTCCAGCTCCCGGCAGCGAGGAGCCCTCCCCCCCGGAAAGCGAGGGGAGGGGCAGGACCTGGAGCTCAGGCTGCCGCTCCCTGGGGTGGGGGCCTCGGAACTGACGCACGCCCAGCACAGAAGCCAGCCTGTTGTGTTCCGGCTCTTGGAGGCTCTCCTTGCGTGCGAGTCTGTGCACCAGGGGTGGAGGGAGCGCATTCAGCACGCCAACTCTGTCCATCAACTAAATTGACTATTTCCAGTTCCCGAGACCGTCCCCCCAACATCCCCGCTGGAAACACGGCAGACGGGGACACTGTGCTCGGCCTCACTGAGGAGGTTCCTGTCTCGCATTTGCTGCTTTTTTCAAATCCCTGAGGTCCCTGAGGGAGTTATTGGTTCTTTATTCATTTGGTGCTATTGATCGCGTGTCTGGGGGACGATGCCAGGACGTGCAGGTGGAACCGAAGCAACACGGCACCTGCCCTCCAGCGGGGGCGGGGCAGGGCGCAGCCGCCAGAGCAGAGCGAACCGTAACAGGGACGCAGACGGGAGGGGACGGGCCGGGGGTGAGGCGCCGTTGCAGCGCGGACCGGCACGTGCTGTCCAGGCGCAGGTGCGGGAGCCCGGGGGAAGGGGACAGCAAGGACAAGACCCTGAGGCCAGAGGCTCTTACTTCAGGGCTTTATTTTGTTGTCCTGAGTTTGAGTCTTACTCCAAAACCACCCGCTTTGTTATAATCATCACACGTACGAGCCTCAGTTCCTGCCGTGGGTGTCACTTGGCAGCTTGGGACGGGGTGGCTGGGGTGACGCTGGGGAGTGGGGGTCACAGGAGCAGGGGGAGGCCTCACCGCCTGGGCGAGTGTCCACGTGGCGTCCAACTAGATGGCCTCTGGTGTCGCCGTGTCCGGGTCCGTGGCCCTGAAGGGGCTCACAGTTTAGCTGTCTGTTTCCAGGTCAGTTTAAACATAATAATGATGATGCTTGTGCAGAAACACACCTCGTTAGTGGACACACATGTGCGTGTGGCTCAGGCCGTTCAAGGACACGCCATCGTGCTTCCTCCTCTTTCGGGAGGGGAGGGCTGACGAGGCCGCACACATCCTCGGGGCTCCGCAGGAGCAGAATCTTGCCCCGAAGAAGAAAGTGCTGGTGATAAACCGCCCCCCCCCCAGCCCAGGGTACTCATAGTTCCCCCTGAGCTTGAGCTGTGTGTGGCTCCAAGTCACAGGGTGGCGCGCCGTCGGGGGCAGGAGCAGAGATCCCCGAGCCCAGCCCTGAGTCCTGCGTCATGAGCTCTGGCAGGTGGTTTGACCTCGGGGCCTTTGCACCTGCTGCTCCCCCTGCCCATAGCTCTTTCCCAAACTCCGCCTTGGACCCAACACCCTTGTCTCAGCAGGGCCTTTCCTCTTGACCTCCAGCGAGACTGGAACCCCCCCCCCCCAGGCTTCGCCCCCTGGGTTTTCAGCATGGCCTTTCTCGCTGACTGCTAGCCACCTCTCCGATTCCCTGTGCACAGCCCCCTCCACCCCAGGTGGAGTGTGAACCTGAGCATGTGCTGACGAGAGCGCGCAGGACTGTGTCAAAGACGCCGGCCCCTGATGCAGCGGGAACTCCCACCCCTGGGCGCAGCCCTGCACCTGTGCCTCCGGCCCGGTCCGCTCAGAATGCCCCCTCGTGGAGACGGGGGCTCTGTGCCTGGGCACGCAGAGCCAAGGCGCTGCTCCTTCCCCAAAGCCCCGGCAGGCTCTCGATTAGATGATGTGTGTGTCTCGTCAACAGGGGCAGGTGGCCCAAACTCGCTCCCAAGCTCTCAGAACAAACCCCCGCCCCGTGGTCACCTGTAACAAGGAAGAAGCCAAGGACTGAGAGGCGGGCTTTCGGGTCCCGGCCGTTCTCCAGCCCAGGGACTAAGGTCCGGCCTCGGCCCGCAGGGCGCCTGAGGCTTTTCTAGGGGAAGGTAGCTGAGGGCCCAAGGCTGCCTGGCACGGGCTGCAGGCAACTGAGAATTCCCTTTTCACCCTGTGGTACATATGCGTAAACTGTGTGAGTTTAACCGTTTTCAAGTGTACGATTCGGCGGCATTAAGTTCATCCACGTTAGGGCTGACCCTGGACTAACACGGGTTTGGACTGCGTGCACCCACGTACACACAGATGTTTTCAGCTCCACGCGGTCGGCGCTCGTTTGAATCTGCGGACACAGGGCTGTGTATGCGGAGGGCCGACTGCGAATTATCCTGGGACTTTCTACCCCACGGGGGGTCGGCACCCCTGACCCCATGTTGCTCACGAGTCCCCTGTACTGGACAACCGTCGGCACCATTTCCAGAACGTTCCATCCTCCAGAGCTGGAGCTCTGTGTCCGCCAAGCACTCACTGGCCAGACCCTGGGACCCACCAGCCACTTTGCGCCTGTAAATGTGACGACTCTGAGTCCCTCACATCCGTGGACTCCGTGGAACCCGTTCTTCGGCGGCCGGCTTATCCGGCAGCGCATACCGTCCGCAGAGCCCATCTCTGTTGTGACCCGCGTCAGGAGCCCCCTTTTAAGGCTGAATGGTGTTCCATGGTATGGATGGACCACTTTGTGTGTGTCCATCACCTGCTGATGGACACAGGCTGCTTCCACCTTGCGGTGGCTGTGCATACACTGCTGTGCACACGTGTGTACAAACACGAGGTGACTCCCTTTTAGAGCGTGTGTTCTTCTGAGGCTGGAGGTGGGTACTACACCCTTCCTTGTCACGACTGGCAGGCGTTCAGTCCCATCCCCGAGGCGCTGACGGTTGCATGGTAGGGAGTCCCGTTACCTTTAACGAGGATGTCAGAGGCCAAGGAGCAGGTGCGGGGCTGTGAGTTTGGAACCTCAGCTCTCTGAATTCAGGACCAGGTGCTGGGGCGGCCTGCGCCTGGGCAAGGCCCGCTGGCTCTCTGTGTCACACGACAGGCGGACACCTGCGGCCATTTGGGACGAGAAGCAGAACCCAAGCTCTGGGGAGCGAGGCCCTCCCCCAGGGTGGGCTGGCTTTGCTTCTGGGACTGTGCCCCCTCCCAGCAGGGGCACTGTGCCCTCTCCTCTCCTCTCCTCTCCTGTGGGCTCCGCGGCCTCCTGCGTCCATCCTGGAGGCGTTTATCTTCCTCGCTGTGCTGGGCTTTTTTCCCAACTCAGCCGGGTCTTGGGCTCCCAGCGCCGCGATCCATTACACTGTCAGCCCCGCGGGGCGCCTGGCGCAGGGGCCAAGTGTCAACAGAAGGTGAGGAAGGAAATCAACTTCCATCTAGGGCTAATCACGCTGCCTAGGAGTTAATTAAATGCCTGTTAGGAGCAGCAGGGTAGATCCTAATTAAACCCGTCTAATCACAGTCCCCTGACAGTCCCGGACACCGGGACTCCTACCGGGCTTAAATCATTCTGCCTGGGCAATAATACCTGTCACGGCACGCGTGGCGGGCGCGCTGATGCCCGGGCCCCGCCTCTGCGGCGCTCCTCGCCCACCTGGCAAGCTTTCGCGTGTGTTTAATTTGTACACGTTTCAAAGGGGGGGACCCCGGGTGGTCCTGATGATTTTGCTTTTCCCCCTCTTTTCCGAGAGGGAAAGAAAGGAGCAGAAAGTGCCAGATGAGCCGCTGACGCGGTCCACAGCGTTATTGTGTCTGATCTGGGTAATGATTAATGCTTGCTGATTGTTCTCTCTCGTGCTATGTAAATAAAGCTGTGGCCTTCGCCTTCCAATCCGAGCCCAGACGGAGGGCAGGGTGGCCCCTCAGCCCGCAGACACCTCCCTGGCAGCGACGGGCAACACCCATCCCAGGCGCCAGCCCCCACCCCTGCACTCGGGGAGGGAAAGGGACCCACCTCCCCAAAATGAGGTGACAGCAGGAGAGGCCGCGGGCCCCAAACCAGGGCCAGGGAAGGGTGGGTCTGTGTGTGGGGTCTTTGAGCCTGGGTGGGCAGAAGAGGAGGAGGTGGGAGAAGTCGGCCAAGGGCGCCGAGGAGGTGGGGGTGGGTGGGAAAGGCCGGAGAGGAAGCCGCTGGCCACCAGTCCCTCTCGCAGGGCATCTGGGTTTCTTCTCCTCACACAGGCGTTTCAGATGAACACAAGTACTTTCTCAGGCTAGGAGGGTTTGGGGCTGCTTTTTCTCTCTTTAGAAGCATTAACGGGGAGTTCCCTTATGGCACAGCATGTTAAGGATCCTGCCTTTTCACTGCAGCGGTTCAGGTCCCTGCTGTGGTGTGGGTTCCATCCATGGCTCAGGAAATAACACCTGCTGCAGGCGATGCCCCCCCCCAAAAAAAAGAGAGAGTAATAAGAAGGAGCATCAATGCCTGCACTGCACAACGGTAGTGTCCATAAAAACAGAAATCCTGACTTCCAGCCAGGCTCCGCCATTCAGCCAGCGAGCCGTGGCACCGTGTGCGTGAGGGCCGGCCCTCTGTGTCTCGGCTGGGCCCCCGGAAAGGAGGGTGTTGGTGACCAACGCGTGAGGACCGATGGGGTGAGTCCTGCCCGGTTGGCACGTCCAGGGCGAGCAGGCGGGGGGCCAGGTGAAACAGCTGGTTGTGCTACGCACGCGCATGTGCGTCCTGCAGAAGCCCAGAGCCGGGTTGGTGCCGTGGTGCCGAGCCGGCTCTGATTCTGCGCACAGAGCTGCGGTCTGACCCGGGGCAGCTGTGCCCCAGGCCTCTGCCTCCTCTGGAGGCGGGGTAATGAAAGCGTTAAACCAAGCCGCCCCTTCTTATTTTTCACCTTCTCACCAAACAGCATGAATTAATGAAAAGATGTAAAGCACTCAGATCTCCTCTGGCAAGAAGGCTGCTGAAATAATCAATTAACCTTGGAAGCTCAAATTGACAGGGCTTAAGTGCGAAGTTATTTAAGATGCCAGATTATCTGGCCAGATGACTGCATTTGCAGCAAGAAAGCAGTAAGAATGCTTTTGAGAAATTTCAAGGCTTCAGAAAGATTTAATGCTATTTCCCCACAGAATTAATCTGCCCATTAGAACATACTTTAACCTCTTAGGAGCAATACCCTGGGATAACTTTAATTCGCCTCTTTCCTGTATTCATACGGTGAAAATGATCCGAAGACAGCAAACAGATAAATTAGTTTCAAGCTTTGGCTTTCATTTATTTTAAAATGGTTTTTTTCCCTTGGTAAATAAATAAATAAATGAAATCTCAATTTGCATCAGATCTTCTCAATCTGCCAAAGTGCCTTTCCCGTGTCCTTTATTTTGCAGATGAGATGAGAACATTTTACTCAGGCGAGCTTGGACGACTCAACTGCCGTTTGAATAACTCGCTGGCCAGTCGGATTGTTTTGGCAGAAAATAACCGTACATCACTGGGGGGGGGGTACTCCCTGGGAAAGGGTGTCGGGGGTGCGGGTGGCGTGGGGCCGCCCCTCGGCCGCGTCCCGCTGCAGCAGCTAAGGAAGCGCCAGCCATCAGACACCAGCCGGGGATGGTTTCCTGTCGGCGTCACCCTTGTAAAGTGATGCAAGGAGCCGGCGGTTTTCCATGGCATTCATCACACCCCACTTGCAGAGTCAGTCACGAGATGCGACTCTTGCTGTAATTTGGAAGCGTCTCCGAGCAGAAGGGAGTGTGATTCTCACGCAATGTTCTCCGACGCGGCTCCGTGACAGTTTCTGTTTCCTATGAAAGCAGCCCGCTTATTGGTAATTCCTTTAAATAAAGGAATTATTTTCCTAAGCAATTTGTTTTGATTGTGCTACGTTCTAGCTCGTCCTCCTCGGCTGGGATGAAAGAAAAGCTAATCTACTCCTTTACTGTCTTGCCGCACAGAAAAGACAGTGGAAAATGGCATTTTCCAAACGCTAAACTCCTAATTTTTGTGACAAAATGTGAATGAAAATGATGAACTTATTCATAAGAGATGAGAGTTTGAAGTGAATGATTTATGGGTACAGCATTAAAATATATTAATTTAGCGGGGAGGCAGCGGGTTTAAATCTCATTTGGGAGCCGGGCACGGAGGACACACGGATCGTGCTGAGTACAAGCCACACCCTGAGCCCGTCGTGCACACGTCAGCGCCGGCAGGAGGGAGGCGGTCCAGGGGCTCGCGGCTCTGTTGGCGACCCACCCAACGCACGCAGCCCCCGTTTCGCCGTCCAGGGCCCCGAGTCTGCGGGTACGGCCCCGGCACCTGCAAGCCCCACAGCGGAGTGGGTGGGCCGGGGCTTGGCACCGCTTACGAGCAAAGTGCCGGCTAAACCCAAGGACTTCTCTCTCGACACTGTGGACATCTGGGCTCAGGCGACTGTTCACGGGGGGCCGTCCTGCGTGTTCCAGGGTGTTGAGCAGCACCCCTGGCCTCTACCCACTGGAGGCCAGTAGCATCCCGCCCCCCGCCCCCAGTTGGGACATCGACGCCATCTCCTGCCTTGGCACGTGCACCCTGGGGGAGAACAGTGCCCACGAGGAGCCCTGCTGTAACCCACAGCAACCGTGACATGCCAGCGTCGGGCTCGCCCGCAGAGGTCGGCACCCGGGAAGCCACGGCGGCTTGAGGTTCGACCCCTCACTCCCCAGCCCCCCTGAGGCTCTGGACCAAATTCCAGTTTATAATCTTGTGTCCGCCATTGTTTGTGTCTTTATGAAAGAGGACACCCCACACTCCAGGAGCTTAGGCCCCATGAAGTCTGGACCTGCCCCTGGGTCTCAACTCAGCGGATCTTACCTCAATCACAAAACCAAAACCTGTTCAAACAGCCTCCTGCACTCCTCCTGTCATCAGTGTGTGGCACACTCACTGTGTGCCTGGCCGTCCCTGCCTCCTGGAGCCCCACGAACCAGGACTCGCCCTGATGTTGCCCCCTGAGCGTGGGTCTGCAGGGTCCTGTCTTCATGAGTTTGAGGATTCCACACAAATACAGATTGCCAGCTAGAAATTCTACTTACGGTTTTTTATAAAGCTACCTCAGATTAAAAACTCCTTGAGGAATAACCCCAGATCTCATCAACATATTCTTAACTCTTAAAACATATGAGGGGAGTTCCCTGGTGGCCCAGTGGTTAAGGATCCAGCATTATCACTGCTGTGGCTCAGGTCATTGCTGTGACTCGGGTTCCAGCCCTGGCCCGGGAGCGTCCGCATGCCTCAGGTGCAGCTTAAATTAACTAAATAAACAAACACACACACAACATAGTAAAGAAGGAGAATCGAGAAGATGACCCCACGTGTATTTGCTACTGAGCTTTGTCTTGTTGGAGAAGTCAGAGGTCGGGGAATCACTCGGTGGAGGACAGGGCTGTGTAAGAACAACTCCAGCGGTCTCTGCATACTCTCTTGAAACCTTAAAGACTCCCTGATTGTTCATTAAATTAAATCTGGCATAGATGCAGGATGGGGGGTGGAGGATGATGGGGGGTGGATGGACGGGTGGGTGTATTTGGGTGTATTTGGGTGGGTGGGTGGTGGAAGGATGGGTGGGTGTATATGGGTGGATGGGTGGTGGATGGAAGGGTGGGTGTATTTGGGTGGATAGATAGTGGATGGGTGGTAGATGGATGGGTGTATTTGGGTGGGTGGGTGGTGGATGGATGGGTGGGTGTATTTGGGTGTATTTGGGTGGGTGGGTGGTGGAAGGATGGGTGGGTGTATTTGGGTGTATTTGGGTGGGTGGGTGGTGGATGGATGGGTGGGTGGTCTAGTCTAAAGGGGATGGATGAAGTGAGAGACAAGAGATGGCAGAGTGAGGGATGGATGCGCAGATGGATGAATAAAGGAATAGACAGAGGGCTTTACCCCTTTATTTTCTTCTGAAAGCGAACACAAGAAACTATCGATTAGCTATTGGGAGAACTAGGAGTTTGTGGGGGATTAGGGATTGTGGCTGTGAGGGCTTTTTGATGGTTTATTCTGCTCCTTTCTGTAAAGTTTGCATTTCCTTGTCATGTATGAATTATTTTTATATAGTTGGTGTTATCTGGTTGGTGGGATAACGTGCTGTTTTCTTCTTTATGTATTTACGACTAAACTTTAAGACATGAGACCCGCTAGGAGCATCCTGCTGAGTAAATGGTTCACACATCCCATCCCATTTTTGAAAATTCAGTGGCACATTTCTGCTGCTCTTCTAGCTCATCCCTCTCCCCACTGCTGCCCTTGCTGATCTCTCTGATACGTATTCCTAACTCTTAAAACATAGTGAGCGGAGTTCCCTGGCGGCCTGGTGGTTAAGGATCAGCATTATCACTATGTCCACCACCTTCCCCTGCCCCTGCTGGTTCCCACTCTCCCCCCAAGGCCCTCTCTCGAGCCCTCATCTTCCTCCCAAGAGTCTCCTCGGGGGGTGCAGACACGGGGCC
Source organism: Phacochoerus africanus (assembly GCF_016906955.1). Classification (NCBI taxonomy): domain Eukaryota; kingdom Metazoa; phylum Chordata; class Mammalia; order Artiodactyla; family Suidae; genus Phacochoerus; species Phacochoerus africanus. The sequence continues at coordinate 77,538,246 of NC_062556.1, forward strand.
CCTGCTTGAACACGAGGAGCTTTGGGGAGAAAAGCAGAAGGGGCCCCGGACTTCGCCTCCATCTCTCGCGCCCCAGTCGCCCCACCGCCCTCCCCATACCCTGTTCAGGCATAAACACTGTCACGTACAGCATGCAGCTTGCGCCCGCCCTGCAGGGCAGACCGTTGTAGACAGAACTTCAGCAGGTAACGTGTGATCCATCCTCCAGTCTGGATCATGGGCCCTTTTCAACCCGAGAAGCCCCGCAAAGGCAGCGCTGCCCACCCTTCGTACACAGTGCGTGCGACTGACACCTGTCACAGAGCGTGGACGCGCATTCCCGGGCGTGCCCACCGCGGGCGGGCGTCTTTATGGGCGACGTTGCATCTGCCCTGCTCCTGGGGCCCCTCCCTGGAGCCCCCATCTCTGCTGGGCTCACGTGTGCTCACAGGTGGTCTGTGTCTGCCCCGCCCGCAGCTCCGTCATCAGGCCATCCCCAAATCGTGACGGCTTCCGGTACCCAAAGGCCAGCTGAGTCCCCTTGCGTCCCTTCAGGCCTCCCTGAAGAGGCCACCACACTGTGTGTTTCTGCTTTGTCCCTTTGCTTCGGAATAGCTGCCGGCCCTGTGTCTGTTCACACTTCTGCTTGCGGTTCACGCGGCCTCAGACCCCCATCCCGCGTTTGTCCCCCCAGGGGCCCCGAGACGGCCCCATCTGCTACCCCAGAGCCGGGGTGGGCCTGGGACTCTGCACACGTCCAGGCCACGGGCCAGTTCTCCTCTCCATCAGAGATCCAGCTTAGCTCGGGGTCCTGCATGTCCATCTGCATTTCCTTCTCCTGGATTATAATCTCAGCACACTCCGCGCAGTCCCTGGACCCAGCTCTGACCAGGAGTCCCTCTCCTGAGGCTTTCACATGTTTTGAGCTCACTCTGTAACCCACAGGAAAACAGATTGGGCTCTGGGGTCAGCGCTTTGCTCCAGCCAGGCTCCGGCACTGGTGTCCAGCGAGCATGGCCAGAGAGTCATCTGTCCTGCTCCTGGTCACCATTATATCCACAACACAGTGTTTTTTGTTTTTGTTTTTGTTTTTTGTCTTTTTTGACTTTTCTGGGGCCGCACCTGCGGCATATGGAGGTTCCCAGGCTAGGGGTCGAATTAGACCTGTAGCCACCAGCCTACACCACAGCCACAGCAATGGGGGCTCCAAGTCGCATCTGCGACCTACACCACAGCTCACGGCCACACCAGATCCTTAACCCACTGAGCGAGGCTGGGACTCGAACCCTCAAACTCATGGATACTGGTCAGATTCTTTTCTGCTGTGCCACGACGGAAACTCCTCAATGACTCGGTTTTTATACCCGAGGTGCGTCCCCGAAGTCACAGGCGGGGGTGGAGAGGAGAGCAGAGCAGGTCAGGACTGGGTGTCGCCCCGCAGACCTGGACACTCGTGCAGAGGCCAAGGAGGCCAGTTAGCGGTGCTGACGACCCCCGCAGGGACAGCACCTGCAAAGCACAGGGCAGCAGCCAACCCCCCCCCCGCCCCCGCGCCGCGCCCCGCACCACCCCCACCCCCCGCCAGCCCCGGCGGCTTCTGCACAACCATCAAACACCCGAGAGGCAAGACACGGGTTTAGACAAGCCCATCCAACCCGCGGCCTGTCCCGGGTCTGTCAGGGCCGTGTTTCTGAGGCTCCCTGGGGTCTGCAGACCAGCAGCCAGGGGGAAACTCAGTGGGAGCCACGCGGTGACTTTACATGTTTCCAGGACTGGGGTTCCCGTCGTGGTGCAGCAGAAACAAACCCGGCTAGTGTCCATGAGGATGGGGGTTCGATCCCTGGCCTCGCTAAGTGGGTTAAGGATCCAGTGTTGCCATGAGCTGTGGTGTAGGGCACAGACGCGGCTCAGATCCCGCGTGGCTGTGGCTGTGGTGTAGACCAGCAGCTACGGCTCCGATTCGACCCCTAGCCTGGGAACCTCTATATGCCGTGGGAGCGGCCCTAAAAAACCAAACAAACAAAAAAATGTTTCTACAACCCACATTTTTTAAAAGTAAAAAGATGTAAGTAAAAGTAGTTTTAATAATATATTTTAATCTAATATATTGAAAAGTACATTTTTTTCCGAACCAGCAATCCTGCTCCTTGGTATATTTACTCATACGGCTAAAAAACTAACATCCACGCAAAAGCACCACAACAGAGCTGTGTCTGCGGCAGCTCCGCCCAGTCACCAAGCCCTGGAAACCACCAGGATGTGCCCTTCAGGGGGTGGCGGGCAGGTGAGCCGGTGCATCCAGATGGGGCGGGTCATCCCGCACTAGAAAGAAATGAGGTTTCGAGTCACAGAAAGACCCAGAGGAATCTTAAATGCCTATGACTAAGTGAAAAAAGCCACTCTGGGAAAGGCTCCACACGGTGGGACTCCTGGAAAAGCAGGACCCTGGGGACCGTACAAAGGTGGGTGCTGGGGTGGGGGGCAGCAGAGCACAGAGAACCAGGGTGGTAGGACTTCTCCGTGTAACCCAGTGGACACGGAACCTTACCCATTTGTCCCGACTGTAGAGCGTTCGACACCAAGCGTGACCCTGGTGGAGACGCTGGCCTCTGGGTGACGATGGCAGGTTCAAGGGCCACTAGCAAAGGTTGCACCTGGCGGGAGGGTGATGCGGACGGGGCCAGTGGGGGACGTCTCTGCACCTTGCTTCACGTTTGCTGTGAGCCCAAAACGCTCCAAAAACAGAGTTTCTTCATGAATGTTTTTGCAAACACATTCTTTTTTTCATGATAAACCTTCAAAATCTGGTATGAGCTTTGCACTCACCGCACGTCTTGGCTCAGCTGGATTTCAGGTCTCAGCAGCCACCTGGCACCAGGGCTCTGCCCTGGGATCTCAGCTGCCCGCCTGCCCCACCCCGCCCGGGCTGGACACATGGGGCTGCAGACTGCGGGATGGAGCCGGGGCAGGGACACGAGGGCACAGAGCAGGGTCCGAGGCCTGGAGGCGCGTTGCCATCGTTTCGGCCACCTCCCAGCCTGGCCTTTTGGCGGCTGTGCAGCTTCTCTCTCCTCCGAGAACGGCCTGTGATGCTGAGCCTTGAACGTCTTCGGCGCCCAGCGGGGCAGAAAGAGGGGAGGGCTTCTTGTCCTGACCCGGCCTTTTCCTCCTCCAACAGGCAGTGAGCAAACCGCTCAGGCGGGTGTTTGAAGCGGACCGTCGGCGATATTTCAGGCTTTTCCCAAGTTGCTTCCTAACCAAGTCCTCCCTGGAGAAGAGGACTTTCGGGGCATGTTTGCTAAATTCTGTGCTATTACTTTAGAAAAGGCCTGTGTTTGGGGACAAGTAAATAATTAGGTATCAGAAATTTTCTTACTTGGCTGTACAGTAAGGTGGGACGTTGGTTTTCAAATAGACCTTTAGAAAAAAACATGAATCATAAAACATCAATTATTTTGTGTTGGAATAGACTGCTTTCCGTCTAAAAACCTGGACTGAGCATTTGAACCATCATTTGCTCAGTTGAAAACCCAGCTGTGAGTGAAGGTGAATCCGGGGTTTGGCAGAGGGCAGAGCCACCAGTCAGACCGCAGCGCTGGCATTGGTGCCTCCCTCCTGGGCAGCTCAGGACTCCGCTGACGGTCGTGGAGAGGACACAGTGGCCAAGTCACAGAGCAGGACAGACCTTCGGCGGGGCCTGCCAGGGCCTCAAAGCCGTGCTTCTCCCACCAGCCTCGGGCAGGGTGTGGTCAAGTTCACAGGGTCGGTCGAGACTGGGCAGCACGGGTCACAGTTACCACCTCGGGCTCTGAGCACCTCAGCCCTGTTCGGGGGCTCAACCACATCCCGTCCTGCATCCCATGGGCAAGGAGCCACCTCCTCAGAGTTCTGGAGGCTTCCGTGCAGAGATCCGTGGAGCCGAACACAGCTCCCAGCAGGGCCAGGGCCCAGGAAGCCCCAGCAGCGCAGCTCGTGTTCTGCGCAAGGACAGCGCCCGCCCACGTGGGCAGCAAAGGCCGGAGCCGCCGGGCAGCAGGATGCCCCGCAGAAGCCTCCATCTGCGGGAGGCTGAGCGGCCTGGGGCAGCGAAACAAGGACTGGCCAAAGAGGAAGAAAGACTGCGGGCCCGCGCCAAGGACGGGGCGGCGAGGCAGGGAGAGGTGCTGGCTTCTCGGAAGCAGAGCAGGGAGATGCCGGGCCGAGGGGAGGGCAGGACGCCAAGCTGGGTCATAAAGAAGTGATTAATTGAGGCCGCCCAGGAGAGGCTTAGAACAGAGAGCTTTTGCTATTGTGCAGTTGGGAAGGAAGACTGCAAGGAATTTTAAAGCATACGAAAAGAAAAGGAAGGAGGAGGAAGTGCTGAGAAAGATTAAGCAGGCTTGCTGCAAATTTAACCCAGTAGAGCAGGCACTGCGCTGCTAATAATGGCAAGTCAGTCACTTTTCCTCGGGAAACAGAAATCCCTGTTTGGAAACGTAGACAGTCGGGACCCAAGAATGGAAAACGGCGTTGGAGAAGAGCACCGTGCCGCGACCAGCTGGCTGGGCCCTGCGGGGACTTTGCCCCGTCAAAGGACAGGAGCTCAGCTCCAAGTCGGGCACGGCTGTTGCCAAAATTCAGGTTCTTCAGCGCCACGTGCGGAAAGTCCGAGTGGCACAGTTAGCCTCCCGGCTTCTGTCCCGTTGGGACCGCGATCTCAGGGGTCGGGGAAGAGACTGAAATGTCGAGATGACCCGGGTCTGCTGGGAGAAGAGGGTCGCGTGATGACAGCGTGTCTTTCCGGCTGGCGGCCCTCCGGTGTCGCCCAGAATCACCTCGAATTTACGCGGCACCTTCTCCCTGAGAGCCTAAACCAAGCACGTAGTTCTCATTCATCCTCACCCAGGGTCCCGACGGATCAGGTGTATCACGATGGGGGACACGGGAAGCTGGGGGTGCATAGCAGGTGCATGTACATTGTCCAGAGCACTTGAAAGCTGGAGACCGGAAGGGAGATCCTGACTCACTCCTGAGCTGCAGCCGACGCCCCATCCCCTGGATCCTGGACCCACTGAGCATTTGCCAGCTCAGCAGACACGTGAAACTGCATTTTGTGACCACAGCATCTCTTACAGTTCAGTGGCTCCAAAAAAAAAAAAAAAAATCTCTTTGTAAGAGTGAGGAATGATCCAGAAGCTGAGCCTGCTCTCCTGCCAGCAGCAGTCCCCTGAGAATTCAGGGGCACAAGCCATTTCCCAAGTGGTTCCGGGGACTTCATTTTCCAACAGCAAAAAGGAAAATTCACGAAGATGAGGGAGCCCACACGTGGAGCCCCTGCGTCACCGCCAACTCTGTCGTGTATTTTTGAGTCGCTGAAGGACTGAGAATCTTGTGTACAAAACAGAAAACTCCCGTGGACGGTAACGGCTGTTCCTGGCGTGTCTGTTCACCAAAGTAATGATATTAGTGTCCCTTGCTGCTGCTTTTCATGGACCACTGTATTCCAGAATTTTTAAGCATTTGGGTGGCTCAACGGATCTGAGACCCAACCCCAATTTGTCAACTAGCTCATCTTGAGAAAACCAAATTTCTTTGACTCTCAATTTTTCCCTCTGTAAAATGCGAACTTCGGGCCTATTGCTTTCTCGGATCCCTGCCATGTCCTGGTCCACGAGCTTCTGTGACCCACACACTCCGGGCTCAGTTTGCTCCTGAGAAACGGAAACATTAAGCGCTGGGGTGACCCTGGGAGGTCCCTGGGCTCCCGACAAGGACGGCGTGGGTGTCCTCAACCAGTCGTTCTGCCGTGAAGACACCGCTGCACTCATGGTTATAAAAACAGGCAGCGTTTGAGCTTCAGAGACCTACTAGGATGTACGGCCCCCGTGACATCACGGGGGGGCGCATCTGAACCCGTTGTTTCTGTCTACCACTCTCTTCCCTGCCACAGATGGTGGCGCTCGCCGTCTGCGTTCCGGAAGCGGAGGCGCCTGAGCCTCAGAGGGGCTGCACCCGGTCCCCGCTCAGCAGCCGGAGTCTGGGGCCCGCCACTGCCGTCGTGGCTCATTGTCTGCCTTCCGTCCCTGTACGTTCGTCACTTTTTCCTCCTTCACCAAGATCTCAGCCTTGTGATCTTCATACGTGTAGAACTCTCCAGAATTTGTCAAAATGTTAACTTTCTAGCCACTCAAAGAATCCCAATTTTAGAGCCTATGCCCTGAGAACTGTTGCTGTGTCTACTGTGGGAAATAAGTCTTTTTAAAAGCAGTCTTTACAAATGTCCCCCTGCAAAGCCCAGACCCCAGGACCCAGCCGCGGTCCCTGTGTGTTGGACGGAGCAGAAATTCTGTTTCCTGCTCCGCAGACGGAGGTGCTCCAAGCATGAACCGGACGCAAAGGGCCGTCCCCGCTGAGGCCACTCGGGCACTGAGGTGGGGACACGCTGGGCAGGCAGAGGGCCAGAGGACCCTGACCACGCTGAGAAGTAGGCGCTTGTCGAAGAGACGAGAAATAGCAAGTGTCGGAGACGGTGTGGACGAGAGGGCGCTCGCAGGCAGTGCTGGAGGGGATGTAAATTGGCGCGGCCAGTATGGAAACCAGGACGGAAATCCCTCAAAACGGAAGCTAGAGCTGCCGTGTGACCCAGCTGTCCCACTCCAGGGCGTCTGGCAAACGATGTGAGAACAGGATATTGGAAAAATACCTGCATCACCACCTTCATTGCAGCATTATTCCCAGTAGCCAGGATGGAGAGGCACCCTCCAGGCCCCGTCAGTGAGGAAAGGAGAAACCCCGTGTGTGTGTGCACATGTTCCGCCGCGTGGGTATTCCTCTCGACGCGATGTCACGGGTTACATATCCCGCCGTGCATTATGTATATCTCACTGTGTACGTTCTACTCCCTACACAACACTGTAGAGTAGACATGATATTATACGTGTGTACCCACTGCACACGCTCCACTGCGAATGTAACATCCCACTCCAACTAGAGATACAGGCGCAGCTGGAGGGAGAGGAATATTACTCGGGAATGAAAAGGAAGGACATCCTCCCGATGGCGACAACACAGATAGGCCTGGAGGAGGTTGTGCTGCGGGAGGTGAGTCAGAGCCCAAGCCCGGGACGGGCCTCAGGTGTGGCGTCTCAGAGGGGGGCGTCCGGGGACCAGCAGGTTGGTGCTTTCCGGGGTGGGGGCAGGGGTGCGGGGATGTGCGTGACCTTGTCAGAGGTAGAAACCTGCCGTCATGAGACAAACCTTTTTAAATGTCTGTCTGGAGAGAAGACATTGAAAACAGCTAGAGCTTGAGCTGGTTTGTGTTTTGGTTTGTTTTGCTTTGTTTTTTCAGCCTGAGATAAGACTCAGTAACTGGTTACACTGGACTGAAAAAGGAAAACACGGGGCCGGACACCCAAGTGGGCAGAAGGCCGGTCGCCCCTGCGCCCAGGGCTGGGGGTGGGCCCTCCCACCTCCCACCTCCCACCTCCCACCTCCCACTCCCCCCATCCTCCCCATGCCCCCCAGCAGTACTGCCCATGTGGCCTCGGGAAGCGGCTGGCCCCTGAACAGGGGCCTCTCGGTTTGTGCGAGGCAGCCATGGCCGTGTCCCACACCGCGAGGTAGGGGCACCTCCCAGATCCAGCGGGCTGGCCGCGCATCCCAGCTCGCCACCACGCCACCTGTTCCCGTGCGCCCCGGCCCGCGTGGGGGCAGGTCGTCCGTGCGTCTCCTCACTGTGCAAAAGCACATCTTTCTCGGGTACATTTCCTGCCACGGCCCAGTCCTGAGCAGGCCCGTGGCTCCCTCCTGGCCAGGGCTCCTGGTCGGGGCTGGGAGCAGGACACGCAGCTCAGGGACCCGCCCCCGAGCGTGGCCGCCGAGTTCCGGCGAGTTCCTGCCCCCAGACGAGAAGCACAGGTGCAGCAGTGACTTGTCTTGCCTGTTGGTTTGAGAGGTGAAACATCTTAGCAGAAGAAAACTAGAACTTGCAGGTGCTTTTCCTCCTGTCGGCGGGCGGGGGGCAGAAGTTTACCTTTACAACCCGCAGGCCCTTTCCTCACAAACACGGTGGAGTCGGTTTACTAACCCTCCGCTGCTAAGCAGGAAGGAAGACACCCCGGCCATGCCCCCCCCCCCAGCAGGCAGAAGGTAGAGTCGGGCCACCGGGCACAGGCGCACGTGCAGGCCATCCCCGGGTCTGCTGACACTTAGGGAACCTCCCGGCCGTGGGGGAGACCAGTGCCCTTTGAGTCGAAAATTCTGGAAATTGTGCGAAAGGTCAGGGTGCACCTTCCACCTGGGCGTGTCCCAAGCCAACCTCGGAGGAGTCCCTCCACGCCCAGGTCAGCGTGATGGATGACGAGGAGACAGCGGGGCCCACCCGGGGCCGAGCTCCCCCGCGTGCGGGCTCGGCTGGGGTTCAGCGGATTTCGGCAGTGCCTCCCGGAGCTGGGGGATGGGGCCTCCCGGCCGCCTGGCTGCCCAGGGCCGTCCCGCTCCTGTCTGCCTTTGTGTTTACACTGGGCACACAATGGAAGCCGGAGCCCTTCCAATAGGTCATTTATAAGTGCATTCTACCTCTGGACGTACAGACAGAGCTGGCTGGGGGTGAATAAGCCCTGTGAATATTGCCAAGACACTGTGCTTTGTTCAGCATTATTCTTCACAATAGATACCACACTTTGGAAGTAATTTTAAAAAGGGAATCAAAATAGTGGTACTTTTAGCCTTTGTCTCTTTTCTACCCCACTGCATTCTCTGTCTCTCATTCAGCCGCTCCCATTATACTGACAAATTAAATAAACCACTCCATTGCAGAAAGCCTGGGGCAGGCGGGACTTCACGCCGCTGCAGCCCGGGGAAAGTCGAAATAAACATCCAGGAGGTTTCTCCGGGCCGTTTCAGCTCCCTTGAGTCACAAAACCCGATAAATAATACGGGGGGCTGCGGAATTCGAGCGGGCCAGCAGCACCCAGCCGAGAGCCGGCCTCTGCGGCGGGCAAGGGACCGCAGAGAGGCTGCGGGACCAGAAGCGCCGGGAGCGCCTGCCTGCTGGGTGGCCCCAGGGAGCCAGCACAGGTGAGTCAGGCGCAGGGGTGCCGGGGCAGAGGGAGCCGCGTAGCCGGGCAGGCTGGGGGCGCAGCGCTGGGCAGCTGACCGCTCTGCAAGGCCCAGAGGTTTCCCCCTAGCCAGCAGCTTGGCTTCTCTCTTATTTCTGGAAGGCGTGATTTATTCATATGGGTGCTGAGACGCTCCCCAACGCGGGGGCGGCAGGGGGCGGCGGTCCGGAGACCCTTCCTGTCGCGCTGGGTCTCCGTCCCTCCTGGTCTCTCGAGGTCGCTCTTAAACTCGACCTTGACGGTCAGCAGGTTTGGGGCTGTGCGGTCCCGACCTGTTTTTAAAATTCCAGCCCAGGAAGGATAGAGAATTGGGGTTCTGAGCGTGGATTGTCTGGGGGTCTTCTGGGCCCCCCGATGCCCCGGAGACATGAACGCTAGGCTTGGAAGACGGCCCCCTTTAACTTTCGGCCTGAAGACATTTTTATTTTTGCAGGAGGGAAAAAGAAACAAATTTCCTTTATACTTGGGGAGGAGGCTGTTTTAAATTAATGACGGATCTTTTGGCCATAAATTCACGGTGAAATGGGCATCGGAGTTGGTCATCGTTGTTCGGAAGGCACAAAATATGGTGCAGCCGTGTCTCTAAAAGCAGCTCTGCCCTGACTTGGACAGTTGCCGTGGATGTTGTAAAAGTCATTTTCCAGGGGCTGCGCGGGGTCCCCACGGTCCCTTTTGCTCCCACCCACTCTGAACAAAATGAGTGGGATTGTCGGGAGAGACAGAGTCGACAGAGCTTGTTGTCAGGGGCCTCAGAGGTGGCCAGATTCCTTATGAAAACAGAGCCGGTAAATGCCAGTCACAGGCGACGCTTTGAAGACGCCAGCCACCAGCTAAGATGGCCTCATTGAAAATGCACGGTGGCTCAGGCCTGGAGGGGGACTCTGTGTTCCAACAGAGGCGTCCCCTGGCTTCGAAGTCAGAGGGCACCGCAGGCAGAGGGAAATATTGAGCCAAAAGAGTTTGAAGGGAACCATCAGGTTCATCTTTTATTACCAAAGAAAGACTTGAAAAAGCCCAGGTGAAATTTCCGTCCATTGTCTGGGAAAATGCTCTGTAATTTGCCCCCAGGGAAATCCGAGTGCCCGTGGCCGCCCCCACCCCTGTCCTCCCCGCTCGGCATAAATGTCTCGGGGGTCCCTGGAGACCCGCGTGGGCGAACAGGGGACGCTGAAGGTCAGGGTTGCCCACTGTGGCCTGACTTTTAAGCTAAAGAGGTTTTTCTTTCTCTTGTTGCCATGTCAGGTCTAATTTGGCGGCATTATGCTGGCGGGGTGGGCCTGCCCCCGACAGGAGGGGGTTAAATGAGATTACAAGCCTCGGAGGCTGTCAGCAGCTCCTGCTGCCTGCGAAGTTAAATTGCGATTTAATGGTCAGCTTTATCTGTAGAGTATCGGTGGAAATCTGCTGTTTTCAGCAACTTAATTGGCACCGTGTTTGCAGGAGTTTTTCGGGGTGGCAGGAGAGCTGACCAGATTTTCATGCTGAATTATTTAGCGATCACACCAGCAGAGCGTCAGTGGAGCGCTCTGGCGTGTTTTGTCTTTCCGAGGCGCAGGGAGCTTGTGAATGAGCAAGAGGCCGGGTTCTGCTGTGATGCCCGAAAGTTTCTAAAAATATTCGTGGGGTCCGTTGGCGTTTATTTATAGACGGAATAAACAGAGTAACAGTTGCTCTCACAGCATATGCGCGGTGCCTGATGGCGCCGGGCGGCGCGAACGAGCAGCCAGAGGACGGCTCCAGGACAGCACGCGCGTGGCTCTGGCCAAAGTTTTAGCAGGTGGAGCGTGTGAGTGAATTCCAGGTGACGGCGGGCAGTGCCGGCTGACGTGGCCGCGAGGGCGCGGGTGTGCGCGCGTGGGCACGCATGTGCGTGCGCCTCCGTGCAGGATGGAGTGGAACCCGTGGCCGGCCAGCTGGTCGGCCCACGGGTGTCAGAGGCACCCATGCGACGCTGAACTGTCGGAAATCGCGGCCACCCCGTCAGGTTCCTTCTGCAGACCCATCACGGACTCAGGGCCCCAGCCTGTGTGCTCAGGCCGGAAGGGCCTGTGTGATTGGTGTTTCCAGGCACAGACCCTGGAGGTGGGGGCGTGGTGCCCTCTTAGGGTGCCCTGCTGGAGTCAGAGGACCAGCAGCCTGGATGTTGGTGGCACCAAGGGCGATCAGGCGGAGGGGGGGGTGGCCTGGAGGGGCCAGGGTCGCTGGAGGGGCTGCCGAAGGCAAAGGGCAGAGGGAGAGAGAAAGCAGAGAAAGAGTTCCCCCCGCAGACATCAGTATTGTCTGTTCCCAGTTAGGGTCAGTCCGGAAAGTTCAGGATTAGTAAATTTAATATCCTGTCAAAATTCTCATGATAATGAGTCCTGGCCGCCGGCTGGCACGGCCGCCTCGGCACTGCAGCCAGCGAGATAGCGCGGCTGATTGACGAGCAGAGATTGTGCTGTGCTGGGACAGCGGCCCGGCTCTCCCGGGCGGTCCCGAGGGCGCTCAGCCCCCAGCCCCGCGCGCGCGCGCGGGGGACCCACGGGTGCCTCCGCGCTGGGAGCCTGGCCTTCCCTGGGAGAATCGGGACACGCCGCGGCAAAGTCTCCCCCTCAAGTGAGCTCCCGCCAGCCCGCGTGTCGCCGGGCCATCGGTCTCTGCAATCCAGAGCACGAGCAGAGGGGCGGACACGGGAGCCCCGGGCCGGGAGCGAGGGAGAGCGGCGCGCGCGGACCGGCTCCCGGCGGCTCTGCCCGGCTTCTGGCGGCGGCGGCGGCGGCGGGCGATGCACCATGTTGTTCCCCACGAGAAACGTGGAGACCAGAAAGTTCCTGTGCAATTTGTTCAAGGCTCCGCGCCTCTCCAAGCAGCTGTCAGATCCGTGCATTATGGTACATTGAATCTGAATGAGGCTCTCAACATCAAAACCTCGCCTCCATTAGGATATCATCTCCCGCTCTAAGCCGTAATGCTTATTAATTCTGCACCCATACTCTCCCGGCTTCAGCAAATGTATTCCATCAGCCTAGCATTTAATTTAATTAGTACAGCTGGGCTCTCATTCTCCTTTCTGTGTCAGAGGTATTGTCAGCACGCTCTGCTGTAACACAATTACTGATTGCTTTTAGATAGGCAGAAATATGATTAGGGTATTGGGTGACTGTATCATAAGCCTTATTAGATTCATTTGAAATCTGGAGATAAATAGGAAACTTTTATTTGCAGTGTAATGAGATTATGCTTATTAGGCCAGGACCTCACAGCCTTTTGCAGAGAGCCCTGTATCAGTTGGATGGGGCTCTGGAAACGCTCTCCACTCCCGGCATCCCAGCCATTTCTGAGCCTTCGAGACTCCGCTGTTGTCACACTGGTGGCCTTTCAGGCTTGTGGCCACCGCGGTGCCTTACCGGTGAGAGAGAACGCTGGTGTCCCTTGTTCTTCTCCGAGTCTGATGGCGCACACACATTTTGATATGGAATTTTATGTTGTGAGAAATATTTTGAAAAATCAGTGCACAGGCTAAAAGAATTTATACTTTTAAACATATTTATTTGCTTTTAAAGATGTTTCCGTTTATTACACGTCGCTTACAGAGATTGGCATATAATGGATGTCTTAAAATCCCTAGTGCTCGTCTCTAAAACATTTATCCCTGCCGTCATTGTTTTGATAACAGCTAGGACAATTCCAGAAACATGTATCTTTGTCATTGGCACGTATTTGATAATCTCAAATTTCTAATATTCGTGGAGGGTCCAGGCAGGGATTTTTTTCCTACACAGGATAAAGCCCTTCTGAATGGTGTGGAACCACCGCGAAGGGGCTGGCCTGATCTGAGGAAATCTACTGAAATAGATGGCAGTCTATTTAACTGAGCTGAAATCTGCCAGTGTACTTAGTGGTGTTTAAAATAAATGTCCGTATACCCAGGGAAAATGATGATGATTTTACCTAGGTACGGAAGTTTGGGAATGATATGTGGGAATTTTGCTTTAGGAAAATCCGAGATGTACACTCTCAATTTGCGGATTACGTGCAGTACCTTTCAGCTGTCTCCTGCATCCCTCCCGCCTCGCACCCTCTCCGTTTTTACTAGACAATTTGATCAAAATGAACAGTGGGATGGTGCTATAACGCTACCGAACTGTACACGTGCAAGTGGCTAAAACGGCAGAGTTTATTATGTTATATGTATTTTACGGCAGCATAAGAAAAGAGAGGCGGAAAGAGACGGGGTCTGGGGGCGCGCCCGCAGCCCGAGCGGAGGTTATGTAGGGAGCGTGCTGGCCCGTGACTTCACACCGCGGCCCAGGATTGACCAATGCGAATTCCAAGTTCTGATTTAGTGAGCGTCCACTCGCTCCTGCAGGCTCCATTTGAGCTTTTCCTGTCAAAGAAAGTTCAGGAACGTCCTAGAGAGAGAAGACACGGGTTGCCTCCCAAATGACCCATGAGAACAATCGTGCCTGGCCTTGACCAGAGGTCACGGTGGCATGATGTGTTTCCAGAATTACCATCAGCTGACTCTGAGCAAGGATTAATATCCACTGAAGGAATAAATGTATAAGGCATGAAGGAACATCAAAATGTGTCGGTGACTTTTTACCTTTTTGGTCGCTCTGAGAAGGGAGCTAATATTCCTCATGTCCACTGCCATCTTTTCCTGGTTTTATGGAAGCGGAATTGGCACACAAAGCTGTAATCTATATTGGGTTTGTGTGTGTGTGTGTGTGTGTGTGTGTCTTTTGAGGGCCACACCTGCAGCATATGGAGGTTCCCAGGCTAGGGGGTCGAATCAGAGCGGTAGCTATTGGCCTACACCACAGCCACAGCAATACTGGATCCTTAACCCACTGAGCGAGGCCAGGGATCAAACCTGTGTCCTCATGGATGCTAGTCGGGTTTCCCCTGGGCCACGATGGGACCTCTGTAATATATATCATAAGTGTGCTTCATGGAGCTTTGCTGTACATGTAAACTACGAGAGGATCCCCCATATGCGTTAGTGTCACGCACCACCTCACACATTTATCTCTTTTTCTTTTTTTTTTCGGTGAGAATATTTTTGTTCTACTTCCTTAGCAAACTTCCATCCAACACAGTGTTATTAGCTGTGTTCCCTGAGACCACATTTCAAAAGCCTGTGCCCTTTGACCTGCCTCGCCATCCCCCGCTGCCATTCTTGCACGGGATGAAGAGAAGGGGAAGTGAGATCTAAACGCTGAGAGGGGGGTGGAACTGGTGGCCCTCTGCACCCACCTCATCTTAACCAACACCCCCCACCCTCTTCCTCCCCGAGGTACAGCACCTGCTCCTGCCCAATGCGCGTGGGGTCTTCTATGCCACTTTCAGTTGCTGTGGGAACTTTGTCATTTAACTATGTCAGCCACTGGAATATGAGTGCAAAAAAGCCCTGAAGAATTGGGGGTTTTTCCCCTATGGAATTAAATTGAACACTTAGGAAAGAGTAGCTAAAAACAAGCTGTTTTTAAAAATATAGAATTACCTATGGGTGAGACCAGTGTCAAATATCAGGGAAAAAATCATCGAAACCTAAGAGTCAACATTCACGAGTAGTTTTAATTCACTGTTTCACTTTAAAGAAACACAAGAGGTGTATCATGGATAGATGTTTATGTGAGAAAGAGGGCTACGAAAACCCCTCAGCAGCAGCTTTGGCCCTGCATCAAAATATGTGCATGAGTCATGTTAAAAGGCTCAGGTAAAGATCTGGATTTCTTTTTATTTCCTCCTTGAACCCTCTTTGATTACTTACCAATCCCCAGTTCCAGCACATGAGCCCAGAGACTCTCCAACCTGGTGGGGAGTTGGGAAGAAATGGGAGGGGATGGCTGTGCCGTGCCCTCCTGACTCGAGTTCTGACTCCAAAGAATTTTCCAGGGGTCTGCAGAGGTTCTTGGTGACGACTCCCTGGAGGTGGAGTGAGCAGGGCACATAGATGAGAGCCAGGCAGAAGCAGAGGTGGGATGGGCTGGCCCTGTCGTGGTGGCCCTGGCCTGGGGCCCAGGAACTAGAGGGGAGGGGGCGTCTGGGACCAGCAGTTCAGCCGCGTTCTCACCAGGCTCAGCGGTTCTTCTGGAAAGCCCTCCTCTAACCAGGGTCTGGTCCTCCCTCTGTTTTCCTGACCAGCCTCAAAAGTGAGGCTTGCCAGGCAACCAAGGAGCCTGCACAGCAGGCAGAGCCGAGCAGGGCGGTCCTGGCCCTGCGGCCACTGGGCCCTCATCTGCCTGTGACCAGGGCCAACTCTGGTGCACACACAGCCCTTCCTGCTCTCCGTCTCGCAGGGATCAGGGCTGGGGAAGAAAGAGTTCGGCCTCTCCCTGGGACATTCTCCACCACCTCAGGCGCCTCACCTGTGGTGACCCCCCCAGGTGATGCCACTTGTCCGTTTTCTCTGTGTTTCACTCACTGGTAAAATGGGGACCTAATGAGAGCTTCATCCCAGGGTAGCGTCGGGGTGTAACAGTTGTGCTGGTGGCACGTGTGATTCATCCGATGTGTGTTGTATTAACGTGAGGTGCATGCCTGTGTGTGTCCGCCATGGATTTGCACACACACACACACACCCCCCACCGGTAGCAGCACCCAGCACTGCCAGCTCTCTGGCCGCGGCCGCTCACTCCACCCCTGTGCTCTGAGAATAACTCGCTGGAAAGAAACATCCTGACTCGCTCTTCACACTCAGATCCACGGAAACCATCTCATGCAACCATTTCACCTTCAGCCCAATGCAACCAAGTGAACCCGTTGTTCAGCCACAGCCCCGTCTTCCTTCTTTTTTTGTGTTGACCAAAGAGGACAGATTTGGGGGGGGGGGGGAAGGCGAATATAAATGAAGAGGCAGTGGGCGAGAGCGCGTGTTCGTGTCCCGGGCCGCTGTGATGAAGCACCGTGGATGGGCGGCTTGAGCAGCAGAAACCAGCGTCTCCCCATCCCAGAAGCTGGGGGCCGGAGGTGGGGGTGGCAGGTGGGTCCCTGAGGCCATCGGGGAGGACAGCGCGGCTCCCCGTGTCTGCTGGTGGCTGGCATGCTCCATGTCCCTTGGCAGTGTCACCCCACCCCCATCTCCATCCTCGCCTGCCGTCCTCTCCAGCACCTGTGTCTCTTCTTAAAAGGACACAGGAGTTCCCGTCCGGCTCAGCAGTAATGAACCCGACAAGGAGCCATGAGGTTGCAGGTTCGATCCCTGGCTTCACTCAGTGGGTTAAAGATCTGGCCTTGCCGTGAGCTGTGGTGTAGATCACAGACCCGACTCAGATCCCACATGGCTGTGGCTGTGGTGTCGGCCGGCAGCTGCAGCTCTGACTCGACCCCTAGCCTGGGAACCTCCACAGGGCTTGGGCGCGGCCCTAAAAAGACAAAAAAAAAAAAAACAAAAAACCTCAAATTAAAGGACACCAGTTGTCCTGGAGGAAGGACCTGACTTCGCCCTAACCCATCCCAGCTGCAAAGTCCCTTTTTCCGAAGAAGGTTCCAGGCAAGGCCTGGGGGACGAGGACAGCACATAGGAATTTCCGGCAGATTCTCTCCCCCGTGAAAGGGCTCAGAAAGGGCGAATTTCACAGAGAACAGTTCTCTGTGCCTCTCGAACAGCCGCAAAGCTGACCGAACCCGAGGCCCGACCTGTAGAGGTGATCACGGCGGCTGCTCTTCCAGCCTCATCTGCATCACAAAAATACCTGGTGACCTGTGACTTTTTCCCAGCAATCAGCTGCACCCTCACCCGACCTCTGACTCAGGAGCCCACCTCACTGGCGGCCTCAGTAGACACGGCCAGGCGGGCAGCGGGACAGACGCGCCGTCGGAAGCGCGAAGCAGCCCGGCCACTCTAAGAACAGGCTCAAAGCTGGAGATGGAGGTCAGGTCGGCCACTTTGCAGCCTGCGTTTAGTGTGGACTCCAGGGTTGAGGTTCTCCAGCCAGGCAAAGCCCAGGGCAGTTTTCAGCCACTGGTGGGCACAGGTTCATCGACCCTCTGCGGGGAGGCCCCACGTGTGGTGAAGCCCCCGCAGCGGCCTAAGGGACAGCCAGGGTGAGAGTCTGGACTCCGATCAGAGGGCAGTGTGCGGCCTCGTCCAGAGTGGGGGTGTAGAACTCGGGAGTGGGGAGCGAGCTCGTCCACGCATCTGCTGCCTCTGGCTGAAGCGCCTGTCCACCCGTAGCCCCTGCAGGTCAGGGCCCACCGACTGCTGCCTGTTCCCTGCACCCACCCCGGTCTTAGCTTTCCCGCCTGGGAGCCCTGTCATCTGAGTCTCCCCACCAGCTCTCCATCCCGGGCAGAGCCCAGCCCACCCCCTCGGCCCATCCCTGGGGCCGCTCCCGGCGCCAAGGGGAGCAGGCGCGCCCCCGCCGGGGGCCTGACACGGACCTGGATGGAGTGTGAATTCGTTTTCGTGGATGCATGAGAACTCGCTGGCCCCAAGCTCCACTCCTGTCTTGTGTCATCAGTCCTAGAATGTTCTGTGGTGCGTCTTAAAGACGCCAAATCTCACCTCCTCTGCTCTGACCAAGGCTTTTCACGCCACCATCC
The DNA here is from genome assembly GCF_016906955.1 of Phacochoerus africanus. NCBI lineage: Eukaryota > Metazoa > Chordata > Mammalia > Artiodactyla > Suidae > Phacochoerus > Phacochoerus africanus. The sequence goes on from NC_062556.1 coordinate 77,555,852, forward strand.
CTCTGGGGAGGGCTGGAAAGTATACACCTTCCAAAAGCCTCTGTGTTTCTTGGAGCGGCTCAGCGAGTTCAGAAACACCGTAACCTCTCTGTTTGTGCCCGCCGAGGCTCTCTGCGGTTAGAAAGGTTCGTCTCCGTTACCGACCAGGAAACTGGGTCTCCAGGGCAGGCTGCCCGTGGCCACCCAGCTGGGCAGCCCCGCAGGCTGCTTCCGACACTGCGGCAGGTGGACGGAGGGTCAGGGGCCTCAGACCTCTGCTTGGCACTGGAAAACACGTGTGCACACCTTCATATTTTAGTCGTGGCCGAAAGTTACCACCACAGTGAGCTGTTTCCAGAAGAAAGCTCCCCAAGCCTGCTAGACCCCGAGGGCACGTCGCCGCGCCGCTGATGATGCCCTGGGTGGGGACAGAGGCAGTGCCCAATACCCGCAGGGTCGGGAGTTGTGTCATGGCTCGGAGGCAGACGGCTTCACAGTGCCTTTCAGAAAAGTCACCGCAGGGAGCTCCCACTGTGGCGCAGCAGGTTAAGGATCTGGTGTTGCCACAGCTGTGGTGTAGGTCACAGCTGCAGCTTGGGCTCCCTCCCTGGCCTGGGAATGTCCACGGGCCGCTGGTACCATTACAAAAAAGAAAAAGAAAAGTCCGCGCACGGAAGTGTTGTGTGAACGGAGGTCGCGGCCTGTCCCTGGTGCTAAATACCCGTGCACCGCTAAGGACAATTCTTATCTCGTTTCACAGGCAAGAGTGTGTGAGAGGCAAGGGTGACAGTCGGTTTCCCCAGAACTCGTGGATCAAATGAAAATGTAATCACGGCTGTGGGTGCGTCTGATTCAAAGGGGGAATCACAACAGAAGGACTTAGACTCATTATTAAAGTCTGCACTTAGCCCAAAGCCCCAGGGAGTGTGACACTGTCACTCATCTGAGCCTGACGTGTTTCCTATTAAAAATTTGCACTGGCTCCAGAATCTTTCACCCGTCCGCGCTTTAGGGAGCACGGGGTGGGATCCCATCTGTGCCCTGGGTCGGGGCTAAGGGGAAGTCCTCTGGTGGCCACTCAAGGACACGCCCAAGGAACTAAAGACACGAGAGGAAGCGCGACTCCTGCCGGGATGACCCGTCCCAGCCGTCACCGTCGCCGTTACCGTGTCTTTGGGTCACGGCCCCAGGTGAGAAGGCTGTGGGCAGAGTCCTCGGCCAGACGGAGCAGACGCAAGGCAGGGCGCTGCGTCCTACGGGACAGAGTGATGAAGTTTAAACCATGGCCAGGGGTTTAGACTCATCTCCTAGAACCTGCTGACTTCGGAGTGCCCCTGTCCTGAAAGTAACTGACAGGAAAACACCAGCCCGAGGGGGGTTCCGTTGCCTCAGCCTGTTGAATCGCGATCGTGTGGTTTTGCATAAACCCACAGCGTTCGGGTAAGGAGGGCAGTTGTATTCCTCGTCTCGGGTCGTAGCGGATGATGGAGTTACCTGCCAACGATCTGGACACAGTCCGCGGTGCTCCCTGAAGTCAGGCTCAGTGCTGCTCTGGGGACCAGATTTATAAGCCTTAGCCACATCTCGTTTACACTGGAAAAGCCTGGTCGAGGGCAGCTCGAACGGGGTCAGGTAAGGATCCACCCAGCGCATCTCTAGTATGTGTGTGAAGACGAGTGGGGGGGTGGCCGGGGGCCGGGGCTTGGGCTGTCCCTCCCCTGTCCTTCCTGGACCTCCAGTCCTGCCACTTCCTGGCCCCGCGACCTCTCCAGTCTCAGTCCTCTGACCTGTGAAATGGGGATTTGACTAGCCCCTGTGTCACAGGGTCCCTGTGAGGGACAAGTGAGGTGACACACCCGGGCCCCCCACGGCAAGCCCGGGCTTTGGGAGAGATGGCCACCCCTCCTCCAGATGAGAGCTGGACACACCCGTTGTCAACAAGAGCCACTCTGCCCTTCTCTAAAAGGACAGTCCCCGGGATCGCACTGTCACTGTCACCCACGGGGGCAGTGCCGCCCTGCTTCCCGAGCAGTCGCCTCGCCGGCCACACCCAGACCCGGTCTCCACACAGGTCTCTGCGGATCAGCTGGCCCGCGGCAGCCGGAGAGACCCCACGGTCAGCCTGCACCCCGTGACCACCTCACAGGACTCACAGAGCCGGGAACACTCAGCTGGGACAAAACCCTTGGTCACAGGAAGAGGCTGCCCAGGGATGGTCACTGAGACCCACTGTAGAGGGTTTGAAAACAGCTGGTAACTGTCATCGAAGCACGCCTCCAGAGCCCGGCTCGGGTGTTCCGGCTGCCCCCAGTCACGTGGTCAGAAATGACGCCAGGGTACACCGCGGGGTTCTCAGGCTGAGCCTCCAAGTGAAAGAGGGGCCCGGTGGTCTAGCGAAATGAGCACCCACTCGCCTCGCAGGCTCGATGCTTGACGGTCCCGTGTTCCTCGCAGCCTTCACTTCGGCGGACGCTGACTTTGCTCACCTCCAAATCCCAAGAAGACTGCCGCCCTCTGTACTCAGTGTCTGAATACACTGGACCCACAGGAGCGCCTGAAATCACATGGTTCCCTGCGGGGACTGGAGGCGGAGCTGGCTGCCCGCCTGCGGAAACTCCAGAGCAAGCGGCTGCATTTGAGTCCCCAGAGACCCGTTCCTGGGTGGCCTGCCAGGCAGCCATGGCAGTTGCCCCTACAGCTGAGGTGCCCTTGGCAAGCATCCCAAGGCACCTTTCACTTATTAGCTATTAAGTCCCTGCATGATTAGTACATGGCAACAGGAAAGACACCACCTGCGCCTGGTACCTGGAAGGTGGCCCCTGCATCGGAGTCACATGCACGGCCATCCCCTGCAGCCCCACGGGCAGAGCAATGGCCAGCCGCGAGGAGCCACAGGAGCTGCACGGTGGCTGTGACCACACCCTGCAATGTTTCTAGTGGGACCTGACCTGAGAAGCAGGTCAGGCGGGGATGCAGTTCGGAGCACAGTGGCTGGGCGGGGGCAGGGGAGAAATGGAGGAGAAATGCGGGGTCGGCTGTGAGTCCGAGTGGCAGGACCGCCTAAGAGACAGACTGTCCCAGCGTGTGCTGAGCACCTGGGAGACGGAGGAGGCAATACAGTGAAAAACCGCGGTGTTCCCATCCTGACTCAGCGAGAATGAATCCAGCTAGTATCCATGAGGATGTGGGTCCGATCCCTGGCCTCACTCAGTGGATTAAGGTTCCGGCGCTGTCGTGAGCTGTGGTGTAGGTTGCAGACGAAGCTCGGATCCTGCGTTGCTGTGGCTGTAGGCTGGCAGGTTCAACTCCAATTTGCCCCTAGCCTGGGAACCTCCATATGACACGGGTGTGGCCCTAAAAAACAAACAAAAACAAACAAACAAAACAAAGCCTGAGAACAGGTGCTGCTCCCTAGAACATAAAAATTGAGTGGGGGACCGAGCCACGCATGGATTTCTTAAAACCAAGCGTGTAAGGAGCGACTCTGGGGACCACGTGGCTGTGATCCAGCGCCACAGGCTGGAGCGGTGCTGTCGGTGTGTCCAACACTCGGGCGTGTGAGATTCCCCGGGTCTTCAAAGCCGGGTGTTCTTGTTGGCAGGAGGAGCTCAGCTGTCACACAGGCTGGAGACCTCACTGCAGGCCTCCCGTGCCCGTGGGTCCTGGACTCTCTCGTCCCGGCTTCTCCAAGGCAGACCCCCGCATCCCATAGTCCCCTTTTAGGTCATTATAGGACTGGTCCCAGTTTAGGCTCTAACCTGCGACTTCAGAGCCATGCAGGACAGCGTGTTGGGAAGAGCATGGAGGAGCCCGAGGGAGACCCGTGGACTGTGGGCCTAAGGCCTCCGCCAGATCAGCGTCGCCACTGCCCCCATCAGAGGCCGTGATGGCTGGTCCAGCTCTCCCTCCTTCGCTAAGTGCCCTGTCCCCAGCGCGAGGTGCAGGTCTCTTGAGATTCCCTCCTGGACTTCTTCTGGTCTCTGTCCGGACTCCGAAACCCCCTTTCCCGACGGCAGCCGATTATTCCCACATTACTATTTCACCATCCCCCAAATGTGAGGTCTCGGCCAAGGAACCACCTTGGGCTTGACTCTGGGACATGGTCTGCGTCTCCCCCCGCCCCTGCCCCACTGTCCCGGGGCAGACACTCCCCAGCCCCGTGCCCCGTCCTGGGATGGAAAAAGGCTAGGGCGGGCCTTGGCCACCACGGGACGGGGGCTGTTCTCCATGTGTGCCAACAGCAGCGGGACGGCTTCTCCTCTGTGTATTCCTTATGCCTCCCGGGAGCATGAGTAAAGGCAGGAAGTCAGGTGAACCCCCCCACACACACACACACACACACGTGTGCGGCGAAGCGCTCCGGGTGCCGCTGGACAAGCTCACTGTACCAGCTGCTTTCCTTTCCCCAGAGACTCGGGTTCTCAGAGTTTTCATCTTCCATTGGCCGCAAATAATCAGATCCTGTTTCCTGCCTGCTGCTTTTCTCAAACTCAGCGGGGCAAGAGGAAGAGTCTGAGGCCGGGAGCTGTAGATCCCGGGTACGGGGTCCAGTCCTGACTCCGATACTTGCCCGCCAAGGAACGTGCCGCACGTTCGCCAACGTCTCTGATCCCGGATATTCACCAAGAGCGAACCGTCGGCCTCCCCAGCCCCGTGGGATCCGAGGAAATGCGCGTGGGCTCGTGCGTGGTAGATGGAGCCCCCCCCCACCTCCAGACACGAGCATGCGGGCAGGGATATTCGGAGCGTGGGGGGCATCTTCTTCGAGGATGGCTTTGGCATTGAGGGTGGGTTGCGGTGCAGCTGACCCTTGAGCACAGGGTCAGTTTGGCGTTTGCTGCTGCGGGATTGCCTCTGGGACACGTAGCCCAAGCCCAGCAGCGGGAGTCTCACGGGAATATACACAAAATGCGTACGGCCCCCCAGCTCCTCACACCCCCTCACTCGTGACCCCCCACCCGTCCCAGCCACAACCGCCAATCTGCCTCCAGTAGCTACTGCCCATTCCTCCACGCCCAGGTCCCCCAGCAAGAGCCAGGGCTTTTCAGAGGCAAAGTCCCACATTAATCGTAGTAATTCTTAACCATTTAACATGTGAGAAAGCTGTGTCAATGTTTCGTTAAGTTCCCATCTTTTTTCCCTGCGTCACTGACAAAGCGTTGGGTATTATGTCCCCAGGCCTCTTCTGGGCAAAGCGCTGTTCTCACCGTGCGTGCAGAGGTGCAAGGCCCCATAGCTTTTGAGGAGACCTGCCTCACGTGGGCGCCCCACGGCAGCATCTGGAGTGCGCCGGGTCAGGGCTCGGGTCGTCCCCCCGGCAGGTGGAAAGTCAGGACGGCCGTGCCTCCTCTCGTAGGAGTGGGAACGTTGGGAAGCTTGAATCAGACGACACAGCAGCGTGGCTGGATGGTTGGCATCTCCTGGGTTTTCCAGACTCTCCAGTGCAATTCCCTACAGCCTGAGCGGGAAGGAGTGGCCTGTTTCCCAGGCGCGTCTCTTGAACCAGGTTTGGGACCATCTGGGCTGGAGGCTGCCTTGAGCTGGAAGGAGCGGCCACCTGTTGTCCTTACAAGGGTGACGGTCACCAAAGGAAACAGCTCCCTTGGTCTGTATCTTCCGAGCTTGGCCACCTCCCCCTGGGGGCTCCACAAAAGTCCAGCTGCACAGCATACGTGTGGCTCTTGGATGAATTATTTCTCCTGGCCTCTTGGAAAGAGTAGAAAATACTCGAATAAAACAAGGGGATCGGTCGTAACCCTGCTGCTCAGAGAACACGTTGGTGTGACGATCCCAACGAGCTTGTCACCAATTCCTCTGTTGGCTGGTCCATCCCCTCGCTGGTCACCGATTAATTCGGCACAGACTGTGTCGCTTGTCCCTCTGAAAGGCACCAGCTCAGCACTCGAGACCCACAGAGCAGCACCTGCAGCTGTCTTCAGAGGACTTGCAGTCACGGAGGACATGAGGGTACCAGTGACAGTACTGCAAGACGGCGGCATCTAAGTGCCTCCGTCGGGGACGGCGCAGCTCCGGGGAAGGGAGCCCAGCCTGGCTGAGGCCTCAAGAAGGACCCGTGGCTGGGACGGCCCTGGAGGCAGGCTTGACCTTGTCCCCCGTGTGCCGGGGCGCCGGGGCCAGCAACCCGCCCTCTCAGATCACTGCCGAGAGGACCGTGCTTCTTCCGGGGCTGTGTTATGAATGCACTTTTACCCCCCACACGCTCGTTCCCCCGTTTTTTTCTGTTCTGTTCCAGTGATTGATATAAAATTACCAGGCGCGCCCCCCTTCCGCGGGCTCCCACGCGACGCTCAGCAGAGCAGCCTCATCGCCTCCTCATTTTCCCCCATTTACTTTCAAATCTCTCACCTTGGTCAATTAACAGCAGATCCCACCCGTACATAAGAGACGTTTTGGTGCCTTTTAATTTCAATCCCAGCGGATTTGACACCCACGTTTATACCGTTATTCTGTAGCTCTAGCGACGGGGCCGTTGAGGTTCTGAAAATTTCATCCACAGGCGCCGCATTTGCATTTCATGAGGCGTCTGTAGTGAGTGCAGTGTGTAACCCTTCTCCCCTGAATGGAAACAGCAGTGGCAGAGGCAGCATTAAAGCAGCCAGGAAGGGCGGCCAGGCCACCTCATGGCAACCGCCAGGCTTCCAAGGGCACATGGCTCCTTCCGACCCTAAGCAACCAGCTGAGAACATCAAAACGGCCTTGCCGCGCGCCTCCGCCCGCGTTAGTGTTGGCGGGCTGTTACCTCCATCGGGACTGACAGAGCCCTAATTATCAGGGCAATTGGAAGTTATAACACTGGCCGTAGGAAAGGGAGAACTTCTGGAGCCCATTAACGATGTTGCTTTAAGCACTCCGGCTGTGAACTGTCCGAATCTCTAATTACATGACGCGTCTGTCTTCAGGGTGATGTAATTAACCAATGGGGGAGAGGACTCGCGTGCAGACCGCCGCCAACACTTGTAAGAACTGTTTTCACAGGCACGGCTGCGGCAACGTCTTTGCGTTTTCTGCCACTTAACCGTACAGCGCAGGGAGCTGAAAAAATCCCAGCCTCGTAGGATGGATGTGCCTTTGACACACAGATGCTTTTGTTCTTTCTTTTCCCCATTAAATGTGTTTCTTTACATATATGATGTATTTGCCCAAATTCGAAGATGAACCCAGGGGCCTTGAGTTTCTACATAACATGTAGATTCTTTTTGTTTTTCAGTGGCTGCACCCATGGCATATGGAAGCTCCCGGGCCAGGGACTGATCCCAAGCTGCAGCTGCAACTTCACCGCAGCTTCCGCAACACAGGCTCCTCTAAGGCTCCGCACCAGGCCAGGGATCGGACCCTCGCTCTCCGCAGTAACCTGAGCCACTGCAGTTGAAATTTTTTTTTTTTTTTTAATGTTGAGAATCTCTGCTTTATTTATTTATTTATTTATTTGTCTCTCTCTCTTTTTTTTTTTTTCCATTTCTTGGGCCGCTCCTGCGGCATATGGAGATTCCCAGGCTAGGGGTCGAATCGGAGCTCTAGCCACTGGCCTACGCCAGAGCCACAGCAACGCAGGATCTGAGCCGCGTCTGCAACCTACACCACAGCTCACGGCAACACCGGATCCTTAACCCACTGAGCAAGGGCAGGGACCGAGCCCGCAACCTCATGGTTCCTAGTCGGATTCATTAATCACTGCACCACGACAGGAACTCCTGCAGCTGGATTTTTAATCCACTGCACCACAGTGGGAACTCCTAGGTTCTACTCTTGACATGTATAAACATTTAAACACTATGCCTGTCCCTCTGCTGTAGAATCAATGTGTTTCAGTGACAGTTATAAAGAAAACCTTCGATAATTAATATGCTGTAGCATTTCTTTCTTTTGTGACCCAGGTAATACATTATGTGGGATGTATCATTGTATCTTGGTTTTCTACAGTTTCTCATGAAATCCAAATCACGTTTTAAGACCGCGTGAGATCTGCGTATGTGTCCTCAGCCATTTTTGATCAAAAGAGTTGGTTTGAAAAACTTGGACTTTTGGAAAGGACAGTATCCCGAGTTGCTTTGCTCGAGGGCTTTGTTTCTGTTCTACCCGTCACCGGTCCTTTGGAAAATCATCTGCTAATCCATTGTGCACCTGTAACGAACGAAGAATGACGATGACATTGCCTTCATTTAGAGCCAGTCCTCTCCCCGTGTCATCCGTAGTGGCCTGAAGTTAACGCTACGACTCTGTTCTTCTTGGGCCGGCGGCGGCTCTCCTCCTCCGTCCCTGCCCGACCCCAGCTGCCCGTTCACCCGCCTATGGACAGAGGAGCCCCTGCTCCCAGGTCACGGCTGCCGAGGCACTGAGGGGACCTCTGCTCAGTCAGGGTGGGTGACGCAAGGGACACAGGCTCGGGGTGGCACCATCAGCTCTGCAGAGACCCGTGGAGAGGCACAGGGAGAAAAGGAGCAGCAAACCCACTTTGGGCAACTTACTGTACTTCCTGCTGAAGGAAGGATGGGAACTGCAGCCCGTGGTGCCTACGTCACCTCTGCTCCTGGTCCCCGAGGTCCGGCCCCGTGAAGCCCTGGATGGAAGGCTGCGGGGGTTGGGGGGGGCTTCAGAGAGTGTCCCAAAGGAGGCGTGGCCCCCAGGCCTTCGTATTCCCTTGAAAAAGTAGAAGCCCTCGTGGGTCGTGCCTTTTTTCGCTCCCTGTGGTGGACACACCTAGGCAGCTTTTTCCCAACAGCCGTTCTCCCTCCCTGAAGTCCGGACTTTCCACCCGCTCCCAGTGGCCGCCTGCTCCAGGGAAGGGGTCCAGTCCCAGGCCAAGGAGCGGCCCGCCCATCAGGGGGTCTGACGGAGACTCTCCGGGGACCCCGCCCAGGGGCTTCTGATTGTGACGTCTTTGCTCACAAAGTGGGACGTGACGAAAACCGTGTCCTCTTCCACCCTGGACGTTGTCACGGGGGCCTGAGACACGAGGGTGGAAGCCACCTGAGGAGAACTGGCCCCGGGGCCAGCGGACGCCGTGAAGATGGCCCGAGGGACGATGGAAAGGACCCAGGGAAGACACACTTTTCTGGGGCTTTGGGGAAAATTTGAGATTAAAACCAAAAACGGTCTCTATTGTTGAAGACAGTTAACGTGGCATTTTCGGGGACTCCCAGGCCGATGCTCCCCCGGCCTCTCTGCTGCTGGTCCCAGAGGCGCCCCCGTGGAGACCAGAGCCGGGAGGGGGGCGCGGGACGGCGGGGATGCTGGTTCTGCTGAAGAGCCAGAGGCCCGTCTGGCCGCCGCCGTCCCAGCTCCTGGCGCTTCCAGGGGCTCCCGGGCGGCCCCCGTGATAAAGAGGCAAGAGGATGAACGAGGAAGGCCTCAGACACACGGCGGAAGCACGGCCTGCTCGCCGCAGCCCCGTCTCCCGGGGCCTCCCCTGGGCTCCGAATACTCTGTCCTAATTCCCTGCCAGCCACCTGTTGTCACAGGGCCCCGACCAGGCACCGTGTCTCCTTCTTGGGCCCTGAGCGGCGCAGCCCGCCAGGTGCGGGACCGAGGACCGCCCAGCTCTCCACGGGATGCGTCTCCGGACCCGGGACTTCTCTTCCCACGTGCACGTGGAGAAGGGGGCTTAGGAAGCGGCACCAGCGGCATCGGCCAGGCTAGGGCTTCAGAAAGACAACCCTGTCGCAGCAGCTGGCTCTGGAAGAGAGTCAGTAGAGAAAGAATCAACCTCTCTGCCGCGTTCCGGGGTCGCCCCAGCCCCAGCAAGACCCCAGCACGTCAGGGTCTCCCCGCCGGGGCGGAGGCTGAGGGCATCGAAGCCGCTTCCAGGGCGGATCCCTCACTCCACGTAGCCTCACACCCACCCAGGAGAGGGTCTTGTCAACCCCAGTTTACAGCTGCCTCACCTGAGACCTTGAGTGCTTTGCCCGAGGTTACACACAGCTCACAAGTGCAGACTTTGCCTTCATGTCTTTCTGATGCTGTAGCCAATGCTTTGGCCGTGGCCTTTGGAGATACCTAACAGGAGAATTAAGGATTAATTTCATCGGTTTCTTTTCTTTTTATTGGCGTATAATATGATATTAGTTTCAGATGTATAAAATGATTCAAAATGTGTATCAATTATAGTCCATTTAAAGATATTTAAAGATATAAAATCTTGGCTCTATTCCCTATGCCATACACTGTATCTTTGCAGCTTATCTATTTTATGCCTGGTACTTTGTGCTAACCCTCCACCCCATCTTTTCCCTGACCCTTCTCGCTCCCCATTGGTGGCCCCTAGCTTGTTCTCTGTGTCCGTGAGTCTGTGTTTCTCTTTTGTTATATTCATTTATTTTATTTTTTACATTCCACATACAAGTGATAACATACCATGTTTGTCATGCTCTGTCTGACTTATGTCCCTGAGTATAATGTCCTCCAAATCCACCCATGTTGTTACAACGGCATTATCCCATTCTTTTTTAGGGGTGTGTAATAGTCCATTGTGTATATGTACCACATCCTCTTTATCCATTATCTATTGTTGGACACTGAGGTTGCTTCCATACCTTGGCCATTGTAAATAATACTTCTGTGAATACTGAGGTGCATGTATCTTTTGGAATTAATGTTTTTATTTCCTTCAGAAAAATACCCAGGAGTGGAATTGCTGGAGCATATGCTAGTTCTGCTTTTTTGTTTTTTGGGGGGAGAACCTCCGTACTGTTCTCCATAACAGCTGCACCAGCTTGCATCCCCACGAACAGTGTGGGAGGGGTTCCCTCTTCTCCGAGAGAGGAAGTTAATTTGGGATGGTATCCTCCTCCTTGCGTTTGTTGGAATTTCTTAAGGCACAGATTGCAATTTAGTAAAATATGTACCCCGGCTAAATTGGATTTTGAAATTAGCTGTCACCAAAATATACAGAACTGAAAAAATTAAAACGTCTCTGTTTCTTCCTCCAAGTAGTACACAAGCTATGCCCATTTACACTCAGATATTCTATCCAGAGTGGCAGTTGTCTAAATGAGAAAGCGCCCGGGATGTCACACCCGCACACGCACCGGCACGCTCAGCAGAGCGTCGCGGGGCTTTCGCTTGGGGGGACAGATTCACGCCACACCTTCGCACCTGCGCAGCTTTGCCTGCAGCGTGCAGCAACAGCTTCAAGCCTTTATTCGGATTTCACCCCTGAAGGAAGGGTTGTCGGGGTTCACGGTTCTTTATCACCAAGACACACCTTCACAATCTCATTCAAACAGGCCCGAGTTTGAGGGCTCAGGCCGCCGCGTCCCGGCCACCCCCTGTGAGTCTCCTGTCCCATGTGGCCTGTCTGCAGGACCCTTTTCTCAATGTTTTTCACTCAAGGCGGGAGCCCCCCGGCCTGAAGACTTGGATCTGGCCTGCCTCACAGCTAGAGGCCTGTTGACAGCGTGCTTCTGCTGAACATTAACCTCTGTTTGCTTTAGCTGTGTCAGGATAGAATTATGGAGTCATTTTTAATCACTGTAACACATCAGAGAACTACCTCGGAACACGTGGGAAGACCGTGGTGGAAAGGGAAATCCATGAAGTGTAAAGAATTTTTGAGCTAAAATTAGCGAGATTATTAACATTTGGAAATTATGAACTCGGCAGGAGTTCACTAAAACATTTTCATTTTCAAGAGCATTCCATCAGAATCGCACTCTGCAAACAGGTTGCAGAACTCGAGGCCCGCACAGCAGAGACAATTCCGATGGAATGACAGAAGTTGCGGCCTGGAAAGATTTCCTCATCTTTTGGGTTGTTTATTTTTTTCTCGCGAATCAGTACTGAGTTCAAGTTTCCCACGTCTTGCGGAGTGATACCCTCCCGTGATACTCTTCAATCGCACGTCGCTGACTGCGGGCGCTTACGCGCACCCCGGAAGAACGACCGAACTCACAGAGTCGGGCCTCGGCTGCACCTGGGAGCTTTCAGTTCTCCCGTGTGGTTTCGTCTTGTAAAGGAATGCGAGTTTCGAGGATCTCACTGTGTCAACGAGCCAGTGGTCACAGAGGTGACTTGTACCTGTTTCTGTAAATGAGGTCGGGCCAGGGTGGGATAGGGCCACCTCGTGGGTAGTCTGCTTAGCTGGAGTCCGGAGACGGTCGGTCCAGGGACCATGGGCCATTCTAGAGGCCCATCGCCTGTGCAGGCAAAGAGCTGGAAAGACATCTCTTTCCCAAAGGGTCACCTTACCTTCGCTGGGTTACAGCTCCCGCCCTCCCAACTAATTTCAATAAAACGCTGTTGGACTCTTTCATTAAAACTAGTTCCGATTGTATCCAGTGGGGACATGCTGGCCGCCGCTCTTGGTGGCCGACCCAAGACTAAAGTTGAGCTGCCGTCGCTGGGATGGTGGCACACGAACCAGTGTGTTCCAACCATTCCCTCCTGAGCCAGAAATAAGGGCAATGGAAGTGGGTTCCCGATGAACTTAATTTTTCACCGCAATATCAAGGAAGACTCCCTGGGGATGGTTATCACGCTGCAAATTCCGTGGGGGATTCTCAGAATGCATTAATTTCTTTTTTAAAAACTACAATATATAAAATACCCATGACAAAAATGACATTCAACTTATTCTCATGAAAAATACATTTTCAAGAGAAGACAGTGGAGTGGGAAGGGTGGCATCATAACCCTGGCTTGAGAAAGGCCGGCAGGGCGTTCCCGTCGTGGTGCAGTGGTGAACGAATCCAACTAGGAACCATGAGGACGCAGGTTCGATCCCTGGCCTCGCTCAGTGGGTTAAGGATCCGGCGTGGCCGTGAGCTGTGGTGTAGGCTGCAGATGTGTCTCGGATCAGACGTGGCTGTGGAAGCTCCGATTCGACCCCTAGCCTGGGAAGCTCCATATGCTGCAATGGCGGCCCTAAAAAACAAACAAACAAAAAAGAAAGAAAGGCAGTTGGGTCCTCACGTGCACCTTAGTATCCAGGCTGTTGCTATTGTTTTGGTTGAAGGATGTGAGGCAAACAGGGCCCCGCACAGAGATGCGGGTGGAAGGGGAGGGACATTCGGTACCAGTTAACTAACTGCGGGTCCTCTGGGTGGCGACCCAGACGTGACAGTGTTCATATCCCATAGGTTAATCGCACTGAATCTGAAACCACGTCAGGGAACATGTTTCTGTATTTTATATTTAGATCCACTCGGTTGATCTTGTACTGGGATTGAATCCTGGGCCCCTTCGTGACTTTGCGGCATCAGCTCTGGTCATTGGGAAAACATGGGCTCGGGGGGCCGTGCCACTGACAGACTTCTCTATACTGTATCCAGAATCACGCTCATTAGTGTCATCACCAACCTAACCCCCCTCCCCCAGAAAGCTGAAAAGAATTGGGAAGGAGTTCCCTGGTGGTTCAGTGGGTTAAGGATCTGGTGTTGTCACTTCTGTGGCTGGATTCTATCCTAGCCCAGGAACTTCCACATACTGCAGGCACAGCTAAAAAAAAAAAAAAAAAAAGTATTGGAAAGCTGTTAAGCTCATAGACACGTTTTCCAAAATGTGAATTTTACTTTCAAAAATCGAATGTTGTCACTGACAGCAAACACTGCTGATTATTTTCCTGGAACCGATAGGCCTCTTCCCTCACTGTCCCCACATCTTCAAGTCTCCATATCATAGTCCGTCTCCCGGGGGCTCTTTTCAGGGACGAGGGTGCTCCGACAAGGAGGAGGCGGCTGGCCCAGCACACGGCGGCCAAAGTCACGCTGTCCATGCTTCCCGCGCCATCACATGGAGCACAACGGCCCAGCATTGAAATTTTCATTTTTACAGCGTTGTCAAGGCATTTAAGTGCAGCTGGCATTATTAATGATCACTCTTACTGTTTCCTGTGAGCACATGGCCATGAATTTCCCGGTGACAATGGGCACAGCTGGGAGCCCCTGCTTTGATTTGGGCTCAGACGGCAGCGGTTTGGCCACCACCGATTCTGCACCATCCGTGCAGCTATCCACACGGTGAGAAGGCCGAGGGCCCCTTGGCATTTTCACAAAAACAGACGGGACCTGGGGACCCTCTAGCACGGTTTTAGCATTCCCCAAGTGACCGTGTATCGCATTTTGAAAATCGCTAAATTAGGTGATGGGTAAGGATTAAAAAAAAAAAAAGAAAAAAAGCAGTTATTTTACTAGAAATCTGTGGGGACTCCAGGAAAATCACTCCAGAAAATAACTCAAGCTCAGGCCCTAGAGGTGGGGGGGACACCTTCAGCCATCCAAGAAGCCCGAATCCGAGACGGGCTTGGGGAACTTACCGAGAAAGAGCTGGCGCGTTAAGTTACAAAGAGCTGGAGGTCATCTTTGAGCCTGGAGCCCCGAACTGCAGGTGCGGGATGACTGCGGATTCCGAGTGCGAGCCAACGGGATGCGAGTGGGCCCCCGGGTGGGGGAGCGGGGGCTTCTCTGCTTTTCCAGCCAAGGCAGACGTGCACCTCCTTCCGCCACGCCCTGCGCCCAGTGAGGTCGGGGCCGGGAAGAGAGCATGAATTGCAAGTGGAATTCGTAGGTAATTTTCATAAAAGCTAATGATCATGGTTTAAAAACAGGAATGTGACTTGCATCCTACAGAAAACAAAATAATTTCACAAAAACCTTAGAAAGTAAAAAAATGTCATATTGGTAAAGTGGGTGAATTTTGTAAACTGTTGGTATGCAGGCAATCCACATTTCAGACCAGAAATCCATTTCTTAAGCCAACAAAGACAATGAAAGCCAACAATGGCTAGAGCTGCAGTTAATCTTTAGAATTCAATTTATGCCTTGGCAGTTTATTCTGTTTTTGGTGAACGCAGATTTAAAAAAAAAAAAAAAACTTCTTGGCTTCAATTCAGGCAAAAGCAAAACAAGGCTGAAAATGTACAGTATTTTGAGACTCTCCGATCGAAGCCAAAGACAGCAACACTCAGCTTGTGTGTTTTAAAGGTTCTGCATCTGATTATAAATGTCTTTAATAAGCTTTTTTTGGAGTCGAAAGGGATAGGTCTAAAAATGGAAAGTGAGTGCATTGCTAATATACATTGGTATTTTAAGAATATGGGCATTTCACAACTAGTTCATGCAGAAAATACACGACAAAGTATCTGCAAGGTGTTTTTAGGTCTTGTTTGGACCCGTTGCTAACTGCTTTATTACTACCGAATAAGCCATTAGGGAAACTACATAACCACAATATAATTATTTATCAAACCTTTTACAATGAAATGAACACTTAGAAAGAGAGAACTGTCGCTGCTTTATCTTAACCAATAATTATAATGTATTTACCATGTGTTTTTTTATGTCATTGATGCATGGTAAATTGTATGTATGGTGACTTCACATTTTACCCATAAGGCTGGTTATTTTACCAATGTGCTAATCCGATTAGAACACGCAGAGCCAAGAAGACCAGCCACCAACACAGAGTCCCGCCCACCTGGCCATTTGCTGTCTGATTTCATTCCCTTTGCTCCAGAAGACGCGCTGAGATGTGTCCAGTTCGCAGAAGTGGGCAGATTCAGGATAAAGTCTTTTCTCCTGTGAAGTGAAGTCCCCACACCTGCTGCCAATGGCGCTAACGCCCATGCACCTGACACCCAACGTGTTTTGCACACCCCGTGCGCCAGCCTGCACGGTCCGCCGCACCTGCTGGTCTTTTCCAGGGTCACAGTCTAGAAAGGTTGACCTAGGGAGCCAAGGGCGTATTCCACGGTATGTGTGGCGCGAAACAACATTGTAACATGGGAAATGAGAGAGGAAAGTGAAAATTATAAGCAGGAAAAGCTAGGAAAACCCCAAAGCCTCTACAGAGCATATGTTTTTATATCTAAAGACTCGAGGGTCCAAATAGCCCCTGAAAGTGTAAATGCAGGAGGACACTGAGTGCAGATTTGCACTGCTGGGAAGAGACAGAGCAGCCTGCATTTGAATCCCAGCTCGACTCAGCTCCGCTTCGCTGTGTGGTCTGGGGGAAATTACTTAGCCTCTCGGAGCCTTTGTTTCCTCTTCTGTAAAAAGAGCGCAATGGGAGCTCCTACCTCACTGGGCTCTCGTGAGGATGAATGAACGAGGCGGTCTGTGAGCCAGGCCTGGGAAATACTCAGTGTTCACTAAATGGTGGCAGCTGTCCCGGCTGCTGTCTTTGGAAAACGTAATGTGTGGACCCTAAGTTGCCTGTCCTTGTCCCTGTGCCACAAAATAGCCCTCCTGCAGGTGGGCGAGCTTCTGTCTGTGTCCCCACTGGGGGAGGGGGCCAGGCACGGACCAGGCTGGTGCGACATCCATTCCTCTGCTCACTGGACACCCTGGGGACTAACAGCCTCAGAGGATGGGTCCCCAGTCCCCCATCAGGATAAGGAGCCAGAGGAAAGAAGGGCCCTCCCGCGGACACCTCCGAGTTACTCTGTCTGCTCTCCCCCTTGGGCTTTGAAAGAGCCAAAGAACAAGATGTTTTATTCAGACGACCACTGCTTCAGGCTGCTGAAGAAAGGGCGCAATCGGTCCTTCTGCTCTATGACCATGGCCTCGAGGGCTGGTACCCTCGAGGGCCCACCAACCACTTGGGGAGGCGGCCCTGACACCATGATCCTGGCTCCTTGGTGACCTACAGGCAGGAACAGGCTCTGCCCCAGAGAGAACATGCACTTCTGATCTCTTCTTTTTTAAATTTTTTGTTGAAAATTTGAAGCATACCTAAAGCAGAGAAAGTAGCATAATGAACCCACGAGCCTCTCACTCAGGACACTTACCAGCATTTATGTGGTCAATCATTTGCCCCCCTCCCGCCTTTTACTCCCTGCGGGGTTTTTTTGGTTTTTTTTGGGGGGGGTTGTTTTTATTTTTGTTTTTGTTTTTGTCTTTTTGCCATTTCTTTGGGCCGCTCCCGCGGCATATGGAGGTTCCCAGGCTAGGGGTCGAATAGGAGCTGCAGCCACCGGCCTACGCCAGAGCCACAGCAACTCAGGATCCGAGCCGCGTCTGCAACCTACACCACAGCTCACGGCAACGCCGGATCGTTCACCCACTGAGCAAGGGCAGGGACCGAACCCGCAACCTCATGGTTCCTAGTCGGATTCGTTAACCACTGCACCACGACGGGAACTCCCTCCCTGCGTTTTTATAAAGCCCATCCTGGACACCACGCCACTTCATTGGTCATTATATTTCAGCATGTGTCTCTAAAAGAAAAGACTTTATAGAACATGAGAAAAATTATAATACCCCAAATTAACGAAAATCTTTTTCCTCTTCTGTGGGTTGTCTTTTTGTTTTGTTGATTGTTTCCTTTGCTGTG
Source organism: Phacochoerus africanus (assembly GCF_016906955.1). Lineage (NCBI taxonomy): Eukaryota > Metazoa > Chordata > Mammalia > Artiodactyla > Suidae > Phacochoerus > Phacochoerus africanus. The sequence goes on from NC_062556.1 coordinate 77,573,117, forward strand.
CAAAAGCTTTTAAGTTTAATTAGGTCCCATTTATTCATTTTGGTTTTTATTTCCATTGCTCTAGGAGACGGAGCCACAAAGATACTGCCTTGATTTATGTCAGAGAGTGTCCTGCCTCTGTTTTCCTCTAAGAGTTTTTTAGTGGCAGGTCTTACACTTGGCTCTTTAATCCATTTTGAGTTCATTTTTGTGTATGATGTTAGGGAATTTTGAATGTCATTCTTTTGCATGTACTTGTCCAATTTCCCCAGCACCACTTATTGAAGTGACTGTTTTTCTTCCACTGTATGTTTTTTGTCATAAAGTAATTGACCATAAGTGCATGGGTTTTACATCTGGGGTTTCTATCCTGTTGCCCTGATCTATATTTCTGTTTCTGGGCCAGTGCCATACTGTTTTGGTGACTGTAACTTTGTGATATAGTCTGAAATCAGGGAGCCTGATTCCTCCAGCTCCGTGTTCCTTTCTCGGGATCACTTGGGCTATTTGGGGTCTTTCATGTTTTCATATAAACTTAAGCACTTTTTCTTCCAGTTCAGTAAAATGCCATTGGTAATTTGATAGAGACTGCGCTGAATCTGTAGATTGCCCTGAGCAGTATAGCCATTTTGACAATATTGATTCTTCCAATCCAAGAGCACAGTGTATCTTTCCATTTGTTTGCATCATCTTCGATTTCTTTCTTCAGCATCTTATTGTTTTCAGAACACAGGTCTTTTGCCTCCTTGGGTAGGTTGATTCCTAGGTATCTTATTCTTTTTGGTCTAGGATAGCACAGTCCTAGAGGCATAATCAGATTCAGGCTCTTTTTTTTTTTTTTCTTCTGAGAAGCACTTTGATGAGGTATTAGCTCAGGTGAACTCGAATCTGCCACAGACACCAGCACCAGGGCCCCAGGAAGCTGCTGGGCACTAACGGTGACCTCAACAAGGCCCCAAGGGTGCACAGCCCCTCTGGTATGCTTCAGGACTGCATGCACTTCCAGGTGGAGAGGCAGAGATACGAAAGGCTAGTAACTCCTCTAGGGCCGTGCAGCCAACAAGCACGGGAGGTCACACCACCAGGAGGCCTTTCTCACACACACACCCTTAGCTACCGCTGTGCTGCCAGGTTTGACCAGGTTACTTCCCAGAATGTTTATTGTCTGTGGCCCCTTAGCAAAGTCATTATCTTCTTGTCTCAGCTCATTTTAAGCAGGTCTCCTCTGGGACCTAAAATTCAGGAATATATGGATTTCTTAAAACAACCCTTCTATGTTTCTCCGGCGTCTAAGCACCTCTTCCTGCCCGCTGTTGGCCTGAAATTCTGAAATATGTTAATACCCATGCCATTGTCAGCCACCATCTGTTCTGCTACAAAGAAAATCAAGTCCTCAAGGTTTTTTATAGGCATCAATGAGTTGATTCATTTTCTTTTCTAGGCATTTTGCTTTGTTCTAAATGAGCGCACTTAAAATAAGGAAGGGGGTCACCGGGCTCCTGGTGAGGTCGAGGTGGGCTTCCCACCAGCACCACAGGCAGGTCCACGTGCTCGGCGGCACCTCGGCCGCACGAGGGCGGAGCTGTGCGCAGGCGCAGGGCATCGGGACACAGCCGAGGCTGTGCATTGGGTCCTGACTGTCCCAGTGACTGCCTGTTTGGTGTGAAATGCACACGGGTTTCGCGTTGCCTTCCTCTCTGGCCATGTCTGTTCCCAAAGGCCAACAGGGCCCCGCTTGTCCCCGATGGTGGGCATAGGGACGACCGGTGGGAAACTGGCCTTGCAGTGTCTGGGAGGGCGTGCAACCCTGGCACTGTCTTGTCCTAACTGTGTGGCCTCAGCACATCCTTTATGCCTCCCAGCCTCGGTGTTCTCGTCTGTAAAATGGGGGCAAAGCACGCACTTCCAGGTGGAGAGGCAGAGATACGAGAGCCGCAGAGCATATGGGGGCCGCCTGGCGGGAGGCGGGTCGGCATCTCTGCAGGTGGAGAGATGACAGGAGTGATTCAGGGAGCAGGACCCGCACAGAAGCAAATGGAAAGGGAAAGGTGGCCGGGAACTCGCTTCGCTGTCTCATAATAACGTATAAGGGAAAAGAGTCTGAATATATGCATATAGGCACAAAACTGAGTCACCTTGCCATACACCTGAAACTAACGCAGCACTGTAGGTGAACTATATTTCAATTTTAAAATAAAGTAACCTTTTAAAAAAGAGCATATAAAGGAAATGTCAGTGCCTGGCTTGTGTAAGAGGTAAAGCATTGTTAGCTGTGGCCTTTGCGGTGTGGAGGCTGAGAGCACGTGGTCGCTGGAGGAGACAAAGGTGGAGACCGAGTCAGTGTCATTGGTGAAAACAAAAACCTCGTTTTTCAGGTATTTTGCTTGTAAGTAGATAGTGCGTAGTTGAATCTGTATTTATCGGCATTTGATGTGGCCCAGGTCTTTTCATAGGCCGAAAAAGTGGGGTTAGTTCACAACGAATTCTGCTGATAACAACAGGAACTCCAAGAATGCTATAATTTTTAAAAATATGTAAATCCTAGTATGATTATTACTGTGGAAGTAAAATACAATCCCATATGCATAATGGAAGAAAATCATTTATGTGCTAGCAATTATCATCTTTAAGTACTAGCATGAGAGGTTTTTTCCTGTCCTACATTTCTGTATTACATAGATTCTTGACAGCCAACCTGCGTTCCTTAAAAGTATTTAATAAATGCTTTTTGATTTGAGAAAAAAAGGAAAATAAAGGCCCCGTCCAGAGGGCTCCCTGGAGGTGGAGGGAAGATGCCTGGTTCCGGCGTCAGGGAGGGGCCGGTGGGGGCGGGGAGCCCGAGGGCGGCGCTCGGGCAACTACAGGAGGCGGCACGCGGGGCGGAAGGAGCAGAGCGCCTCGTGCCTGGGCTCGCGCGCACACGCACGCCACGCAGGGACGCGTGTCACGTTAGAAAACCGGGAGCCCCATGGACGTGACCCCTGCCCGCCCCCGGGACCGATCCTGTGCGGCAGCTATGCAAGAGACCAAGCTGGGCACGTCTTGGCCGCTTTCTGTGAATCCGTTATTATTTCAAACGAAAATGTTAAAATTATAAACAAGGAGAGCCGAGGGCTCTGCCAGGATGAGAGCATGAGTGGGGACATGATGTTTTTTGGTTGTTCGGTGCTTTTTATTATTATTATTATTATTATTATTGAGATGAAACACGTATTCCTGGAAGGTGTCAGAGTGATGGTTGCTCTGAATTTCCTTGCAAGCCACGCCCCGCGCCCCGCCCCTTGAGGGGTCCCTCTTGCCCCGGCTTCCCCACGGTGGCCCCCCCGAGGCACCCCCGCCTGGGGCCAGAGCAGAACTGCCGAGGCCTCCCTGGCGGAGCAAAGAGCTTCCCCACCCGTGGTTTCAGCTCCGTATCTTCCTTATAACCTTCAGTCCGTGGCTTCCCGGTGCCCGCTCGCACCGTTTCCAGTCATTTGCTGGTCCACCCAGTGCGGCAGCGACCCCCCCTCTGCCTGCGTTTTACACGTATGAGGGTGTATCTTTACGATAAATTCCCAGAGGGGGGACTTCGTGTGAAATGTTCATGGATGGACTGGTTTCTCCTCGGATGGTAGAAATCTCCGGCCTTTGGAAACGTTCCCGGATGCTGCTGAATGGTCCTCAGCCCGCACTCCCGCGGACGGCGGCCCAACCGCTCTCCCAGCCCACAGTCCACGCTGCCCGAATCCTGGGTGTGGGTCAGGCTCTTTCAGGAGACATGCCTCTCGGCGGGCTGAGCGACCTCTCGGCCCCTCGGGGTCACTTGCTTTCTCTTCTCTGTGGCCCAGCTCGTCCAGCGCCTGCGCCCAGTTTTCCTCCAGGTCTGTAAGATGCTGTGCGTGCTGGAGAACCTGTGATACTACTTCGCATTTCTCTCAACGGCATTCGAATGTACGAACCTCAATTCCTTTTCTGGCCCAGACTATAAAGGGCCTTGCCCGTGATTTATTCTAATATTTACGTGGTTCCTTTTGTTTGCATGTCATCTTCTGGTCCGTTTGGAGCCTCTTCCAGCGAGTGGCGTGATGTGAGCCAAGTGCCGTTCCCCCTGACGCTGGTCACTACCAAGTGTACCTTCTCCCTCGGCGGCGTAGCTCCCGCCTTGAACCCTCCACTCTGTACCGCCTGCACGGCGGGCTCTCCAGGCCTCGCCACCACGCAGCTTAACGACCAAGACTCACATTCCTGTCCCTCTGGGCCGAGGCCCCTTCACTGCTCTTCTTTTCAGGATTTCCCAGCCCGTCCAGGGTTTTCCTTATGAACTTTGAAATTAACTTGTTTAGCTAAACAAGCTTTGAGGTGTTGAGCCTCTTAGTCAAGAGGCCAGGTCTTGCTGTTTGCTCTGCATCTGCTTTCTGTTCTTCGACTGTATTTTAAAGTTTTCTTCATGGACCCTCTTCCTGTTTCTTGAGTCAGTGTCTACTTTTTGCTGTGGGCCCGGCTGCCGCGACTGTTCTTCTGAGATGATAAATGAGGCTCTTTCTTCCATTTTACACGCGAACTTGTTGTTTGTATCTCTGATGGCTGTTGGTTGCAGGTGTGTCTACAAGGCAACTGGCCTGAACGCTTCTAAAATGACAGCATCACGAAAGCCACAGAGCAGAACAGACAGGCGGGAGGGACGGCTCAGGACAAGAGGGAACGGAGGGACCAGTCCGGGGACCACTGGGGACACGCCTGTGAAGGGCATCACCGGATGAGGACACTGAGTCGAGGGCGCCTTGCTTGGGGTTGGTGACAGTGGTGGCATCTGGGGGGCAGAACATTCTTGTTTCTGATCAACACAGAGCACCAGGTGGGGGCCACTTTGACAGCAAACACGAGCTGCACACACGCACATGCACACGTGGAGGCGGACGTGAAAATGCTCACCGTTGGTGAGTATAAAGAGCTCACTGCTGAGCTCCTGCCGTGGTTCAGCGAGTTACAAACCCAACGAGTATGCATGAGGATGCGGGTTCGATCCCTGGCCTCGCTCAGTGGGGTAAGGATCCGGCATCGCCGTGAGCTGGGTCCAGGTCATAGACGAGGCTCCAGTCTGGTGTTGCTGTGACTGTGGCGTAGGTCGGCAGCTGCAGCTCTGATTAGACCCCAAGCCTGGGAACCTCCATGTGCTACAGGTGCAACCCTAAGACAAACTTTAAAGAGCTCGTTGCCTCATTCTTTCGGCTTCTCCTGTCAGACCCCTGTGCATCTTTCCTCTGAGCATCTTGCTGCCTCTCCCTCCCCGAGTCCCCCCGATACCAGACAGTAGCATGGAACCGGAGCTGAAGACCCGTCCAGGTGTGACCCTGTAGAGGGAGCCCGGGGATGCTGGGCTGCAGGCTGCCTCGGACACACCCTTTTTCACAGGTCACGCTGCTCGCACTTGCCTTAGGGCAGACGGATTCCGAGCCCCTGTCACTTCCTGGTCCACAACTGAGAGGCCAGGCTCCTGGTGACGAGATGCCGGCCCCCCGGGGGGTGGGGGGGTGGGGGGCAACGGGTCCCAGGGAGAGCGGGACAGGGACAGGGAGGGACCAGGAGGGACTCCACCTGCCGGAAGTGTCTCCTCTGCTGCCTGCAGAACCGCTGCCCCCACTGAACTGAGCTCTGGGCTGAGAAGGAGGTGAACGTCCCACCAGCTCGCAGTGTTGCCGGCAGGCCGTGCAATTCACCAGCGTTTCTAAGGAAACTTCGCCCCTCCCCCCAGCAGAAAGTATTTATTTTCTCACGCAGGTTAGCTTTCTACACCTGACGGCAAAGCCTTCGTTCTCAGGAAGACAATGTGACTGACACATTTGCACACCCACAGCGTCCACGTGAGCAAATCAATGCGCCTCCGGGGAGGTTCCGAGAGGGGGTCGGGCGCTCAGCCCACAGCCTTTGTTCCGAGGGACCTGCGGGGCGTCCCCACCGGTCGCGCTGGGCTGTCAGCTTAGTGCTTCCCGCTGTCCCTCCTCCGCTGCCTGCTGACCTGGGGAACCAGAGATCAATATGGGAGACAGAAGGCTTCCCATGCAGCCAAGAGAAGGGCAGCCAGCACATACGGTGGGCTTCCTGGAGGAGGCGCCCAACTGCACGTGCCTTGGTCCCAGGCCATCATCCAGGGCTGGACCACTTTTCCATCTTCCGGCTTGATTCCGTCACTGCCCAGGACAAGCGCCAGGTTCTGTGGGTTCATGTTTGTAAAGGTTTCCAGGCTCGGGCAGCAGGGGACCCTCGCGTCTCCACCCAGGGATGGGGGAGATTCTGTCCTTACTTCGTGGCATCATTAAAAAACCTCTGAGACGCTGCCGGTTCTGACCTTCAGGGCTGTGGGCGAACAGTCTCATCGTGTCTGGGAAGGATGGGAGCTGGAGAGCAAGCTGGTGATGCGCCGTCTGCTAAAGCTGCCCTCTTCTCCCTGGTCAGCAGGCCTGGCTCCGGCTGCAGGAGGGCTGCTCTGGCCGGTGTGCGGCCCTCGAGGGAGGCAGGTGACAGGCAATGAGCATGTCCCTGCAGAAGTGCCTCCGCTCCTCTGCACTGAGGGGCAGACGCTGTGCCTGGACTCTGGGCTACTGTCCCCTGTGGCCGAATGCACCTGCAAAGCGCGCAGGTGTCTGGGGCTGAGGCCCGGGGCTGAGTTCTGCCTGAGTCTCAGCACCACAAGTGATGGGGCGACTGAGAGCTCCGCCTCCCCGCCCCTCGTCGCCCGCCCCCATCGTCTGAGAACTGTTCCTGAGGTTCCTTGACTGCCCCAGGCTTTCTCCCACCCTGGCTTCTGTTCACGATGCCCGCTCCATCTAGAAAGGTCTTCTCAAATGCCGTCTCACCACCTAGGATCCCTCTCCCTTAAATTTGTTTTCTTCTGCCCAAAGCACAGGCCACCAGCCAGATGTCACCCTCTCCTGTTGGTTTCCTGTCCGCTTCCCCTACCAGACAGTCCACCCCTGACCGTGGGCCCCACTGGTTCACCGCTCCGCCTGTGGAACCCCGATGACAGACTGGTAAGCGGCTCACAAGAAATGTGTGTTGAATCAGTGAAACACTGAGCTGCTTTGTCCTTTAACCATCAGCCGAGAAAACTAAATCCTTTAATTCTCCCAGATCCTGATCTCTTGTTTCTGCTGTGAAATAGGATCAGTGCTGCAAACACATGCATCTCCTTCATGAGAATAATGCTCGCTGGAAGTGTCTCCAGCAAGGCTTCGGAGGAACGAGAAAAATCAGCTTTGGAGTTCCAGTGGTCCAGTGGTTAAGGACTCGGCGTTGTCACTGCTGCGGCGGACTCCATCCCTGGCCCGGGAACTTCCACATGCCCTAAGGAACAGGGTCACAAAGATGAGAAGACGCCGGCCTCGGTGCGTCTACACCCACGGAGGGCACCACGGCAGCTCCATGTGGCTCTTTACAGTTAAACTGCAGGAAATGAAAGTTTCAGGAGCTCAGCTGCTTCCCAGGCTAAGGGCTTAGTAGCCTCCGGCCAGTGTCACAGCAGCGCAGAGTCAGGAACAGGATGTGCCATCGGCACAGAGTTCTTCCGAAAGCCCGGATCTAAACCCTTGACGACCTGGAATTATTCTCCATCTCCAGCTGCTTTGGGATTAAATTGGAGTTAATTAAATAAGACAGAACGAAATTAATCCTGTTTAAATAGTATGTTGTGGGGTTCCCCTTGTGCCTCAGTGGGTTAGGAACCCAACTAGTACCTGTGAGGACATTGGTTGGATCCCTGGCCTTGCTCCGAGGGTTAAGGATCCGGCATGGCCGTGAGCTGTGGTGTAGGTCACAGACGCAGCTCGGATCCTGCATGGCTGTGGCTGTGGTGTAGGCCGGCGGCTCTAGCTCCGATTCAACCCCTAGCCTGGAAATCTCCCTGTGCCATGGTGCGGATCTAAAAAGAAATAAATAAATGCTGTACTGTGGCAACAATAATTAGCAGGTTTATAAAGAAGCATTTTGATAAATCATTTTGCTGGATTCCGCAGGGACACGTGCATAGAAAAGAAAGACGTGAAGCTGCGGAGCGCAAGTCTGCACGTGGACGCTTGGGAAGAACATTAAATCAGGCCGAGGGCTTTGTGCCCAGTGTCCCGTGTCCCCGGGGCGTCGGTGCAAACCCCTGTGAGCAGGTGCCAGGACGCGCCTCCCAGGACTTGTCTCCGCAGCCCCTGTGACCACCGCCGGCGGGCGAGACGCAGCTGCCAGGGGTCCAGAGGAAGCGAGTTGTTTCCCTTCCAAAGTTCTTGCCTAAAACCTTGTGAGAATGAGCCTCTGGTCCTCACAGCTTGGAAAAGGGGGTTCTAGACTTGAAAACACGCCGTTTGCTGGCCCCTCTCTTTCCATGGTCGCCGCTGGACCACAAGTCGGGGACTCGAGCCTGTGGCCTGGCACAAGCCACCTTGCATTCCTGCACCTCTGAAGCCACAGAGCAGAGCCGAGCGGCCCTTGGGGACTTGGGTCCCACCCTGGACCCCGCAGCCAAGTGTGGACTTGAACACGTGCGGGAAGCAGGGTTGAACAAAGGCAGAGAGGCTCCCTGGGCGTCCCCTGGCCTCCAGCCTCCGTGAAGCGTGAGACTCGGTCTGGCCGGAGTCTGTGGGACTCCGGGTGCAAGACGATGGAGCAGGCGGTTCTCTTCCCGGCCCCGTTCGCCAGGCTGGCATTTCCCTCCCCTCCTGCCCATGCCGCCCCTCAGTCCTGGCATCTCCCTCCTGATGGCACTTCAACCTGCAGGTCCTCTGCGTCTCAGCTGTCACCACGAGCACAAGGTCCCTTAAACTGTTGCAGGAACCTGGCACAGGGCACTCCTCGGCTTAAATCCCTCAGCCCCAGTTGGTCCCAGGAGGTTGATTTGTTTCATTTATTTCAATGGCTCTCTGCTCGCTGGAAAGAAACGTCATCTCCTGCACCTAAGTAACTGTGATGTGTGGGCTGAAATTGTCCTGACGCAGCCCTGATCCCACTGGGCAGAGACATTGGCCCAGGGGCTCCTTGCCAAGCATGCGACCTGCTTTGTACGCATGCATCAGAAATGGCATTTTGCACAAGTGGTTTTATTCAGGCAGCTATTGGGAAATAGCCTCTCTATCACAGCACCCCTCCGTGGGTGATGGGTAAGCGCCCCTCCAACAGAAGAAACTGTAAATCTCAGACACTGTAGAAGTGCATGGAAACATATAGCCGACTTGCTTTGGCTAAAAAGCACAGCTGGAAAGAGGTTCGGTCTGTTGCCATGTTAATATCTTTAACCTTTGACGAAGGACCAAATGGGTGCTTTGTTAAAACCTCTGCAACCACTGACTTGCCCAGGGGCATCCCTGGAAAGATGTGGGGGGTTCAACTGAGTGCGTGTCAAGTCCCCACCGAAGTCCTGCTGGGTCCCTTGAACTGTTAATAGCGTGAGGAGTGAATTTAGACTCATGGGGGGGAAATGTACGTTCTGTTTAAAAAACAACAGGATCAGGCTAAAAATATATGCAGTCAGCACTTTATTTCCCGAGAAGTGGATCCATCAGAGTCCAGCTTAACGGTGAAAAGTTCTGCAGCCCAACGAGTTTTATTAAGTGAATAGAGAAAGACTTCCTGAGTTGTCCCACTTGAGGTTGGAGAGGAAGGCTCTGTCCCCATGGCCTGTCACACCAGGATGGTCACCTCCCTGTCTTGGTCACTACTGCCTTTCCTGGTTTAGCCTCTGTTACGGGCTGAACCGTGTCCCACAGAAAGACATGTTGAAGCCTAAGCCTCAGGACCTTCTTTGGAAATAGGGCCTTTGGAGGGAGGGGAGATGAGGTCATATGTTGGAGCAGGAAGAGCCATAATCCAACACGGCTGGGGTCCTTGTAACAGGGGACAAGAGACGGAGACACACACACAGGGAGGAACACCACGGAACCAGGGAGGCAGAGACTGGAGGGGTGCAGCCGCAGCGAGACCCGCCAGGAATCGCCAGCCACCCCACAAGCTGGGCGAGGCAGGGAAAGATCCCACCCAGGGTCTCAGAAGACTGGGCCCTGTTGGCTCCTTGGCTCCAGTCGTCTGGCCTCTGGATCTATGAGGGTGTGTCTCTGTCGTTCCGAGCCACCCAGTCTGTGGTACTCCGTCACAGCATCCCCAGGACACAGACACACTGTCCCATGCCAGCCTGTCCAGGGGAGAAAGGGACGGTCAGGTGGGCGCGACGCATGGCCCGTGGCTGCCCGACCCAGTCTTATGAGCATGTAAAGGCATGTGCTTGGAAACAAAGCCTAGAAGGAAGCGCGTGAAACCACTGTTATTCAGCGTGCTAGAATTGAGTATTTCTTTCTTTTCTTCCCCCTAATCCTCCAAAATTTCTAATGCTGTTATATCACTTAAATTTTAGTCAAGGTTGATTTTAAAAATTCTGAAGCTAAGTGGGTTTTCTGGTTCCATCAAAACACTCTGGAAATGCCTGCTTCCACTGGCATTGCTGGGGAAAGCCAAATCTAAAGGCTCTCTCGGCCCAGTCAAGAGCTATTGTTTATCCTGAAAACTAGGAGGTTGGGCACCACCTTAGATTGTGTGCCAGGGGTGAGGGCCTCAGTCCCCTACCCAAGGCCCAGCGCCAGTGAAAGAGTCCTTCCAGTGTCTTCCAGCATCCATTGTGGCTGTTAGAAAGTCCGCCAAGGCAGGTGATGCTCCTTTGAAGGGAGTCTCTCTTCTTTCCCTGGCTGCCCTTCAGGTTTGTCTGTACTTGGTTTTCTGCAGTTTCACTGCAGATGGTTGGCTATGGATCCCCTCTTCCTTACGCTGCTTGGAACACACTGGGCTTGATCTAATTTGATTCTGTGCTTGGATGTCATTAACAGGTTCTGGAAATGTATCAGCCATGATCTTTCCAACATTTTGTCTTCATTCTCTCACCCTCTGTTTGGGGCTGTAATTAAATATATGCTAAAACCTTTTACACTGTTATGTTCTGTGTCTCTTACATTTGGATCTGTGTTTTTCATTCATAGTCTGTCCACGATGATTTTTGGAAATGTTTCTAAGCTGTCTCCCAGTTCACCGATTCTCTCTTCAGCTCTAATTTGGCATTGAATCTACCCAGTGTGTTCTTCATTGAGTTGCTTTATTTTTTTCTTCTGAATTCTTAAAAACCTCTTTTTCCCTTTTTGTTCTTTCCAATTCCCTGCCCATTTTTGAGCTCAGTTTTAGGTCTTAAAACACAGTAAGTGTGATTGTGGTCTAGGCCACACCAAACAATTCTAGCGCCTGGAGTCACTGGGCTTCTGTTGCTGAGTCCTTTTTCTCTCCTCCTCCACTCTCAGTGTGCCGTCTCGTGTGTCTGGTTATCTCTGATGGTGTGCTGGACATGGTGAAGTGGCTGTTTGTTTTTTAAGCATTTCAAGAAGCCACTGGAGGCCTAGAATGGTATTATCTTCCTTAGGGAGTATCTTTACTTGCTTCTGTAACTCAGGGGGGATGAGCAGTCTGGGGCCACCTCAAGCCATGTGCAGACCTGGAGGTTTTGTGGCCACCTTGCTGCAGTTCTGAGGGCTGCAGAACTGTGCAAAGACAGCACCACCCTTACTTCTGTGCTGAAGCCCTTCAGGGATGCCAGCCTAAAGTGGGGGTTGCCTTATCAAAGGCTCCAGTTTGGTGGGCCCCAGATTCCAACCCGTTCTTTTGGCTCTGCGAGGCCACCAGAAGCATAGTTCAGATTCCAGACATGGCTTTCTGTTCAGTCATTACCTAGAAGATCCAAAGAGGCCTTTGGGGCCAGGTCTGTCTCTGGGTTCCAGCCACCTCTCAGAATTCAGTCCCGCAGTCTCTCACTGGTTTGTGAATTCTTCGATGCATTATTGCCCAGCTTTTTGAATTATCCTCTATGGGATATGGCAAGGTATATGGTTATTATAATTAAGTATATTAGTTATTATAGTTCCCTTTATTATCTTATGAAATTATATTGGTTTTTATAATTTCATAATGTAGCAAATTGTCTAGTCTGCCATTTACTAGAAGCAACAGTCCTTTCAGTAAGAACCTCAAATATAGGAGTTCCCGTCGTGGCGCAGTGGTTAACCAATCTGACTAGGAACCATGAGGTTGCGGGTTCAGTCCCTGCCCTTGCTCAGTGGGTTAACGATCCGGTGTAGGTTGCAGACGCGGCTCGGATCCCACGTTGCTGTGGCTCTGGCATAGGCCGGTGGCTACAGCTCCGATTCGACCCCTAGCCTGGGAACCTCCATATGCCGCAGAAGCGTCCCAAGAAGTAGCAAAAAGACAGAAAAAAAAAAAAAGAACCTCAAATATAGATAAAGCCAAATGTAAAGTTTCCGTCAGAAAGAACACGCTTTCCCTCCGAGCCCATCGGAGATTTCCCAGGTGACAGAGGTTCCCGTATATTCACCCACTTAAAGTCACGGCCGTGTCTCGGATGTTCTACCATCATCCACGCCTTGAAACGACGTTGTGGCCCAGAGACCGGGGATAACTTGACTGAGAATTCGCAGCCGCTCAGGGGCAGAGTGTGACTTAAACCCACCTGCCCAGCTTCAAGGCCCATTCTCTGTCTCTGCACTCGAGTCGGGATTGAAAACGGATATTTTAATCTGTGTTTTGTGCAGCAGAAAAGAGTTCTTCAGGAGATGAGTGGCAACCATGAACAGCCAAGAAATCAATGGATAAAATATGCTTTCACTGCATATTTTATACAAATTACTTCAACCATAAAATTTGACAGCTTGTAAATAATGGCTTAAGAAATCCAGAGAGAAGGGAGGTAAAATTAATTTAGAGGCTGATTGTCCCTAGTCTTTGACTGTAACCCCCAGTTCTCTGTCTCCCTACTCATAATGGCATTTCGTGGATATTCGCTTCATTCCAATGCTCCTTCCCACACTCAGTGTCTAGAAGGTGGAGGAATTATAACACAGACGTATATTTATTTTAGGAAGTGTATAAGATGGGAAACGAGTTTGCAGTTTTAAACCACTCAAATTAGTTTATATTTTAGCAAATACAAAGCAGCATGAGATGGTGAGCAACCAGATAGTAAATAATTATGGTGTTCCCGTCAGGGCTCAGTGGTTAACAAATCCGACTAGGAACCATGAGGTTGCGGGTTCGGTCCCTGCCCTTGCTCAGAGGGTTAAGCTCCAGCGTTGCCGTGAGCTGTGGGGTAGGTTGCAGACGCGGCTCGGATCCCGAGTTGCTGTGGCTCTGGCGTAGGCCGGTGGTTACAGCTCCGATTCGACCCCTAGCCTGGGAACCTCCATATGCCGCAGGAGCGGCCCTAGAAAAGGCGAAAAGACAAAAATAAATACATAAATAAATAAAATGCAGATTATAATTCAGAAGGTCTGGTGTGGACTCTGAGATTCTGCATTTCTAAAAAAATTTTTTTAATTAAAAAATAAATAAATAAATAGGTACTCAGGTGCTAACGTGAGATTTGGAATAACTCAACCCCAAGACAACTCCTGAGTGGTCTTCGAGGAACACTAAAAAGAACCCTTTTGTATCATTATTTTAAAATGTAAAATAATCTTTTTGCAAAACACTGAATATAAAGCAAATTCCAGAAAAGTATCGGAAGCAGTCGTTAAAACTTCTCATTAACTTCTGTCCTGGGATCGATTGCATGAGGTCCCCCAGAGAAGTTTACCACCTGGTTTTATTCTAGGAAGCGTCAACCTAACAGGCCGACCTGAAACCCACGATGTAGAGGCCGCTTCCTGGGGTCCTTATACAATGCGGGTTCTGCCTTAGTGGGCCTGGGGGCGGCCAAGATGTACATTTCTAACAGACTCCCCGGGGTGCCCATGCTCCTGGGGGGGAATCTCATTTTCAAGACACAAAGTTCAAAAGGTAGCTTTGTAATCACATTTAAGAGATGTGAGAAAAATCCAGTAACTGTACCAATAAAAAGTCCAATAATATTCTAATTATTTTAAAACATAACTAAATTTGTCTACAAAATTAACTAAGGTTTTTTTTTTTTTTTGTCTTTTTGCTATTTCTTTGGGCCGCTCCATGGCATATGGAGGTTCCCAGGCTAGGGGTCGAATCGGAGCTGTAGCCACCGGCCTATGCCAGAGCCACAGCAACGTGGGATCCGAGCCGCGTCTGCAACCTACACCACAGCTCACGGCAACACCGGATCCTTAACCCACTGAGCAAGGGCAGGGACCGAACCCGCAACCTCATGGTTCCTAGTCGGATTCGTTAACCACTGCGCCACGACGGGAACTCCCAGGCTTTTTTCTTAGTACCACTTTTTAATATTATTTTCTAACTCATAAATGACAATCAAGCTGGCATGTGAAACACACTTTTCAGGTTTTTTGTACTGCTATGAAGAGCTTTTGAGAGAAAATCCCCTGGAACCTTAACGAAAAGACCTTGGTAAGTGTATATTTCATCAGAAGAGGGCGAGAGAGCTGTTGGGGGGGGGCCTTCCAACTTATGAAGACACTAAAACAAAACTGTGCTTTTAATGTCAAGTAGCACAGAAAATAAATAGGAGGGAAAAATGAAAAACTACATGTCCTCACAGGCAATGCTATATTTATCCTAATGGAAAATTTTTCTTTTTTCCAAATACTAAGTTCAATGTGATACAGCATGCTTCCTTTATTCTAGAGAATAATTCACTTAAAATTGAGGACTCATAGCTAAGCATAGAAAATCATCTGATATTAACAGGAAAAAATGCTTGGCCAGTATCCAATGAGACGGAGAAGGAAAGAGAAAGGCAGAAAGAGGAGGAAGGAGAGAAAGAGGAGGAAGGAAGAGAAGGAAAAGGAGGAGAGGGAGAAAGGGAGACAGGCAAGGAGAGGAAAGAGTCTTTCAGTGGGTGTTTGATTTTTTTATTCTCAAAAGAAAAGCATCTTTATTTTACTGTTATACATGGAGACCCAGAGTCAAGTAGCGTCAGCTCTAAAATCTCCCCCATGAACCTCTTATGAGAAGACGTGGTCCCAAATACCCTTGGACAGCAGCATGAAAGTTTCACAACTTATGTTGTAAAACGGGGTCAGATTCCTCACTCAGCACTCTGCCCTTCGTCTCTAATGAAGCAGGGACGCTTGAGGAAATCAAGAAGCGGGTAGAGAGACAAGCTGACAGCACAATGCAGGTAGAATTCTTACTGTATTTTAAAAGAACACAACAATTCCTCAACCCAGCCTGGAAGGTAAGGGATTTCATCTTCAAGAAATCCGATCGATTGGATTACAAGCTCCCTGTTTGCAAAATATTCTGAAAATTCATGCACTCCCGACGCTTCAGTCCACTTTGTGATCAAACGTCATTCTTCTTAACATCGTGTTGTTTGGTTTGTCTCTTTTTCTTCCTGGCTTTATCTGACAATAAATATTCAGCTTGTTGGAATTTGTGAGGCCAAAGATACGGATTCTCTCTGGATCTGGATCTGTTAACTCTACACTACCTCTAGAGTTGCAGACCTATGTTTCAAACACTGAGTTTTCTTCTCAGTAAATCATGCGAACAAAGAAGACATTTCACACGTCTGCAGCTCTTCGTTTCCTGCTGTAGATGCTGGCTGCCACCAGAGGTCATGTCCTCTCACCCTGAAGAGTGTCCTTTGACATTTAAGGGCAGGTCTGTTGGTGGCAGATGCTATCGGCTTTCAACGGATATGTGAAAAGGCTCGTCTTGACCTTCTTTAGAAGGATATTTTTCCTTCCTGTAGACCTTCTCTAGATTGATACTGTTGTTGGGTGTTTTCTTTCACCATTTTTAATGATATCCTTCCTTTATTTTCTGGTCTCCATTGCATTTCACGAGGAGTCAGTTTATGATCCTGGGCATGTGTCTTTCTTCTCCAGCTGACTTCAAGATTGTCCCTTTTTCTTTTCAGTAGTTTAACTGCCATGTGCCTCGGTATGATTGTTTTTATATATTTATCTTACCTGAAGCTTGATGCAATCCTTGGATCTGTAGATCACGTTTTTCATCAGATTAGGCAGGCATCTGGCCATGAATCCTCAAAAAAATTGTTCACACTTCAATATCACTTGCGGCTTCTGGCCTCCAATGATATGTATATTAGACCATTAAATAATGTCTACAGGTCCCTGAGGCGCTGTTCTTTTTCCATAATTTGTATCTCTCTGTTCTTCAGATTGGATAATTTGCGTTGACATCTTCAAATCAGTTACTCTTCTTTCTGATACTTCCGACCTGCCATAAGCCTACTGATGAATTTTTCTTTGCAGTTACTATACTTTTAAGTTCATAATTTCCATTTGGTATTTCTCTATAATTTCCAATTTTTTTTTCTGAGACTCCCAACCTGTTCACTTATTAATGGCATACTTTCCTTCAAGTTTTTGAACGTATTTATGAATCTCTGCCAAGTGCGATATCCGGGCCATCTCAGGATTGGTTTCTATTGACTGCTTTTTCTTGCGACCATAGATCTGTTTCCTCTTCCCCAGCGATATCTGATGGGCTTTTGTTTGTTTTTGTTTTTTTTCTCCAACCATATTCAGCTGTCCAGTTGGAGGTATGGAGTTTGCAGAGTTCACTTTAACTCGAGTTGTGGTTTGGCCACAGTAGAGTTCATGAAAAAGAATAGAGCCAGGAGGCAGAGAGAATTTCAGGAGCGTGATTATAGCAGTTGATTGGTGTATAAACTGGATCAGAGAAGACAACCCCAAGAGTTGAAGGGTTGTTGGAGCTAAAAACTAGAGGTCTGTGCAGATCCACTTGCTGTCCCCGCCCAGCCACAGGAGAAGAACGCCAGTGGTAGTTGTTCGTGGCAAAAGAGTTGCAGATAGAGATAGTGCATCTGTAGATGGATTGCGGAGAACACGTTGCAGAGACTGGGCTCTGTTACCTTCCTCTTTTCAGTATTGACTTGTGACAGCAGGCAGATCAGTCCCTGGATGACAACCATGAACTTGGTTGCATGCGTCGCTGGTGCATATGTGGAAGTCCAGAGGGCTTCCCAAGCCTCTCGGACTTAACCTTCAATATATATCTACTTGTTCTGTGGATCTTTACAGGGCTTGGCGTTAGGTTTTGTTAGGGCTGGAGTACAGTAAATCTTGCCCAAGCAGGTGCTCCTAGCCCTAAGGCCATCCTTCTCGTGTCTCCCCTGGATGCCATGGGTATGGATTTGGTATTGAGCGCTCTCCTCTGGCAGGGCTGGAAATCTGGCAGTGTCTGTACTGCTCAGCTTCTAGTTAAGGTATCACTCTCAGTCCCCTGCCAGCTTCTATCTGATCAGCCTGGGTTAGTCTTGTCTTGTGCATGGACAGCCTGGCCCTCAGCCACACACTCCAGGGGCCCCCACAGGACTTCTGAGGTCCTCTTGTTGCATGGCTCTCTCTCTCTCTCTCTCTCTCTCTCTGATGTTCTACCCTACAGATTCCAGTTGCTTCAGGTGCCTCGAACTCTGATTTCTGTCTTCTCAACTCAGCGGGATGGCCATGCTGACCTTGGGTCCCAGCCCTCTGCACCACGGCTAGGAAATTGTTCCCAGGAAGAGAGCTGGCCATAGGGCTTAGCTCATGAGTTTCCTTCTGTTAAAAGTCATGACCTTGTGATGCCAGTTACCTGCTGCTGGAAAACAGTTGCTCATATTTTGTCAGATTTTACGCTGTTCGTGGCAGAAGAACCATCCAGAACAGTGTCTCCATCGTAGACAGCTGGCTGTTACTGTTTCTTTGAATCCTTCCAGTAAGTATCTCCTGAATGTCTACAGAGTAGGAGGCCTCATAAATACAGTGTCGAACAAATGCCTTGATCCGTGCTCTCATGAAGTTTATATTCTACGGGGAAAATGGATGCTAAACAAATTACCGTAGAAATAAATCTCTGGTTTAAGCTGTGATCGATGTGATAGATTTGAAACAAAACAGACCACCTCCCCTAATTTAGACCAGGGGAGAAAGCACCTTCAATTCAGGGGCCTGAGGGGTGGGTAGACCAGACAGGGCGTTGCGGGAAGAAGCCTGAGAGAGAAAAGAACGCATGAGAAACAAGCCGAGATTGCGAGATGAGGTCCCCGGGCAGGAGCACACGTCTCCTGGTGCTGGACCTTGGTGTCCGGAGGCAGCTGCCCAAGAGGATGCCGGGGGGCGGGGGCGGACACTGTGGGCGGTAGGAGGTCGTGTGAGGCTGTGTCTTTGGAGAAATGGAGCACGGGGGGTGGTATTTTCAGCAAGATCAGACTCTGAATATTATGCCGTTAAGTGTAGGTAACAAGAAGCTAATTGGTGGTAACACGTTTGTCATGCTGAGTCTTCCAAGGAAACAAAAACAAACACACCTTTCAGAGGATTAAAGCCCAGCTTTAATCCTTCGCCTTAAGGGATCAGAGAGCTATAGGTCAGTATTTTTCGATCCGGTAAGATTTCCACGGGCATCCTTCCCTTTCCAACGGTCAGATGATGACATCCTAACCAAAAAGCCCTTTCCAATGTTGTGAGCTGATCCTCTGTGCTCCACCAGGTCTGCTTGGCTGTGGTAAGAACCAAATGAGGGGAAACGCTAGGGTTCAATGCATCAGGCCAGCTTTTTGGAGGTTAAGCCGAAAGGCAAAGAGGAAGGAGACGTGAGGTGTTCAGGAGATACGGATGGCCAACAGGTGAGTCGCTTCCAGGAAACAGTCGCAGAATCTCCTTCAGACGCCTGGCGTTAAAAGCCAGTTAATAGGAGTTCCCGTCGTGGCGCAGTGGTTAACGAATCCGACTGGGAACCATGAGGTTGCGGGTTCGGTCCCTGCCCCTGCTCAGTGGGTTAAGGATCCGGTGTTGCCGTGAGCTGTGGTGTAGGTTGCAGACTGCGGCTCGGATCCCGCGTTGCTGTGGCTCTGGTGTAGGCCGGTGGCTACAGCTCCGATTCGACCCCTAGCCTGGGAACCTCCATATGCCGCGGGAGCGGCCCAAGAAATGGCAACAACAACAACAACAACAACAAAAAAGCCAGTTAATAAGCGTCTGTCGCTATCAAGGTTATATCCTTCTGCCTCACGCTTCAATTGGAGCTTAAACGTTTTTAAATCATTGAAGAGAAAACTTCAAACATTATCTGCAAATTATATTTTAGGGCAGCCATGCACACGGTCACCAAATCTGCTTATTACTTCCATCCACTCAAATTAGGCAATTTTTGCCCAAGGTAGACAAATGTTGGCCAGTCTGGTCAGTTTTGGCCTCCATCACCCAGGTATTAAAATAGTTTCTTTTGGCAGAAATAAATTAGTATTCATAGGCATGTCATACTTTCTCAGACTATTGCAAAGAAGCCGTGTTAATTAAAATTGTAAATGTATTCTGATATAGTAAAAGCATGCGTCTTTCCTGGGTAAGATACTAGCCAAAAAGATGCATAACTGTCTGTGTGTGTGTGTGTGTGTGTGTGTGTGTGTGTGTGCGTGTGTGTGTGTGTGTGTGCGCGTGCATGCACGCTTGGGTGCATGCACAGTGATGTATGCAGCTACACGCCACAATCATGTGCATATATAACCTAGTTTCTCGGTGTCACCTCACATATATTTTACTCGGCTAAATTACTGAAAATAAAATGTGTAGTATGATATATTGCAACCATATATTGTGTACAGTTTGTATATAGAAAAGAAAGAATGATTAAAAGTCGATGAGAGACTGTTTATAAATCTTGATTGCTTCATAATTTTGACTTTGAGCAACATTTTTATCATAATTATAGGCCTTCTTAAAGCATTTATGCAGATTTGTTGTTACTCAAAGGGGGTTTGTTCCACTTTGGTATAAACTACACTTTTTTTTTCTTTATGAAATCACTCTGAGTTCCTAAACACCCAGTCCTCTCCCAGAGCTGCAAAATTCAAATAGCAGGAAGCACGAATCCCCAGGGCTGTCACCGTGCCCCTTATCCGCGCGTGGGGCCCCGCCTCGGGGTGAGCATGGAGCAGCACGCTCCCAGCGAGCAGTCGGCGTCCTTGGACGCTTTGGAGGTCCTCTTTGGACACAGATGGACCTGGGAGTCACATACATTTTTGTACCCACTTCACAGATCAAAATCTTAATCCCTAGAGGTTTAAACTGTGACACAATATTCAATTCTAGAATCATAGAGCATTCATTCCAGAAAGGAGATTCGGACAGAATCGAGTCCTGCTGCCTTACTTTTTAAGCTCGAAAACATCAAGAGCCCAGAGAGGCATGAGTTGATGGCGCTGTGCAGATTTGGGCATTTGCCTGCCAGGAGCTCAGGGCAACCGTCAAACTGGAATTGACACGGAATTGCTCAGAGGCTTTGGCACCACGTGGATTCAAAACCAGAGGGAAATCCTATCAGCTCTTTCTCGCACAGAAGCCTCACTTTCACCACGTGACCGCAGACCTTAAAGGAGAGGAGAAAAGAAGCGCCTCGCCAGAAACAAAAAACGAAAATAGAAGCCCCCCCCCCCAAAAAAAGCTGTAGGAGGTGTTCAGCTGATGGAAGGGAGGGGCATCAGGGAAAGATGAGGAGGTTCCCCAGATCCCACCTGCAGCCTCTCCCAGCGCAAGGACGAGACCCCATGCACCTGGCCCCCCGCTTAGCGCTGGGCCTCTCCAGATAAAGTTATGAGACAGGAAATACCCCCAAGCAAAGGCGTAAGGTCTCCAGAACCTATAGGATGTGAAAGGTGTCACCCCAAGCTTTCAAGCCGAGTGTTGCATCAGTAGATAAGCCGTTACCAGTGGAGGGAAGAGCTAGGAATCCGTCACTAACTATTTGATCGTAAGACGCATGTGACAGCTCCATGTCAGTTACAGGCGGCAGGTAGAGGAGGGCTCGTCTTGGGTTTTCAGATGGAAACACTGGCAGGTCAAGGTCCAGGGAGCCCCAGGCTCTGGGAGACGGGGTCAGCCCCCGGCTGGGGCCCTGGTCAGAATGGTGGGGTTCTCCCCAGACAAGCAGGCCTCACTTGGCTAGACCCCACTCTGACCGGCCCAGGGAAGGCAGCGCCAGCCATTGTAGTTGGCACAACAGTCCTGTCACGGAGGAGTCAACAGTTCCGCTCTGAAGACAAGGAGCCGGGCGGGAGACCTTCAGAAACCTGCTCGGGGTCATACAGCCTAGAACCGCAGGACGAGGCCGGGCTCCCTGGCAGGCCATCCTGCACGGATGTCCCTGCCGCATGGCTTCATCGGAAACACATCTCCGCACCTGCTGGGTGCCCACCCCACCCTCTCCCAGGCGTGGCTTCGTCCCCAGACCCCGCCAACGAAGGCCGGAAGCCTGGTCCAGGATTCTCTGTGCTCATCACCCAGGAGGGAGGCAGAGACCACAAATGTGAGACACTGGACGAAGCTGCATTTTAACTTTTCAAAGGATATCTGTTTAAATTGTGAATGAATTACTGGCAAGGTCCGCTATTCCGTCTATAAGCGGATGTGTTCACACATGGGCAGCTCTGCACTCATGGGGGGGGGGTTACACACGTGTGTGTGTGTGTACACACCGTGTGTATACATGTGTGCGCGCGGGTGTACACACGTGTGTGTGCGTGTGTGCAGGTGTAGCGAACGCCTCCCCCCTTTTAGGGCAGTTATTCGCGTTCTTCTCCAGGACAGTCGTTAACCCTTTGGGGGAGTCTTCCGTAAACAGAGCTGTGCTTCCAGGCGAAAGGGCTGCAGCGGGATGAGATCCTGGTCCGCTCTGCCTCAGAGGACACGCCGACATCCCGGCTGGCTTCCCCTTCAAGGACCTGTGGACACAGTTCTAAGGCACCTGGCTTACTGCGAGGGCTGGCTTTCGGGGGGACACGTATGCCCCTTAAACATGAATGTGGGAGTCCCGCAAGTCAGCACAAACTCGTTATTTATGGCTCAGTGGTTGGTTCCCTTAAAATCCTTAGATGAAGTGCATAGAAAAGTGTTACCAGGAGAGTGAGATTACCTTTAATAACGAACGGGGGGAGAGCGCTTCAAGAAAGTTTCTGCGCGGGTGGGTCCTGACAGTGTCGAGACCACGGCTAAGGGTCCGCCTCCTGGACCCACCTGCAATGACGGTGCCACCTTTCTGCGTGCAGCCCTCTCTCCCTCCTCCCAGCGGAATCGTCTCCACCTTCCAGCCCCTCCCAGGGTCCTGCCCCTTGTCGCACTTTCTCCAGTCTGAGCTCCCGCCAATGGGCACAGGCTGCACCACCCAATGTACCTCAGAACTGTGGGGCTTCGGGCCACACGCTCTGCACATCCGTTCTCTCTCTCTCTCTCTCTTTTTTTTTTTTGTTTTTTTTGCCACTTCTTAGGCCGCTCCCTCGCCATATGGAGGTTCCCGGGCTAGGGTTTGAATCAGAGTTGTAGCCACTGGCCCACACCAGAGCCATAGCAACGAGGGATCCGAGCTGCATCTGTGACCTGCACCATAGCTCATGGCAACGCCAGATCTGCAACCCACTGAGCAAGGCCAGGGATCGAACCCACAACCTCATGGTTCCTAGTCGGGTTCATTAACCACTGAGCCACGACGGGAACTCCAGCACATCCGTTCTCTTTACCCAGTGTAACCACCCGTTTCCTAAGCACCTGCTTCTTGCCCAGATGGACCTTGCAGCTCAAAGACAGTTATCCCACGTGCCGAGGCAAAGCCACCTGCTGGACGTCACCCCTGTCCTGTCTCAACCTCTCACCAGCCCTGCCTTTCCAGGAGGCCAGCCAGGGCCTGTGGGCCGCCGTGAGCTGCCGGATCACGCATGTCTTATAGAAATGGGCACACGTGTGTGCATGTTTCTTGTCTGCACATTGGACTCTGCACACCCATGTCCCGTGGGCTTTACTTTCTAATTCTTCCACCAAATTGGAAATAGTTCATTTTACTTGCAAGACAGTATGGTTTCCTGTAATCGTCACGTAATCTCATAGAAATATTAGGGGGAGCCAGGGAGTCTCAAATTCTGAGTTCCAATCAGAACCCCTTTGGGGCCCTTTTGAAACTGCTGTAAAGTTTTTCAAAAGATTGGGTCAGCTGCCCTGGGATGGGGCCTGGACATTGGAAAGTTCTAAAGGCTCCAGGGGATGCTTAGTGAAATATCCTCCGTTAAAGAACTATTTTCGCGGTGGGGGGGGACTTTTATGTGCAGATGATGAACTCTCTAGTCCAAGAGGGAAAAGCTCACATTTTTATTTCTGTACATGTAGAATGAGTTAATTCCACAGACTCGTGAAAATAGCTTTTCAAAAGCGTACACATCTGGGTGTCCGTTAAACTAGAATTAAAATCAATGGACACAGGACACTTTTGTTTATCCTAAAAGTTCCGCCCCAGTAAAATATTTGTTCTGTATATTTTAAGAAGACTGGGGGCAGGGGCGTTTCACTTTGTTTTGATTCCCTCCCATCAATGAGAATATGAGGAGCAAGTGAGAGCCTTATTTCAAGCGCTTACTAGCTGCTTGGGCGTCCATGGAAAATGGGAATGTGTCTCAGGCTGCTCTCAAGCACATTAAAGGTAGCGGTTTGATCTCTGTTTATTAGAACATAGTAGCCTGCATAGTCTATAGCCATTTTTCCGGTTTATTGAGCTAGAAGTGGCGTCAAGCACCACGTAAGTTTAAGGCGTCCAGCATCATGGTTCGACGTACATACCCCATGGAAGGGGCGGGACTCACCGTATATGCAGAGACAACATCGAAGAAAGAACGCATGCCAACTTCTTCCTGGAGAAGGATTCAGGACTCACCCGCACCGGCTTTTGTCTGTAGCATACAGCGGGGTTAGTTCTATTTATCACGTATGCATGATGTGAGTATAATTCCTCACAAGTCCCGCACTCGTTTATCTTACAACTGGCGAGTCGCTACCTTTTGAAAATCTGCATCCAGTCCCCCCTGCCCCCTTCTGGTAACCACACCTCTCTTCTCTTCTTCTTGGTTTGCTTTTGACGTATGACTGACCTGCAACACTAGCTCACATGACACACCACAGTGCCTTGATATGTGTTTACATTTCAAAATAATCACTGTGATAAGCCTAGTTGCCACCTGTCACCATGCCGAGATACAGGTTCTGAAATGCCTATATCTTAAGGGAATCGGTGAGGCAGGGAAGTCACTTTCTTTCAAGGGAAGCCCTGAGAATTTTCCTAATCTTCATACTGACATCTGCCTTTCATCACATTTTGTAGCAAAATCAAAATTTTCTGTTTTGACCTTCCAGCTTCAAGAATAAGTTCTAAAAATGAAGAGTTGCCAGGATGGTCACAAAAAAGAAAGGAGAGGAGTTCCCGTTGTGGCGCAGTGATTAACAAATCCGACTAGGAACCATGAGGTGGCGGGTTCGGTCCCTGGCCTTGCTCAGTGGGTTAACGATCCGGCGTTGCCGTGAGCTGTGGTGTAGGTTGCAGATGCGGCTCGGATCCCGCGTTGCTGTGGCTCTGGCGTAGGCCGGTGGTTACAGCTCCGATTCGACCCCTAGCCTGGGAACCTCCATATGCCGTGGGAGCAGCCCAAGAAATAGCAACAACAACAACAACAACAACAAAAAGACAAAAGACAAAAAAAAAAGAAAAGAAAAGAAAGGAGAAATGCTGGTGAAGCAGTAAGTCGGTTGCAATCCCATATTATAAAAATCTAACAGCAAGTAAGCGTTCGTTGTGACACAGGTGTTACCTTGTAACACTAGAGAGTGGACGGGACCTAGTCAGCATTTGCATTTTGTGGGCAAGGCGGGCACAACCAAGACGTGAACCTTTGGGAAGATGCTTCCAGGATGACGAAGGCTCTGAGTGAGCCAACGGAAATACTCCTCCTGCAGAATCAGCCTCGTGGCTTTGCTTGGGGGGGAGAGTGTGCAGGACACACGGCCGGCAGCTCATGCTCAGGACCAGGAGGGCCAGCAGCTGCTGGGGCAGAGAAAAGGGGTCCCTTGGGATTGAAAGCGCAGTACAGGCCTTTGGGAGAAAGAGGAGGTCCCAGGCCCACCTCTGGGGCACCAAACGAGGACTTCACGCTCTTGACACCCCCCGGCCCCCAATCCCCACTGTGGGAGGATCCCGGTGTCTTTGGGGCCTATCCTGGGCACCAACTCTGAGAAACAGCCAATTCCAACCCAGACACCTGGACTGGGGGCCGTGGCAGTGACGCGGCTGTGCACACCCTCGGCTCTCTGGTGGGGGCTCTGGGCCTCGCTGCCGTCTGGCGTGGCCTGGGACAAACGAGCTGAGCCAGTTCCCCTGCCATGGCACCTCTTGGGTCTCAGTACCGAGGCCACAGGAAAGGCTTGCTGCCAGGGCCGAGCTCTCTGGGCAGAGACCTGGCGCCAGGGAGAGCCCAGAGCTAAGGGAGCCGCTGCACTCACTGTCCCCTGGCGCTGGGATCTGCAAAGCTGCCGGCATCCCCAGGTTGCGGTGAGCTTGCTCCGTCCTCCCAGGCACCGCACCACCTGCTCCTCCCCTCTCTCCTCATTGCCTGGGTGGAAGTTTCAGAGAATTCCAGCAGCGCCCAGGGACCGGCCAGGACTCGGAGCCCTCGCATCCCAGGCACTAGGCACCGGTGTCCACGTGGGCTCCCACGCACCAGGCCTAGCTGTGGGTTAAAACTCCACTTCACAACCCCCATGGATATGAGATACGGATTTGACATCTGTTTGCCAGAGTGTTTTGCACTTAGCCTAACACCCACTATTAAGTGACAAAATTGTGGCAGCCTGTCAAAGCCACATGACTGGCAGCTGCTCGCTTACAAAACCAGTCAAATATTTGCAGGTTTTGAAGCTTTATGCAGTGTTGTACCCAATCTTTCAGTGATTTAACATGTAAAATATAAGTCAGAGTTTTAAATCTGGATTCCAAAATGTTTCCATTTTCCCCACAAAAGGAAAAGGCTTTCAGGGTGTCTGCTGGAATGGGTCCAACGGCAGCCTGCTTCCTCCTTTCCTGCCACGAGATTCCTGCACAAACCCAGTTTTTTTTTTTTAAATGTCAAGGACCAAACTCTCTCTTCCTATTGTTACTGCCTCTCCAGTGGCAGAACTAAATTACCTTAAACTCCAGGGACTACAGTGTCTCAGAAGTAAATTGCAAATCCTCCTCGTCCCCAAGGAAGGCAACGCCTTCTGTTGCATTTGACAGTTACACCAACTGCCTCGGGGAAAGAAACTGCTAGAAGGAGCATCCTCCTCAACACCTGAGCTCTTGGGCCATTTCTGAAAATGCCCCTTCTCCCTGCACCTCTGAATAGCATAGTCCGATTAAGCAATGATTTGCAAATGACATAATGTTTCTCTAGATTAAGGTCCTTTGAGTAAAGTCGTGTGGGGTTTTGTCTCCACAATTAGAGCCAGACAGACAAGGACCTCCTGAAAACTGCAGCTGCGCGCAATGAAAAAAAAATTATCATACATTTGTCCAAGATATATAGATAAGTACACACACCTTACACCCTGGAACACGGAGGGGCTGGCGGGCTCTTGAGATGTTCAAATGTGCTGTGTTTGTACCGCTTTTATTTTTTTTAAATGTTGGTAAATATCGTTCCTTCGGGTGGGAGGAGGTCTGAGTCCTCCAGGCGAGAGGTAGTCATCGTTTTCAGAAAGGCAGTTCGTTTGCTTCTGATGCATTTCCAGGGAGGACCAGAGGGTGCTAGTGTTAACTCGAAGCCCAGTTCTGGAGAGAGAGAGGAGAGAGGCGGGGAGCGAGGTGGCCCGGCTCGGGTGCCTTCTCAGGTCTCCTCCTCCGGCTCTGGCCGAGAGGGCGGCTGGGGACCCCCGCTCTCCAAGAGGGAGTCCGGGCTCCGCGAGGGCCGGCGCCCCGGCGGGCTCCCCACCGGCCGTGCGCTCCGGGAACGCGAGCCTCCTGGCCGTGGCCACTTCTTACCTGGAGAGTTTTGCGTCCACAACCCTAAACCTTAGACAGGGCTTCCAGCGGTAACAAAACAAAAAAAAAACAAAAAAATCAAAGCGAGGCCAAGGTGTCCCCTGGGCGGGAGAACAAAGCTGGAGCTCGGTCCGGGAGGAGGGAGCCCAGAGCGAGGACGTGGCGGCAGAGAGTGGGGGCGGCGCTGATAAACCGTCGCGGCGACTGGGGCCTGCGGGCGGGGGCCGGACACCCACCCACCCAGAGGCTAGGAAGGGCCCGAGAGCAGTTCCCGGCGCACATCCGTAGCCTGTGTGATGACAGGGGTGACAGCGGTTTTATGGGGGCCGGGGGGGGGGGGGTGGGCCGGGAGCCGGAGAGGAGGGGACTTTCAGGCCACCCAGCGTTGTGGGCCCGAACCTCCGAGGCCGGCCCGGGGCCGGGGGTGGGGGCGCGGGCTGGGCCGCGGCGCGGGGAGCTCGGGGGACGCGGCTCCACCTCCCCGCTCAAAACGGCGGCGTCGCAGCTGCTCGCGAACCAACTGCTCGATTCTATTCACTGTCGAGTAGGAACAAAAAAGTGGCTATTTATTAGAATACTTGTTTGGTATTGTTCGGCGCCACACAAAAGGCGTTTCATTATGTGGAGGGATCCCCCTTTTCCAGAGAGAAACAATCACTTGAAATTGTCTTTAAAGTCTTTCCTATCAATAATAAATTTCATTTCTTGTCCCTCTCGCCCACAGCGTGCGTGCCTGGGAGGCAGGCGCGCGAGGCGAGGAGCGGCGTGTGCGTGTGCAGCGAGTGTGCGAGCGGGGTGCGCGTGAGTGTGCGCGTGTGAGTGTGCGCGTGTGAGTGTGCGTGCGCGTGGCGCCGGCGCCCGCGTCTGCCGAGCGGCGCCGCCGGGAGCCGGCCGGGCTGGGGTCCCCGGGCAGCGGCGCGCGGCGTACGGAGCGGGCGGAGCGCGCGGCCAGCCCCGCGGCCCCGGGCTGGGGAGGTGCCCGGGGCCGAGCGCCGGGTGCGGCCGAGCCGGACGGGCTCCCGGACCGGCTGGAGCTGGAGGAGGAACTAACTGTAAGTGTATCTGGAACTTGCGCGGGGGCTTCCGCCCGCCCTGAGCCCGGAAGCGGGCAGGAGAGGCTCGGGAGGGGGCGCGGGGTCCCTGCGGGCGACCGGCCGTAGGGGGTGTCGGGTGTCCCCGCAGCGTCCGTCCTCGCGAGGGAACAGGTGGGGCGCTGCGCCCACCGCCGCGGGCGACTCGGACTCGGACTCGCGCGCCGGCTCCATTTGTCCTGTTCTTATCTCTGCGCTCACGCCTCCCTCCTCCTCGGCTTTTTGGATTGGCCGCCGCCCAAGGGACCGAGAGACTCCGTTTCTCTTCGGGTCGCCCTTTGGGGGGAGGGGAGGGAGGTCCGGCCAGCCGATGGGGTGGGGGGCGGTGAGCGTCCACAGGCTCCCCTTGTCCGCCTACCCGCGCGCCCCCACCCCGCCGAGGCCCGGGCTCCCGCCCCGGCGCCCCTGCGCAGGCAGAGCCGCTCCTGCTCCCGGCGGTGCGCTCCCGGAGAACTGAGGCCCCGGGTCGAAATTACGTTTTAAAAATTAACATGTTGAGCGCGTGCCATTTAGTGAGAGGTGTTTGGGGCAAAGAATCAATTTAACTTTGACTGACCGACGGTCTTGACTGTGTTAATACTGCCACCAAAAAAAAAAAAAAAATCAATGAGCAGGGATCCCTCGGCTTGACTTGCGGCGAGCGGCCTTGGATCCGGCGCCGGGCCTCGAGCTCCGCGGGTGCGGTCGCTGCCTCCGTCCTGCGGGCGGGGGCCCCAGCGCCCCAAAGCCCCGCCTGCGGAGTGGGCCGCTCTAGATACCGGTGGTCCCGGCGCGGGCGCCCCGTCCCCTGGGCGCATCCTCCCTCCTCCTGCGAAATCGCACCGGCTCGGCGTCACGGTGCCGCGGGAGGCGAGCCTCGGTCCTCCAGGCGCGCAGCCGGGAGTCTCCCCGCCCGCGCACGCCGGCCGCCCGCCTCGGCCCCCCATTTCCCGGGTTTGAGCCGCCCGCTGAGCGGAAAGGTCGCGGAGTTTCAAAGGTGACATAGATTTTCGGCGGCGGCTGGTGCTGGAAACCACCGGCCGGGCGGGGCGCCTGGCTGCCATCGACCGAGAACAGGATGGGGCCGGCTGCCTCGCCTAGGGGAGAAGCGGGTGTTCGAACACGATAGCGGTCGCCAGTCAATTAACCCATTAAAAGCCCGCTTTACCGCATCGATTTCCCGGAGCGCAGGGGCTGCACCGGTGGCACCCCAGCTGGCGGAGACCCTCAGCCCCGCAGCAGGGCTGCGCAGGCGGCCAGCTGGGGGGTTTCCCCCCTCTGGAGTTGAGGAGGGAGGGGTGCTGTCCTCACCTCGGCTCTGGCGGGTCAGTGTGCCTGCGACAGAGGGGAACCCCCTGCGCGGGACAGTGTCCCCCGATGCGCCCGCCTGGGGCTGCGAACCAGAAGTTAAGGCCAGGATCCACGCGGAAAGGACTGTGTACCACCCCCACCTCCCTTGGTGCTCCCAGTTTTCCTGTCCACCCCCCGCCCCGCCCCGCCCCGCAGTGTCTCCCGTGGATGGGGCCACCCGGCCGGTGGCTCGGCCTGAACGACGGGCAGGCACGGAGAAGGCCGCACCTGCCCCTTGAGGACCACGGAAACCTCCAGGTGGCCTTGTGTCGGGGTCCTCCACGCAGGCGGAAGACGATGGAGCAAAAGGCCAGCCTGGCGCGGGAGGCAGCAGCCGGAGGGAGCCGGCGGGCGGGGAATGGAAAAGGGGGCGTCTGCCTAAGGAACCCGGCAGAACCAAGGTCCGCTAGACCTGGGGGACCCGGTCTCTCTGCCCACGAGTAGGAGGGGTCGGCAGGGTCCTGCAGCTGAACTGTGCCCCGGAGTCGCGGCCTACCTGTGGGAAGGCAGAGGGTACAACCCCTGGAAGGATGGGTGGTGATGAGTGTGTCTCCTGGGGGAGCAAAAGCCAGTGGCATGTTTTGTGGGGGCTCCACCCAGTCTGGGCTGGCTGGAACTAAGGAAAACACCGAGGTCCTCCGGACCGAGTCCTCCTCCCCTGCTGCCCGATGGGGGTCCTTTGTCTTTTTTTGGGGGGGGGCACTCCCTGGAGCCAGTCCAGGAGCAGTCAGTCCATAGAGGGCAGCCTGATGGGGGTGGGAATCACCCACTGGCCAGCTTCCACCAAGACCCCCTATGTTCACACACTCTTTCCTCACTCAGACTTAGGGTTCAAATATTAGCCCTGAAATAGGGCTCTCTCTCCCTCCCTCTCTCTCCCTCTCTTCCTCCCTCTCTCTCCCTCTCTTCCTCCCTCTCTCTGTCTCCCTCCCTCTCTCGGTCTCTCTCTCTCTGATCCGCCAGACTTTCCTCCACCTTCTCATGATGCTCAGTCCCCCAAATAGTTAGTATCCCGAGTCGGGAAGGTCCTGGAGAGCCTCGGGGAGGGGCTGCAGGTCCTTCCCCATCCCTCCTCCACCCCCTGCACTCAGATGGTCACCAGGCCTCACCCAGCCAGAGGGCATCCTACTTGTCCCTTGCAGGAGGGCCGCTCTGCATCCTGGAGGTGAGGAAAGGGCATTAAAATGTAGCCAGGGGCCCTCTAAGCTCACAGCGCAGAGCCCCGGTCCTGCCTTTGGAACCCAACCCCACGGCCTGAAGATTCTGATGGACGCTCTTCTCTGCTTGCTGTTTTCTGAAGCAAGCAACTGAAAGGGCTTGAAACTGTGTCAAAGTGATGTTTTAATCTCATTGAAAAGTGTATTAAAGGACAAGATGTAATTTACGTGAGATGCTTCGATGAAAGGAGAGATTGGAGTGGATGGTTCTTTCACTCATGTGAACCTTGTGTCATGTTTATATTGAAGCCTGTGTAGCTATAATCTAATTTGCAATAACAGGGATGGCCTGTAAGAAAAAGCATCTCTGATTTCACTTTATTTCCTTTCACATAGAAATTCCTTATGACTTGCTTCCTCTTGTGAGTGATGCCTTTTCTGTCTGGGGGCTAATGAGAGAGAATATGAGAAAGGGCCATGTTTACTCATAAACGTGGCTCTTTCCTGCATATACACCTCCTGGCCAGCAGCTGGCCTGGACTTGACTGGGGCACTGCACGGCCTGAAACACTGTTTTTGATCTCTTGAGAGTAAACCTTACGGCAGCATCCTGGGGCAAACCCCACCTTCCCCCCCCCCACACACACACACTGGGATAGAGCCTGCCAGCTCCTCTGTTTAACTGCGGAGGCTGGATCAGCTTCCCGCAAAGATTTTGGCTTTAGCAGTTGGCTTGATCACATACAGTGCATTCTCAGGGCCTTTATTTCCATAAGTTTTAATTTGAAGTTAGGAAGCTCCCCCCCCCCAATTCCGCCAAGTTTGCTCTTTGCTGAGTCTTTACAGGAGCTTCATCAGAAACCAAGCACACACCTCCTGCTCAGAGGACGAGCTTTGTATTCTTGTTATCACACTGAACATAAGCATTCTTTACCAATAAAAAACTACACGCGTTAGGAAATTACAACTTTTGTACCACGTAAAAAGGTGTATTCAAACTGTTAATTACCGGGGGTTGTGTAAATGAAACTTTAGCAGTGACCCATTTAATTTTGTGGTAATTACTGACAAAATAAGACAAGGATGAATCACAATACAGTATATTTATCTTGAAGGAGAATATTGCGCTGGTGTAGGTAAGCCAAGGAGTAAGAAAAAATTAGGGGAGGGGGTGTTGCAGAAATATAAAAAGTACATAAAAATCGCACCCTGGAACCATTTGGGTTATACACCGCAGAAGGCCCGTCTCAGGTGGCCTTCGAAAAAGCCCCTCCAAATTTTAGAGGTTCGGGCATCTTCTCCTCAAAATCCGAGGCTCCCAGCCCGGATCCTCCGGCACCGCCGTCTCAGCTCCGCGGACTCGCTGCCCCGAGCCCACCTCTTGCTGGTCCCGGAGGCAGAGCGAGGGCTCCGCGGGCCCTGCCTCCGCTCTCGGCGACTCGCCCGGCGAGGAGAGGCTGCCCAGCGGAGCCGCCGAGCAGGATCCCCGGCGACCCCGGCCGCGGGTGGCCAGGCGGCATGGGGAGGGGGTCCGCGGCGTGCCCTTGCCCAGCTGGCTTCCTGCTGGCGCGTCTAACAGCGTTTTCCTTCCCCGCCGCGCTCAGGATGTCCAGGGCTGGTCCAGGAAGGGAGGCGGCCGGCTTGCGCCCATCTTCCTCTGCCGCTCGGGGTCGGGCAGCGGCTCTTGCAAGGCCAACCAGCTTGGGCCACTGGGCACTAGCGAGGGTCCCCACTCGAGCCACTTTGCCGCCAAGCCCTGAACAATCGGTGAGGACCGAGAAGGTGGGTGTCCTGCGGCGCCCGGCTCTCTGCGCGCTCTCCGCTCCTCCAGTTCCAGGCGCCCGCAAGGGCTGCCTCGGCCCGCGGCGCTGTGCCCTTCCGCCGGGCACCGGGGCCAGAGCGCTGCCTTTTAAAGGCCGCCCTGAGCGGCGCGCTAAAGCAGCGCTCGGCCCAGCCCTCCGCGCCAACTGCTTGGGCTGGGTGGCACCCTCAGGGGATCCCAGGGCCCAGGCGGACTTCGGCAGGTGGATAGGCCTGGCTGACTTTCTTCTTGGAAAGTTTCCCGCAGAAGAAGGGCTGGGCAGCCCAGCGGCAGGAGGAGCCTGAGCTGGCGGGCGAGGCCTGGGCGCCGGGCACCCCGCGGCCGCCCTCCCTCCAGAGCGCCCGCAGCTCTGCCCAGGCGGAGGGCGCGAGGCTCCCTCGGGTCCCAGTGTTTTCCTCGCCTGCCTTTCCTCGTTCATTCATAAACCTGGTGGCTACAGACGCGGCTTGAATATTGACGGCTCTCCCCCAACTGCTCCGCCGTTAACCCAATTACAGAATTCATCAAGAACTGTGTGGAATTATCTCTTTCCATACAGTATCAGCATTAGCCTAATTAAAAGCTATAATGTCTGATATAATGATTAAATCGTTAGCTCTGCTGTAGGGAAGCAATATTTTGTTTTCCCTTCAATTAGAAGCTGATTGAGGTTTTCAGAGCAGGTCAGCTGTGAAATTTGAATTATATGTGTGAGTACTGCTCACAGGGTGAGCCCCTACTCGAAAGCTCCCAGAGATTCTCCAAACGCTTTCACCCAGAGCGCTAGAGGCACAAACAACGCGCGCGCGCACAAGATTGTCTGATCTTCGCTGTGAATTTGCGGATCTCCAAGCTGATCGCTGGCGAGAGTCTTGCTTGGCTTCGAGGGGATGGGCTCTATTTCCTTTCTCCTGCAGATGCTCCTGGAACGGCCCCCCAGGCCCGCGCTTCTAGTTGAAGGAGAGGAGGGAGGGCTTGCGCGCCCGGAGTGGCTGCAAAGACCTCCTGCTCCGTAATGACCGAAGTCGCTCGAAGCGAAGTTGGCAGCGATTCTCTTTCCTTCCTCCTGCCTCTCTTCCCTTCTTTCCACGACTTTTTTTTTTTTTTTTAATTTTAAAACAAAAACTTTTCTGCTACTTTGGCTCCTTGAGTTTGGGAGCAGTGGGGCCAAAGGAGCCCAGGTCAGAGCGCAGAGGAAGGACCGAGAGCGCCCGGAGGTCGGGAAAAACAGGCGCCCCCACGGCCCCAGCCGGTCACCGGGCGCCCCGAAGGCGCCCGCCACGCCCTGGGAGCCGGCGGGCGGCCGCAGGAGCTGGAGAGCGCCGGCCCGAGGCCCCGGAGCTCCGCCCGGGCGGCGAGGGCGGTGGCGGCCAGCAGACGGCGATCGCGGCCCACGCGGCGGCCGGGCCCAGCAGACGCGCGCGGGGCCAGGGTCGGGGCGCGCACCCAGGCCGGCTCCCCCGCGCCTGCCCGCGATGTCCCCTCCAGCCCTCGCCCCGCCCGGCGCCACGGTCCCCTCCCACGCGCGCGAGCCTCCGCCTCTTGGTCTGCGCCTCCTGTCGGCGGAGATGACCTCGGAGGCCTCTTGCCAATGAACCGCCTCCCTCTTTCTTTTTCTCTCTCCCGCGCTTTCCTCCCGCCTTCTGCTTCTCAGGCTCTTCTCCTTTCTTTCGCAGAAGTCCTGCCTAGGAATTGGCGGCTCCGTCGTGACCTGGCTGTGAGATTTGGGCTGCTCAGTCCTTTGGGCTGCGCCCTGGGCGGTCTACCGAGGCTCCTGCGCTTTGGCCTCCGTCCTGAGAGGGCCTGGAGAAGCCGCTGGCGCTGCACTGAGGGAGGGCAGCGGGCAGAGATCTGGGCACATCCCGCTGGGGACAGGCTGTCTGTGCCAAGGCCTCGGGAGACCGGAGGCTTTCAGTCGCCTTTGCTTCTCTAGAGTGACCTTTGATTGTCCTCCGGAACTACCGATCTGTCCATCGCTCTGCTTCTGGGCGCTTGGGATTGGCGCTGGTACAGAAGTCACCTCTGTGTGCCTGGACGCCGGCTCTCCTTTACAGATGGGGGGGGGGGGCTGGGATACTCTCCGCAGTCACTCTCGCTACTTCCCAGAATTCTCCTGAGCACAACCACAGGGAGGGGGGAAAGCAAACGCCAGAAGTCTTCGTTGCTACAGGCAGGCAGTGTAAACTAATGAATGGTGTTAAAGTCCAGAACTTTATTTGAAAGTCAAGGGCTCTTGTATAGCTACCAAAATAGAGCCCATCAATATATATGCATATATTCTTTGTGTGCACACCAGCCAGTGTGCATATATTCTGTGGTACTTAGAAGTCTGTGATACAGGTGTGCATGTACTCTGGGCGTGCACCAGTATGTATATGTGTGTCTCTATGTATGTGCCCTGTGTATACATATATTTACATGTATGCATGTGTGTGTATTCAGTGTGCATATCCTATACGTTTACATGGGCATACACATGTTTGTAAACAGGTGCATCCATTTTGTGGCACAGGCATATATGTATGTCTCTGCATGCATGTATCCTGTGCATACACTGTATATGCACACGAATGCATAGGGGTCCGTATACAGTTATCCCTAAAGATGGCTTGGATCTGAATTTTCTTTGACAATCGTGTCCACGAGTTCAATAAAAGCACATAAAGCATTTTTACTCATCCGCCTAAGTTGGTCTTCTCCTTGGCATTTTGAACAAAGAGGCACAGTGCAGTTTCAGAGTTGCCAAGAGACCAGATTTGGTCAGTGGGCAGTGAACTAGTCTTTTGCTGGGCTCTGGGCTCTCCTGGCGTCACTTGGGAATAGTGTAGTCTGATTTCCAAGCCTCAGGGCCTGGCCTTTGGGAAAGTCCTCAGCTCCCAAAGGTCCCTGCCAACCTGGTGGGCAGCAGAAGGGAGAAACACAGCATCCGGGAGGGGTGGTGGTTTTCCAACTGTTTGGGACTGTTTTCGCTGTTTTTAAAAGAGTTGCTGGGGAGGAGGGGGTCACAGGAGCGGGAAATTGAGGCTCCTAGAAGCCATCACCGGCAGGAGTTGATGCACCGCCCTCACCCTTCGTGCCAGGATGGAAGACTCCCGGAGGTCTGGCAAGCAGTGCCCTGCCACTGCCTAATTGGCTCAGGCAGCGCCTGCCAATCATCCATCGCTTGGCAACAAGTTACACCTGCAGCTGGGGTTTAATACTTATGCACGTGGGCACCCATAGCGTGTGCCCCCGCTTGGGCTCAGGGAACACCTCCTCACTAAAAAGGGCTTATGGAGAAGCGCCCTGAACGCTAAGCACCAGCAGGATCTTGACAAGGCTAAGCCATTTACCCCCTATTTAGATGCTCAGGAAAACAAGGCTAACTTCCTATTTGGAAACAATTTTCAGGACCATGGTAGAAAGAAACCAGGCCCTTTCAAAGTCAGCTATCCAAGTCCCCCAAAGCATAAAGCGTCCCTGCCATGCACACTGGAGTGCAGGGTGTTTATAAAATAAATTGCTCCATTGATATGGAAAATAATGTGCCAAACCTGATTCACACAAAGCATTTTCAGGGGGTCTTCGGCTATTTAGTTTAAAATCTAAATTGAAAAGCAGAGGAAAGAAATCTTTCAATTGCTAAGTGGATAATATAGTTTATAATTTGTAAACCGTTTCCTTTATTTCAGTCTTGCTGGCTTTCCCTAACACACTGGATCTCACTCACACCCATCGCCTCCTAAATTATCAAAGGAAAAACAGATCTCTGGCATATTCTTAAACAATATTCTTGTTCTTTTGTCTTGTTGTTGTTCATTCACAATGTAACCGATATTTGGAGGTGGTGCAGGAAACCAATCAAGAGATTTAACAAACTCGACTGGGGAAATAAGAAGGGAGTTGAAAACCAAGTTGATAACTTAGATATTTAGTGAAAAATAAATATGAACTGACATTTCCTTTCTAATATAATTATATATTATTTGATGAGTTCACTATTAAATGCTGAATACCCTGAAATGAAAGCACTTTAATCTGCAGAGACCAATTTGTTCTTGCACTGCATACGGGAGCAAACCCTGCAATAAAAAAAAAAAAAAATGCTAGAGTAATAATCATAGTCATTGAGAGGAAAGAAAGCATTATTCCTGTACCTTGGACAAGCAATAGGGTCAGTAAATTCACAACCTCAAGAATTTTCTTTTTAATGGAGAGGGGGAAAGGGGGAAAGGCTGCACGAATTCACTGCCCAACAGACTTAAACATCCGCACGGCTCCTCCTAGAATGGTCACCACCATCGTGAAGTGTTTATTTCTCTTGTAAGGTAGTCAGTCCTGGCACTTTGGTTAGGCACCACTTCACCCACCAGCAAAGTCCTGAGCGCCTCCCTCTCTGGCGCTCAGGCAGCATCCCTTCCCTCCAAGAGGTCTAGGGAGGGGTGTTTGGACCCAGCTGCTCGTCTCCGAGTCTTCAGGCCACTTTAAAACCCTTCCGGAGGAGAGGGCAGCACGAGCGCTGTGTTATTTGAGAATGCATGTGCAAATTCTGTACTTCCCGGTATTGAGAACCCTTCGAGGATTAAGAATTATAACCCCAGGTGGATAATCATTCCAGAAAACGGGCATCTGTCCCTTAGTCCCAAGGCCCTGCTTTTCCAATTTGGGTTCGGGTGGCCCGGCTCCCTTCTCGAAGTTTTCCTAGTTCTTAGGCAAACATCGTGTTGGAAGATTCACCGCAAAGGCTAGGTCTTTTTTTTTTTTTTTTTTTTTTGCGATTTCAAGAAACTTTTTCAACTGTTGTGGAGGAACTAGATTGCAGACGGTTGTTGTTTTCAAACCTTCCTAGAAATTCCTTTTCAGGAGGAAGAAGCCAAATTGAGAGGAGCACGTGGTTACAACCCCCAGGCTCATTGCAAGACCCCTCTCCAAAATAAAAGTTCAGGGCTAGAGCTAAAGCTGCCGTGGAGCCAAGCCCAACACAAATGCTCCCCCTTGACAGGATGATTGCGGCCTGGATGTGGAGGCCCTGCCTACGAGAGGGGGCACTGGAGGACTTCTGCGCGGCGGCGAAGCGCGCTTCCTTGGGAGGGTGGGGGACCGCGCCGTCCGAGCCTCGCGGGGGGGTGTCCCTCCAATCGTGCACCTCAGAGGGTCTCCCCTGCTCCCAGGGGCGCGCCCTTGCTTCCCAGCCCTCGGGCCGAGGATCCCGCCTCGCCGGCAACTTTCCTCTCCCCCGCAGGAGCAGAGGAGGCAGGCGGGGGAGCGGAGGAGGCGCTGGGGCTCCTTTGCGCTCCTTTAAACAAGGTTCGGGGCTGCATTCCCCCCAGGCCTCACCCGCACCCCCGCCCCGCAGAATTCTTTCTCCGTCTCCGCTTTTAAACCCGATCGCTCGTCGCTCGGAGCGCGCGGGCGGGGAGAGGCGAGGAGGGTGCGCTCGGGTTCGCCGCCGCCGCGCGCGCTCAGGAAGCAGCGTGGCTGTGACCCCCTCCCGGGCCTGCCTTCCCCCTCCTTCCTCCCCTCCTCCCCGCTCTGCCGCCCGCGCCCGGTGCACCTACTCCCTCCCCACGTCACTCGCCAGCGCGCCATGCAAATCACCGCCGCCGCCGGCTCCCATTGGCCGCGGCGCGCTCATTTAATGGCAGCCCGGGCCCGGCGTATGGCTGCTTGGCCCCGCGCGCCGCCGGCCCCGCGTGCGCCTCCGCTCCGAGCGCACGGCCCCGGGCAGGCAGCGGGCAGCCCGTACCGGGCTCGGCCGCCTGCTCTCTGGCCCTCTCCGCGCGCCTGCGCCCCCTCAGCTGCCCCTGGCCCCCCTCCCCGGCGGCGCCGCGATCGCCTCCCCCCGCCCCCCTCCGCTCCCCCCCTCGGCGCCTCACTCCCCCCGGGCACCTGGGACCCGCACATGCCCAGCGCACGCGGCGCGCCGCCCTGCTAGAAGTTGCAGCCCCGGAGTTGGAGGCCGCCGCCGAGGACCGAGCGCTGGAGAAAGGAGGCAGCGCGGCGGCGGGCGAGGAGGAGGCGGCGGCGAGCCCCCGGCCGGGCCCCGCGCACCGCTCGCGTCCCGCGAAGTGGAGCTGCAACTTGGCCACGACCGCACCTGTTTGCACCACTCCGCCGAAGGCGACCCGGCTGCGGCGGCGGTGACGACGGCGACCCCGGCCCTCGACCTCTTTAGCAAGTGGTTTGCGCCGGAGAGAAACTTTGCGCCTGCGAGCCGGACCGGCGCCGAGTGCGTGTGTTCCTGCCTCCTTTTTTTTCGCGGTCGCCTCCACCTCTCCCCAGCCTCCTCTCTGCCCGGACCTCTCCCCCCTACCTACGTCTCGCTCCGTCTGAGCCCCTCTCCATCCCCCCGCCCCCCGGCCGTCTATGCTCCGGGCCCTCTCCGCGCGGTGCCGGTGAACCCGTGAGCCGCCCCGATGTACAGCATGATGATGGAGACCGACCTGCACTCGCCCGGCGGCGCCCAGGCCCCCACGAACCTGTCGGGCCCGGCCGGGGCGGGAGGGGGCGGCGGGGGCGGAGGTGGCGGGGGCGCCAAGGCCAACCAGGACCGGGTCAAGCGGCCCATGAACGCCTTCATGGTGTGGTCCCGCGGACAGCGGCGCAAGATGGCCCAGGAGAACCCGAAGATGCACAACTCGGAGATCAGCAAGCGCCTGGGTGCCGAGTGGAAGGTCATGTCCGAGGCCGAGAAGCGGCCGTTCATCGACGAGGCCAAGCGACTGCGCGCCCTGCACATGAAGGAGCACCCGGATTACAAGTACCGGCCGCGCCGCAAGACCAAGACGCTGCTCAAGAAGGACAAGTACTCGCTGGCCGGCGGGCTGCTGGCGGCCGGCGCGGGCGGCGGCGGTGCGGCCGTGGCCATGGGCGTGGGTGTGGGCGCCGCGGCCGTGGGCCAGCGCCTCGAGAGCCCGGGCGGCGCGGCGGGCGGCGGCTACGCGCACGTCAACGGCTGGGCCAACGGCGCCTACCCCGGCTCGGTGGCGGCGGCGGCGGCCGCCGCAGCCATGATGCAGGAGGCGCAGCTGGCCTACGGGCAGCACCCCGGCGCGGGCGGCGCGCACCCGCACGCGCACCCAGCGCACCCGCACCCGCACCACCCGCACGCGCACCCGCACAACCCGCAGCCCATGCACCGCTACGACATGGGCGCGCTGCAGTACAGCCCCATCTCCAACTCCCAGGGCTACATGAGCGCCTCGCCCTCGGGCTACGGCGGCCTCCCCTACGGCGCCGCGGCCGCCGCCGCCGCCGCCGCGGGCGGCGCGCACCAGAACTCGGCCGTGGCGGCGGCGGCGGCAGCGGCGGCCGCGTCGTCCGGCGCCCTGGGCGCGCTCGGCTCGCTGGTCAAGTCGGAGCCGAGTGGCAGCCCGCCGGCCCCGGCGCACTCGCGGGCGCCGTGCCCCGGGGACCTGCGCGAGATGATCAGCATGTACTTGCCGGCTGGCGAGGGCGGCGACCCGGCGGCGGCGGCCGCCGCCGCGGCGCAGAGCCGGCTGCACTCGCTACCGCAGCACTACCAGGGCGCGGGCGCCGGCGTCAACGGCACGGTGCCCCTGACGCACATCTAGGGACGCGGGCCACCCTGCGGCCGGCGACGCGCGCCCGGAGCCTCCGGCCCGGCCCGGCGCGGCCTTGCTTTTGTACCGACGTTTCTGCGTTCTTGTGAAAAGGGAAGCGCTGGCGCGGCACACCAGCTGACACGCGCACCCCCTTACCGGGAGCTCCGGGGGACCGCTCGGCCGGACAGCTGTGCGTTTAAGACTGAACTTCGGTGTTTCTTGAGACTTTTTGTACAGTATTTATCATCCGCGGAGGAGGCAG
Source organism: Phacochoerus africanus (assembly GCF_016906955.1). NCBI lineage: Eukaryota > Metazoa > Chordata > Mammalia > Artiodactyla > Suidae > Phacochoerus > Phacochoerus africanus. Next base: position 77,613,064 of record NC_062556.1, read on the forward strand.
AAAGCGTTTTCTTTGCTCGAGGGGACACAAAGACCAAGCCAAGGGAGGCGACTCCAACTTTTCTACCGCGGCCGCGCGCCAGCTCTCACCCCGCGTCGCTTCTTGGCGGTCGGGTGCCAGGGAGCCGGCGAGCTGTTCGCATTGGTTATCAGTAGAGGAAGGCAGAGCCAACCCCGAGTTTTTTGTAGTTGTTACCGCTTTTTTGGGTTGGTGTGTTAATTTATACAGCGATTCCCCCCACCCACCCCGTTCAGACGGCAGCGTTATTTTGGGTTTTGTAAAACTTTCTGTATCTGAGTATTTCCCTTTTTTGGTTTTGTTTTGTAATATTTCATGTAAATGCATTGTGGAAATTTTCTTTTAGGCGTTGCGGTGTGGGGAGGGGGATTCGGATTATGTACAGAGTTTCCTAAAAAGCTTTTCTTCTAAAAACGAAAAAAGAACCCCACCCCCAAAATGCATCAGCTTTGAGTCAATAAATTTAAGAGAGAAAAGCCCGGTTTTTTTTCCCCCATAAACCTGAAACGTGCTCGATTTATGTTCATGTTTTAGGAGCCGAGAATGCAATTAGTAAATCTGACAGAAGAGGAAGAAAAATGATCAACATGAAGTAAATAAATAGAACGGAGGGGGCCCCTGGGGAGAGGGTACCATTTGCACGGAACTGCCTTCAGAGGAAGGGAAGGAAGTTAAAATCGATTGGTTGTTTTGTAGCGGTTACAGTGTTATTAGGGAATGAGAAGTAATTGTCCCCCCCACCCCCAAAAAATAGTTCTGTAGGCTGGCCCTTGGGCGTGTAGTTTTTAAGTGCCGGCCACCGCCGGTGGGCTTTGCGATCCCTTGCTGCGGGCTTTGCCTCTGCCAGCTGGCCCGGGACCTGCGCGCGGTTTGGTCTGGAGGAGAACAGAGACCCCAAGGGCGGGACCGAGCTAAGGATGGATGACAAAGACCACGGCGGGGGCGCGGGAGCCCCCAATTCCTCTGCAATTAAGGAGATTGCAAGTGGAATTTTCCGTTTGGGGCTCAAGGAACCGCACTCTCTAAACCAAAACGTACTGCAACCGAGCCCCCTCCGTCTGTCCTCACTCAGCCCCTCCTTCTGGTCTATTTCTCCTTGGAAAAGGACAAAATCATTTCCTTGGATTTTCACACTCAAAATCGACCGCCCCCACATCCCCTGCGTGGACTGGGATGCAAATTGCTAACCGATGTGAACGCAAACTGCCGTGTTTATGAATCCTGATGACATCTGAGGTCGTTTGATGCTTTAAATTTTTTAATTATATTTTTTCTAGGTGTTTCCTGCTACATTGCAGTTTTTTCTGGATTTTAAAGTTTTCTGTAAAACTTTGTCTTCAAGTAATCTGACATTAAATACTGCATTTAAAAGTTATACCGTAGCAAATACGTTTTGGAATTAGCTACAACATAAAGATGAAGTTATATTTTTTGAAAAGAGCAAAACTTAGGACAGATCGCAATATGCTGGTGTCAACAGCCCTCATTTTCTCACCATCTTTTTTGGGCCTGGAACCAGCCTAGACCATGGTCCGAACTCCATCCTGTGCGGGCGGGTTAATGAGAACTACAGCCAGCCTGCATTGGAGAATAGCTTTAAGTCAGATGCTAACCTGACAATTGACACGTGTCATTTTTGGAATCACTTTGATTAATTTTGCTTCAACTACTCATTCCTTACAGTGACTGCAAAAATTTCAAGAATGGCAATGTCAGCTGCTTCTTTCTAACAAGATAATAAAGTCACCCTTTTTTTTTTTCCTTTTTTCTTTCTTTTCCTTTTTTCTTTTTTCTTCTTTTTTTTTTTTTTTTTTCTTTTTTGCTTTAGCAGTCTGATTGTTTGGATACATATAGATTGCGGAGCAGAATAGCTTCTTGAGATAGTGACAGAGTCTGGGAATAAGTGCCACACACAATCCCCTCAGGGAGATGCTTTGGGAAATTCTGTGATGCTCTGTTAACTCACCATGCAGCCTCATGCAGGCCTCATTTACCCTGCAATGTACAGAGTTGAGCAGACTGAGTCCGGTTCTTTTGCTAACCATCTCCCCGCACTGACTCAAGTGGTAGACAGATGTGGGGCTGTGCTCACATACGTGTGTAACCAAATTTATCTCAGTGCCTGACTGTTGGCATAACACCTATTAGCAATGTGGTTCACACTTGGAATGTTTCTGACTGCGAGAAGTTTAGCAGTTTGCCGGCAACTGCAGGCGGAGCTGTCAGTTCCCTGAAGGTGGACTTATAGGGTGCTTTTTTTTTTCCCCCTTTTCTTAGGTGCCTCATTCAGAGTCAGCAGAACTATTCAATGCCAGGTGGCCCAAGCCACTTTGTTAAAAACCCAGGAAGATCTTAAAAGAGGGATTCCTGAAAATCAGCAATTTTGTTTTGTTGACGTGGAAAAAAAGCAAATATAAATTCTCGAATGACTCAATTTTAAAACAATCGGGGGGGGGGGTAGAAATTAGCCAGGATTCATCTTTTAGGATTGAGATCTTATCACCCCAGTGATGTTTCTTCAATTTATATTCGTGGGGGGAAATACTCCACAAGGCCTGGAGAGGCTCCCTCAGCCCCGAGTGCTGCTCTTGCCAAGCTACCCTGCAAGGTCTTCATGAAAGGAGATACTGTGTGGCTGTCCTTAAACCACGGTGGCCTCCACTTCCTGATCACAGGGCCATACTCCTCTAGCTTATTCCAGGTTGGTCTGGTAGCGGGGTGGAGAGTGCGCCCAGCGCTCTTTGGAGGCCTAGTGCTAAATCTGCACAACTTCCCGCCGGAGTTCTTCAGAAACCGGCCTCGGCGCGCTCCGGCTCGCCACGCTGAGAGGGGCGCGGTGTGTTTGCTGGAGTTGTCCCGCTTGCTTCTCTCTGCCCCTTCAAGCAACACCTGCAGGCCCTTTTCCCGGTCGTCGTTGTTGTTAGGACTTTGACACCACTCCCTACCCTCCCAACCCTGCTCGAGAGACCCCCACCAGTAGCTAGATGACATGAATTCATTTCAAAACCAGTAGCGGGTACAGCGCGCCGGATCTGCAGATGTGTCGGTAGCGTGACTGATGGGTCTATTAAAATCATGCGGTGGGAAGAGAATGACACGCACATTCACGCATTTCATTTTCCCGACAACGCCTGGGCAGCGCAGACTTCTGTCTCGGAAAAATGCCGGTTCCTTCGAGAAGGCCCATTCCCGGCCGCGGGCCCCGGGAAGGCGCGCTCCAGGGCGGCCCTGACTCCAGCACCCACCGCGCCCCCACCCCCCGCTTCCGCAGCCTGGCCCGCGGGGCAGAGGCTCCAGAAACGTCGGCGGCAGAATGTAATAATAGGTTTGATTCCTTGGAAACTTCAAGTGAAAAGCAGACTTGGCCTTGGCGCAGCTCTTTTTTCCAGCAGGACTATTTGGCGGGATTGAAAGGCCGGGCCAGGAGGGGAGGGGGGAGGGGGCGAGGAGCCCAGGGAGGTGGGCCCGGGTCCCCTCCGCCTAGTCCCGCAGGGTAGGGGCGGCGCGGGGACCGCGCGAGGGCCGGCGGGTGGGCGCGCGCTCGGAGGCCGGGCCCCGGAGGAGGGGGACCCAGGGACCCCTCGCCCTCGCCCCCGCTCCCGGCCGCGGCCCGCCTCCCCCGGGCCGACGGCGAGGCCCCGCGGGGGGCGCGGAGCTGTGCCCCCTCCCCCCTCCCCGCCGCCCCCCTTCCTCCCGGCCCTTCCTCTCCAGCTGCGCGCCCGCCGGGACCCCGCTCCGCCCGCCCCCGGGAAGCAGCCGCGTCGGCGGCGGGCGGCGCCCTGCGCGCGGCGCGCGGGTCCCGGTCCCCTCCCGGCGGGGGCGGCCGGGCCTCCCGGCTTCCCGCTGTCGCTCCCCTCCTGCTCGGTTGGCGGTTCAGCGCCAGCAGCGGGCGGCTTCCCGGCCCCCGCCTCTCCTCCCGCTCGCCGCTTTCTCTGCAGCCCCCGGCCCTCCCTTCCCGGCCCATTCGCCACCCTCTCCTCTCTCCTCTCTCTGCCTCCCCTGCCGGCTCCGTCACCTCCGCCGTCCTTCTCTGCGCTCCCGGCCTTGCCTTTGTCTCTGCTCGCCGCGGCCTGCCTCCCCCCGCGGCCTGCGCCCTGCCCGCGCGGCCCGGCGGCGGCCCGGGACTCTCGCTCCGAGACCGGGGCGGGCGGGCGGGGGGGAGGGGTCGGCAGGTGCCGGGAGGCGCGTCCCCCATCCCCTCGGCCGCGTCCCCACGGGAGGGGTCCCGGGGCACCGCCTTGGAGCCTGCGGCCCGGGCGTCCGCCCCCAGCTCGCTCGGGTGCAGCCTGGGCTCGGGGGCCGCGCGGGGTGTCAGCCGCCGGGGGGATTAAGATGACTGATGCGAGGGAAGAGGGCAGAGTGTTTTTGTGTTTAAAGAGAGCAGGATTAGCAGAGAGAAAGTCCTGACCCGGGGTCAGCTGCAAGTCAAACCCTTTTACAATCAGCGAGCGGAACAGGCGCAGCTCGGGCCGGGCCGCAACAAGTGGGGGGGCGGGGAGGCCGCGCGGCCCCGGGAGGCGGCAGGGACTTGGGGCGACCCGCATCCGGACCCAGCCCGCCCCGAGTTCCTCGGAGGCGAGAGGGACGGCGGTGCGGCTCCAAGCTCGCAGGGGGGATCACTCGTCCAGCAGAATTCCTTCTCCTGAACCGGCTGCCTGCGGCTCCCAGTTCCTGGCCATCTTCGGGCCGCGGCTCGGGGTGGGAGGCCGGGAGCAGGCGGGAGGCTCGGTCTCGTCGGGGGCAGCTCCATTTCCATAAGAAACCCTAACCGAAAGACCGGGTCCTCCTGCCCTGCCTCTCCGCTTTTATCCAGGCTCTCCAGGAATCACTGCCCGATTTAGGCTCCTCCAAACGGGTGTGTGTGTGTGTGTGTGTGTGTGTGTGTGTGTGTAGCAATTGGGGGTAGGGCGGATGGAATGCATTCAGGCGGTTTGTCCATGTGGGCAGAGAAATCAGGCGCTAATCTGAGTTATAAACCAGCCACAGCTCAGCAGGGAGCGAACTCCCCGGGCGCATCTGAAAAGTCAGTAAAACTGAATGTTGCCTTGAAGGATGTGGCGGGTCATGGGGAGAAGGAAAGAGCAGACTAATTTGTCTTCCTCACTAGTCAGGTTGGGAATTTTGCTGAAATAACACCACAGAGAACTTTAACAAATATGAAAAATAGATTAAAAACCCAAACAAGCGATGTACTCAAAGATAGAAAAATCATCTATTCTGATGGTGAACACACAACTGAATTGCCGTATTTTCCTCTAAACTGGCTTTTTGTCTTTAACTATGGAAACACCAGGGGCGGGGGGCGAGAGAGGACAGTTTTAAAACCACTGCAAAGAACACAAGTGTATTTGCCCAGCCGTCCTGGGGAATCCGGACGTCAGTGGGAAATGGGTTCCAGCTCAAAAGCAAGTAGCCAGGGCTACTCTTGAGATGCTGAGTGTAACCTAGAGGGAAGATTTGTCTGTGGCAGAAACTCTGGACACGGTGAGTAATTCCCAAGGCCCCGCAGGCCTCTCGCAGGGACTTAATCACCCAGTCACTTCAGAACGACCCTGTGAGTACATTAAAGATGCTGTTTGTGAAGAACAGCAGGTCATCACATGCAAAGCCTCGAAATAGTCAGCCAGTCAAATCAGTGGAAAAAATCAGCTTTTGTTAGATTTTGCAGTTTCAGGAATTAGGCATTCACTGCAGAGCTGCAGTTTTGAGAAATTGCAATGTCAGGCATGTTCCCAATGGGGAAATATTGTGAGACTGCGGAGGACGGAAGATTGGGCTCGACAATGGGGGGACTGACAAGAGTTATCACCAAGACATTGTTTTCTCTCCGTGCACCCCGGAAGCGCCAAGCAGAGATGGCATCCGGTGGCAGCAGGAGCACTCCGCGTCTGCCCCGCATGCTCTCCAGCGGGGGGCGGGAGTCTCAGCCTCTGAGAGACGGACCCGGTCTCCCGGGATGGAAGCTGCAACGCACAGGCGCAGTGCAGAGGGAGCCGGGCCTGAACCGTGCGTGGCAAGCAGAGGTCACCTTCTCGCTTTTGATTTCTAAGCAGCAGAACAGGAGGAAATCAGGGGAGCCTGCTTGAACCCGGCAAGGGCTTGAGAAACCTCGCGCTTGTCAGTCACCCAAACTCCAGGGGGAAATTCAGCAGGGGAAGCCCCAACTTCAGCAGGACGTTTCCTCGGGGGCCCACCCGGATGAAAAAGCACGCGTGTCCCTCTTGGTGGGTACCCTGGTCAAAAAGCGGTCATTCGTGGGTTCACCTCGGGAGAAAGGACAGGCCTGTGCCAAAGAAAAGGGAAAATCAGGGTGAAGCGCGGGAGCCAAGGCGCCCTTCCGCCTTCCTCACCTGCGCTGCGCCTCGTGCGCAGCCGGGCCAAGGATGCGCCCTCTGGAGTCAGAGCTGAAGTCCACTTGTGCTTGGTCCATATCAGCTCCGTGTCCTCGGAAAGTGGCTTCACCTCTGAGTCCGTTTGCCCACATACAAAGCAGATGTCACGGCACCAAGCCCGGCAAGAGGTAGTTGGCATTCGTGACCTAAGGGTGCCCAGCACCAGCAGCCTCTCAGTCAGTGGTGATCCGACCTGTAAGGCCGTGCTGCTCACTGGCTCCCTCGCGTGGGGAGGCCGTGGACAGGGTGACGTCAGGTGTGGCCTGGGTGGGAAAGAGAAGGATGCACACCGGCCTCCCATCCATGCGTGACAATGACGGCTTCGCTTTCGAGTTACCCTGATGGCCCGCACGTCACGCGCACTCATTACAAGCTCACGAAGCGTCCCGGCCCCTGTCTGGGCACCTGGTGTGTGTGTGGCCTGTTGGATACAACTTTGAGCAGAGTGGATCTGATCAGGGCCTTGTTTTCCGGTGAATGGCCCCTCCAGCTGGGCTTTGAGTTGGCAAAGGTTTCGACTTAGAGATTCTCTGGCATCCAAGTGCACAGGACGCTCAGCGAGCCTGTTGCTCCCGCAGGTCCTCAGACCCGGCGGGAAGCGAAGGCTCGCGTTGGGGGGAGGGGAGGCGCCAGGCTCCGCCCCCTGCTCCGCTTGCTCCAGAAGCCACAGGGGCTGGTCCAGCAGGGCTCTCTGATAGGAGAGGGGCCCCAACATTTTTTATGGTAAATAGCTGCTTAAGACTGTGTCTGGATCACTTAAATTTGAGTAGCAATTTATTATCTATAAAGTACTCTCACTTGCTTGTTCAATTTAGATGGTTTGGGAAAAAATTAAATTAGCGGGAGAAGACAAAAATTAAGCAGGATTATGAGGATCTTGTAGGTAGGGAGGATTGACTGACTTACTGGTTTTATTTGCCATTTTCGGGCTGGCTCTTCTGGCTGCTGGTGGTCCCACTGTGCCTCTCCTGGAGGGCAGCCAGTGAGACCCCGGAGCAGCTGACACACAGGGACCCCTGCTTTAAAGAATGGCTGTGCTGCACTTACCAGTGTCTAAGTGTACCAAACTGATTTGCACTTATACGGACTGTCTGCACCGGCCTCGTGCATGAAATCTGGGCCCAAACATGCATGTAAATAGTTGAGAATTATTTTAATGGTCTTTAAAAGTAGAAGGGCATTTTTTTTTTTTAATGGTTGCACCCGCGACATATGGAAGTTCCCAGGCCAGGGGTTACATCTGAGTCACAGCTGTGACCTACACCACCCAGGATAACGTTGGACCCTTTAACCGCTGTACTGGGCTAAGAATCAAACCTGCACCTCCACAGCAACCCGAGGCCCTGCAGTCGGATTCTTAACCTACCAGCCACAGTGGGAACTCTGAGAAGGGCAGTCACTAGTACACCTAAGATGGAATAAATGAGGTTTGTTGAATATATCATAATGACAATCATGATAATACTATATTATTTAGCTGCCAAGTTTCCCCATACTGGCATCTGTAAGCTGGGCGTAGCTTGTTGTTTTTTAAAAAAAAAACAAAAAACCTTGATACATTAAGAACTTTAAGTGTCTTTGCAAGGAAGCAGTTGTGCGAATAGAGGGGGTACCATCATAAACAGAATAAGCTCTCATGTATCAGCAATATTTTATTCAGAAAGCACACAATCCTGTGTTATGCACGTGACTATTCCGGTTCGTTATATTTATAGAAACAGATCCAGATTAAGGTGTGGCCATAAAAGACACCAGCATCTATTTGAGTAGCCTGTAAGCACATACATTTTAAATAGGATATAATGAGAGAAAAAGGCCTATAAAAAGAACCAAAAATAACTTAATAAGGTAAGAATGCTTTTGTGTGTGTGTGTCTTTTTAGGGCCGCACCTGTGGCATATGGAGGGTCCCAGGCTAGGAGTCGAATAGGAGCTGCAGCTGCCAGCCTACACCCCAGCTCACGGCAACACCGGATCCTTAACCCGCTGAGCGAGGCCAGGGATCGAACCCGCATCCTCATGGATCCTAGTCAGGTTCTGTAACGCTGAGCCGCAATAGGAACTTCCCCAAGGTAAGAACTCCAATATGATTTCCAGCTAATTTTAGGACGTAGGGCATCATTCAGGAAGCCTGACAGCCTGTGCAGAAGACGACACGGTCTTTGCTGTCTAACTCATTCAGAGTTTTAATGGGGAGGGTGCCAATGCAGATGCTCCGTGGGCGGGGCAGAGTTTCTTAAACTCTCCTGTTTTGCACATTATTGCATATGTATTAATATCATCGCTGTGGTTATCACTCATGTTCCTTGTGCATTGCCTGCAACACCAAGACTATAGAAATTTTGTCAGCATGTGGTTTACCCAGAAAAAAAAAAAAAAAAAACCTGCACTAAGGAAGGGAGGGAGGGAGGGAGGAGCAGAATTGTCTGTGTTGGAGTTAGTGAAACAAAACAGAGACGTGAGAGCCAGGGCGACCCTGAGAGCCGGCTCGCCAGGCTCAGAGCGAGTAGACTAAGCGGCTTTTTTTAAAAAGTTGGTGGAAGGCCTGGTGCTGGGAGCCGTTGCCACAAAAATGGGCAAAAAAGGGCTACGGAACATACTGCAGCCCGTCCTTGCATGTGAGTGTACATCCTGGCAGCTTACCATCTCGAGTTTTCTCTGAGTTGCATGAGTGTAAATTCGGTCGTGCTAATCCAAGTGAGATATTAATGTAAAACCTTTCTCCTCATTAAAAAAAAGATAAATCACTTATTTCAGCCTTCCAAACTGTGATTACTACCAGAAATATATTCTCAATTTTAAAATGTTGACTATGAAATTTGGAAAAGGAACTAAGGAAATGATATAAAAGCTTTAAAGTAATTAAACCATACTTTTTATCTAAAATAAATTTATCACCTATAGCAACTATTTGCAGAAAACTAAAATTGTATTTAAAGTCAGTTCAAATGCAATCATGCATTTGCATTAAAAGTAGATAATTTAAATCAATGTATAAGCTATAAATTCAATATAAATTTAAGCAGCTTAAGTTTTCAATGAATTTGAAACAGTTATGATTACATTAAATTAGCTTTGAGGAAAACAGCACATTTACAACATTTTAAGGCGAAGTCTTCACTTAGGATTTTTCAAAAACTTGACAACCAAAACAGGGTCAGCCCTTCACGCCTCCTGGTGCGGCCAAGGCCTGCTCTTGCTAGAACACCCTCCGGGGACCATTTGTGCTCCAAGCCAGCGGAGACCACCTGTAAACGAACAGCCCAGCCCCCAGGGGAACAGGAACTGTGTCCCGCCTGCTTTGTTCGCTTCTGTTCTCGGAGTTCATTTCAAGCATCAGCACAGTTCCAGGCACCTCCTAGGGGCCAGCGGCTGTTTACTGAACTGAAGCCATGCAGCAGAGCAGATGCGGGGCCTGCAGCCTGCTGGAAGGGGCTGGCTGCTTCAACTGGGAGGTGCCCCCACGCCCCCAGCTAGGGACTCAAAGGAGAGGGCGCTGTCCGTTGCCTCCAGGGCCGCCGTCTGCGTGTTTTTTAAGGAGACACAGAAAGCAGAGACCAGTACTGAGGAACCCTGCAGCTTGTGTCCCTAGACCCCAGCCTGACCGTCAGGCCAGGGCTTGCTTGTTTTCCAGTTCTCAGTTCCCCAAGACCTGCTTCGTAATCCGGTTTATCGGGGTGCAAGGAATGCTGGCTTGTGTGCTGAGTGAAGTGTTACCATCGTGGCGTGGAGTGGTGTTGTGTGGGATCCTGCTGCAAGGTTTCATGGTTTAATAAGATAAGGTTTCCTCTGGGGGCTGTAAGGAGAAAGCTCTGGTGCGCAGAGATGGTCAGGCCCCTGGACAAGAGGGGACCCCCCTTAGATGCAGGGGGACCTGGGAGGGGGCGCAGGCCGGGAAGTTACCTCGTCTGCTTTCATCGTAGAACTGGCGAGAATCTAGGGGGAGCTTACGGATACTCGGTCATAAGGCGTGACCTTGACTTGGAAACAGGTTGCCAGCTGGTCGACCAGCCAGATCTGTCCCCAGCTGCTGCCTTCTTCCTGTCCTGTCCTCCTTCTGCCGTGAATTTGACTTTGCCACTTGCTTGCATGTCTGAAATGTGCAAAACTGGACACTGATTTCTGACAATTAGAGTGAGGGTGGCTGGCACCGTGCAGAGCGAAGCACACAGCCCCTGCAGTGCCCCGTAACTGGTCCCAACCCTGTCCCCACCGCCGTGGCAGGGGTAGGGGCCCCCTCGACCTCGGAGGGCCAGCTCAGGACCCGCGTGTACTTGGAGGAAACCGCAGGGCTGGCCATTCGGTCAGGTGCCCTTGGCCTACACCGTAAGGAAGTCCCCAGTCTCAACACCTGCTGTCACTGAATTCCCCTTGATGACATCCTGTCTCCATGAAACTCGGGTTTTGGTAGCTGCTGTGTGCCAAGCGGTTCCTGGGGGGGAAGCGGTGTGGGCCGGCAGTGAGCTGTTGGGGGCAGCGTGATTCCGGGTCAGGAAGCTGTGGAGAGGGGAACCTGCACAGCGGGGCCCTAATTCGCCACGGTGGCTGCTCAGAGCATGAAGCATAAAGAATTATTTTTTTCATTCAATTCATGTAATTTTTAAAAACCGGCTGCTAAGTTATTAGGATTTAAGCATTTCTTGTTATATAGCTACTTAACAAACAGAACTGATAGCTATTTCTTTCGGCCTGGGGCATTGTAAAAAATGACTGGAATACTGAGGGTTTGGTAAAAACACGTATGATTCAAGTTGGCATTGAATTTGCAGCTTCTGGGCTGATTTATGCTCATCTCTTTTTGCTGATATTATGTCAATACAACGGCATCATTTAATTTGAGCTGCAACTTTACATAAATCTTATTTCTCTGCAAAGGGTTACTACAGGTGATGTATTCATTTGGATAATAAAGTATTAGTTTAATTATTTTAAGAATTGCGTGTCATTTCCCTTAGCGAGTGGCTAATTTATCTTGTTATCCAAATTGTCCATTTTTTAAAAGTGAGAATACATTTCTAGCAGTATTCTCAGTTTGAAAGACTGAAATACACACTTCGTCTTTTTTTTAATGAGGAGAAAGGTTTTACATTAATATCTCACTTGGATTAGCACGACCGAATTTACACTCATGCAACTCAGAGAAAACTCGAGATGGTAAGCTGCCAGGATGTACACTCACATGCAAGGACGGGCTGCAGTATGTTCCGTAGCCCTTTTTTGCCCATTTTTGTGGCAACGGCTCCCAGCACCAGGCCTTCCACCAACTTTTTAAAAAAAGCCGCTTAGTCTACTCGCTCTGAGCCTGGCGAGCCGGCTCTCAGGGTCGCCCTGGCTCTCACGTCTCTGTTTTGTTTCACTTGCTGGAATGCAGACAACTGCCTGCCAGGACTGTCTGCCCTCCCTTCCTTTCATTCTTCCTTCCTTTTCTCCCTCCTTCCTTCTTGGTACAGGATTTTTTTTTCTTTCAAAGTGTCTGTAGTCCTGAGTGTCACGAGCCATGTACAAGGAAGACACACGCGTGTCATTGCCGCAGTAGCCATCGTGGTGGTCATACGATGTGGTGACAATGGAAGTAGCTGGCAATTCAGCCCGTGAAGGTGCCAGTTCAAAACGCAGAGGCCCTCGGGGTAAATTATTGCTGCTGAATAACGGAAATCAAGATGTTTGATTTCCCATTTTTATTTTTCCCCATGGTTATTTTTATCGTGTCGGCTTATTGGATGTCTGTGACTAGGAGAAAAACCCTCCCTTGCGAGGAGAACATTCTCGACTATGCGTAATAAAGTACTTTCTTCAAAAGCTTTTTTTTTTTTTTTGTAAATTTCTTCTCCTTCCTGTCTTGGTTTGTTTTGCTGAGGAAGGTGAGGACGTCCAAGGACGTGTCAGGACGGTGACTGAGGAGGGAGGAGGCGAGCAGGGCGACAAGACAGCCCGCCTTCCATCAGCCGGGTGTCGAGCCGCAGACAGGGGACCTCGGGCTTCGTGGCCGTGCTCACCGGCTCAGGGGGGACACGCCAGCGGCAGGGGTCGCTCGCCCGACAACCAAGGCTACACACCCCCGCACCCAGGGAGGCCGGCGACCCCATCCCTGCCTGGGCTCCTTTTAGGCAAGGCGGCTTGTTACCTGCCTGTGGACTAACCAGTCCGGACACCTCTGGTCCCCTCCTGCGGAGTCCACAGCTTCATAGGCCACCAGAAAGCTCTGGCCCCGCAGTCTACAGGCTGGGAGCCAGGGTGGCCCTGTCCCAGGCTGCCCCCAGCTTTCTGTGGTTTGCTGGCACCCTGATGCCCCCATCTTACCCGACCACCTGCAAAGACTTGTTTCCCAGTAAGGTGGCATGACGGGGTTGGGACCCCAACTCTTCATGGGGACACCATTCAAGCCATGACATTCGCTCTTTGATTTACGACATCAACAAAATGTTCTTGCCTAGTGAATACCGCACATTCTGAGGGCCCTGGTTTCCTAGAAAATTCAATAGTTGGGCTGTCTGTGGGCTTTCAGATAGTCTGTGTACACGTATCCCCTAAAGCTATTTGTAAACAGGACCTTTTCACCCAACCACGCAGGAGTCACCTGGAGATAATCGTCCCCATAAGGCCCAGGAGAAGCTGCGGGAGAGCAGAGGGGACGCTCTGAAGCCCGCAGGGAAGTGCCTAGTGCGCACAGGGGCGCACGAAATCTACCTCGACCGACCGTGCCGCTTCAATCCCCGGAGGAAGGATGGCGAACAAGCCTTGGGCGCCAGGCTTGGCCTCGGTTTCTTCTTTATTGTTAATCCCCTTTATCCTGCGGTACCGACGGCATCCATGGAGCCCACTCTCCTCTCCTCGGGAAGAAAGCAACGGAAGACGAGGGTTGGTTTTTCCTCTTGTAAGTGAGGCTGAGCATCTCTTTTCCTTTTTACTTTTTTTTATAGTTGATTTACAACGTTCTTTCGATTTCTGCTGTACAGCAAAGCAATGCAGTCATATATATATATATATACACACACACATTATACATTCTTTTTCTCTCATTATCCTCCATCAGGCTCCATCACAAGTGACTGGATATAGTTCCCTGTGCTCTACCGAAGGACCTCATTGCTTATCCACTCCAAATGCAAGAGGTGGCATGTATCAACCCCAGATTCCCCGTCCATCCCACTCCCTCCCCCTCTCGGCAACCACAAGTCTGTTCTCCAAGTCCACAAGTCTGTTTCTTTTCTGTAGCTAGCTTTATTTGTGCCATATATTAGATTCCAGATATAAGTGATATCATACGATACTTTTCTTTCTCTTTCTGACTTACTTCACTTAGTATGAGAGTCTCTAGTTCCATCCATGTTGCTGCAAAGGGCATTATTTTGTCCTTTTTATGGCTGAGTAGTATTCCATTGTGTATCTATACCACATCTTCTTAATCCGTTCATCTGTCGATGGACATTTAGGTTGTTTCCATGCCTTGGCTGTTGTGAGTAGTGCTACAATGAACATACGGCTGCATGTGTCTTTTTGAATGAAAGTTTTGTCTGGATAGATGCCCAGGTGTGGGATGGCTGTGTCATGTGGTAGTTGTATATTTAGTTTTCTGAAATATCTCCATACTATTTTCCATAGAGGTTGTATCAAATAAAGATTAATTTATAATTAATCACTATTAAATATATATAGTCACATATTATATATATATTCACATATATAATCTCACTTAATCCTTAATTTCCAACTAACAATTATTCCCCCGTTTTATAGATTAAGAAACTGAGAGGTCAAGTTATCTACCAAAAGGTATGTCATGAATGAGTGGACAATTCACGATGAAAATCTAAAGCTGACAGATTCTAATGTTTATACTTCACATAATACATAGAAATATTTTAACAAGCTCTTGTTAGAGCAATATTCACAGCAGCAGTATTGACTGGGAAGTCCCGAGATTTCAGCTGTCCCGCCATCCGCATCCCCACCAGATGGTAGTTGTCAGTAACGATGAGCCTACATGGAGGCTCGCCACACAGAGTCCATGCTTCACATAGGGTTGACCTGGCGCTGGACATCGGTGGGTTTGGGCAGGTGTGGGGTGTCCTGTGTCCGCCATTGTGGTGTCACACTACACTTCCACTGCCCTAAAGATCCCCGGGGCTCCCTCTCTTTACCCTTTTTGGAAGCCACTGATCTTTTCACTGTCTCCACATTTTTGCTGAATACTTGTTTAAGGCAAACAGTATTATAAGACTTAAGGAAAATAGCCCCCTCTCGTTTCAGGCAGCCCATCTCTCCTATGCCTGGTGAGCAGCTTGTTATAAGCCGTTGGGTGCTTTTCTACTATTGACTTCTGTATTTCTGGATCTTATTTTTATATTGCCTGTTCCAGATTTATTGATTTTAGACAGTATCTATTTGGACCTTATTCATTAGAGACTTTACAGCTTTCATGTTCTCTTATTTTCTTCCCCACTCCTCGCTTTCCTGAGGTCAGTATATCATTGTTTTTGTTCAGTCAGTATTCAGGGTACACCTTAGTCTGAGCCCAGGAGTGCTGGTCATGGCTGAGCCCAGGCGCAAACTATGAGTATACTTCTTTTCTTTCAAAAGTTTGTTTTCCCTGAAGTTATTAATGGTCTTGTCCTGTGAGAGTTCCCACTCTTCAGACATTCAGTTTTCTCTGCTGTTCTCACAAATTCTTTCCATGCTCTACAGCACTATCACAGATACTTTTGATACCTTTTTTTTTTTTTTTGTAAGAGTCAGCATATCAGGAATGTATGAGTTCAGTGTCTTCCTCGAGCCATTCCTGCCGAGGCCCTCCACCTATTCCAAGCTGATGGGCTGCTCTAAAGATTTGACCATAGATGTCACCATCAGTCTTCACTTTACCTTTCTGCCATGTGGATCTTTCATTTTCTGGATCCCATTGTCCCTCTTGTTGATTTACTCCCTTATTCTGGTAACTGTGTCTTCTAGCAGGCTGTTTGACACTGGAGAGGTAGTTCAGCTGGGTATAAGACTGAAGGTAGAAGTAATCCTCCATTAAGACTTTGTCTTCTAACTTAGATTGTTGCTTTTGAATAGTCCATACTACTTTTTTTACTGTTTACTGAGTGATACTTAATACATAAAAAACTATGCATATATAAAGTGCACGAAATAATTCCTTTTGACAAATACATAGACCCATGAAGCCATTGCTGTAGTTTTAATAATGAACATGCCCATCCCCCAAAAAATTTTCCTTATCCTCTTTGCAAGCCTTGGCTCCTATCCTCTCTACCCACAGGTAACTGTTCATCTGCTTTTTGTCATTGTAGATTTTTTCAAACTTTCTAGAATTCTATATAAATGGATATGTATAGTATGTACTCTTCCTATCTGGCTTCTTTCTCTCAGCATAATTATTCTGAGATCCATCCATTGTTATAGCATGGTCAGAAGTTCATTCCTTTTATCTCTGACGAGTGTCCCACTGTGTGGATGGACTGCAGTTTGTCCACCTCTTGATAGACAGTCGTTTGAACAATCATGAATTTGTGTACAAGTCTTTGCGTGGACATACGCTTTCATTTCTCTTGGGTAAATACCTAGCCGTACTTTGTCATTGATCAATATTGCTATCATCATAGAAAGTTCTATTGTACGATGCTCTAACATTCTGGTTTTACTTTTCACATTTAGATCTGTGACGCATTTGAGTTAACTTTGTATGTAGTATGAGGTAAAGGTTAATATTTTTTGCATATGGTTACTCAGTTGTTCTGACGTCATTTTTTGAAAAGATTATTCTTTCTCCTTTAAATTGCTTTGGTAGTTTTGTTGAAAATCAGTTAACTACATATGCTTGGGTCTACCTTTTTACTCCTTATCCTGAGACTTTGATCTATCGGCCTGTCTTCATGCCAGTGCCACATGGTCTTGATTATTACATACCTAAAATAAGTCTTTAAAATGGGTAATATAAATTACCCTACTTTCTTCATCTTTTAAAATTTGTTTTGGCCCTTCTATGTCCTTTGCATGTCTATATGCATTTAAGAATGAGCTTGTCCATTTATACCAAAAATCTTTCTGCAATTTTAAGTGGGATCCCATGGAATCTGTAGATGAATTTGGGGAGAATTGATAATTTAACAATATTGAGTTTTCCAATTCATTGGCATGTTATATTTCTCCATTTATTTAAATTTATTTAACTTCTCTTAGCAATGCCTTGTACATATCCTGTACATCTTTTTTCATTTTTCTCCCAAACTTTCTCCTATTTGTTTATACTATTGTAAGTGGTGATGCTTTTTAAATTTCAATTTCTGATTGTTCACTGCTAATATAGAAAAATACCATTCATTTTTGAATTTTGGCCTTGTGCCTTATAACCTTGATAAATTCTTACAAGTTATGGTAGCTTCTTTGCAGCTTCTATAGGGTTTTTGACAAAGACATGTCTACCAGCAGCAAGTAAAGTTGTTTTTATTTCTTCCTTTCTAATCTAGATGCCTTTTATTCTTATCTTATTGAACAAGCTAGAACCTCAAGTACAATATTGCACAGAAGTTGGGAGGGCAACATTCTTATCTTATTCTTGATTTTAGGGGGAAAACCTTGGCTTTGACTCTTTCACCATGAAGTATGATGTTAGCGGTATAGTCCATTCTGTTGGATTCCTAATCCTTATCTTTGACTTGTTTTTATTTGTTTGCTTGTTTTTAATCTTTCTGTATGAGTTACTGTTTAATTCTCTCTATCTCTATTTTTGAAGCTGTCTGATGATGTTTATTGTGTGAGTCTTTTTTGTATGCATTGTACTGGGAATTTGGTGCACTCTTTCATTCTTGAAAGCCATATCCTTCAGTTCTGCAAAATGTCATTAGTTGTTTCTCTAAAATTTCCTTCTCTCTCTTTTCTCTGCCCTCTCTTTCTGGAACTCCTATTAGTTAGAGGCCACATCTTCTGCATCAACCCCTGATTTTTAGAAATCTTTCCTCCTATTCCACCTCCCCCATCTTCTCTTTCAACTCCACTTTCTTGGAGAGTTTCTCATTTTTATCTGCCACTTTTTCTATTGGTTGCTTTTTCAGAAATCATATTTTTATGTTCCAATATTTATTTTGTTCTCTGAGTTCATATATATTATATGTAATATAAAACATACATATATAAACGCATATGCGTTTGTTCGTTTTGTTTTAAATGCCATACTGATGTTGTTCCATGGATATCTTCTTTCCGATATGTACTTTTAAAATGCTTTTTACTTATCCTCAGTAGCTTTGTTCTTTCTGAATCCCTTTGTCTTGGACCCAGTCTTTCCCATTGGAGGTTTTTCCGCAAATGCCTCGTCACCACCTTTATCTGTTACTATTTAACAGTGAGGCATCAAATAGCTTCTTGGAAGCTTTGGGAGTGGGCTGTGTGATATCTAACAGACTCCATTCTAGTCTGGAACTCGAGTGTTTCATTGCAGGAATAAACAAATGTCAGCTATCTGTAGAGTTCCCCCTCTGGAAACCTTGTGTTTCTCTGGAGAAGGTGTGACAGTTGCCTACGAGTCTCCTCGGGATAGAGCAGGAGAAGGGGACCGAGAGGCTCATGGTTCCATGGGCAGATGTTCATTTACTCATCTGTGTTGAGTCAGCTCTTTCCTCCCTACCCCCGTCCCCTGCTCTGCCTTTCCCACAGGCTGGTACCTCTCTGGTTCAGTGTTCTGCTGATAAGTCTGATTGTTGGAGGGGGGTTATTTGCTGGTGTCCTGCCCAGGGCAGTGGGTTCCCAGGTCTGGTAGCTCTCCCCGTGGACTTTGAACACTCTGCTTTTAGCTCTGTTACTTTACCAGTCTTTAGAGGAATCTGGAGTTTCAGCCTCTGACCCTTTTGAGGGTTTCGAAGTAAGAATTAGCTTGTTGCCTGTGACGTCACTCACTTCAGGCGCTGGGCTTCAGCTTTCTTAGGAATGCTCATGCCTGGAATTCCCATTGTGGCACAGTGGTTAACGAACCCGACTAGGAACCATGAGGTTGTGGGTTCGGTCCCTGCCCTTGCTCAGTGGATTAACGATCCAGCATTGCCGTGAGCTGTGCTGTAGGTTGCAGACACGGCTTGGATCCCACGTTGCTGTGGCTCTGGCGTAGGCCAGCGGCTAGAGCACCGATTTGACCCCTAGCCTGGGAATCTCCATATGCCGTGGGAGTGGCCCAAAGAAATAGCAAAAAAAAAAAAAAAAAAAGACTGCTCATGCCTGCTTATTTCCCTTCCCCAAAAATGTATTGCTCATAGGCTCCTGCTCTCTCCTCTCCCTCCTTAGTTCTTATGTGAATAGGGTTAAAAGAAGGACAAAATAAATAAATGTGTTCAAATCATCAAATTCGAAGAGAGGTCCCCCACGCTCTTGCCGCTATACCCACTGACTTCTAGTTCATGACCACACCCCTCATTAGAATTCTAGGGAATATCTCAGTGGTTTGCCTTCATTGCCTTATAATCCACTTTAAGGTTTCCCATTGCTAATGATACTGGAATTAAAAAAAAAATTTTTTCAGATGTGGACATGCTGTTCTGACTCTCAAAATTCTCTCTCTCTCTCTCTCTCTCTCTCTGTTTTTTCTTTTTTCTTTGTCTCCCTAGGTTGGTTTCTTTCAGGAAAGCAGAGCTTGCTTTATTCAGGTCCTCAGACCTCGTTTTCACTCCAGCATCAGGGGACGCTATTACCGAACACTGAGCTCCCAGCACAGTCAAATGGACACGCATGAGTTAAGAGGTAAGAGTGGAGTTCTTCGAAGTCCAAATACAGTGGATGAAATCTATTTTTCCTGAACTTTTCAGGAGACACGTAGTGAGGGTGTTCGTTAGAGGTATGGCATTGAGACCTGGAAAGGGCTTGGATCTCTGACTTCCTGCATGTCCGCATCTCCGTCCCTGGGCTCACAGTTTCAGACATCTGTGGAAGCTCACGGAGAAGTTCCTTCGCATTTCAGAAGACGAAACGCCCCAACGTCGTGATCATTTTTAGTTCGTGGCTACAGCTGACGGGTACCTAGACGCCACCATGTTCCCCTCTGAAGGATCTGAAGCCTTTATCCACTGGACATGAGGAAAGGAGACGAGGTGTGACTCCCAGTGGGACACAGGGAGCTCTTGACCCCCGAGCAGACCCAGAAGGAGGAAGCTGCCACTAAGTCAGAACCTAGCAAAGGAAGTGTCTCTGCCCAGGGTACGTCTTAGCAGAATGAAACCAGGGTCCCCAGCCACCACCAACAGCAGTAACGGGTCAGCCACCAATGAGACTCGTACCAGGGGACCGTGATGCCCCCCTCCCCGCCCCCCCTCCCCCCGGAGAGCTGCACTGATCCCAGAGCGGTTACGTGAGAGCTACTGGGGGCAGTTATTCCATTTATCCCACAGACGCGGACTTTGATCTACCCCCAGGTTGGAGATATCCAGAGAGTCGCCACAGAAAGACTCCTTCACCAAAGTATGGAGTGATTCATGGGCGCTATTCAGAAATGCAGAGAAAAAGAAAAAACCCACAAGCTGTATTGAGGTATTAATTCATTCGGCTCTTTTCCGTCACAGAGGAGGTAGGCTGCAACTACAAAGGGTTCCCCCAAATCAAGTCTAATGGAACTGTTGTGGCCAATAAAAGATTATACGCGAACCCCAAACATAAACCAGAGCATGGGCTCGGGACTCCGCGGGGCGCATCCTCAGACACGCGCTTTATGACAGGCTCATAATAAACAAGGATCAAATCCGCCTGGGAACCGTGAGGACACAGGTTCAGTCCCTGGCCTCGCTCCGTGGGTTAAGGAGCCGGCGTGGCTGTGAGCTGCGGAGCAGGCCGGTGGCTGCGCCTCTGATTCGACCCCCAGCCTGGGAACCTCCATACGCTGCAGGGGCGGCGCTAAAGAGAAACAGAGAACAAATAAGGGAAAAAATTGTCTTCTCCAAATGCACATTTATAGCTACACTTAAATGTAAATGTGTCCTCCTCCTCACACTGCATGAACTACACACACACACACACACACGCACACAGACACACACACAAAGACACACACACATGCACAGACCACACATACACAGACAGGCACACACAAAGACACACACACACAGACACACACACGCACACAGACACACGGACACACACACAAAGACACAATGGCGATCTGATCAGGTATTTATTACGGCACATAGGGCACAGACAGACCACGTCCTGGTGTTTCTTCCACCAGTAGATCAAAAATGCAAAACCATACAACACAAAAATTTGGTTTGGCTCTTATTTATTCATTTTTAGGGCTGCGCCCGAGGCATATGGAAGTTCCCAGGCTGGGGGTTGATTCAGAGCTGCAGCCACTGGCCTACACCGCAGCCACACAATGCCAGCGTCTGCAGCTACACCACAGCTCACAGCAACGTGGGATCCTTAACCCACTGAGCAAAGCCAGGGATCGAACCCACGTCCTCATGGATACTAGCCGGGTTCATTACCACTGAACCACAACAGGAACTCCTGCTTTGGCTTTTAAAACAAAATTAATTTATTTAAGCAGACAAACAAAAATTCCTATTAACTATAAGATCAGAAAATCCCTCTAAAATTATGTTTTATAGGCGTAAACTCCTGCGTAGAATTTTTTTTTAGTTTGAAGTAGAAGAAACCCAGCAGTTCGCTGAGAGATTGGCTGAAACATTGGCTCTCTCGGGATGAAGAGTTTCTTTGCTAATTCAAGGTTGAGGAAGAGGATCAGACGAGGTTTCTGAAATCCAGCCTCCTCCTGGACTCCTCCTGAGGGCTCCCAGACACCGTTTTATCAACTGTACTGCGGCAGCCGAATCTTCATTCATCCTAACTTACCACGTGAGAGGGTGTTCGGTCGCCTCAAAGGGAGAACACACGTCTTGGTGAGTCTGGGAGTCGAGTTCGCACGGTGATGTGTTTATGGGGAAAAGGGAGGAATGACACAGAACTCTGTAATAACCAGGTGACCTGCGAGCGCATTCGGCCAACACGGAAGCAACGCACTCAGCCGGCATCAAGACGTGAGGGCCTCTCATCGTCACCCTTCGTGTGGGTGGAGCAGGTGTTCTCAGGGGGGGTGTCCAGAGGGTCCCATCACCCAGGTCCTCTTGTTCCGCAGATAAACGGCACCCGTTGTTTGCAAGGTCCTAACCTGAAAACCACGGTATTTTGAGTCACCTGGAAAATGCAGTTCGCTTTAAATTGAATGAAGTAAAACATGAGAAAAGAATATTTTTCTACATTTAAGAGCACAGCTGATGTTTCTACCAACAGAAATTACAAAAGGAAAAATTAAGTGACTGTTCACATTGCACATTTAAAATTACACGATTATTATTTGGTTCGGAGGGCTGTACGTTTTTCTAGCATTTTTTTTTTAATTTTATTTTCCCACTGTACAGCAAGGGGATCAAGTTATCCTTACATGTATACATTACAATTACATTTTTTCCCCACCCTTTGTTCTGTTGCAACATGAGTATCTAGACATAGTTCTCAATGCTACTCAGCAGGATCTCCTTGTAAATCTATTCTAAGTTGTGTTCTAGCATTTCTTAAGGGGCAATTGTACACCAGAATTACTTGGGATGCTTCCTAAAAATAGGGATTCCGGAATCCCTTCAGGAGCAGACACCCAGAACAGATAAACACTTTAATCTGAGTGTAGGTGTGTCTCAGAGATCTTCATGCATATAACGAACTCGCCAACTAACTTCTTTGCCACAAAACTTAGGGGAACACTGTGTTTGGACAAGGCTCCTGCCTCTGGGTTAACATGTTGATTGAAAAAATGAGAAAAAAATAATCCCACTTGAATTGCTCCAGGGCATAAACTACCTTGGGGCATAGATGGAGTCACTGAGTTATTCTAAGCCTTGGAAGTTGAACTGCTTCCTTTAAGATACAAAAAATTAGATGTTAACGAAACTGATTATAAGGGCATAAAGACTCCCTAAGAGCTTAGAGCTGTGCTGAGTCGCTTAAAATTTGACTACTGAGGAACTGAGTTTTTGATGGAAATAAGTTTAAGCAGTTACAGGTGGCTAGTGGCGACCACACTGGACAGTAGAGCTATTCTTTCCTTCCATTACCATAGAAAGTTCTAGTAAGCAGTGCTCTCTTAGAAGGAAACAGTGTCCAGTGGTGCCCGGCTGACTTTGAGACTAGCAGGATATGTTCCCAAAGTCCCTCGACTTCCCGGCAGGAAGGCTGCCAGAGTAAGACCGTGTTACTGGCCGAATACTGTGTTTTGCATATAGAGACGATACAGTGTGTCTACTGCATGATACTTGCGGACAAGACAGATAATTTGATTGGAAAATTTGCAGATGCATGGAAATATTTTTAGATTGTATGTTCCTGTTCTCGAATTTCCAAGTGTTCTTTTTCAATCATTTTTACTTCTCTATTGATCCTGCCCATCTGTTTCCACAATATGTTCATATTTTTATTTAAATCCTTCAAACTATTTATAATGATTGTATTAAAATGCATCATTTCTGTCATTTCAGGTCTGTTTTTTAACTGATTTTTCTCCTACTCATATTTTTTCTCACATTCTCTTGCTTTTTTTTTTTTTTTTTTACATGTCTGGTGATTTTCTCTTGTATGCTGGGCATAGTAAATGCCACTTGGTTGAATATCCAATTATTACTCCCTTCATTTAAAGAGAATTAAGTTTAATTCTGAGGCAGTTAATTTACTTGCAGATCAGCTTGCTCTTTTAAGTCTTCTTTTAAGCTTTGTTAGGGCACGCCTAGAATAGTCTTTACTTTGGGGCTAAAGTAGCACTATTTTTTTTTTTTAATTATCGTTGATTTACAATGTTCTGTCAATTTCTGCTGCACAGCAAAGTGACCCAGTCATACATACACATACATACCTTCTTTTTCTCATATTGTCTTCCATCGTGGTCTAGCTCAAGAGACTGGGCACACAGTTCCCTGGGCTGTACAGTAGGGCCTCACTGCTTGTCCATTCTCAGTGGAATCGTTTGCATCTACCAACCCCAAACTCCCCATCCACCCCACCCTCCCCTCCCCCTCAGCAACCACAAGCCTGTCTATGTCTGTGAGTCTCTTTCTGTTCTGTAGATGGGTTCATTTGGCCCATATTTTAGATTCCACAAACAAATGATTTCCTACGGTATTTGCCTTTCTCTTGCTGCCTGACGTCACTTGGTATGAGCGTCTCTAGTTGCCTCCCAGAGTAACCCTGTTCTTAAGGCAGGTGTCTTGCGGGGTGTCAGGGGAGTGCCGTGTGCCTCCGTGAGGTCTCTCCGTATGCGACACCCGCGTGCATCGTGGGCTTTTCCCACTCAGCTCACTTCTCCTTGGTGGCGGATCTTTCCCTGCCATGTCAGCACCCGGCCTTTGGCATCCAGAGCCATCTGCAGTCAGGGACCCAGGGGCGTTTCTGTGGGGTTCTGGACTCCATCTCCGGGCGTTCCTTCCACCCCTGCCCTCCAGGGCTCTGCAGTCTGTCTCTGCAGCTCAGCAGGACTCCCTGCCTCCGCAGGAACCCCCCCTCCAGAGGTGCCTCTGGGAGGAACGGGGATGATGTGGGGCCCCCGCCCCAGCGCGTTTCCTTCTCGTGGATCGCAGTCCTGCCCTGACAGTCGTCTGGCATCTGAGGACAACTGTCCCCATGTTTTGTCAGTTTCATAGCTTTAACAGAAGAAGATGGAGTTTGACATCCGTTTTTCTATCATGAAAATAGAAGTGCAAGTGGCAATTAACAGTTAAATACAGCTAAGACCTACTAGAATTTTTAAAAATTTAAACAGTGGAATTTCCACTCATCAAATACATTTGCCCGGAGGACAAAGCCTGGATAAGTTAGATTTACTTGTATAGGAGGATTTTCAGGACTTAATAGACCAGAAACTTGTCGCGTTAGTTTCATCGCATTCTGTTTGGGACACATCTGCAAGGTGAAATCAAGAGAAGGCCACAGTCCTTGCATGAATGTGGGTCCCTGGATTAGCAAGTGAGAGGCTTTGGTCCCTGTGGCTCCACGGAACCTGCCTGTGTCACCTTGGATCATGACTTTGGTTCCCAAACTGTGCCCCAGAGTGATCTGGGGATGCCACAACAAACTCACAGAGGTGCCACGGGCTGTGTTCAGCTCTCGAGGGAGACCCAGCGATCCCTGCCATCAGCTGGACAGGGCGCGAACCTCCCGCCCGGTGCGGCTCACCGTTGACACTGGCTGTGCCATCATCTCATGATGACATCTTTTTCTTAATGACGCTGGGTTTGGGGTAATTACTATGATAAGACGCAAAGTACTCTTGTCTTTTGTTTTTCATGGGGTTGGGGGCCTCTGGAATAATACGGACATAATAGATGCAGAAATAGAGCCTAAGAAGACAGGTTTAAAGTTATCACCATGAGACAAGTCGAAAATAACGAGGAGGGAGCTGAGAAGAGTTGGGTGATAGACACGCAGCGGAGACGCCTTGCGGGACCCAAGCCCTCACTGTTTCTGGAACCATGAACCGAAGGAAGGGGCTGCAGCGTGTTATTTGGAGTTCTGAGGCTGGCTCCAGGACCACAGAAACAGAAGTAGCTAACACAGTTGGTATGTTCAGGCGAGTGGGCACGTACAGCTTCTCTTTGTGATCCGTGCTGTGCTGCCTGCCCTTTTTTGTGCTACACGATATTCCACTGCAAAACATAAAATTAACAAAATGAAAACTAGGCGGTTTAAAAAAAAAAAAAAGCAAAGTACCACATGAAACTCAGTGTAGAACATAAAATGAAGGTGTTGGTACACAGCTAAACCTCATGCCAGTAGCAGACGCACGAGCCTTTAATAAGACAGTACAGTTACTTAAGAATGGAATGAAAACATCCCTTTTTTCCTTCCGCTGAGACAGATCATTTTTGCTTTCGATTGGCTACGTGGTGTTAGTACAGAAAGAAACATCAGGGAGTTCCCTGGTGGTCTAATGAAATGCTGAGGCCTGGGTTCAACCCCTGGTCTGGGAGCTGAGATTCCACAGCA
The DNA here is from genome assembly GCF_016906955.1 of Phacochoerus africanus. Lineage (NCBI taxonomy): Eukaryota > Metazoa > Chordata > Mammalia > Artiodactyla > Suidae > Phacochoerus > Phacochoerus africanus. The sequence goes on from NC_062556.1 coordinate 77,638,475, forward strand.
AGCCTCTGCTCATAGCAGCCAAAAAACTACATAAATAGGTTGAACCCAACTCTTTTGTGTGTGTGTGTGTGTGTGTGTGTGTGTGTGTGTGTGTGTCTTTTTGCTATTTCATTGGGCCGCTCCCGCGGCATATGGAGGTTCCCAGGCTAGGGGTTGAATCGGAGCTGTAGCCACCGGCCTACGCCAGAGCCACAGCAACGCGGGATCCGAGCCGCGTCTGCAACCTACACCACAGCTCACGGCAACGCCGGATCATTAACCCACTGAGCAAGGGCAGGGACCGAACCCGCAACCTCATGGTTCCTAGTCGGATTCATTAACCACTGCGCCACGACGGGAACTCCTGAGCCCAACTCTTTAGTAAACACAACTCTTACGTATTTCTGTTGGATGAGGCTGCTGTGGGAGCCTTCCGAGGCACAAAGGGCACCATGAGTTGGGAGAGTCTGGGAGCCTCTGGACCAGAGAGTTCATCTGTCTGAGGGTCTGTGTTCCCTTCTGCAAATGCACAAGCTCCAGTACGTAGTTTTTAAGGCCTCTTTCCCGTCGCGTGCCTTGGGCGTCCCGGCCCGTGTCCTGCAGGTGGTTGCTCAGTGGCATGATGAGTGATCCTTTTTCCATCATGGGCAGAGAGGAGAGATGCCGTGGGATTCCCAACTTGCCTCTGAAGCAAGAGCCCCATGGCTCCTGGAAAAGGCAGAAACCAAGAAGGACCATGAGCATCTCAAGCAGATAAGAACCAGAATTTTAAGCCGTGAGCTGTGGGGTAGGTCACAGATGCGGCTTAGATCCCCACACCAGAATGACAAGGCTCCAGCCCAGGACAGAGCACAGACTTGAGCCCAGAGCTCTCCACCTGCTCAGAACACAGCCAATGACCTGGGGTCCACCCAGCTAACGTGGGGCCAAAGGACTCCATACAGAGAACTCAGAATGTCCACGGAACTTGGACAGAAAAATAGTCAGCTTTACTCTTAACGAGCTTTAACTGCAATGCAGCATATGAATTTAGCATACGAATGCAGTCCACAAACCACAGGACTAGCAGCACGCCCCCTGACTTTTTCACCAACTGAAATAATCAGTATTTTCATGTCACAGCACACTTGTTGCAAATACTTCAAAATACCATTTATAGCTTCCTACCACTTTGAAATTGCAGTCGTTTTTAGACCTGCCATGGACTTGATACTTAGTGCATTATGAAGGGAAATTATGACTATATCAAAAAATAGTTTAAAAATGCATTCTGATATTTACTGTTCAATATGGGTTGTCTCCTTGGCAATCTGAAATCTTAGTTTTAACTCTTTATTGTGGAGGACTTGGAACACACATCAAAGTAGGTCAAATGATATTGGCAAGCCACAGATCCATCACCCAAATGTACCCACACAGCCACAGCAACATGGGATCCGAGCCGCATCTGAAACCTACCCCACAGCTCACAACGCCAGGTCCTTAACACACTGAGCGAGGCCGGGGATCAAATCCACATCCTCATGGATACTAATCGGGTTCATTAACCCCGGAGCCACGACAGGAACTCCCAAGTCTAACACTTTTATTTGGTCAACATGGCTTTTAATTTTCTTAACTTCTAGAGTCTGCCTTCACTTTTTCTCTCTCTTCTTGCAGTTTATTTCTTGAAGTTCAAGGGCTGTCTCTGTCAGCATCATCCAATATGGACCCCTCTCCTGCCAAAGGCACGGGGAGGCTCCGCGGGTCGGAGCAGAGCTGTCTGACCCCGAAGTGCTCTTTGCACTGAACCACGTTCCACCCACAACAGGACACGTCTCTCCCTTGGTCCCATAAGCTGCCCCCTTCAAAACCTTTCAACACAGCTGGCATCTCACCCATCCTGGGCTGGAAATGGCTGGGTCCAGTTAAGAGTCCCTGTGCGGGGTTATAGTCCATCCGTACCCGGCGGAGGAGCTGTCCAGGGGGTTCCTCAAGCCCCTCAGGGCCCCTTGTGCACCAGCCTGGCCAGATGCCTCCTCCACTCCTGACAGCTGCCACCCCGTCCTCCACTGCCCCCCCACCAGCGGTTCAGCCCCACATCCTGTGCTGCTCTTGGGTGGCTTCGCTGCTTCTCTGCCTGCCGGGCCAGGTCACATCCTGCACACCTTGTCACCTCCACCATGTCTCTCACCAGGCCAGTGTCTCTTATTCACGTCCCCCTGCTGTCTCATGACTATCTCATCACAGCTCTTATCGATGTGTCATCAGGCCTCTCATCAACGGCCCCCTGACACCTCTGCTGTCTCCTCACCCCTCAAGGTCTCACGGAGGCGGGCCCATCCCAAAGGAATGCAGATGTAAATTTGGACCTCAGCATCCCTACGGATTGGCCGCCATGCCCTGTTGGTAACACCTGCTTCAGCTTGGTCATGAGGCTCCCGACAGGGCAGGGCTGCGTGCCAAGGGCTGGGGTGCAAAGGGACAGGACGGTGGAGAGTAAACCAGTGCTCGCCCCCTCCCCCTCCTGTCTTCTGCCCGAGGTCCAGCCTCTCCCTCCAGGTGGTTCTCAGGTCCTTCCCTCTTGGCTCCAGCTGCCGCCGTCATGCAGGACAGCAGTGGTTAAACCCACACTCTGGAATCGCATGGCTTGGGTCCAGATGCCAAGCTTGATGCGTCCTGTGTGATTTTCAACTGTGAAAAGGAGACAGGATTCTTAGGAAGATGAAACAGGACAATGAGGGTAAAAATAGCCCAGTGCTGGGTCCAGGCTGTGTTTTCAGTACCGGCTTATGCTCACGACTGCTGTCGCCTCTGCCTCTCCGAGGCTCACACACCTTCCTTCTCCATCATCCTGTGGCCGCAGTGAGACACCCCCCCCCACCCCCGCCCCGCCATCTGCCAGCTCCTCCAGCAGCCCTGCCCCACCCTCCACCTGGGCTGACAGGGACCGTTCAGGGCACTTGTTTTTCTGTGGCCTTCGAGCTGGCTCCTCTCCCACCTCTAGGCTTCCAGACGTGCTCCTCTGGCTCCTCCGTCGGCCTGGCCCACCACCTCTTTCCCAGATGGGAGACCCAGCTGCCCTGAGGGCCACTGTGTCCTGTCCCCTCTTCCTGGGACGTCCCTTCCCTTGGCAGCACCGCCAGCTGCATGGTGTTGACACCCACATCCAACTCCCAACTCTTGTGACCCAGCCAGGCCACCTCAGTATCCCCAAGCCGCCGAGCATCCTAACGCGCCTCCGAGGGTGAAGACGAGCCGCTCCGGCGTGCGGGCTTCCGGTGACAGGAACCCTACTTTCTGCTAAGACCAAACACGTGGCAGTTTTTCAGCCCTGATGCCTTTTCTCCTAAGTCTCTGCTGCCCGGTCGGCATATCCCCTTCCTACTCCAAGGGGGAGACCCTGCCCACACCCCCCTTTCTCAGATGCGAGGCCAGGCGAGCTGGACAGGCAGGCTTCCTCCCTCCACTGAACCGGCTCCGGGGTCTGCCCCGGATGCGTGCGCAAACACCTGCACACCCCTCCTCGATGCTGACGGCAAGCGGATGTAATCCTCCCTGTGGCCGGAAGTGATGCTGTGGGCAGCAGCCTGAGTCCCTGTTCCCAACTGCCCTCCACGCTGCCCCTCGCACTTGCGCTCCCCCCTCCACCCGGTTTCGGATCTTTATCTCAATCGTGGAGGGCATTGCCCGTCCCCGCCATGGTTCCCCGCCCTGAGAAGATTCCCTAAGCTGAGGTCGGAGCTCCTCTGTGGCCCCCTCATGGTGCCCTGAAAGGGAGCCTTTCTCGGTGTCAGAGGGGAAAGAGCTGATTTCGGAAGAACAATTTTTGAAAATGGATTTGTATGCATACCAACTATGGCAGTTGGTGATGGTGGAGTCAGTGACTAATAAAAATGTCATTTCCTGTGATTTTTATAAATTACAGTAAATATGCAGTAATCGCCCACATTAGCTGCTGAAATGCAGGCAGCCATCTGGAGGGGAGGCCAGGCACCTCACTGAAGCCTCCAGAGGTAGACCCCACAGGAGCATTTGACACCTAGGAAAACAGTCGTCAATACAGGCTAGAATTTGGAGAAGGGGAAGTGTTAAAATACATGTATGTCAAGCAGATAAATTGGGACTTCTCCATGAGGATCTGTCATGTCAAACAGGAAATAGCTATAAATTACTCGTAAAAATCTTGTCATTTATAACCTTTAAAGCAACGGGGCTCATTTAACACATCAACTCATAGATCATAGTCTAGGACAGTCAGCCTGGCTGTTTATTTCACTCTTAATGTGTGGAAACCAGAGCAAATGATGCCTGGGCCACCAAAGACCCCCAGCGTCCCTTTAGCTCTGGGGGGCCATTGAACCAGGTGTAGAGACCGTCTGGAGCCCAGGTGGCAGGGTGTCAGGATAGGAAAACCCTTCCTGCTCCCCAAGGAAAATTAAGATGTGGTTGGCAATGTCCTGGCTGGGGTCGCCTCCTAATAATAATTCCAAGCGAATCCCGCCGTTATTCTGTTTACTCGTTTTACTTAGGAGCTGTCTGAAGTCGCCGGAGCTGAAAGTAGGTTCCAGCGCTCCAGGCGCGTTCGCGGTATCTTGTAATCATCTTGCTAACCAGCCCGCGGGCAGGCGATGATCGGAGTTCTGTGTCGATTTCAGATGCTCCAGTATATACTCCCCCAGAGCAGAAGCCGGCTCGGAGACATTTGTAAAGAGGCCGCCGTGCCCCCAAGAAGGGGGTCCAGGGGTGCGAGCCAGGAAGATGAACACACAAAGCCGTTTTCTGTTTCAACGGGGAGATGCAGTGGGAACCAGATACTCACGACAGACGCCTAACGAGGTTTGCAGATGCCCTGAATGTGTAGCTGACGTGGGTCGATGTGGCGGCGGCGGGGGGGGGGGGGTCTTGGAGAGAAGGGGTAGGAGCAGAGGGCACAGCCACGTGCCAGACGACCACTCATGCTTTTGGCCGAGAGAGGGAGAGGGACTTGGGGCACGAGCTCACATTCACACCTGCGTCGCTGTCGTGAGCACGAGGACGGGCCGGGTTGGTCTCCAAAGACACCCAGCGTCCCCCGTCTTTGCCCTGGCACAACCCCCCACCTTTGCTCCCGACTGGGCTCAGTCAATGCTTACCTGGGCTTCTGCCACCTGCCACCACCGGGACCCCGCCATGAGTCTGTGGGCGCACGCGAGTGCACCTGAGTGAGAACGCTCACGTGCACACACACACCCGCACACCCCCCACCCAGCCCAGAAGGCCAAGGCGAGGGCAGCAGCCGCATTTAGACTCCTCGGTCTGTTGGTTGGGTAGCTTTCCCCTTTTCGTTCTTCTATATCCTACCAAGGCCACTGCCAGCAGGGTGAAAATTTGCTGCTGGTCCAATGTAGGCACACAGGCTGATTTTTCACTGTTGTTGTCTTTTTAGGGCCACACCCCAAGTATATGGAAGTTCCCAGGCTAAGGGTTGAACTGCAGCTGTTGCTGCCTGCCTTACACCACAGCCACAGCAACGCCAGAACTGAGGCACGTCTGCGACCTGCACCACAGTTCCCGGCAACGCCAGATCCTTAACCCACTGAGTGAGGCCAGGGAGCAAACCTGCATCGTATTAGTTGGATTGCTGCTGGGCCACGATGGGAACTCCCTGGTTTTTTTTAAAGAGTTTTTTAGGAGTTCCCTGGTGGCCTAGCAGCTAAGGATCCAGCGTGGTCTTAGAGACCATGGAACCTGTGGCACAGGTTCGATCTCCAGCCCAGGAACTCCCACATACTGCAGGAATAGCAAAAGGAAAAAAAGCTTTTTTTAATTTAATGTTAAGGAGCTCCCATAGTTGCTCAGCAGTAACAAACCTGACTAGTATCCATGAGGATGCAGGTTCAATTCCTGGCCCCACTCAGTGGGTTAAGGATCCGGCTTTGGCATGACCTGCCGTGTAGGTCGAAGATGTGCCTCAGATCTGATGTTGCTGTGGTTGTGGCTGTGGTGTAGGCCTCAGCTGCAGCTCCAATTCCACCCCTGGCCTGGGAACTTCCACACGCTGCGGGTGCAGCCCTAAAAAGATGGATGGATGGATGGATGGATGGATAGACAGACAGACAGACAGGCAGACAAATAAATTTAATCTCAAAAAGAAGTTAAATTTAAAAATTAGCTTCCAGTGATAAGCAGTTTAATTGGTTCCTTGCATTTAACTGCTTCCTTTAAAAGCAGTTGTTAGTATCTCTCTGAATTTAACCCTGTCCTCATAGTAATAGCTAATTTCTGTAGATTGATTGCTGGCTGTCAGTGCGGCTGAAGTGGGGCTTGAGGACAGGACAGCATTTACAGGCGGAGAGTTAGGTGCTATTCAGGTCAGTTCAGTAAGAATTCTGTAATTCAGGGAGAAAAGCTGAGCCTGGGAAACAAACGAACTCTGCAGATCAAGAGCCTCCAGTCTGGAATCCCGACACCCAGCCCAAGCCCACCCAGCCCAACCCGACCGGCCTCAATCAGCCACTTTTCTTCGACACGTGTCGAACATGTGTGGGTGGGAAGTAACACACTGATTTCCTGGAACCCGTATGCATCCAATAAACGGAAACCCTGGGGCTCTTTCTCCAGCCTAGGTAATTTCGAGAAATGCCAGCGTCCTATGTCTTTGGTCCCAGTTGCTATCGTCTTACTGATGCAAGACTGTCTTTTTCCTCCTTTTTCCTTCTTTGGTGAGTTGAATGGACAACTGTCTGGATGCTCCATTTTTCAACTGCAGGTAACTGTAGGATGGTTGCCGCCTGCATCGACTACATGTTATTTTAACACATATGATCATTTTTAACGAAGTTAATTTCTGTAGAATCATGGATAATTCTGAAGATATTTGGGGCCAAATGGTACAAATTCATTATTTGACCAACCCAACCATTCATACTGCATTTCCTCGGTTCGAAGAAATGCTAGAACACATCTTCAGTTTTATCATCTCTGGAAGCTACATGCACCATGACCCTCAGTGACGACTCACGGTTAGGAGTGGCAGAGCTTTTCAGACACAGGGGCATGGGAAATGAAGACTCGCCTTCCAATAAATGGCACCTTGGGCTTGTGGAGAAGAACGACTATGTGCGTGCGGAGGTAACCTCTGGATGGCTTCTCATCCCTGTGGTCTGGGGTGAAGAAAAGCTGTGTCAAGGACCAGCTGTTCTTCCGTGATACTTCCTTACATAAAAGTTATGTTATACCCCCAAACGCCAGCGGGGCCCTATTTATTCCAAAAAAGTCTTGTACTGGTCCTGAATGGTTGACACTGGGCTGCAAGGTGCATCTGACGGCGGTTCCCATGGACTTGTCCCACCCCAGTGGAGAGAGTTCCAAATAAAAACTCTAGAAGACTCTCAAAGGAGGAAGGAAGAAGGCCAGTTTGCCCGTTGGTACCCAGGCTGATGATGAGTCAAACGAAAATTCCAAGTTAGCACCACCAAATGGGATCGAGTTAATATGTACGATTCTCGCTAATTTAAGATGAGCTCGCCAGTGTGTGTGCCGTCCTGGGCTACACATGTGCTGACCTTCTGGAAACTTTACAAGGCAATTATTGTACTGCAGGAAAGTCTCCACCACTGAGCCCTCAACCACACCACCCAGTCTTTCCTGCCTGAATCCATAATGTGCTCTTTCTCAGAGCCATAAGTCTTAGAGAGGTTTGGGAGCCAGTCTTAAGTATTAGGTCAGCTGTGAGGTGGTGTGGTTGAGAAGAGGCAGGATCTGTATAGATTTTTTCATTTTTAAACGTTATGAGTTCCCGACAGGAGGAGTGGACACGTTGGCTCTGTGCTCCAGCACCGGCTTCTTCCTGCACGCTCACGGGCCTGTGGGACACGCGGACACCGGTGCCCATTTGCACGCGTCCCTGTCTCTGCTCATTTTTTCCCAGCAGAGATGCCATTCCGTGGCTGAGGACAGTGCTGTTCCCCTTCCAGGTCTCCGCTCCTTACCTCACCTCACGCTTCCTGGGAGCACTGCTCGCCTTCCAAACGTCCAACTTAAAGGGAACTACCTATTACCTCCATTCTGTGTCCCTTGTCAATGGATGTTACACCACAAGGCGTTGCATTGAAAGGACACAAAGGAAGAGCAAGTCATGGCACATGGCCAAATAAAAGAGTAATGTTCTGGTGAATTTAGCCTCAATAATTTACTGCCACGGAAAAGTGGAAGGTGAACCCTTTGACCAGTAAATCTCTCCTGCCCGCGAAACCCTTATCTGGTTCCCTGCACCATATCCCGCACGAGGAAGCCATCGTCATTGGCTCTGGTTTGTTGTTTGTAAACCCTGATCTCCTGCACTCGGTGTCCTAAATGTGGATAATTAGCATCAGTTTATCACGCTTCTGCATATTTTCTCCTCTCTCCAGACATGCATGCTTCCATTGGCTGCCATGCTGCCACAGAAGATTATGGAGACAGATTGCAGAGAATGAATGTGCTCAACGAGATTAGGAAGGAATAGAAATAGCAACTTGGCCAATAAATTCCTCGTGAGGGCCTTATCATGCAATTACACGTTGACTCTCTGCACACTCTCCCAGCCTCTTAATCCAACGCCCCACCAAGAATAAAATTTCACTAATTTCTGAATTACTGCATGTCCTTCTGACTTGTGAGCGAGATGGCTTGGAAGAAGAAACGCTGCTGAAAACAACGCATCAAACTCTGTGATTAAAAAACAATGAAACTTTAAATGTCAGAGTGGGCGACGCGAGCCGGGACGGTTGAGCATTTTAGCTGCTGCGCGGGGCTGCACCAGGCCGGGGCCCAGAGAGAGGCTGCTCTTGGAGCCCCGGTTCCCTCCGGGTCCGCTGCTGGGGTTCAGAGCTGGGTGAAGAGGAGGACTGCCGCCTCCTCAACAGAGGAGCTGGTGTGTTTGCGAACAGGACAGACCGCTCACTGATTTCCTGATCACTGCTGACCACAGGGGCGATGCCCTGAGACCTGGGGGCACGTTGTCACTTGACCTCTGTGAGCGCCCCCCCCCAGCCTGGGTCACCACGAGCAGCCACCCTCACGCTGACACGTTACAGCTTCTTGTGCCTGTTGACTTGTGTAAACGGGCGCCTTCCTGCCCCTGGCGTCCCCTAAGAGGCTGTAACCAAGACCACTGTCCAGGCGGCCACACGGGAGCTCCCTCTCCTCTGCCTGATAACCTTGTTCTCCTGGGCCTGACGACAGTGCCTGTGGTGAAGGAGGCACAGAAAGCCCTTCCATCCACGGGGGACTATTTATAGTTGGAGCCAGAGAGCAAGGTCAGGCAGTAGGACGCCCCCACGAAAGCCCGCGCACTGCCGGGAAAAGCCTGCGGGACTGCGGTTGTGCTTCCAGAAGGATTGGAAAAATCCAGATCACATCGTCCCAACGATAGGCTCGCCGTGCAGAGGGCTTCCTCCTGGTGCGAAGAACGTGTCAGCTAAAGAAATTCACAGCAAGATGAGGACGGACCGCCATGTGCCATCGGCTGCCCCTTAGGCCTCACACAGGGTGGGGAGGGGGGTCCCTTGTCAGAAGACCCCATTCCAGGCCGGGCGTCCGGAGACAAAAGCGGACAGCATGCCTTCCGGGCCTGTGTCTGGAGCGTGTCTGCTGTGCCAGGCCCTGTTCTAAGGCCGAGCTGCTGAGGAGCAGCACAAAGGAAGGGGACCAGCGGGGACCCGCTGGCAGGTGAGGCTGGGACGTCCTGTCTGAGGAGCAGCTTTACCTCCTGCGAGCGGGCTGGTCTGCTGGCAGCCAGCCCGTGCCAGTTCCAGAGCGCCAGCCTGGAGCCTGCTTCCTGCCCGTAGGAGCGAGGACCACGCCTGTGAGCCTAGACCTCAGGAGAGCCAGTTGCTCAGAAGACACCCGTCATCCCCCAGCCGCAGGCTTGAACACGCTGTGGCTGGACGATACCCACCCCTTGAGCCCTGGTCGTCTGTCCCGGAAAAAACCAAACACGGCGTCCCCACATTGATCAGAGCAGTGGGCTGTGCTTTCCCAGAATCCTCTTCCCTTCCAAAGCCTGAGATGGGGGAGGGGGGAGGGACCTGTGCGCCCCCCCCCCCCCCCGTGCTGGCACAGGGCTGCTGAATTGGGGCCAGGATGGCCTGGAGGAGAAGCAGGACCGGGCGGTTTTTTCGGTGCCTACTCCTCGGGTTTGGCTGCATCGAGCTTCCCTCCAGCAAGGTGCCCAGGCCCCAGGCTCACCCTGCGCTTGGTGCGGAGCTGGGGGAACCTCCCGCCGACAGCGTGAAAGCCGATGAGGAGTTATTAATAATTGCCCTCCGCTCCCCTGTGTCATATTTCCTGAATCCGTGAGCTCGGTTGGGGGGGGGGGGTGAGAGGGAGCCGCTTGCCATTAATCTGGGAACAAACGGCCAACCTCGGTGACTGGGATTTTCGCTTTTCTTTTCTCACTTTTCTCAGTGCGGGGAAGCGCGGAGCCGGCGCGGAGCGATTGTGAGGGCCTCTGCTGGAATTTGGCAGCGCGGAGGCTTGGAGGGCAGCCCCATGCTGGCCCCTATTCAGCAGGCCAGTTTTCCTCGAGCTTTGGAAGTTTCACTCAGCCGTGCACTCAATGGCTTCACAAAGCTGATTACAAGCTTCAGCGCATTCCTGAAGGAGCCAAAAGCGACGCAGGTGCAAACGAGCCGAGGGAGCCCCTTATCCCGGTGACAGAATGGGACAAGCTGGGAAAGGCTTGGACCACACAAATCCAAGCTCACCAGGCAGCAGAAAGCCTGCCTTGGGAACCGGGGGTCATTATCCGCCCTATTCAGCGGGGCCCGGGGACCTTGGGGGCCCGGGAGGCCGGCCCTCGAGGGAGCGCCAGCGCGCGCCCGCGGCCCTGGGGACCCCGCGGGGCCTGCGGTGGGGCGGGGGTGCCAGCCCGCGACGTGTGCGTCGGCACGGTCAGCGTGTGTGAAATCCCTGCTCAGAAGGGCCCCGGGTCAACACCTCTAGGGACACAGGAAGCAACCGGGTGCGTGAACGTCGCGCCACCTTTGTTCATCCAGCGTCCAGACCGCACTGCCCTGTCCCTGCCCCCACCCTGGCGCCGAGGGTCCCTCTGCGCGCCCTTTCTCCCCCAGCTGGCCTTTCCCATCGGCCCGGGTTCCGACGGCGGGCGGTGGGAGGGACGGTGTCCGCGCGCCCAGAGTAGGGACCGAGGGTCCCCGGAGCGGCGGACGGAGGACGCCTTTGCTGCGAGGCCGACTCCCTCGGGGAGGCCGGCCGGTCCTCCCCGGGAATGAAGGACATGCCTCGCTCTGGATCAAGAACAGAAAACCCGGACCGCGGGCGGTGGAGAGAGAAGGGCAGCCCCGCAGAGAGTGCGCGGGAAAGGACCGCTCGCAGGCTGGCTGGTGACCCGGCGCGGGCGCCTGCGGGACGCGGGGCGGGGCGGAAGCGGGGGCGGGAGCTGGTGCGCGGGGGTGGCAGCGCGGGGCGGAGCGGGCGCGCGGCCGTCCCCCGGCGGTCCCTGCGTGGGGCGGGGGTCCCCCTCGTGCGCGCCCCCTCGGCCCGCGCGTCCCCTGGGCCTCAGCCGCGTCGGCGGCGCGCTGGACCCGGCTGCGCCCCGGGGTCCCTGCGGGCAGGTCGCGGGCGGGCAGGGCGCGCGCGCCGACGCTCTTTTGTCTGATAACTAATTTGAGTTAATGCGATCTTTATGTAAAGCTAACAGCGGATAATTGTCTATTTTCTCGCCAACAATCTCCATCACAATCACTTATCTGGAAACCTGCGGCTGGATTAATCGTTATAGTCCCGGGATGAGTGGCGCTGCGATCCGCAGCGAACGCGGGTGGGGACAAGAAAACGCCTCCCGCGCGCTTGCGGGGCCTCCCGCGGCCATCCGGCTACTGCCGGGGACCCGCTGTGCCCGGGGGTCGGTGCCCACGGGGCGCGGCGACAGGGCGCCTGCACCAGAACTTGCTTTTGTTGGGGTGGGTGGTGCGGGGGGCCGCGGCAGGCGGAGGGAGGGAGGAAGGGCGGAGAGAGGAGCGCGGCCTGCAGGGCTGCGGGGAGGGTCCCGCTGGGCCCTCGGAGGAGGATCTCGCGCATCTGGAAGCGGCCTCCGGCTACACGTGGCCTAGGAGCTGTCAGCGCCAGAAAGGCTTAACCTGGGAGGAAAGGTGCCCCTCTTTCCGGGAGGAAAGTCGCTATCCTGGGGTTCCTCCACCTTCATCCCCTGCACTCCCTCCTCCCCCCACCGCCTGCTAAGTGACTTCTCCAAGATCCCCTTCCTCCAGGCTGGCCATCTCTGCAAACTCCAGGCAGCATTTACATGCCCCGAGATTGAAATCCCCACGAGCCAAGATCTTGGGTGAGGAACCCCAAGATCCTGGTGCCTCCATCCCGGGTGCTCCCGTGTGAGGGTGAAATGGGGTGACAGATGGATTGGAGGGGCGGGGGGGGGTGGAGAGACACGTGTGTGGCAAAGATTTTGTCTATGGAGCTGAAGTCAAAACATCGCTGCAGATGAAGATCCACGAGGTCCTGGTGGAGATCCGCGCGCTCGACGGCGTTGTGCGCCGGGAAGTGGAGAGGACCCGCTTCTGAAACCAGGCCCCGCCTCAGGCTGGTCGCTTGGAGGCAAAAACCGTGTGATTCCACTTTGCTGCGACAGCTCAGCTCCCTGCCGCCAAGGGACCCCCATCACCGCTCTTCAAAACGGTGTTTCTGGAAAAAAGCAAGGTCCATCTCAACTGGTGACAGTTTGGGGCCACACGGAATGAAACAATTTGCTTCCCTTTGGGCGGCGTAACTGAAATTTCTGGAGTGAAAGAATAGGGTGAAACCAAATGCTGTAAAGTCATTGGATTTTTAGATGGAGGAGGCCCCCAATTACCCCCTAAATAAGGCATTGTAAACTCCTGTTAAAACCCTTAAGCCGTCTCTTTCCCCTCCAGCAACTTGATGAGGCCTTTAAAAGCAAACAAGTAAATCCACTCTGAAGTCGCGGCCGCCCGGCCGGGTTTCCCAGGCCGCTTTTTGTGCGGTGGCCGGGAACCCTCCCACTTAGCCGCTCACCTGAGCCGTGTCACCCTGGCCATCTTGAAGTGATCTGGGAACAATGCGGACCCCGCGACAGCCCCGCTGGTCACTCAGGCAGAACAGACCATGTAAATGCGGCGGGGGGACGCAGCGCCCGGGAACACTGGCCCCATTGTCTCGGGGTTTCAAAGCGCAGAGCAGCTGCACAGACTTGTCGCCTCGGACCCTCGGTTGCCACACTAATGTCATCATCGCAAAACATCAGGTTTTGAAAACTACACAATCTGAATTCATTAGCAGCCTTCTCCATGACAAGTTTCAAACTCCAAAGTCCCGCCCCCGCCGCTGGGAGGGGCGAAGGGGGGTCCGCAAGGGACAACCGCTGGGGATGCTCACGTCCTCTTTCTGGTGGATTCGAGAACCTTAAAGCCCCGTCCTTGGTGTTCTGAGGTTGGACATCCGTCGAATGACTTGGCGACTTCGATGTGTTCGCGTTTGCTCTTGTGTCGCTTGAAAAGTTTAAGACGCCTGAGAGCAGCCAAGGTGAAAAGCGGGGTAAATTGAAGGAAACACATCTTCTGCCTCCCTGATAACACCACGGAGAGGTTTTGCAGCTACTGTCTTCAGATTGAACCCGAAGCAGTGCCTAGTAGCGCAGGGGTGCCTCCTAAGGTTTTCAGGCCGGTTACAGCAGGGACCCGCTCCTTGGCGCCAGTAGAAACTCCTGGGGACCCCGGGTGTCCCCACGACACCCCTCTTCGGAACCCGTGTACCTGCCCCACACCGACTGCTGATGCCTCTCGCTCTCCATCCCCTCGCCCCTCACCCCCATCTTCCAGGGGCGACCTCGTTTTTTCTAGAAGAGCCCCGGGGGAGGAGGCACGTGTTGAGCTTCCCAGAGGCCCCGGCTGGTCAGGTTGGGGAGTGGGGCGGGGACCCCATGGGGCTGTGTGGCAGGAGGCCCCGGGCCGCTTTCCACTCCTAAAGCGCTGCTCAGCAATCTTTATCCACGTGTCCTTCTGCCTCTTCCCAGGATCTGCACCCACCGGCCTGTCACTCCCTTGTCCGTGGCTGGAACCTGTCCCCAGGATAAGGCAGTCAATATGGAAAAAGCCACCGAGCCAGTCTGTAGCCCAGAGCAGAGGATCGCTGGGGAGGCAGAGTTGGCCCCCTCGCCCCAGGCCTCCCCAGGGGCCTCCAGCTTCCTGACAAACTGGACAGGAGTCAACCAAATAAAGGTTTTGAAAACATGACCAGGAGAACAGGGAAGTCCCTGGAGAAAAGCCGGGAGAGGGTGTGTCCTGTGTGGTTGGGGAGGTGAGGTGGGGGCGGGGCACACCCACAGCAAAGATGCAGGGGCTCGTGCTCAGTCTGGACACCTTTGGGGAACTGGGTTAGAACATTCTTTTTTCTCTGCAGAAAATTTCCGATTTGGACCAGCCCTCTGCCCTTGGGAGTCTCTTCCAGCCTGGGACCCTTCTCCCCCACCTGTGGGCCTGGGCGCCAGAGCCTCTCCAGCCACCCCTCCCCCAACCGACACTCAGCAAAGGCTCCCAGTGCAGGTGGGACTGAGCCAGAGGGGGCTCTCCAGCGACCTGCTGTGGGGACAGGGACTGCCGGATACTGCCAGGCCCATGCAGATGCAGTGGCATCAGCAGTGTCTCTACAGGGTGTAGACAGAGCCCAATTCATTATGGATGCCCAAGATATATTTGCTGAAGCCCTGAAGGGGCCCTGGCACCGTGTGGCCATGGGCAAGTGTGAGCAGCCGGGCCCGGGGGCTCCAGGGCCCTTGAGCAGGTCCCGGAGCTGATGTACTCGCTCCTACCCTAGCCTGCCTCCTGTCTCTCACCATTCACAGGCGCTCACCACCCTCGCAGGCACCCAGAATTGCTCTCTACACACGCCACCCAGAGCCACACACACCATCCCCCTGGGGGCTCACAGTCCCAGACTGGCTGATTCTGGGCGTGGCTGGCATGTTGCTAGGCACCTGACTTCTGGCGGGGGAAGAAATGACCTCTCTGGGAGGAAGCCGAGCTGCGTGTGTATATATACACACACGTGGCCAGTCCTTGCAGAAACTCAACAGGCAGAGCAGTGGAGGGCGGGGCCGTTTATCTCGGACCCTTTGCTTCCGAGCTGTCCCTGGCTGGGGTGGACTGAATCAGCACTTTCCTTGCCTCCCCGTTTACTTTCTCCCAGGGATGTCTTCCTGGGCTGGGCTTGGACAGCTCTGACCCCATACGGCTTTGGCGCCCGGCAGGTCCTGACGGAGGTGCAGGCGGAGGCGCAGTGGAAGGGCCCTGGGGCAGAGGACACCCGGCTGCCTCTCCAACCGTTTTAAAACCTGAGTCCATGCTGCCATGTTTGCATTTTTTGGTGTATTGGGTAAAATAAAAGATGTTCTTGAAATTCATTTCACTTGCTTCTTTTTATTTGTTAAAAGTGTAGCTCCTGGGAAATTTAGCTCGAGCCACGTGGCTCTTTTTGTGGCTTCAGGGCAGCCTCTGACCCTCCCACCCATCCTTCAGGAAATGGAAGAGGAAGAGGAGCTGGAAGAAGAGGCTGGGCGTGTGGTCCAGTGGGAGGCCGCCCAGAACCCCCTGCGCTGGGGTTGCTTTTGTGACCTAGTATTTGCTCAAGGCTTCTTCTCTCGCGTGAGAGCTCGCGGTGGGCGTGGGGTGCATCGCACATTGTATTTTATTGCTTGATTCATTTTCTTTCCGTTTTAACTGTAATCCCGTCTAATTACTGTCTTGTGAGCTCAGTCAGCAATCTTAAATGAACTCTCAAGCAACTTTGGAAGAATCACGGAGCCCATGTCGGAGGGTGATGTGACTTGAACAGCAGGTTATCATGTGATGGCTACACGGGCTAAAGCAAACCCTTTCCTGCTATTTTCAAATTTCAGGCCAGCATTTTGGTACTTTTCTACTTTAATTTTTCCCCTGCCAGGTATTTTACCACCACCTTCCACCACCACTTCAAGTCCAAACAAAACAAACAACACAAAAAGCTTGAGCAAGCGTTTACACTCAGTGGAATGCTTTCTTCTAAGCAAGAAGGAAATTCCTTCCAGATTTTCTGTGATTGACCTATAGGTTGAAAAATCTGTGACGTCATGCCTTGATCAAGGACATTACAGTAAAACATTTACGAGGTTTTTAAATTTTAAACAAGAGATTGCAAAATAGTCTACCTAACACGTTAGAGACAAGATTTCTAGAAATAAACTTATAAAACTTACAAATTATATTTCATCCTTTGATAATAGCAAGAGATGAGAGAATGCTCCAGTAATAGTGTTTTTAATAAACCCAATATACCTGCAGCACAAGACGCATACTTGCTGTGTACACACTGTATTTTTTTTTTACACATTTATCTTGAGGGTTATATAAGCCATGAAAAAACAATTCAGCAAAAATCGGAGAGGGGTCTGTGTCACCAATAATTGGAAGCATCTCACAGATAATTGTGAATAAAATTAAAAATTTGTCTTTATCATCAAAGAACCCTCTGTTGCTCAGTATTTGTATGTTCACTTATGGTGCTATTTTCAGCTCAATGAGATTGATTAAGGGGGAAAGAAAATATTATAAATACCAAAAACGACCAGGGTTTTGTGGGTAAGCTAAGTGAAATGGTTTCTTCCTTGTATTAGCTCCTTGGAAACTGTCATTCTTGTGATTCAAGCCTTGTGCTCAATTAATGAGAAAATAGTGGAAATTTTAATTCTTTAATTGGACTGCCTGGGTTTTTTGTCTTTTCTTTTCTTTCTTTTTTTTTTTTAGTTTCCAAGGAAATACGTGAAAATTGAGCATGTATCCTGCTGAAGAGCCATCAGCATCCCCTTAGAAACTAAAGCGATCTCACTCAGGCGGTAGGACGGCGTATTTATTACTAGGTGAGGCTGTTTATGTCCGCGTGATGACTCGGGTTTTCTCTCTGCAAACTTTGCTGCCATAACGTAAGAAGCAAACTGCCGGAATCCAGCCACTTTCTGTCCGCGCCACTTCTTCTTGTACTTTCTCAGAATCATCTCAGAGTAAAAGAACAAAAAACGATAAACGAGCAGAGGGGCTCGGCACACGGCGCGCTGTCTGGCAGCGCGGGAATCCTGCGTGTGGGCGAAGGCCCCCGCTCACCCATTCTTCGGCTTATGAATCTGTGTATTGTGTGGCCTCATTTGCTTCATCAGGTTATCAAACGAGAAAGACGCTCGTTGGCCTTCCTGTTTTTCTCTTTCCCTCTGGCAACTACAACGGTCATAGGTTTTCAAATATTCACAGACAAGATATTCTGGATAAATAACCTAAGATTAACGAAATTAGGTCAACATTCATACAGGGCTCATGCGATATGATATGTCCCTTGTGTTGAAATTATCTGGTGTCAGCAACAGTGATTGAAAAAGCACTACAACCACCACCCCCCGCCAAAAAAAGCCCCCAAACAAGACTTATTACAGCATGTCTCAAAAGCAGATAAGAAAGTCATAGAGCCTGCTTGTAAATGAGGGCCTTATCTCGATTTTAATATGGCCGTAAGCAAATTGTGACAGCTTTTTGCAAGTTAGACAACCGGCGTGGGAAAGCAGGCATATTCCTAAAGTTCCCAGCAGCCTAAGCCGGGCACCCCAGTGGTCTTTGTTCTCTTCCTCAGGATACAGCCCATTCGTAAGGTCTTCACAAGATAGTCAGCCGGAGGCGAGGGCACCGGGTCGGGCCCTAATCCGGTATAAAAGGGGAAATCGGGACAGGCTCCGAGGGCAGATGACCCGACGGCACAGGGAAAAGGCGGCTGAGTGACTGGAGCCGAGTCTCTGCAGACCGAGAAATGCCACGACCCCTCCCTGGAATTCCAGACTTTTTTTGTTTGATTTCGGAATTCTGGCCTCTAGAGCTGTGGGACAATACATGTCTCTTGTTTTAGGTTAAAGAAAACACTTACTATGGACAGGCTGAGATGTCACCAAATTGGGGGCATGTTGTCGGCGGCCAGGGCGCTCTAGGCCAGAGCAGGTGCAGGAGCCTGACGCCCAGAGACCGCTGTGGGGTCTCTTCCTGCCTCTTCACTGTCGTCTCTGACGCCGCACGTGCCTCCTTTCTGACCACCGCCGTTGATGCTGAGGAGTTCCCTTAGAACAGGGCCAAAACATCAAGGCTTGGAAAAGAAGCCGGAGCCTTCATCTGGAAACCACGAAGTCAGTCCCCTGCAGCCCTTGCGGGGCGGGAGGGCTGCGTTTATCTGCTCCTCAGTCATGTGACTCTTGGCCACGTCCTGACTTGCCCTTTCCGTGACCATTATAATCTGTTATCACAAAAGAGATTTAATACGTTGATAACGATAAAATTAACAGAATGGCTGTTGGTAAATATGTTTGAAAAACAGACACAGCCTCGTCTAACTAGGGGGTGACATCCCACTTAAAACTGACCGTTTCTAGAACATACTTCCGAGCGGCGAAATGAATGCTAGCCTTTACCCTCAGGTGTAAATTTCCTTCCCCTCGCAAACACACTGGCTCGGGCGTGCGATGGACTGGAATGAAATAAAACCAAGGAGAAAATCCAACGGGCTACAGTGGAAAATTCCCGATCGCCTTCTAACGGGAAGTGGAAGCTTCGCGGAGGAGCTTGGCCGTCGCTGAAATCTCGCAGCAGCTGCGGGCAGCCAGGCGCTTGGGGGGGGGACAGCTGCCAAAACAAAAATAGAAAAGCAAAAGAAACCGGAGCTTCAAGTCTGGAATAAAGAATTTTTCAAAATTTAAGACACCAACTGTCCATGAAAACGAGGGCTGGCGACCACCCCGGCCTGCTCGTGGCTCTGTGGTGGGTTTGGGGGTGAACCGACAGACCCTCCCATCCCGACAGTGCTCTGTCCCCGGAGGTCGTTTTAGAAAGGCCGGAGGCTGTGCTGCGGCCCCAGGCGCCCTGCTGCTGTGTCCACTCTGGGCGGGGGTGTCAGGGCCACTGGCATGCATGGGAAGGGGGAAATGGGGGGACAAGTGACAGACATTGACCTTAACCTTCCACCCCCGCCCCCACATCTGAGTCTCAGAAGCTCCCGTTGTACAGATATGACCTTGGCGGCCAGGGAATCAGTCCCCTCGTGGCTGTGCTCTCCCTGTGGCCCTGGATTCGGCTGGGCTTTTACAAGCCTGCTGGCTGCCTTCCAACCAGACTCTCATGAACCCAGCACCAGGGTGGTGACTGGGATGCAGGGCAGCGCCCCGGGGCTCCCCCTGCGGCCCCCATCTTCCAGGGACCAAGAGTGCACGCGGTCCCTTCCCGCTGCTCTAAGGAAGCGAGTTTGGGAGCCCCCCCACCAGCTGGAGGAGCATCCTCGCCAATCACGCCTCCTCCCTCCTCGGTGGTGCGTGCCCTGGGGATGTGGTTTTGAAAGCTTGTTTCATGCCTTTCTCTCCTGAGAAGGACAGCTGGGCAAAAGGGCCGAGAGGGCTCTCCCAGCTCAGCCCAGCAGCGCGTCCTTCCAAAGGTCTGATGCCTTGGCTCAGGTTTCTGGTCCACAAAACCCAACAGAGACCTTCCCAAGCTGCGACGGTGACAGCGTCCTTCTCAGAAGAGAGGAGAAAACTGTCGGCTAAGAGTCGGATTCAGTAGGCACTTGCTAGATATCTGTCATCCTCCTGGTTCTTTGCCAAGTCCAGGACACAAAACTTAAAAAGATAGCGGCTTGTGATTCATGCTCTCAAGGGCACATGAGCACTCGGCCCGCAGTGGGGCCACGTTGGAGCGGCTGTGCCATGGGAGCACTGACGGGCGTGGCATCTGTGCTGGCCAAGGTCACAGTGTCCAGGAGGGAGGCCAGCATGGACCAGGAGGAAGCGGTGTCGAGGTACTGGCCATTCAGGGGCTCACAGCTCTGAAGGGCGGGGTGGGCAGTGGAGGGAGAGCCCCGATGGAGGTGGGCTGCTCAGGACCTTGGAACTAGGGTGCCCCTGGGGGCCAGGAGGAAGGTGCCATCCTCGGGCAGATGGGCGGGACCAGGCGGGGGTCCCAGTGTCGCTGGGTGGGGTCTTGCTGACTTGGTTGGAGCAGAAGACTCAGCACAATGCTGGGAAGGGTCCGGTGGAGCAGTGACGACCTCGACGGCAGGTGCAACCAGCGGAGACCTGGCTCTCTCACAAGGGCAGCCTGTGACCAGTTTTCAGCCGGAGGAGACATGCGGCTTTGCTACATCTGGCGTGGGGCTGTGGGCGATTAGGGCGCTAAAGGCTTGTGCTTGTTCGTGGGGCCGCGAGAACTGAATTGTCCTTGACAGGAATCTGCGGCCGAGAGAGACAGAGACAGACAGACACGGAGAGAGGGGATCAGAGTGGGTGGCGGGTGCTGGCCTCTGATTCCTGGAACACGTGGGCTGCCCTTTCCTGGGGGTGCCTGGACCACCATCTGGCCCCGGGCCACCCTCTGGTCTGTCCCCTTGGGGCTCCCCGTGCCCCCAGGGCCCTGCTCGGCTGCCTCTCTCAGGCAGCTCTCTGCGCAAAGGCCGTCCTGTCCGGGCGGCTCTCTGGCCACGCCCTCCTTCTTTCCTCTTTGCTGCTTTCCTTGGCACTTCCCTCAGGGGACACCCCCAAATACACCTCCTTCACCGTGATGTCTGTCTCCCAGCCCAGCACGTCAGCCTCCGGGGGACCCTTGCCCACCGTGTGGTTGGCGGCGATGTCCTTGGTGCCTGGAACAAGGCCAGGTATGCAGCAGGCGCTCGCCAGGTCCCTGCTGAAGGAGGGAGGGGAGAGTAGGTGCGGGCGGCAGGATGAGGATGAAGGCGAGATGGAGGGGGCGGCTGGGGGCAAAAGGCCCGGGTGAATGCACGAGAGCAGGTCGGGGGTAGAGGCCATGCCAGGAAGCCAGGTCACGTGTTCCCTGAACTGTTGGGTGGGGGCGGGGGGAGGGGTGACCGAGGCCAGGCTCCAAGGGCATCTCAGAGGTGACCAGGACCCACAGGAGATGCCCACAAGGATGGGGCAGCACAGAGGCGACTGAACCAGGCCAATGACAGCCTGGGTGCTAAAGGCAAGCTGTGTTGGCTGAGGCTAGTTTCCCGGCTTTTTTTGCTTCTAAAAAAATGACCTGCCAACATGGATAAAATGCTTCTCCCACTATGATGAGCGTTTAATTAAAAGTTCATGATAAAAGCCCAAATGCATAATGAATGCGTAAATATTTACAGATGTCACTTTTGTCAATTTTTCAAAGCATTAAAGAAAAGAAAAGGAAAGGAGAGTCTCTGGTGACTCTCAGTGCCTTCCTTACTCTGGTCTGGAAAACACTTCCTCTTTAAATGCTTTTAAAATGGCCCTTGAGGAGTTCCCCTTGTGGCTCAGCAGTAAGGAACCCAACTAGCATCCTTGAGGATTCAGATTCGATTCCTGACCTGCCTCAGTGGCTTAAGGATCCGGCGTTGCTGTGGCTGTGGTGTAGGCAGCCAACTACAGCTCCAATTCGACCCCTCGCCTGGGGACCTCCATGTGCCAAAGACAAGAAAAAGGCCCTTGAAACATCCAGGACTTCGAGGTTAACAAGCACTTGGAGAAAATCCTGTCACAACCTTAACTGGAGCACCTAGAGGCCGGGTGTCACTGCGGGACGGTGTTTCCGTCCCCAGATCTGACTGGTGCGAGGGCAGAACGCGGTGGGCTGGGTGGTCCCGCGGCCCGTGCCCGCCGTACACTCTTGCCCCACCGTGGATGCGGGAGCCCACGCCTCCCGGGGCCGCAGCTCCAGGCGTGGCCTGGCTTGCTTCCTGCAATCTCCCAAGCACCCGGACGAGGAGTTCAGGTCCCGCTTGTGGCCACTTGCCTGATGAGCCAACCGTGTGAGCAGCCGGGCACAGGCATGTGGTCCCATATACCCAGTCTTGGCCGCCCTGCCAGCTCTGCTGGCCCTTAGAGAAAAAATGTAAGAAAGAGATGCTTGTCTCCCATCAATCCTGATTAGCCGAAACAAGAAAGCAATGATTCCCTTCACAGTTTGGGGTTGAGGAGTCATGCAAACTTTGCCCAAATGAGTTATGATCTAAAAAATTATGCCGTGAGCCGTCCATGCCTCTGAATTTAAAAACCGGTAAATTCGGGGTTCCCAAGGTGGCTCTGACTAGTACCGTGAGGATGTGGGGTCGATTCCTGGCCTTGCTCAGTGGGTTAAGGATCTGGCGTTGCCATGAGCAGTGGTGTAGGTCGCAGAGGCTGCTCGAATCCTGCGTTGCTGTGGCTGTGGTGTGGGCTAGAGGCTACAGCTGTGATTCAACCCCTAGTCTGGGAACCTCCATATTTAGGGCAGGTGAGGCCCTAAATTTAAAAAACAAAAAACCAAACAAAAAAACCAGTAAACTCTATGATCCTGATAAGATGAGTCCTTGAAAGAAGAGAGCTGGGTGGGTGAGTCGGGCAGCCGGCAGGACGGAGGGGCCCCAGCCCCGACCCACACTGGCATCCAGCCTGACCTGCTGCTTCCAGGGCCACGAGGGCCCTGACGTGGGGGCCAAGGACACAGATCACCTGTGGGAGGGAAGGAAAGTGGAGGAGGCTGGGGTGGGGCCAGGAGCACCCTCGACACGGGAGGACCCTGGACTCCGGTCCCACCGCACCAGGTGGGGGGCGGCTGAGGCCTGACGTGTGCAGAGCAGAGCTGGGCTCTGGGGAGAGTTGGGCTGGCCAACCGCCCTGCTTGGGGTTGAACTGTGCCCCCCACAGACCTCCTGAGGCCCTGACCCCAGAACCGCTAATGTGCCCTAGTCTGGAGATGGGTCCTGGCGGAGGCAGGCGCTGCATGAGGTCGTTGTGGTGAGTGGGAGGGTGGGGGGGAGGGTTGTCCCTAGGCCCCTCCGACCGGGGTCCTCCTAAGAAGGACAGAGGGGGCGGAGGCCTCGTGGAGCTGGAGGAAGGGATGGAGAGATGCAGCTATAAGCTAAGGGAGGCCACAGACTGACAAGAGAGGACAGGCAGGAAGGACCACCCACCCCAGGGCCCTCAGAGCCGCCTGGCCCTGCGCACCTTGGATTCCGGGTTTCTGCGCACCTTGGTTCAGCAGCCCCCCACCGGTGAACAAGCCCTACAGGGAAACCATGCCTCCAGGAGGCCAGCGGGCCCTGCCCCCCGGAGATCCAGGCTGTGGCTGCTCCTAAACCAGAGAAGGGCCCAGGACTGGGGGCGGGGGGCTGCGGGACACAGCCACACTTCGGACTCCATGTTTGGGGGCTTGCCAAGGGCCAGCAGGGTGCGGGGTTCGGGGGTCATGACCCTGGAGCCCTCCCCACCTCCGGGCCCCAAGGGGCCAGGTGCGCAAACCAAACCCAGCAGGGGAAGGAAGTGGTGCAAGGTGGCCTGACCCTCTGTGATGGAAGCAGCAGGAGGGCGTGTGTGCCTGTGCCCCCGTCACACTGCCACCTCTGCCAGAACATCCCCAGGTGGGAAGTCCGGGGAGGACAGGCAGAACCAGGCCGAGTAAATGCTGCCTCTGAGCGGGCAGCCTGGGGTGCGGATGGGGGTCCCGCCGCTGGTAAACACCGCCCAGCCGCCTCTGCTCCGTGTGCGGGACACAAGGACAACCAGGAGGCTCCTTATATAAAAAAGCCACACCCGCCGGGCCCAGCTCGCTGTTTGGTTTGAATTTCAAGGTGTCTCAGTTACCTTTTCCTCCTTTCTCAATGGAGCGGGCGGGTTACAGCTGGGGACCCCACCTCCCACGTGGTCCTGTCCCGACCGCCCCAGGCCCAGCTGCGCAGGCAGCCCGCGTGGGCGTCCCCTCGTCCCGTCATCGGGGCCCGGGGGCACTGCATCCTGCCTGGGCTGCGGGAGGAGCGGCCTCGCCGCTGACAGGCGGATGGAGATGATTTCAGCTCTGATTGCTCCGCGCCTCGGCGTGATTGCCAATCAGTCAGGAGATTAGATTCGGGGCCGCATCCACCGGCCTGGGTCCCACCTTGCAATTATTCTAAACTAAGGCCGCGCTGGCGCTGCCACTCAGGTCCTGGAGCCGCCATGCCCCTGGGGCGACACGGAGGCTCAGGCGTGTTTCAGTCTCAGCTCCCGGAGCCCTGCTGGGCCGGCGAGCCCCAATCAGGGGGCGGGGGCGGGGGGGGGGGGGCGATCTGAGCTGCCCCTTCCCCAGATTGCTCTTGAGGCCAGGACGGCCCAGGGTCCTTAATGGGCTCGGCAGCCGGGGGTGGCCACCACCGGCCCCGGGAGCTCCTAATGTGCGGGCACCAGCTGCGTGACCACTGGCACCAGCCACAGGGCCTGGCCCTAGAGCGGCTGGGAAGCCAGGCGCCCGCAGGAGGTGGCAGGCTGTACCCTTTCGCTCCCGCCGTCCTTGGCACCTGCCGTCCTCGGCATCGGGCGGCCTCAGCACTCAGGGAGAACACACACGCTCTGAATTTGAATGGGGAGAATAATCAATAAGAAATGAAATCAAAACTCCCCAGACGGAGGCGGCAGCGCGCAGGAGGCGGGACACTAAGCAGATTCACGGAGACGCACTTCAAATCGGGCCGATTGGACGTGACACCTCGACGCCGTCAGCGCCTTGTGGGGAGCAGGGCCAGGTGCTCCGCCCTGGGACCCGCCCAAGCCCTGCCTGTCCCTCCCCCTGCGGGAAGGCTCCCCTCAGCCTCCCCAGGCCCGAGGGGCTCCTCGGTGCTCCTGTGCGTTTTTCTCAGCTAGGACCCGTGTGGGTACATTGTATCCTCCGCTTCACTTTCTGTCCCTTTCACCCCTTTGGGACAGGAAGCTGAGGGCAGTGCCAGCCTGGACTTGGCCCTGGGAGGGAGGGTCGGAGGAGGGGCCCGGCCTGGAGAGCAGCCCAGGAGTCCCCGACGTCCACAGGGTGGTCTGCCCTCCTTCATGAGCAGAGGGCTCTGGCCGTTTCTGGGACAGAACAGCCAGCCGTGGGGGTGCTCGGGGGTCTGCCTCCCTCCCTCCCTGCTGTCCCCATGTGGCTCCTTCCAAGTAAACGTGGCAGAGGCCAGTTTCCTTCCAAGGGTCAGAGGTTGTTCCAGGGATTGGCTCTCACGACTTGTGAAAAGTTGATTAATTACTTTTACTTTTGCTGTTCCTTAAATTCATTCTTCAGAAAACAGACATGCTTTCAGGACTGGCTGAAGAGAGTAATAGATAAATGACCCTCAGCTGTATCTAGTGGCCCTCCAGGCTCCCGGGATGGCCAGGATCCTCCAGGAAGCCCTGTTTTCAGCGCAGTTAACCGAGAGCAGACAGACACAGGCTGCAGGACATGGCGTGGGAGGCCCTCCAGGGAAGCGTGGGGCAGGTGGGCTGTGCTTCAGACAGCAAGGCTGGTCCAGGGTCTGGAAACACAGAAGCACCGCCGTGACCTTCTCACACACAGCACCAGGCTCTGGGCCTCGCCGTTCAGATGACGTGTCGGCAGCAGGTCCGTAGCTGAACTCTCTGATGCCGAGAGCTGCAACAGCTCTGATGTGAGGTCCTGAACGATGAGGCTCAGAGCCAGGGTGCAAAGAGCTGTGCTGGCCGAGGGACGTGTGATGCTGTGCCTTCAATAGAGGCTCACAGCCGCTCCTCTGGACGGTTCTAACTCCTCCGTCTTTGCACGGCGGGCGGCCGGGCTGTCCCTGGGATAAGTGAGTGACGCGGACAGAGCCACCGGCTCCGTTCCTCGCTGCCTTTTGCTGCATTTTGGGGAGGCAGGCAGGGTTTGCTTCTTCTCCAGATCTGTCTGCGTCTCCAAACCGAGCAGTCCCTCTGTTCTCGGAGAAGTGGTATTGGAGACAATTACTCAGGGCTGTTCCCGAAATCCCCAAATACGAAGAGTAATTATAGTCATTTTTAGATTTCACGAAAACAGTTGTTTAAGAGAAAAGGGCCATAAAACGGCTTTGTGACCACGCTCTTTTTAACAAGGTGCATGTGGCAATAGAGTGATTAGGGCCGGGTTTGGGTCTGTGAATGAGGAAGCACCAGACTCATTTGGCAGCTCTTCTGGGGACGAGCAGGAAGAAGTGACTAATGTAATGAGCTCTTGCTTTTTGGGTGCAGATTTCAAAATGCAGGCTCCGTTCTGGGAGCCCGAGTGTGCACGCGGTGAAATCACATGTGTTTTCCTCG
The DNA here is from genome assembly GCF_016906955.1 of Phacochoerus africanus. Taxonomy (NCBI): domain Eukaryota; kingdom Metazoa; phylum Chordata; class Mammalia; order Artiodactyla; family Suidae; genus Phacochoerus; species Phacochoerus africanus. Next base: position 77,664,540 of record NC_062556.1, read on the forward strand.
CGCTCTTTAAAAACATTCGATCTCGGAAAGCAGCCTTCTGAGGGATGAGGAGGGAGAGACAGAAGCCTGTGTGGAAACCGTATGTCCCATGGGTCACTTCTGGGAGCAGAAAGGGCTTTGGCCCCTGGGGACCCCGCTCCGATGGGAGGCCCTCCCTCCTGGAAGAACAAGGAGACAGAGGCAGGATTCTACTGCTTGTCCACACCAGCCACTGCTCCCCTTGGCCAGCTTCCTCGGGGTTCTATGTGTCCACAGGAAGTCTGCCGATTTATTATCTTCAGTTAATCTGCAGCACTGTTATTTGAGAATTTCACGGTAAAGTGCATAACGTGAAGAGTCATGTATTTCTTTCAATCCAGTTGGAGACTTCAAAAATCATCTTTTTCCACCCTTATATCGGTATTCACTACTTATGTAGCTTCAAATAGGTATGGATAAACGTATCTTTTTTCTTTTTACGGCTGCACCTGTGGCATAAGGAAGTACCCTGGACCAGGGTCGGCATACGCCACAGTCACGGCAACACCAGCTCCTCAACCCACTGAACAAGACCAGAGATCGAACCTGCATCCTCACGGACACTATGTCGGGTTCTTAACCCGCTGAGCCGCAGCGGGAACTCCATCAATGACCATGACTTTTGAAACCAAAATGGAGTTTTAACAATAATCCTCAATTGTTCCTTAGAATAAAGACTTTTTTCTTCTTTTTTTCTTTTTTTTTTTTTCACTCAAATGCCTGACAGTATCCATTTATTTATTTATTTATTTTGTCTTTTTGCCATTTCTTGGGCCGCTCCCGCGGCATATGGAGGTTCCCAGGCCAGGGGTTGAATCGGAGCTGTAGCCACCGGCCTACGCCAGAGCCACAGCAACGCGGGATCCGAGCCGCGTCTGCAACCTACACCACAGCTCACGGCAACGCCGGATCCTTAACCCACTGAGCAAGGGCAGGGACCGAACTCGCAACCTCATGGTTCCTAGTCGGATTTGTCAACCACTGCGCCACGACGGGAACTCCAGACTTTTTTCTTTACATCCGAGAGCTTACTTCTGTATTGATCATTTTCGTGCATTTCCTGAGTCAGCAGGGACTGAAACAGAGGATGTCTCTGTGACGTGGGGGAATACCAGGCACCCATCAGTTATCGAGTTGCCTGTTTCTAAGGAAAAGGGAGCCTGAGTTCTTTGATATTTGCCCACAGGTCACATTTTCCTCGCTTAATTGTTTTTGTTTCCTCTGTATTTCAGCGCTGCACGCAGTGGAGACTTTTTCTCCCAGGCTGTGTCTCATACCTCATCTTGTTGAGAGCAAGCCTGTCGTCGCGTGGCAGGTGGTGAACAGACGCCCACTGGCCTCCAGATACTCCTGTCCTGCCTGTGCCGCTGCTGCCCCAGTTTCCTGCTGTTGTGCAGAGAGCCACGCGCACCCAGCAGCAATCACGCCCGCTCCCAGCTCTGTGGTCCGCCACTCAGCAGCCCTGCCAACCAGCTCCCCCTCAGGGTCTCTCCAGAGTCCTTTTCAAGATGCCGTGGGGCTTTGGTCCTCTGGAGGCCTGGCTGGATGATGCTTTGTGGGAGAAGTGGCCGGTGACGTTGGAGGAGGGCACAGCCTGCTCTGAAGAGAGACTTCAGAGCCAGATTCTCGGCCTCAGGTGTTCACAGAGGCATCGTTACGACCCAGGGGACCCTGGCAATGCCCCAGAGCCGCCCCTCGGGGACCAAGCCTTCGAAATCGGACGCACGCAGCACCTGTGGGGCTGGCCTCGGGGAGGAGCAAAGGAGTGGCGACGGTCGCCCTGGAAAAGGCAGTTCCAGCCGAGGCAGCAGCGTGAAGACGAAAATTATCATTAAGGAGGTCGTTGGACCAACTGTGAACAGAGGACGCCCCGCTGTCTGAAGACTCCAGAGAGGCGAGGGGTCAGTCGTGTGCAAGGGAGGGGAGCACCTCGGTTTTATCCCGGAAGGAGAAAGGCTGGGGGCCCCCGGGAGCTGACCGCAGAGCACACCCGCGACGACCTGCCCAGAGAAGCGGCGAAAACGGAGAATACGCACGCACAGAAAAATCCGAAGACGTCCACCAAGGCGCCGTGTCCCTCGTTCCAGAGAAGGATGCAGGTCATTGTCCCTGCTTTTAAGGTTTAATTTAAAAATATGTGTTTAATTTTTAAATAGATGTCTGGCTGATTTACAGCGTTAGTTTCAGGTGTCCGGCGCAGGGGAGACTTTTCGGTGGGGTGTGTATATTTGTTTTTGGATTCTTTTCCATTATAGGTCATTACAAAATATTGAGTAGAGTTCCCTGTGCTGCACAGTAGGGCCTTGCTGTTTACCTGTCTTATGTTAATAGTGTGTTTGAGGTAATCCCAACTTCCTAACTTATCCCTCCCCCCAAACTCCCCTTTGTTTAAGTTTGTCTTCAAAGTCTGTGAGTCTGTTTTGTAAATCAGTTCAGTTGTTTTATTTTTGTAATTCCACACATCAGCCATCCCATATGATGCTTGTCCTTGGCTTCCTTCACTTCATGGGGTCTTCTCCAGGTCCATCCACGTGGCAGCAAGTGGCAGCATTTCATTCCTCTTGTGGCTGAGTGGCGTTCCATTGCGTATGCTCCACATCTTCTTTATCCATTCACCTGTTGCTGGAGCCTCAGGTTGCCTCCGTGTCTTGGCTATTGGACGGCGTGCTGCAAGGAACAGTGGGATGCACGTATTTTTTTCAAATTATGGTTTTCTCTGGATATGTGCCCAGGAGTAGAACTGCAGGGTCATGTGCCCACTCTGTTTTTAGTTTTTCGAGGCCCCTCCACACTGTTCTCCATGGTGGCTGTACCAGTTTACATTCCCACCGGCATGTGGGAGGGCTCCCTTTCCGCCCCACCCTCTCCAGTATGTACCGTTTGTAGACTTGTCATGATGGCCTTTCTGACCAACGTGAGGCGATACCTCACTGCAGTTTTGATGTGCTTTTCTCTAATAATTAGGTGACGCTGAGCGTCTTTTCCTGTACCCGCTGGCCATCTGTCTCCTTCCTTGGATGGATGTCTGTTCAGGTCTCCTGCCATCTTTGGCTGAGTTGCCGGGCTTCTCTGATATCGAGTCGTGTGCGTTTGTTCATGCATCTTGGAGATTTAACCCCTCGTTGGTCGCATCATTTGCAAATATTTTCTCCCAGCCCACAGGTTGTCTTTTTCGTTTTGTTGATGGCTTCCTTTGCTGTGCAAAAGCTTTTACGCTTAATTAGGTCCCACTTGTTTATTTTTGGTTTTATTTCCATTGCTTTAGGAGTCAGATCCAAAAAAGGATTGCTGCGATTCATTTCAAGGAGTATTCTTAGGCTCCTTGGTCTCGTTTTGTATTAGGGTAAGGCTGACCTTGTTACGTGGAATGGGACGTGTTCCTGCCGCCCCTGTTTTCTGGAAGAGTTTGTACAGGTTGATCTCTTAGATGTTTGATAAAATTTCCAGGTGAAGTTACATGGGCTTAGATTTGTTCAGTTTTTAACCGTGACCTCAATTTCTGTAATAGGTGGGTTGTCTCCTCCTTTGAGTGAGTTTCTCCTGTCTTTGAGAAAGTGGTCGCTTCAGCTGTCAGACGCAGCTCCAAGCTCTTCTCCGGTCTCCCCCTGCCACGTCTCGGCTGTAGTGAGAGCCCCTCTCCCATTCCTCATGGTCGTCATTTGCATCTTTATTTTCTTTATCAGTCTATCTAGAGGTTTTTCAACGTCATTGGGGTTTCAAAGAGGCAGCTGTTGATGTCTTTAGATTTCTGTTCCCTCGGTTTCTGCTTTATTATGTCTTCTATCTGTTTGCTTTGGTTTGGTTTATTCTTATTTTCCTAGCTAGAGTCTTCTTGATCTGAGACGTTATTTATTTTCAAATGTAAGCATTTAAATCTATTTTTTCCTAAGCACTGCTCCAACGAGAGCCCTCTAATTCTGAAATTTTGTTTTAATTTTTATTCAGTGAATAGATATTTCCCAGGTTTTCTCCACACTCTCTCTTGACCTACGGGTTATATGTGGAAACAGATTACGGTCCAAAAAGGTGGGGGTTTTCCAGGTATCTTTCGGTTACTGACGTGTCCATCTTAACGCTATCATCTTAAGCAATATAATTAATGTGACTTCAGGTCTTTAAAAGGGCTTAAGGTTTGGAGTTCTCCTGGGGGGCGATGGGTTAAGTGTCCAGCATTGTCGCTGCTGTGGCGCCAGTCGCTGCTGTGGCGCAGGTTCGATCCCTGGCCTGGAGACTTCCACATATTGCAGATGTGGCCAAAAAAGCGTAGGAGGTTTAACAGCGTGCGGTGTGGTCTGTCTCGGCGGCTGCTGTGTGATGACGAAGCCCGTCCTCCCTTCCCGTGCCCCCCACCCCCCCACCCCCCGGCTGCATCCTCTCGGGGCTGGAGGCCCTTCTGACCCGAGGGCTCCCTTGGTCTCTGGGCCCAAGAGGCATCCTAAAGAGGGGGCCGCCTGAGCTCCAGCTGGCCTTGGGGGCAGGACAGGGCTGGGAGCTCTTCAAGCCGCTGGGGCTTCCGGTGCATTTCTGGGCTTTGTTTCTAGTTGCCTGAACCATCGATTCTCCGATGACTGTGGGGTACGGGCCTTTCCCGGCTGTTTCCGAGCCGGACCGCGCGTTCTTCCTAAGCTGGACACCCTGCTGCTCAGCTTCCCCCTCACTGCCTCCTTCTCCCTCTTCTCCGAATCAATCCCTCTCCCCTGCGGCTCCTCCAGCCGCAAACCTGCCTAATACACACGTTTTCTGTTGAGTTATTCTCTGAAGTTTTCTTTTGAACAGAAGAACTCGCTATACAAACCCTAAAACATACTTTACAGATGGAAGTAAATCCCGCCCTGAATGCATATAAAGGCCACAACGCCCTCATTTTATCTGGGGAGGGGACGTGACTCAAGCTACAGGTGGGAGCTTCTGGGAGGAATATTGTGCCAATGGCAGCTGCTAGTCAACAGAAAATCACCTGCAGGGCCGTGTTGGCGAGGCAGGAACAGCACGTTGGGAGGCTGCGGGGGCAAAGCACAGAATAAGAGATTCAGAAAAGGTGAGAGTAACATTTAAAACCAAGTAAAAAGCGCCAACAGGATCCTGATGACACACAAGGAATACAAAAAACGCACCGCAAGTTCCTGCGTGGTACTAACGGAAATAATCCGTTTCAGTTAAGTTGTTCGATTAATTAAAAGGCTCGCCTACAATTTGGGCTGAGAGAAGAGCTCCTTTAAAGCCACTCCTTTACCTGCTCCTCCTTCCCCAGAGAGAACCAAGGTAATTAAGTTTCTGGCACTTGGGCAACGAGGAACGAACCAGGACCCCTGTGAAGGCAGGTGTGGGGGAGCAATCAGTAGATGGGGGGGGGGGGGGTCTCTGCAGACGAACCTGCAGTGCAGAAGGAAGAAGAGGTGGGGGCCAGGATGTGATTCTTTTTCAACTGGTCGTGCTTTCCTAAACATGCATTTTCAAAGTCTATCGCTGCATTTGGTGAAGATGGGGTAAAAACTAGTGTATGAGTCACGGTAACAAACGGAACTGTCCCCTCTGTTGTCCGTAGGAGCACGATAGCCAACGCGCACATCACTGCAGAGTCGCAAGGGGTCTTTCTAACAACAGAATTAAATCATGCCCAGTGCTCTTCTGCTGCTGAGCACAGTGTAGCCGGCTTCTTCCAGAGCTAGTGATCCCCACGTGATCCCCGCCTGATCCCCATGTGATCCACAGCTTGGTGCCACCCACTGGGAGCCCACAGTGAATGCTTCCCACACTGGCTCCTCCGAGGCCTGAAGCTAAGGAGTCTGGTCTCCCCACCCTCACCACCCTCCATCCTCCTCTCCCTGCTCTATCCTTCTCCACCCACCTCCATCCTCAACTCCCTCCTCCAACCACCTCCATCGACCTCCATCGACCTCCACCCTCCTCCATCCACCTCCATCCTCCTCCATCCACCTCCATTCTCTTCCATCCACCTCCAACCACCTCCATCGACCTCCATCCACCTCCATCCACCTCCATCCTCCTCCAACCACCTCCATCGACCTCCATCCACCTCCATCCACCTCCATCCTTCTCCACCCACCTCCATCCTCAACTCCCTCCTCCAACCACCTCCATCGACCTCCATCGACCTCCACCCACCTCCATCCACCTCCAACCACCTCCATCGACCTCCATCCACCTCCATCCTTCTCCACCCACCTCCATCCTCAACTCCCTCCTCCACCCACTTCCATCCACCTCCACCCTCTTCCATCCTCCTCCATCCAACTCCATCCACCTCCATCCTCCTCCCTCCTCTTCCACCCTCCTCCATCCAACTCCATCCTCCTCCAACCACCTCCATCCTCCTCCATCCTTCTCCATCCTCCTCCATCCTCTTCCATCCACCTCCATCCTCCACCATCCAACTCCATCCTCCTCCAACCACCTCCATCCTCCTTCCACCTCCATCCACCTCCATCCACCTCCACCCACCCCCATCCTCCTTTCCTACCTGCCACATGACTGTCTTCCCACTCATCACCCCTCTCTCCTTGCCCACATCCACACTGGTCCCCATAGAGCATCAGTGAACCTTTAAGGTGATCCAGACACTTTCTCTGTGAAACCCCAAACTACAGCATTCTGGGTCCTGCCCACACGTCCCCCAACCTAGGCTCCCTTTTGGCTTAGCCTCGGGGCACTGCACAAGGAGCTGTGTCTGCCGCAGGGCTTCTGCATTTGCTGTTCCCTCAGCCCAGGTTGCTGTTCCCATGACTAGGGCTCACTTTAAATGTCACCTCTGCAGAGGCCACCTAGCGGGCACCTCAGCTTTGGTGTCTGTCACAGTGCCCTGTGTCACTTGCTGAGGATAATCCTGGAGTCTGGCTGTCATGTGCAGGGGACGCCCTGGGCTCACCACCCAGAACCAAGATCCTGGCCTGTGGCAGGTGCCTGACAATGCCTGTCAGTGATAATGCTGTTAGTGACAAAAGAGAAACATAGCTTCTTTTTCTCTTCTTTTTTCTTTTTATAGCCACACCTGCAGCACATGAAAGTTCCTGGGCTAGAGGTCGAATCAGAGGTGCAGCTGTGGGCCCTCAGCACAGCCACAGCCACACCGGACCCTTAAGCCACTGAGCGAGGCTGTGGATCAAATCGGCATCTCTCCTCATGGAGACAACGCCAGGTCCTTAACCCACTGAGCCACAACGAGGACTGCAGCATAACTTCTTAGGCAGCAGGGGAAGCTGTTCTGTGGCCATGAGAGAGGACGAGGCTTTGTTTGGACTTCGCGGAGTTGAAGTCCAGAGTTGGGCCTTCGAGAGTTGTCACTTGTGTAGAGAGACAGAGATCCAAGCAGCTGCTGCATGGGGGTGACAGGGGCTCCTCAACACAAGGAGGGGACCAGAGAACCGTAGAGTCACTGACACTCACGCAGGCAGAGGGCAGGATGGGACCCTGGGCCAGCAAAGCAGCATGACGCCGGCAGGGATGCGAGGTGGCCAAGGACAGGGAGTGGGCACCAGCTCCAGAGAAACCAAATACTCTTCCTTCTTTCCCATTGAGTGTTTCCAAGCCACGTCCCTTGGCAGTTGTGAAGGGAAGGGATAAAGGTGTCAGCTCCCTGTATGGCAAGTCCTGCTCAGACAGTGGACACAGGCCTTCCTGTCCTGCCTCACAGCCACAGAGGCCACAGCTGTGTCACTGCCCCACCTTCCAGAATGAGGGCGCATGTGCACAGCCAGATGCTGCCACACGTGCCAGTGCTGGACACAGATACTCAGTTTCTAAGACTGCCGTTTAAAAAGCTATGCGTGGAAAAAAATGTAATTGTAATGTATACATGTAAGGATAACTTGATCCCCTTGCTGTACAGTGGGAAAATAAAAAAAATAAAAAAATAAAAATAAAAAAATTAAAAGCTATGCGTGGGAGCTCCCATTGTGGCTCGGCAGGTTACGAACCTGACTAGTACCCATGAGGACGTGGGTTCAATCCCTGGCCTCACTCAGTGGATTAAGGACCCAGCATTGCTGTGACTGTGGTGTAGACCGGCCTGCAGCTCTAATTGGACCCCTGGCCTGGGAACCTCCATATGCCGCAGGTGCAGCCCCCCCCCCCCAAAAAAAAACCAAAAAACAAAAAACAAACCTACGTGTGCCACTCGACACATACCCAAGGAGTTAAAAGTAAAAGCAGCAGATGTGGTCATTTGCACATCACGCTGTCGGATTCTCAGGACGATTCCCACCAAGGAGAGGGCTCTGTCGAGTGACTTAAAAATCTCTAAGCACCAACTGCAAACAGGAGGTGTTGGCTGTGATCCTCCTACAGGAACCCGCCCAAGACCAGGGCGCCAGAGATGTCCAGACCCAGGGCCTGCATCACCCAGGCGCCCAGTATCTCAAATCCACAACAGGTACCCTCCCAGGGTTAGAATGAACCGCAGCCACAAACCACCAGCTACATTGAACCCAGGACAGAATTCTGTGCTTTGTGTACCTGCTCAGCATCTGTACCAAGTGCTCCCAGATCAACTGGCACAAGGTCTGCCCGGAAGGCAGGCAAACGCCCAGCACATGGATGCTTAGCAAGCCTGGCAGCCCTGAGGTCATGTGTTGGTGAGTGGTGCAGTCTTCCTGCCCCCGCTGCAGCTGCAGATGACAAGGGTGCTTGTGTATCTGGGTACCCTCGGGATGATTTCCTGATGCTTCTTCTGTGCACCTGAGGCTTGATTTGCCACCTGCGTCTCCTCTTTCAGCAGAGTGTAAGCGCATCACGTGCACAGACCCAAACCGAAGAAGTTAGTACGGAGCAAAGGCTCGATGCGTTTCTGATGATGAGCAAAAGGCACCTGTGTCCCCGTCCGTCCCCTGATGCACACACCCGCGCTGGGGATCGGAAAGCGTTCCTCGTGTTGGAAACCAGTGAAGCTTGAGCTCCTACATGGACCGTGGATGAATGCGCGAGGTGTCCGGGAGGTGCTGCTGTTTTCATTTGTAAAACACGGAGCACCGCCCTCCGTCATGAAGCCTGAGCGTGTGCCGTGGCCTCAAGCAGGGCAGGTCCTTACCTGTGCATCCACTGTCCAGGATGCGCCTCGCCCCATCCCCAACGACCCCACGTTCTGCTCCTCCGCTGCCCCGATCCATCTGCACGAACACACGGGAGGGAGTGAAAGGATGCCTCTGACAGAGCAGCCCGCGGCTGCACAGCAAGAGATACCGGTCGATTTGCCTTTGTTTTAAAACCAAGACGGAGGTGGCCATTCTGACCCACGAGGAGGACATTTTCTGGGGCTTAGCAAGTGACCAGCGGAGTTTAAAAGCCTGGAGGGGTCTCAAAGGCCCTCCAGGGACAAAAGTCCATGCACACGGCCAGGTGCTCATTAGTCCCTGGGGGCCGTCCGGCCTGGGGGGGGGCAGCATTACTGCGATTAGAAACCCCCCCGAGAAGAACGTAATTACCTCCTTTGTGCCCTGAAAAGTGAAATGTTGCTTGCTCGTTGCCATGGACACACAGGACTGGTTACGGCCTGGGCTTTTCCTGGCCCCGAGGCCAGCTCGGCGGCCACCCAGAGCACAGCCTTCACCACTAGCAGCGCAGGAGAGCCCGGGAGGCTGTGGGGACCCAGGACGCAGGCTCGGCCGCCGTCCCCGATTTCATCCGGGAACCGCTTCCAGGCGGGCGTCTGGACAAACGGCACCCAATGGAGGGCAGAGGCAGGAGCTCCCCCAGGCCGTTTCTGCAGCGCCTGGCAAAGCCGGATTGAGAACCATCATGACACTGTGACCGACGGACGTCATCCCGGCGCCAGGCTCCGGCAGAGGGGTGGCCCGCGTTGTCCTCTGCGCTGTGTCCCCTCTGGTTTCACCCCGAAGTCAACACCGCCACCTGAGAAACAACCACGCTCTCCCTTTTCCCCGAACGTCCCAGGATCGGTTGGTTTTGCAGGAATGACGCCACTCCCCCTGGAGGAAAGGACCCTGGGGCCTTGGCTCTGGCTCTAAAGTGACCACAACCGCACGTCCATTTCTGGCGCCCACGGCAAAGGACAACGAACCACGCGCCCCGCCCCAGGCGGGGTCGGGCACACGTCGGCGGTGGGGCCAGTTTTCCCCGCAGGATGCGATCCGCTCCGCCCCAGCCCCAGCCCGGCCCAGCACCCCACCCACGGATGGACGCGGACGGGGACCAGAGAGATGGCCCTGTCCGGGGGCGGGGCCCCACAGGGAGGGGGCCGACTCGCAGAGGGACAACCAGAAACTTGTAGCGATTTCGCAGGTAACGTTCTGTCCACTGAATCTCATCATTTAAAAATCAGCTTGCGTCTTGGTGGTGGTGGTGATTTCACTTCCTTAGAGATGCTAGTGACCCAAAGCCGCATCTGCAGCAAAGCCAGTCCACTGGCACCAAGTCGCGGTGAGAAGGAAAACGCGGCATTCGGGCAGGTGCCAACACGGGGCCAAGCAGGGGAGCCCGGGAAGCTGTGCTCAAAAGACTGGATCCTGGGGCTTTGGGGGAGGGGCTTAAAGGCCGGGAGAGGGGGGAGGGTCGCAGCCACCCCCACCCCCCCAGCATCTGCTCAACCCTGATTGGCTGATGGTGAGGCAACAGGGTAATGTTTCAGGAATCTCCGTCTCAGCCTTTGGTCCCAACTGCTGGTGGGTGGCTGTCCCCGTCTTCCTCTTGGGTCGGGATGGTTAGTGTTTGCCAAACAGCTCAAGGACACGGCTCAGGATATTATCTATGGGCCTCGAAGAGGAGCTCAATGTCCTTGACTTTGTTTTATGGCTAAACCATTTTAACTTTGTGTTGCTTGAGTATTTTCCTTTGTTTCTGCATTTGCTCACTTCTCTCATTAAATTTGCTCTTTGGAACTTGGGAGAGGCCTAGGAGGCTAAAGATTTTCTATGAACAAGAGCAGGAGCAGGGGTTCTGTTCTGGGAAGGCCCCACGGGGCCCTGCTCGGTTGCAGGAACTTGTTTTTATTACAGCAATGTCATTCCACGATGGACTAGAAGTTAAAAATAAAATACTGGTCCCTCAGTGCAGGCTGGGCAATCTGTCACACAGCCTGGACCCTCAGGTCCTCCCTTAAGACTGGGCAACAGCCACGATTAGCCAAGACCTCCTTTCCCAGATGGGTTAACTTTAGGGCTTTAAAGACGATTTCATGGAACCATCTCTAGGCATTAGCTTTTCTGCTCTTTTGTTGGTAAACTTTGAGAGTCGTGGGAACCAGCTCAGATCATTTCACGAATGGCCCCTGGGCAGCCTTCACTCTGTCCCAGAGACTTTCTGCCCGTCGAGGAAACAGGCCAGGCTCCGGCAGAGACCCAGCTTGTGCCATGAGCCACCAGCAGAAGGGCCCTTGGCACCCTGAGGGCCACCGGAGTCAGGGTCAAAGCAGAGCTCAGCTGCCAAAGAGGCTGAACCCCAAGTTCAATGCCACATTAGTCGTTAGCTCTCTAGAGTACTTTTCATGAAAATAACATTGAACTGTGAAAATAGGGTCCCAGGTAAGCCTTTTGAAGCCAGTTTAACCCATAATGTAGCTAATGTTTTAAAGAAATATTTTAAGAAACATATTCCCAATAAAAAAATTTCCAATCTGTCTTAGGAGTGTGACGGAATCCCTCCCTCCCTCCGCCTCAGCCTCTGGCCTGGCTGCTGCCTCTAGACCCGCTCGGGCCGAAGTCTCCTTGCTGCTGCCGCCAGGGACACGCTTCTGAGTCAGCTCCGCCCAGCCTTCCTGCCTCGCAGCCTTGCTGGGCTCCGCTAGCCTGCGGCAGCCCGGCTGCTCACCTGCCCTGGGGGTGGCACGTTGGCCGGAGCAGGGCGCAGCCTCCCGGACGGCAGCCCTCAGCCTCCCTCCTGCCCCTGGATCTGACCCTCTTCCCCTTGTCTGGTCGCACCCGCTCATCCTCGGGTCAGGGAGCTTAAGGGAACTCTCCTCCGCAGGGAGATCGGCTTGACCCCTGGACCCTCCCCAGGTAAGAACTTCTCTACCCCGAGCTTGCCTTTGTCTGGAGCCCAGGCTGCTGCCAGGAGCTCTGCTTCCTTCCTTCCTTCCTTCTCTCCCGCCCCCCCCATCTCAGTCAGTGCCCAGGGCCCAGGGCCTGCCACTCAGCAGAGACGGTTGAATGGGGTCAGCCTGAGGGGCATGGGACGTGCCGCGTCTGTGCCAAGCTGGACCAGGGATGTGGTGAGGCCATCAGACCGCATCGCACCCAAGACAGCAGAGGCAGCTGGGGCTTCTAGCAGGTGAAACATAACTCCGAACATCAGCACAACTGTCTTCAGAGGGTTTGAGTCCCTCGTGTAGGAACAAAGGTTGGCTGTTGGCAGCTGGGACGGGCCAGGCTAGGCTCTGGTCCGACGCAGTGGCACGTGGTTGGGGTGGAGCGTTCCCCCCGAGGGGCCAGGCACTCTGCTCTCGGAGGCGCAGGCAGTGGCCAGGGGTGGCCTTCAGCAGGGGGAGGAGGGCGCAGCCCGGGGCGGGGGCGGGGGCGGGGGGACGCTGATCCAGGGTCTGGCTTCGGCCTGACACCTCATGCCCCCAAAATGAGGGAAGCCCTTAACCCAACGCCTGAAGCTCTGGGATCCGGCCAGGCTGGAGCTTCGTCCTCAGAGGGGAGAAGGCGCGGGGTGGGGGTGGGGGGTCGCAGACCTTGGCTGGGGGCCTCCAGCCTCAGGATTGAGGCTGCCAGTTTGTTCTCTGGGTTAATCCCGAAAGGCAGGGCTGGGGCCCTGGGGGGGCCTCATGCTCTCTTGATCCCCAATTTCTTTCTGTTTTCAACTTTGAGCTGAAAGTAAACATCAATAAGGAAAAACAAGGTTTGTCTGTTATCACGGTTCCTTCCCTCATTTTCACTGTCAGAAAAGTATCGCTTCCTCCAGCGTGAAGTGCAGCCGTCCTCACCCCTTGAGGGCTTTAGGGTGGGGTCCTTTGGTCGCAGCCGCGCCGGGACCCCCAGGCGTGCGCAGAGTCCATCTGGGGTGTGTGTTCCGTCGTCTGCATCATTTTCAAAGAGGCCTTGCTCACGTCTTCATCGGTCTCGTAAGGAGAGAAATTAGCTGCCCCCAGGCAGGCGGGCCTGCGAAGTGGGGGCGCTTCCCTGCCTTGGTACAAGTTGTTGGGGTGAACAGGTTAAGAGGAAAACATGCAGTTTAAACAAAGACTCTTGAGTTTGCTGGATTCTTTCTTTCTTTTTATTGGAATAGGAGCAAAGTCCCAACAATAACCACAGAGTTGATGTTGCTTCAAATCCTTTTTTTCTTCATAGAGCCCGTTACACAAAGAGAAATCTCGAAATGCTTTTTGTTTGGTTTTGTCTTTTTGTTGCCATGATGTTCGCCAGAGAACCAGGCAACTGCTGTGTTACGTTTAGGCTAAACCATCAGGAGCCACAGGGTCACGGGGGCCCCCCCGCCTGTGGGCACCGGTCCCTGCAACGGAAACCAGGCCAGAGGATGGAGTTGCTCCCACGTCCAGGCTGAAGGTGCAGCGGCCTCTCAGCCGCCACCGCTGCTGCTCCGGCAGGTGAATGACCGCCGAGGACCCAAGGCAGAAGAAAGTCGATCCAGGAACGCCTCAAAGCGGTATTCGATCGCGGCGACGAAGCAAGACTATGGCCCTGCAAGGTGTCCCATGTCAGGACTCCCAAGAACCGCCCCACCACCTCCGAGGCCGGGGCGTCCGGGGAACCCGAGCGCGGGGCCGTGGGATCCGTGGGCACGGCGACGACGGGCCCCACGCAGACGTATGTGCACATACAGTCCTGTTTGCCAAACTCGTGGTAATTTCTGTAATTATACACATAATGTATTTTAACCAAATGCACAAAGAAGATTTTCATAATGCCACTTAGGGTCTAGATTTAACTTAAACCACTACTTAGACGATCGTTCTTAATAGGCTACGAAAAGGGGATTTTATGACAACACTATCAGTAGCATTTTGCTGATAATTAGAATAACAATAATAATACCGAGATATTTTTTCAGTAATAATGGTGTTATTAATGAGATTTTTATGAAAGACAGACTTCTTTGGTATAATTATGAAAATTGATCTTTTGCATTTTACTTATTCACTGAAATCAGATAAGTGGCTTAACTACATGTATTATTTCTAATAAATATTCAAAAGAATGCATTTAAACAAGGCTGCTCATTCTATTCTTGCTCATATTCCTTGCATTTAAATAAAAGTGTAATTGCTCTGCTTTTTAAACTGCTAGTTTGGATTAGCTGTCTAACCTGTACAGCGCCGCTGTTTGCTGTTTGCATTTTTAATAGCTTTATTACCATCTGGTGAAGCCTTAATTTCTGACTCCCTTGAAGAGTCCTGCCTTTAAGTCAGCACTACAATTTAACCAGCAATAATCTGTCAAGATCAGATGAAGACTCGCACCAGACGAAACGCCGTATTTCTGTGGGGCTTCCTGTCATTGTCAAAGGCAAGATCCCAGTGTGTCAAATGCAACCTCGGAAAGTTTTCTAAACTTTGCAGCATAGTTTTCAGTTCAGTTTGTGTTCCTCTTCCGTGGCTCCAGAAGGCATCGTCTTGTTCTCCAGGAGGGCGGTCAGAAGCAATGCATCGCTACCTGTTGCGATATACACCCACGGGCATATTAGCAGGAGCACACAAGTCCACGTGTGTGCCTGTGTGCACATGGAAACTGCAAGGAGGAGCAGAAACTCCTGCGTCTGTCAGCAATAGTAGTGCTTTCAGCTTCCAAGAATATGAGACTATACATACACGTGTGCATGTGTTATCTTAAAAATTACATCAAACATGAAAATGCGGACAGACTCGGATAATGAACCGTCACGTGCCCACGGCCCACCTTCAACAACTGGCGGTTCATCGAGGCCTTGTTCTAAGCCAACCCCCCCCTTCCCCTCCTCCAGCCAGTCCCAAAGGTCGTATTTTCATGTGTGAAAAGGTTGCTGTGGTTCTTTAAAATTTAAGGAATCAGGAGTTCCCGTCGTGGTGCAGCGGAAACGAATCCGACGAGGAACCATGAGGTTGCAGGTTCGATCCCTGGCCTCGCTCCCTGGGTGAAGGATCCAGCGTTGCCCTGAGCTGTGGCGTAGGTCGCAGACATGGCTCAGGTCTGGCGTTGCCGTGGCTCTGGTGGAGGCCGGCAGCTGTGCCTCTGATTCGACCCCTAGCCTGGGAACCTCCATATGTCGCGGGTGCGGCCCTAAAAAGCAAAAATACATTAATATATAAAGTTTAAGGAATCATTTTTTAAATCACGACTACATATGCAGTCACTGCTAAACATTGAACAATAATTCCTTAATATCATGAAGTACCTGGCCCTTGTTCACACTGTCTCGTCTCATTTAACGTCATAGGGACAGAAAACCGTAGATCATCTCAATGCATATACGATGGCCCGGGCAGCTCATAAATAAATATACTTTTTCAGTCCACAAAATAAAACTTGCTTGCGTCGGGATGGAAATAAGGCTCCACATGGTGATTTTGCCTGAAATATTTCTTCACCCTGTTTCAGTCAGCAGGTCTCCCTGCCCTTTTCTCCTTCTTTTCTTCCTTGTTATTTATTCGTTTAGGAAAAGGCGTCGAGCTATGGGGTCTTGGGGGATCTTCCCAGTGGCTCCCAGGGCTTCAGTCCCACCCAGTCCCCTGTGTGTCCCGGGACTGTAGCCAGACCCGGGGTGCGGTCAAGGTGGGTGGCGGAGGGGACACAGGGAAGGTCTGGCCGGGGCTTCCTGACGTCAGCAGGGGCGACATCTCTGGGGCAGGTGCATTCATACGTTTGGGGTTGGAACGTGATCCTATTCTAATTCTCTCTCTTTTCCTCACTTAGTAATAAGCGGGAGCACGTCTGTAAGAAGAACCTTGCCCTGGGATCCCATGGCAATGCCGGATCCTGAACTCACTGAGCCGCCGGGGAACTCCCAGTTCCTTTGTTTCAGTTTCATTAAGAACGCATGGACTTAAACACACGTGCTGTGTTTTAATCCGTTGCCATGATTGTGTTTGATGATTAAATCGTCCCGTCTTTGGGATCCTTGCCCTGGGATCCCATCCATGTCAACCACCGCGCGGGCTCCAAGGTCGTCCCCCCACGGCAGCTGAGAGGGGCCCTGGGGAAGGCAGAGGGACACGAGGGGCTCCCTCCTACCTCTGCTGGGTCCTGTGACCTGGTGGCGCCCTCCCCGCCCCGAGCTCTCCCCGCGGCTGCCGACTCCCTTCCATCTGCTCCCACGGGTCTCGGTCCGCTCTGCCCCCCACGCAGCCGGGCCGCCTGCAACCTCCTGGCGGTTACCCGCCCCCATCCCAAATGTTCTGTCCACGTCTGAGCGGCCCCACCCTCCCCCACAGCCCCCCGAGGACCCCAGAGGGACCTCGCGCCCTCGCGGTCCTCACGGCTCACTTCTGCGCTGTGTTGCCCCTGGACAACGGCCATTTGTTGTCCCCGAGCGCACACGCTCCCAGTTCAGGGGTCAGACGCTCCCGGTTCAGGGGTCGGATGCTCCCGGCTCAGGGGTTGGCATTTTATCCTCCACGGGGCTCGGTGATGAGGCCGCCTGGCCTGCGGCTGGGGTTCCGGAGCCAGGCCTGGGGTGGGGCACGGCCGGGGGAGGCCAGCCGTGTAGGGATGACTAGGGCCCTGCGCCTCTGCCAGCACCGTGACCAGCACAGCCGGGGGCAGGACTGCAGAGAGGGGGCGCGACCACCTTGGGCGGAGCAGGCAGAGGCCCTGGCTCCGCACATCAGCTGGGCTGTCGGGACGGTCATGGCGCTACTTACAATTCGCCCCATGTCCCCCACCGTGCAGGGCAGCGAGGAACCATCTACGTCTCCAAGCCCCCCCGGGAAGGCTGTCGCCATGGTCGGCAGTGAGGGGCCAGGGCCAGGACAGGCTGTAGGGGAGGCCAGTCTGCAAGCTTCAGGCCGGTGGCGGGGGCAGGGGATGCACTGCTCACGTCCCCTCGGGTCCTGCACAAGGAAGTTCCCAAGGGATGCAGGGAGGGACCTCCGAAGAGGGTGCGTGGCCGTGTATTATGATTGTCTGGTTTTTTAATCGCTTGGAGAAAAACGCCGCGTGCGGGTTGGAAGGGAGACCCGAGCAGCCTCGGGGTTGCCCAGGGCTCTCCGAGGTCCCCCCCCCCACCTCCCCCGCCCCGAGTCATCATTGCAGGTTCAGGGGAACCAGACCTGGACTGTTGTAAAACTCGACACAATGAACTTGACAGGCAGCCAGATTTCTGTTTTCAGCCAGTTTAGGGTTACTGTAATCTCATTATTATGCTTGAAAGACGGCAAAGGAGGAGCATCTCAGGTAGCCGCTCCGGCTCGGCCAGGCCCGTCTCCTGCTCGAGCCGATTTCCCTTGATTACCTGGCCCAGCGAGGCTCAGTTTTCAACCACTTCTCCTGCAGAAACAATCACCCCATCAGCCAGCAAGCTTCTCACTGCTGTCAGCGGCTTTAATGGGTCAAGCATTAAATTAACCCTTTAGCCCCGGCCCCCTGAGAATACCACACTTATTAAAAAACAATTTCCTTCTCAATCATTGTCAACGGGGCCAGGAGAAGGAGCTTGCGAGCAGCTCCCCGACTCCCTCCCTCGTGTCCAGCCCTCGGTAGGTGGGCCGGGTCCGTGTCCTTTGCACCAACACAGAGGCGGGCACACGGGCACCGGCTTCTTGGAAGCGTCTTCTGCTTTGGGTGCTTTGCCTCCACCGTCTGGACCAGGGTTGCCCCAAACCCTGGCGGGCATCTCACATTCTGCTCAAAGACAACCGAGCTGAGTGAGACAAAGGCTGGATGAATTATTAATTGCTCTTTACGGAAAAACACATCTATCAGGAAAGCGACTTGCCAGGCAGAAAGATTTCCTGGGCTGCGTGGGTTTTGTGGTTCTGCAGCCCTGGCTTCTGCCGGGCCCCGGAAGGTCCACCCCTGACAACCAGCTGCCGTCCAGCTTCTCAGATTGAAAGACAGGGGCCTGGGGAGAAGGACGACAGCTCTGTTCGCAGTCTGGGTGGGGGGCAGCCCCCCTGGAAACGGACCTGTGGGCGGAGGGCCTCCAGCTGGACACCCACGAGCGGGCAGCCTCTAGATTTTCTGCTCCTTTGTATTGTGGAGGCGTTCCGGTGTGTGGGCACATAGGCCGATGCCGTCGACTTCCTGGGAAAGTTTGACATCCTCCTCTGAGACACTGGCACCCATCGCTGCCACCCCGATGCCAGGACTCTGTCCACCAGAGCCAGGCCAGCTGCAAGGGGGTGCAGCTGGGCACCCATGCGGCACACACAGGGCCCTGGCCAGGCTCAGGCCATGATCTCGGGCTCGGTTCAAGATGGCTTTCAGTTTATCCCAAAGCTGAAAGGAGTCTGTGCGAAGGAACGGCAGTGGTGGGAGGATGCTGGCTGGCACACGCTGTTTCGTGAGGCCCCAAGTCTTCCCGTATTTGCATCAGATCGGGGGGCTTGGCAGCTGAAGGGGATGAGCTGGGCTCTAAGGCAGGGGAGCCCTGATCGGGGCCTTGCAGCCTTTCTCACCCCCCCACCTGGGTGCCTCGCACCACCTCCCCCGCCACGTTAGCTCTCTGTTCAGGGAGCCCGGCCACCGGCACCAGGGCAAGGCCAAGACTCTCAGAGTCTGGTTTGCAGGGGGTAGAACACGCCCCACCCTGCGCCTGCACCAAGGACTGCAGCTCGTCGCGATGCCCTCAAAGGGACGTTCTGGGGCGGCTCTGCCCATGGCCCTCGGCCGAGGACAGCGGGGTCAGTAGGATGGACCTAAGACACGAATCTTCCTATGGCTAGATCCGCCTCAAAGAGCCACAGCCAAACCCTGTGTGAGCCACACATAATCCCGAGCCGACCGGGACAAAGCCGCCCACGACTAGTCGATCCCTGGCGCTGGGGCTGAGCTGTGGCCCTCACTCCAAATTCCCGTGCTGAAGCCCTGACCCCCGACGTGATGGTGACCGGAGACAGGCCCTCTGGGCAGCATCCGGGTCCGGAGGTCATGAGGAGGAGGCCTTCCCGACGGGATTAAAACAAGACCCGGAGCTCCCTCTGTCCGGCTCCGTCCCCCGCTGTCCGTGTGAGGGCGGAGCCACCGGAACGAGGAGGTGGGTCCTCCGGGGACCCACATCAACCAGACCGTGACCTTGGACTTCCTGGCCTCCGGAACCCCCGCTGCCTGCGCCCCGAGGCCTGGGGGTCCCATCCCAGGATAACCAACGCAACGGACAACAAAGAGCTGGACTAAGCGTCCGACCGACACCCCTCTAGAGAAGGCAGAGCTGTGTTCAGCGTGGACACGGCAAGAGAGGAGACGTGCTCTGGTTTAGGACAATTCAACTGCTTTGCGCACAGAGGCGTTTCAAAAGGCGGAGACAGAGGGTACCACCCTAGCTGACACTGCTGCATATCTTCTGCAGCATGAAAGTGGGTGAGTTCATGCCCAAACGAGGTTATTAATAAGAACAATGCGCCACAGCTGCCTGGTGCTTTTATCTGAGAAGAGGTTTACAAAACCAAACCTGCAGGAAACAAATACTCATGACTACCACCTGCACTTTAAAGAGGAAGAAATCAGCTCCAGGGACGTTAGGTAAGAAGCAGCAGCTTTTGCAAGGTCACGCATCAAGGTAATGGAAGAACCAGGAATAGCACTCGAGTGTCTGCCCCACGGCGAGGTCCCTCCTGCCCCCGGAGAGGGGCCTTGAGGGCACTCAGAGCCCAGAACTTAATCCTCCAGCTCCGGCTTTTGCTGTAAGTGCTGCTGGTTCTAAAAGTCCCTGGAACGATCTCAAAATGTTGTTTCCCCTTTGGACAGCAGTCACAGCCATCGTCCGAGAGAGCAGGGAGAGGGCAGGCCTAGGGATGGAGCAGAATTCCGTGCCAGGCCCTGGAGGCTTCGTTCATGTGGACAGCCTCCCCTGTTCACCTGGACAGCCTTCCACGTTCACCAGGAGAGCCCTGTGGCAAATCTGTTTTCAGAGACCACCAGCCAGGTATGGAAAAGAGGTGGCTGTCAACAAGCCAGGAGAGAGCCCCCGCCAGGGCCTGAATGTGCCAGCTGATGAGCTGTGACAGTCCACGGAGGTGAGGGAGTCTTCGGAGGACCTTGCAGATCACGCACGTGCTCTCGGGGATCCCATCGAGAAGGGATCGAGGCCTCCAGTGGCATCCAGATCTTTGCCTGTCACTGAGAAAGGGCTGAGGGAGAAAGACTGGATGACATGTGGACTTTCAACTGTTGACAGGGAACTGAACCCAATGCCTTACACATTTTCATTTCTGGTCTTAGCCGTTCATGTTTTAACCAACAGAATGCAGAAGCACTGTCTCTCTGAGCGTCGGAAACCTTGGGACGAATGAATACGCGAGAGGCCCTGTCAATCCACGTCCTTGATCTGGGCTGCAGCCAGTCCGTTTCCAAACATCGTGGCTGGAGACCAGCGGCTGCTACTGTCTCAGAGAATACAACGCAACAGTTGGCTGAGGCGTCGCCCCTCTGAACGAGGGCTCTCGGCGTCCAGACATTCACAGAGCCCCCTGGCTTCCACATTTATCACACAGATGTAGGTTCTTTCGGAGGCTTTCAACCCACTGGATACAGTGATTTAGTGCTTCTGAAAGCCCAAGGGTTGACTTTGGAAATCTCAGCTATGCCCTTAGGAAACGCGTCTTCTTTGGCAAAAAGAACACCCGACCCAGTCTTTCACCCTCTAGGATCACTGGATTCTGGGAAAGACCATGAAAATGACTCTAAAATCTTGCTCCCAGGAGCCGATGCTCTGTGCACAAATATTAGTGCTATGTTGATTCAAGAATTGTCAGCAATTACT
Source organism: Phacochoerus africanus (assembly GCF_016906955.1). Lineage (NCBI taxonomy): Eukaryota > Metazoa > Chordata > Mammalia > Artiodactyla > Suidae > Phacochoerus > Phacochoerus africanus. Next base: position 77,685,381 of record NC_062556.1, read on the forward strand.
TTTGGTAGATAAGTGGATGCTTCTTTGTAAGAAAACTCAGTGCACAAAAATTCAAACTTTCAGTGTCCGAAGTCATGGAAGACGTTTGCAAGAAGCTAAAAACCCATCCTAGGCTTGACTGAATTCAAAGCCCAACTAATTGCCTCCCCCCAGATGACAAATTCCGGAGTAGAAGTGACTTCAGGCGTGAGTACTCAGCAGTCAGTAGCACCAGAAGCTGAATGGTTTTTAGCTCCAGCCCTAATCCCCAGCTTCTAATTAGATGGAGTCAGTGGTTCCTTCTCAGTACCCGCATGGGGCTCATTTTCCATGGCAAATAAGCGTCTCTCTTCCAGGAGCCACAGTCAGAAGCCTCATGGCAGCTCTTTGGGTGTGGCTGAGCAAGTGCCCACCGTGAGAGCACGAGGGTGCACTGCTCTCTCTGCCAGGACCTCCGCCGCATCCTCCATCCTAGACTGGGGATGGGGTCCTGGGCCGCATCCTCCACCTCTGGAGCTGGGGATGGGGTCCTGGGCCGCATCCTCCATCCTAGAGCTGGGGATGGGGTCCTGGGCCGCATCCTCCACCTCTGGAGCTGGGACGGGGTCCTGCACTGGGAGAACACTGATTCAGAAGGAGTCATTTCGGAGTTCCTGACGCGGCGCAGTGGAAGCGAATCTGACTAGGAACCATGAGGTTGTGGGTTTGATTCCTGGCCTCCATCAGTGGGTTAAGGATCCGGCGTTGCTGTGAGCTGTGGTGTAGATCACAGATGCAGCTCAGATCTGGTGTGGCTGTGGCTGTGACTGTGGCGTAGGCCGGCAGCTGTATCTCTGATTCGACCCCTAGCCTGGAAACCTCCATATGCCACAAGTGCGGCCCTAAAAAGCAACAACAACAACAACAACAAAAAGACTGGGTGATTTGGCAGAGCTTTCACTACCAAAGGTATGGTTTCCAGAGGAGGCCTGTGGATGCGGCAGAACAAAGAGACATATCAATTCCACTTTCCAAACAGATAAATTAGGGGGGTTACTGTTACTGCTGCAGAGGAGGCTTCACTGAACAAAAGGGGACTTGGCAGAAGGAGCCACTGAAGGTCTCCCCTAGACAGTTGTCTCCAAATGCAGCTCAGCCCTTGCTTAGTGATCACTGAGGCGTCAGGAGAAAGGCTGAGGGAAGCCACGTGTAAAGCTAAAGTGTAAGAGCCACCGTCAGTTGGAGATCAGTCAAGAAAGAAAGAAAACAAACCTGAAATGGTAGGTTAGTGAGCTAGAAAATGGGATTTGATTTACATACAATGTCTCCCAAACACGTCTATGCAGGAAGCCAGGTACAATCTATTGAGGAAAATTGCCCTTAGGAATATTACGCAGGATAGTCCTAGTTCTCCTAAGGAAGGAAACTCTCCTTGGGTTTCAGGTGCCCTGAAGGCGGGTGGTTAAGGGGTCCGCACCGCCCAGGCCTTAACCTTGAGTGGGTCGGCCAGTCAGTCACCACTTAAACAAGAGCTGCCTCTGTGTTTGGGACCCCTGTCACTCCATTAGGGACTTCCTGGACCAACTGAGAACCCCAATAGAGTTCTTTTTTTGTCTTTTTAGGGCTGCACCCGCAGCACATGGAGATTCCCAGGCTAGGGGCCAAGTGGGAGCTGCAGCCGCCAGCCTACACCACAGCCACAGCAACACGGGATCCGAGCCACGCCTGTGACCTACACCACAGCTCGTGGCAACGCTGGATCCTTAACCCACTGAGCAAGGCCTGGGATCGAACCTATGTCCTCATGGATGGTCGTCAGATTCACTTCTGCTGAGCCAGGACGGAAACTCTGAGCCCGAGAGAGTTTTTGAGATTGGTTCTCGTGTTGACTGACGTGATTGTTAGAGGAATGCAGCGAGATTGTCAGATCAGACTGTTCTAATGACCAGGTGGCCACTAAACGCATATGAAGATTCCCCTCAACATTCACAAGTCAGAGTTCCCGCTGTGGCTCAGTGGTTAACAAACCCGACTCGCAACTCTGGGCACACGGTTCGATCCCTGGCCTCACTCAGTGGGTTAAGCATCTGGCGTTGCTGTGGCTGTGGTGGAGGCCAGTAGCTGCAGCTCCGATTGGACCCCTAGCCTGGGAACCTCCCTCCATGTGCTGCAAAAAAAAAACCCCAAAAAACAAAACAAAAACACATTCACAAGCCATCTAGGTCGATGCTCCTTTGGGGAATGTTTGTCTCATCACAAACTGCTGCAGGGCGCCTTTATTCATTTCTTTATCTTGGTTATTGTCTATACTTAGTCTATATGTAGTTTGGCGCATCCAGCTCATCCTAACAAATTGTGGCTTTGCTGTTATTACACACTGCCTGACTTCATCTGGTTTAGAGCCATTAGTCCTAGACTCTTCAATGCCTGGTAATAACACTACCACTTCCTTCATTTGGTTTGTATCTGCTAACACCTATGTGCTTGCTCTTTTATTTTCAACTTTACCACTTTGTTAGAAGGGCTTTTTGGAGACGATGTGTGCTATACCTGTTGCTGCTGATTTAACCCGTCTAACAAGGTCTGGTTTTAACAGAGCAATTTACCGCATTCACGTTCAGTGTGATAGGGACGGTGCTTCTTCCATCCTTGATCTTACTCCAAGGTCATCGCTCATTACACTTCACTCTTCTTTTTCCTTTTCCTCATTTTGGAAGCTCTGACTAAGTGAATGCTCATTCCTGTTCTTTCTTCTGTTAATTTGACGTTTCTCAGCTTCTCCATTGAGCTGGTAGCTACCCACTCACCCGTCTTCACACGCAAATCCATACACATTTTCAGCTGTTGGATGAAAACCGAGAGCAAAGTGGTCTATCCCCTCCTTTATCCCGTCACTCAAAGCAAAGGCGATTAAATAGTTGGAAACTTCTCCTCTGTCCCCTCCTTGTAATTCTCAGTTTTTGCTGAGACAGTTTAGAAAGTTCAGTGCAAAGACACTAGGCTTTCCTTTGAAGCATTTCTCTCTTAACTCAACACAACCCACCCTTGATTACAAATCTTCAGCTTTCATCGGTTTGAATCTGGAGTGAACTCTAGAGGATGGACACGTCATCGCTCCCAGCGTTTCTGTTCTCATCTCCCTTCCCCTTTACTCAAGCGGCGACAGGGGACGGCCAAGCTCATTTGGCTTGAAAATTCCCTCTGCTTCCACTTGAGTTTTTCCAGAGCACGCCCTGGCCTGCCCCACTGTCATCCTCACAGCTCGATGAATCAGGGACAGTAGATACTATGGTCCCCACTTCACTGGGGAGGAAAGGGGAGCACACCCTTGCCTTGATGCCGTCCCCCCCCCCCCCCCGCCGCCCCCTCTTGCTGCCGTAGATGCGAAAAGGCGTTTCTAAGTTTTGCCAAACGTGGTCTCTGAGGGCACTGGTGTATTTAGGATAAAAGCCAGGATCTCAACAAAGGCGTTTTAAGTAAAAGAGGTGCTCCGACAGGAATACCGGGATGCCTGAAATGCAGGGACTGATGAGTGAAGCTTATGTAAGAGACAAAACAGACTGAACATTCGTTTTCTTCAGATTCACTTCTTGCCTGCGTCACGGTTTGTACTGTCTTTTCAGAAGGGAGAACTGTTTTGTTGGGACTTCCTGTTTCTTTACACCAGTGGGTTCCAGAGAATGGATGAGGTGGGTGGGGGGAGGATGGGGTGGGGTGGGGTGGGTGGGTGAAGAGGTCTCTTGGGGTTCCCTTCCCTCAGCCCCTCATTTGCCCCAGAAGGTAGCAGCGTGCTGGGCTTCATCTACTCCTTCCGTAGACATCTCTGAAGGGGCCAGGAGTTAGAATTCGGGGAGCCTCTAAGCAGCTCACGGCTGATGGGAAGAACAGTGAAGCCCCCAGGAAGTCCCAGAACAATGCAGGCTGTACAGTCTCAGGGCCGAGGACACGGCTCCTCCCCGACATCAGCTGCGGCCTGAACCCAGCTCTCCCCGCTCAGGAGCCCTCAGGGCTGCACCCGCAGGTGGCAGGGCCCCGGCTGTCTTTGTCTAGGCTGGTTTTGCACACTGTCCTTAGAGAAAGGTTCTCAAACAGAGGATTCAAATCTGGGTCCAAGAGTTACAGAGGGGCTGTTGGACGCAGCTCACACGGCTGTCCCGGGAGGCGGGAGGCGCAGAGAGCGCCCTGCCCTGCACTCGGCTCCCAGCTCACCCCATCCCCGGCCTTACCTCTCGGGTCTCTGGTGGAAGCTGCCTGACCCAGAGATGTTTCTGCTAAGAGTCCTGCTCGGCTTCCAACACGCCCCCACGCCTCTGATGGACCAGTCACCCCGCCCAGGGATTTCTGGGGTTTGCACCCCTCTGACACACAGAAAAACCCAAACACCAGGTTCTCACCCCTTCTCGTCTCTGCCTCTTGCTGCTGCTGTTCCCTCATATTCGAGGGTCTCGGGCTGAGAGTCTTTTTCTTAGACGGATGCCGCCACGCGACTGTAAAACTACTCCCGCACCCTCAGGGGCCCGCGCCTGTGGATTTGTGGTCAGTCCTACCAAGAGGAACACCGTCCTGAACGCCTAGGGCACTCTCCAGGCGCTCCCTGAACACTCGCCGTGTCCCCCTGTCCCCTGCCCCGAGCCCAGACCCTACCCAGGGACGAGGGAGGGCACGCGCTCTGCCTGCCCAACGCCGTGCCTGAAACTTGGGCACCAGCCAGAAACTCAGACCAGTCAGAAGAAACACCCGGTCACATGTATTGAGCACTTTTAAAAGAAAAAACGGGCGAGCTCCTGTCGTGGCTCAGTGGTTCACAAACCTGACGAGCATCCATGAGGACGCGGGTTCGATCCCTGCCCTCGCTCAGTGGGTTAAGGATCTGGCGTTGCCGTGAGCTGTGGTGTGGGTCGCAGACACGGCTCGGATCCCGCGTTGCTGTGGCTCTGGTGTAGGCCGGTGGCTACAGCTCCAATTGGACTCCTAGCCTGGGAACCTCCATATGCCACGGGAGTGGCCCTAAAAAGACGATAAATAAATAAATAAATAACCATCGCGTTTCTCCTGGACATTCTGAGTCTCTAGGTGGACACAAGCCTGGTTCCAAGGGGCCGGCTCCCCACATCTCCCGGCTCTTTGTTTCTGTTTAAAGGTTTTGACGTCTTGGAGTCCCAGAGATCAGGTAAACGCGCCTCCCCAAACTCGGTCACAGCAACTTCCTAGGAAGTGACAAAAATGCCTGGCCGGAGTTTTTACCTGTCGTGACTTGCTAGGTCTCCTCAGTGTCGACGCATCCAGTGTGACGGTGGTTTTGCTTCAGGAGGTGTGTGAATGCAGAGCCCGGTCCCCTCGAAGCTGGAAATACAATCGGTCACCGATGGGTCACCATGGGGCCGTCACCGCCTGACCTGCCACCACCGGCTCCTTCCTGCCGAACCGCTAGAACATTCATTCCTGCAGCAGAAATGGTAAGAGGTCCGTGGCTTTTCACCTTTAAAAAGTGAGTTTCCATGGTAACAAACCCACGCTGGACACTTCACAGTTGGAAGCAAAACAAGCCTGAAGTCCGGGTGCTTCTCAAACTTTATTGGAAGGATCTTCCCCACAACCAAACCACCACTTACAGACACTCGGCAACCCGGTCCTACACTGCGGCGGCGACTGGGGGCTGAGAGCCTGCAGTTCTGCTTTGCCTAACACTTGAAATTAAAATTTCAATTCCATGGCTTCGCCTTCCACTGTACGGCAGGTGACTTTCAAATAACTTGCAAAGGAAGGAATAATTGGCTGACGGAGGCCGGAGGAACAATCGGGTGCCAGGCCTGCAGACCCCAAGGGCGCCCCGCTCCCTACAGCCGGGGGCTGCGGGGGAGACGCAGCCCATCCTTCGGGGCTGCTTTTGTTTGTGCTACTTAATTACACCATTAGGGCCCAATGAAGCAGGGCTTCATGGACTCCTCTCCTCCCCGAGGAGTTCTATTTGCAGGAGTTCTAGATTTTTTCAGGCCCTTTGCGGAGACACCCCAAGCCCCTTGGATGCTGACTGTAAAATAAGAAAACTATTACCCAGCTGGGGTAACAATAGGCTCCCACAGTGCTTTTCTGCTCAGCCCGCAGCTGCAGCAAAAGTGGCGACTCACCAGCGGGTAACATTCTTTCCTTGCGGCCTGTTTCTATGGGCAAGGCGCCCTCCCACTGATCCAATGTATTTTCTATGCAAAACTGCAGAAGAAGTGACATTTTAAAAGTTTTGACCTTTGTTTTTTTTGTTGTTTTTTTTTTTTTGCATGAACCGAGGCATACATTTTTTAAACCCTGTGACAGGGTGTCTGTTAGCAACGGCAATAGCCATTACTGTAATAATAAAATGTTTCAAAATTTGAACATTCGATATTGACTATAATGCACAGATAACCTTTGTCTGGGGCAGGATAGTGATGTGGGCTCAGAACTGCTTCTTTATTGTTCCAGAAAAACAGATTCTGACACCTTTCAGACGTGTTTAGGAAATAGTATTGCTGGACGCAATGTCTTCGTTTGCTAAGTTAAGACTTTTGGGATTTTTTTTTTTTCCCCACAAAAGGATTTGGCAGAGTTTTCTATTTATGCTACAAGGTGTTTCCACTTAATACTACAACAGTCCTGCTATTTGTTCAGAGAAACCATTCTTTGCATCACAGGAATATTATTTTAAAATTTTAATTTTGTGTATCAATATATTTAGGATTTTGGGGGGAGAAAAGTTTAAATCTTATTTGAATCTAGAACATCTCCATTAGAAAAAAAAAGAAAAAAAAAGGGAAACAAAATACCCAAGGGGCTCAGACCCCGAGGAGAACTTCGTTTAAAAGACCTTCCAATTAGCACGGGACATGAACCAGGTCCCAGAGCTCCAAGACAAAAATATAAAGAAGGAAAATGAGAGCCAATGAGATGCTGAATTGTCTGCAACAAAAGGCGGGTGAGCGGAACGTGGATGAGGAGGCACTGCACTCTCCAGGGAAAGGACCCCGCCGCCTTCCCGACCTCGCGTGACCGGGTGGGGGACCCGCTGAGGCCGTGCCGGCTCCTCACGTCCCCTAATTTGTCCTCGCTTCAACTGCAGCTTTTCTTTTCAAGGCTGGAAGGTTTTCAGGGGCAAATGGGAGTGTGGGACTAGCGTGCGAGGCCCCTCCTTGGCTAAGGGGAAGCTGACCGTCTACACTGCGGAAGGCGGCCCAGGTTCTGATGGAGGGTGAGGCTCCCGAAAAGTGGCCTGAGCGTGAATCCAGTTTGTCCCGCTTCTTCTTGCTCTGGGCCGATCACTTGGCTGCTGAGCCTCTGCTCCTCGAGAACTGAGGCAGTAATGCCCGGGGCCTCGGACCGCGGGGCCCTGGCTGACAGGGCAGTCACTAGGAGTGGCTAACTTAACTCCTAGGGTGACTGCCTGTAAAGCACAAAGTTGTTCAAATCCTGCAGAAAACTAGAGTGCGATTTGATTTTAAACATTCAGATTGTTTCTATGGCACCCAAACCCCTGGTTAACTCAAACGCACTCAGCTTAAAAATAAAGCATCAGTCAAGCTGGGACAACATGAGTTTGTAAGACTGCTCCACGTCATGTGACAAGGAAAACTCTTCCGTGATGTTGTAAGGGAAGCAAGTTAGACTCTGGCCGACATGGTCTTAAGCCATCGGGACGAGTTAGAAGTTCAGATCACGGAATCCTTTTTTGTTTGTTTTATTTTAATCTCTTTAGGGCCGCACCTGCAGCATATAGAAGTTCCCAGGCTGCGGGTCAAATCGGAGATACAGCTGCCGGCCTGCACCACAGCCGAAGCAACGTCAGATCTAGCGGCGTCTGTGACCTACACCACAGCGCACGGCAACGCCGGACCCCTCACCCACTGAGCGAGGCCAGGGATTCAGCCCCATCCTCGTGGGTCCCAGTCGGGTTCATTACCACTTAGCCACGGTGGGATCTCCCAGGTCACGGAATTTCAGAGCTAGAAATACCAAGTTCTCCTAAGTTAACCTGGTCCAAATCCTCTGAGCTTCACAGAGAATCTGAGGCTCAACGAGCTTAAGCGACTTAGCCAAAGGCACCGACATGGGAGCAGGGGTAGATGCCCACCTCCTGTGTCCCCTTCCAGCCCACTGGGAGGTCCCCTCCCCTCCCCCCTCCTCCTCCTTCCCCCCCCCCACCCCCCGCCACTTATTATTATTTTGCTAAAACTTGAGATGCACACCTTTCCTAGCCTGGGAACGTCCATATGTAGGTGCAGCTATAAAAATTAAAATCAAGATGATAATGAAAGAGCAAACTGTAGCCAATGATTTGGCTTGTGGGCTGATCATTATCTGAGTCGAGTGTGAAAATCTGCAAACAGGAGTTCCTGTGGTGGTGCAGAGGAAACGAATCCGACTGGGAACCTTGAGGTTGCGGGTTCGATCCCTGGCCTCGCTCCGTGGGTTGGGGATCCGGCGTTGCTGTGGCTGTGGTGTAGGCCGGCGGCTACAGCTCCCATTGGGCCCCTAACCTGGGAACCTCCGTACGCCGCGGGAGCGGCCCTAAAAAGAGAAAGAAAAAATTTTTAAAAAGCTGCAAACATAGCACCTTCCCTTTCACGAGATGGTGTATCACCAGGACTCTGAGCATCACGAGCCCAGACGTGAGCGAGGGTTGGGGCGTCCCCCCTCCTGGCGTCTCTCAGCCTGTCTCGCTCTGTCTTCCCTTTGGTCTTTCCCAAAGTCGGGCTGTCTGTGGCAGCCAGGGTTGGTTCTGCTTCCTCAAGATGGACTTGCTTCCTCTGAAGCATCTGCTCTGCTGGGAAGTCCTTCCTTGGCGGCAATGACCACCCGCAGCCAATGTCATCGAGAACCCACAGAAATACCCCCCCCACTGGCCAACCCCACGCAGCTGGCCCCTGGGGGCCCCTTTACGAATGGGGGTCCGGGGCTTGGCGGACGAGGCTGTCTTACAAGCGTGGTTTCTGGAGGGAGTCCCTCCCAGCCAACGGGCGTCCAGACCAGCACGACTTCCTTCCTCCAGCACCTGGCTCGGCCCTGTTGCGATGAGACCCACACACGACATTGCAAACCCACCTGAGGAGGCGTGTCCTCTCCGAAGCCCCATCACGAACCGCACAGGGGCGTCCTGCTCCATAACTAATCCGTTCAAACTCCATCCCCAGTCCATCGAGGGAGGCGAGAAGTCTCTGCAAGTCCCAGGTGAGGTGGAAACTCTACGAGGATCCGAACTCGTCCTCCAAGCAGGAGCATCTACAGAGGATCCGAGTCTCGGGCTCCGCTGCTCTGAGTCCATGCCCTTTTCCTTTCTCCTGCTCTCCCGTGTGGCCGAGGATGTTAAAAAGCCCGCACTGGGATCCGCTCGAGAGGGAGTCTGGCCTCTCCAAGTAAAGAGCAAAGGGTCATCTGTTCATTCACGGCTTTGCTTTTCCACCCCCGAGACAAGGACGATACATGAGTCCCTCGATAAATATCTACTGAGTGTCTGCCAGAAGGTTCTCGAGGGTTCTCCAGGTTCTCGGAGTACAGCAGTTCACACAATAGAGTTTCTATCTGCTTCTTCTTTTTTTTTTTTGTCTTTTTGCCTTTTCTAGGGCCGCTCCCGCGGCATGTGGAGGTTCCCAGGCTAGGGGTCTAATTGGAGCTGCAGCCGCCCGCCTACACCACAGCCACAGCAACACAGGATCCGAGCCGCGTCTGTGACCTACACCACAGCTCACAGCAACACCGGATCCTTAACCCACTGAGCAAGGCCAGGGATCGAACCTACGACCTCATGGTTCTTCGTCAAATTCATTAACCACTGAGCCACGATGGGAGCTCCTATCTGCTTCATTTTTATTGCCTGGTGATTTCCTTCTCCGTGAGCTCTGATGGTCCGATTACCACTTGTTCTTGGCTTTATTCCCTTCATCTCATGCCTCCCTCCCTGGTTGCTAGAGAAGTTACACCAGCGAAATGGTTTAGTTCCACCCCGGGTGCACAGGTATCCCCTGAAAAGTGGGGTGCTGGCGCGGGTGGTATTCACTCCATGTATTTATGCAGGCGACCACATTTAAACGTGTCTGGTTCCCTAAAGTCACACCGTGTGTCGGGCCCAGACTCAGAGAGCCCAGCTGAGGTGTCCCCACTCACTCCCTGGTTCCTGCTTTATCATCAGCACATGACTTGAGAGTCACCCCCCGACTGCACCATCTCCCACCAAACACTCACCTCGAAGACAGGCTTGTTCAGCAAATCCCTCCTCTCAGGGTTTCTCATGTAAAATTCCAGGACTGTGAGGGGCAGGCGTGAGGCTGCAGGGATAGGAAGGTGCTGGCCTGGATTCTGCCTCAGCCCAGCAGTGAAGGACAGACCTAGGGTGGGGACACTGAGAAGAGGAGGGACCCTTGGAGGAAGCAGCAGACATGGGAAGGCCACCTGGATGGTTACGCCCACCAGGTACTGGGCTGAGGGCTCCCTGGACTCCTGCACCTGCCAGGTACTGGGCTGAGGGCTCCCTGGACAGCCTATATCTGCCGGGAGGAGCTCAGAAGCAGGTTGTACGGATGCCGGCTGCTGGGTGAGGCCAGAGTTGTTCCAGGTGGTTCCAGGTACGGAGCAGGACAGGCCACAGGGGGTTCCCAGAAGGTGGAGGTGGGTAGGCTGCCTCCGGGCAGTGTCTTTACATGGTGTGGGGAGGGTGATGGAGAGACAGAGGTGGGAGGCCCTAGAGAAGTGTGTGAAAGCAGTGGAACGGGCTTGTGGGGCTGGGGTCCGGGAAGAAAGAGAGGAGCCCACGCTTCCTGCTGAGTCATTGTTCATTAAAGAGTCCGGGTTTAATAGAAGAGAGGTTTTTGTGGGAAAAAATGAGTGAGTAATGATTCCATTTTCACCCAAACTGCAATGAAAATTTCTCCGTCTTGTTCTCTTTGCTTTGCAGATACTGTTTGAATTTGTTTCCTGGGGCTGCAGTGACAAAACACCAGGGACCAGGCAGCTTAAACAGACCTCAGGCTGGAGGTCGGAGCTGCAGGTGTGTGCAGACTGGATCCTTCTGAGGCCACGAGGGGGAACCTGTGCCAGGCTGGCCCCCAGGACCACTGGCTCCTGGGACCCTTGCTCTGTGGCTCATGGACACCTTGCCCGCCACCTCTGCTCCCCCTGTGTCTGCACCTGGGTCCAAGTTTCACCCCTTAATAAGGACACCAGCCGTACCTGATCGGGGGCCCGTCTACCCCAGGACGACCCCGCCTTAGCAGTTACACCTGCAACGACCTCCTTCCCAAATAAGGTCTCATCTCAGGTACCAAAGACTGCAATGTATCTTTGCGAATTGCCACAGTTTCATCCGTATCACTGTGCTTTTAGGAGCTAAATGTTTAGATTATTTAAAGGCAAGTCCAAGTGTCTAGCTCCCCTACAACTGTGGCCTCAGAGGGGACATATTTTGCAAATCTTGCTCCAAATATCAACCAAGAGAAGCCATCAGGTTAGGAAAGTTTATTTCCTCAGCCAGCCTGAATCAGCCGACGTCTCGGACGTTGCTGAACATCTGGAGTTAAAGAATCAGGCTGGACGGCTTCCCGGACTGATGGACCAGGGGGACCACACAGGCCGACTGCCGACCTCCTCGCCCCGGACGGACTCCAAAGAGGCTGCTGGCCCAGCAACGCCACGAGGGCAAGGGCAGTGGGGACCCAAGAGAGTGCCTCGACTGTGCCTGGGATGGACAGACAGATGGACAGAACAGTCCAGACGGGGCTCAGTCACACGAGGACACGCAGTCGCTGCCCACGTCTCCCACCTGTCCTGACTCCCGTCGCCTCCCCGAGGGGCCCATTCTAGGTCGTGGGTGCTGACACGCGATGCTGGCCCCGGGGGTGGGTCACATTCAGGTCAGACTTCCAGGGAAGGGGGGACTCAGGAAACCCTCCTGGGGCTACAGCGCCCCTGAAATCACGGGAGGAGAAATGCAAAGTGAGCAATTAACCAAGAACAAATACCCAAGGAGCTCCCGAGAAAACCGTTAAAACAGAAAAACAAGCAGGATAATTACGCAAAAGGCAGCCACCAACTCAGAGGAAGAGAGGGGCTCAGAATGGCTGGTGACAGCTGGATCACACCCTCTGACGGCAGTGATGGCGTATTTGGAAAAATGCATCGTCTCCAAGACGGACGACAAGGTGCACGGAGCCCCGGGCTGCAGACTGGGGCACAAGGAGAGGGGTTTATTTGCTGCTGTCCGTTTGGCTTCTGTGGGTGGCCTGAGGAGTCACAGATGCAGTCGCCAAGCCGGGGCAGAGCTTGTTTGGGGCTTGTTTCCCAAGCAGCTTTGGTTTGGGGCTTGTTTCCCAAGCAGCTCCATGACCCCCCAAGTCACTTTGGCCTCTGGGCTCCGCACGTGACCCACCTGCCCTCAAGGAGGCTTCGGGGGGGGGGCGCAAACAGTTACATCACAGAGCGTCTGGCAGAAGAGAGTAGCACGAGAGGCGTAGAGACACCGAGACCCAGATGGAGAGGACGGGAAAAACGGCCAGCAGGCGCTCCTGCTGTGGTGCGATGGGGTCGGCAGCATCCTGGGAGCACCAGGACACAGGTTCGGTCCCTGGCCCGGCACAGTGGCCCAAGGATCCGGCCTTGCGGCAGCTGTGACCTAAGTGGCCACTGCAACTCAGATCTGATCCCTGGCCCAGAAACTCCATATGCCGTGGGGGGTGGGGGGTGAAAACAGAAAAATGGCCAACAGGTGGGACACCGCTGCCACCAAACCCCACTCTGTCTTTCGCTAGGACACCACAAAGCCCGGCCGGACACAGTGGACACAGACCCCACAGACGTCACAGAACTGACCCACAGTTTAAAAGCCTATTTGCGTCTTGGGAAAGTGAGAAATGTGGCCAAAAAGATTAAGCAGGTCTGTACAGCAGCAGGCATAAGACAGATTTCCAGGAGACCTTTGCAAGGCGGACCCTGAGCCCCCCGGGCTGGCCATGCAGCCGGCTCCTAACCGCCAGGCTGGGGTCTGCAGGGCGGCCAGGCTGCGATGGCTCTGGATCCGCTCCACTGGGCAGCCTCCACCTGGCACCTCTGCCAGCGAGTCGCTGGTCCCCAGGAGGACCCGAGGGGCTAAGAGGCCCCGCAAGCCCCAGCCTGGTGGGAGCCTCGGCCCAGATCCAAGTTACGTGCGGCCGAGAAATAGAGACAGGCAGCGTGCAGGGCATGGAAAGGGAAGGATGGGCCGGCTCCCGAGGCTCCCGAGGCTCCCGAGGCTCCCGAGGCTCCCGAGGCTGACCCAGCCTCCAGACCGATGACCCGGGGCTGTGCGGCTGTGGCCTCTCCCGGGGGCTGCGGCTCTGAGGCCCCCACCCTGGGGTTCCTGGTCCACCCCGGTCCTGCTGGGCTCAAGCGCCAGCCTAGCTGTGCTCATCATGGACCAGAAGGCCGCCCCAGAGCGGAGCCCCTCGGCCAGGCCCCAGGGTCAGGGTCCTGGGAGCACTAGGACACAGGTTCGGTCCCTGGCCCGGCCCTCCCCTCCTCCCTGCTTCCCCCGCCCCGGGGGTGGGGGAGGGACTGTCGGCCCCTTGGGGGATGTGCCCTGCAGTCCCATAGCAGCGACACAGGAGGAGGCCACAGGCCCAAGGCCGCGTCTACACAGCCAGGTTTTGAGCCTTCGCGGAGCTGATTTCCTGAGTTACTGTCTCACTGGCCTGTGTTACTGGTTGAACCATGTCTCCCCAAAGGTGTGAAATCCTAACCCCGGTACCTGAGCAGGCGGCTTTATTTGGAAACAGGGTCACAGCAGATGTCATTAACTGGGGTCCTCGCGGTGGCCCTGAATCAGTACGACAGTGGCCCTGTGAGAAGACAAAGACCCAGCGAGAAGGCGGCTGGCGGAGGGAGGCGCTCCTGGGCCGCGGGGAGTGGGGGCGTGGAAGGACCTTCCCCGGGGGCAGAGACCTGGGCCACGCGGACACCTTGACTGGTGAACCGATTTCTGCTGCAAGCTGCGCAGGCCTTGGGAAGGCGGCCCGGCCGCCAGGGGAGACAAGCTCACTTTGCCCCGGGAGATGCTCCGACCCCCGAGCCGCCAAGAGCTCGTTTCCGCCCGCACAGAGCGGTGGCTGGGGATGCCGCCCTCCGCATCCCTCGGGCCCACGGGGTTTGGGAGATGGTGGCCCTGCCACAGGCTCTTTCCTGAGCCAGCTTGTGGGCCCCTCGGAGCTGCGGCTCCCCTCACCTCGGGAGCCCCACGGCTGGGGGCCACCTCGTCCCCAAACCACTGGGTCGTACCTACAGGTTGTGGATTCTCTGTGCCTCGTGGTGCGAAAGGGGCAGGCGCGGTCTCCGATCGGCCGCTCTGTGTCATCTCGCGAACCGCTGGCGTGTCGCCTCATTGGAGGCTCGCGCTGGCAGCACAGGGCTCTCACGCCCTTGGAGGGTGGAAGCACGGCGCGAGGGAGGGAACGGATGAACGAGGGAGCGGCTGGGTGGAGGAGAAGCCAGAGAAGAGGCTGAGGACAGAGCCCTTGACAAATGGGCTGCCCTCACAACACGCAGCCCGCCGGGGCCTTTCATGAGATGCTACCACCTGCTGGGATCTCCTCCCGCGGGAATCCTGTGAGTTCCGTGTATTCTGTGGATACTGAATTAGATGCTGCCTTATCTGCGACCGGGGCAACCACATGTGTCCAGCTGCCCTCTTATTTTATGTCCTTATCGCTAAATAAACACTGGCACCTACCATGCCCTGGACACTGTGCTGGGCCTGGGGGATCCAGGGCTCAATCCAAAGGAGGCCCCCCCTCAGCTGTTGACTTGCTGAGCCCCCAGTCGAGAGAAGGCTCCAGACTCCGAACTTTTAGAATAAACAGGAATTAACATGAGCCACGAATCGCAGGTCAGAGCCAATCCACTCCATCCCCACGAGGCCTTTTCATTTTCATTGGATTATAAAGAACTTCCTGGACCAGCAGCCAAAGGGAGCGGCTCGGAGGGAGGAGCAGGACGGTCCGTGCGACGGTCTGTCGCCGCAGCTGCGACTTCCTGCCCCCGTCCCCGGCTTCCCTCTAACAGAGAGCTGTCACCTCCGAGGAGGGGTAAGCCCAGTCTCAGGAGCTGCGAGGACAGCCCTGGTGTGGCTGTGGGGGGGGATGGGGGGGATGGGTGAGGTCTGTCCCCACGCTGGTACCAGAGCGTCCTTACGCCGCGTCTGCTTCCCCACCCGTGACCCGTTCAAACCGACGGTGAGTGTGGCTGAGCCCAGCAGAGAGCAGGATGCGGGGTGCCAGGTCCAGCAAAGGGAGCCTGCTGCGTTCTGCCTCGAGGCTCAGACTCCCCGGGCCCATTATCTGTAACTTGAAGTCGCGCGGGCAGGGACAGTGAGGGGGCAGGATGCTGGGCTCACTGCCCTGGGTTAAGGACCCTGGCAACTGCTTGGCCTCGATCCCCAACCTGGTACCCTTTAAGACCCCGTTGTTAACGCTCTAGGCCACAGCGTTATAACACCTGGGTTAGCCACGCCTCTGCCCTACGCCAGGGTCAGGGGCCTCGGCTCACGGTGCATGTGCATCACACTGTGAATGTGACCCTGCTCGAAGCACTTGACCTCCAGGAACCCGCTTAATTCTCCTGAACATCCTCCGAGACAGGATTTTTATTGATTGATGGATTGATTTTTGTCTTTTGTCATTTTTAGGGCTGCCCCTGTGGCATATGGACGTTCCCAGGCTAGGGGGTCGAATCGGAGCTATAGCTGCCAGGCTACACAACGGCCACAACAACTTGGGATCTGAGCCACATCTGTGACCTGCACCACAGCTCACAGCAACGTGGATCCTTAACCCACTGAGCGAGGCCAGGGATCGAACCCGCAACCTCACAGCTACTAGTCAGGCTCGTTAACCGCTGAGCCAGGACTGGAACTCCAAGACAGGATTTTTAAAACGTCCCTTTTACAGGTGATGAGGATGAAACACAGAGAAACCAAGACACTCTCCACAGGTCACACAGCAGGAGGGGCAGAGGCCAAACTGGTAAACCGCATCTCCATTTCTCTGGAGAGAAAAGGCTGCATTATTCCCTCGATTTTGACGCTGCCACGTTAGCCCTTCACTAGGGAGGGTCTGGAGTGTGGCCTTTCGTGTCGTCTGGAACCCTATGCTCACACCAGCCCTGACAGGGCCACGGGGGACCTGACCCCTGCGGCTGGCAGGGGCATCTCGGTCTGGACCTTCGCGCAGCAGTCTCCCCACAGTCGTCCCAACCGCTGCAGCGGCCCTGGGGCCGCCCCCCTGTGCCCCGAGATGCTGCACCTTCCTCCCGGGAGTCCCGCGCGCTCTCCTTTTCAGAAAGAAGTGTGTACAGCCACATGCGGCAGACCCCTGAGAGGCAGGTGTGCCCGCGAGCTGCTCCGCACAGCGGGGCCTGGCCAGGCCAGTCCCCCGCGGCAGACCCCTGCCCCCCGGGGCTCCTTCTCCTCGGGCGGGTCTCCCGTCCTCCAGAACCTCCGCCGCGAGGGTCACGGGCCTTCGCCTGTTGATTCTGAGCCACGAGGCGCTCAGGACTCAGGTGGGGATGGAGCGGCTCCCGAGCCCTTCCAGGTGCAGCAGCCCCGGCCAGGCCGGTCCGCAGCCACCCCTCCCGCTGCCCTCCCTGCCAGGCCGACAAGCCCTTAGTCCTGGGGAAGGCCAGCGCCCGCCTCAGGTTTGGGAAGCCGGCGACAGCTGATGCAAAGCCGGCGCGGGCTCCTGCTCTGCCAGGGGCTGGCCTGAGACCCCACCTGGCCCAGTTCCTGCCCTGACGTGTGAGCGCATTGGGTGAGGGGGGTTCTGGGAAATAGTGCTTTCCAGATGAAAAGGGAGAGCCTCAGAAGGAGAGGGCCCCCTGTATCTTTGCTCCCGCCTTTCCGCTCGAGAGACGGCTGTTCTGAGCCGAGCGGCGACTGCGACTCTCAGTCCACGCAATGAAGGAAAAAAGGCCGAGCTCGGGAGTCTGCAGTCATCACGGCCACATGGAAGGGCAGAGACGGGGAAGGGGATGCCGTGTCAGGGAAGGAGTCGGGACACACCGCGGCGACGGAAGGTTACGCAGCCACAGCCACCCTGGACTGGCCAGAAAACACGTGGCAGGTGGCCAAGGGGCAGAATCGGGTTGCAAAGAGCTTTTCAGAACCACTTTTGGTGAGTGTGTGCGTGTGTCTGTGTGTGTGTGAGGAAGGAGTTAAATGGAGGTTTTAGAGCAACAGGCCAAATGGCAGAGCCACAGGGAACGTCTGCTTTCTCTGCACAGAATCCGTGCACGTGTGAGCCAGATCGTGTGAGCGCGGACGGGGGGAGGGCGGGAAGAGTGAATACCTCAGCAGGGACGGCCTCGCGACCGTGCTGCTGCGCCGCCCAGCCCCCCCAGAACAGCCGCTTGAAGACGCCTCCGTGGGAACGGGTCTCACGCCCTCCGGCCTCGTGCCTGCGGGTCCGCAGCTGAAGACGCTCGGAGGCGCCTCTCGTGCTTCCCAAAGGCTCCCTTCCCCGCGGTGCCGCGCGTCCTGCACGCTGACGACCCTTGAATGTATCAGGGCCGCTCAGAGGCCGCGACGCCCTCTCCGTCCGTCCCGTTTCCCCCCGGGCTGCATCCGCACGGGCCGGACCGCCAGGCGGGCTGCTTGGAGGCCGAGTCTGAGGCGGAGACGAGACGTCCGGGCTCCACGTCGTGAATGTCCTTCAGTAGCAAGTCCACATCTAGCCAACACGGGCCAGTTAAACAGAAGTCTCTTCATGGTCATCTCAGCGCTTTTGTCACAGCTTTTTTTTTTTTTTTTTGGTCTTTCTGCCTTTTCTAGAGCCTCTTCCAGCAGCATATGGAGGTTCCCAGGCTAGGGGTCTAATTGGAGCTGTAGCCACCGGCCTACACCACAGCCACAGCAACATGGGATCCAAACCACATCTGTGACCTATACCACAGCTCACGGCAACGCCGGGTCCTTAACCCTCTGAGCAAGGCCAGGAATCGAACCTGCAACCTCATGGTTCCTGGCCGGATTCGTTAACCACTGCGCCACGACAGGAACTCCGCTTTTGTAGCATCTTAAAGCTGTGTCCATAGTGTCTCCTTGGGGACACTTTCACCCACTTGAAATAAGAGGCATTAAGAAGTGGGTTTTACCTCCAAAATCATGACATTTGGTTAAAGCTTCAGGGAAAGAAAACACCCACCGTGCCGTCTTGAGGGCTTTTTCTATAGCCATTAGCCAACGGGACTCTTTGGTTTAATCGTCAAGGACGGTCTTAGGAGGCCTCTCTGTCTTGTAATGGGAAGGGAAGCAAGATAGGAAGTGCCGGTTCCAGGCAGCTTCCCGTCCAGAACGCGTTAGCTCACGCGGAAAGTCCTCCTGTGGGTCGAAGGCCTGCTCGCTGCCGAGGGCCCTGGCGCGAGCGCTCTCCGCAACCCGGAGGACGGGGGTCCAAGACTGACGGTGCCTCGGCCTCCCTGTGGAGACGGGACAAGCAGCACGGGCGGCTGAAGAGCAGGGAACTCACTGTATCCTCTGTCCCGCGATAAACCGCGACGGAGAAGAGTGTGGGGGGCGGGTAGGTACATGTGGGTAACTGGCTGGCTCTGCTGCCCACGGGAAACGCGAATCAACGGTACTGTGAGTAAATCTTTAAAACAAGGAAATGGAAGCTAAGCCTGGGGCACACGCAGAGGTGCACGTGCGTGTGCGCGCGTGCGTGTGCGCGCGTGTGTTTGTGTGTGTGCACGCGCAGACCCCACGAGGTCAGCTCTCTGGGCCCCTGCAGTGGCCCCCGCCTCTCTAGCAGAAACACTGGCCCGCTGGTTACAGGCTGAAGAATCTAACTTTGCGGGCCGCACTTTCTTCCAGCTGGAGCAGGAAAGGCACCTGCCGTGGAGGAGCAGGTGTCACCATGGGGCAGTGTCTTCGCTTCTCTCCCCTCGGTGCTCGCCGCGCCCGCCCGCTGCCAGGCAGCTTCCGCACCACCGTAGATGCATCTCATGACCGCAAACCCTGGGCCGTGTCCTCCGTGCCCGGGCACTTGTCTCCCTGCGACGGTCACACGGTCACCTTGGGCACTGGCCTGGGGTCTGGTGCATGAAACTGCACCCTGGCTTCTTGCACCAGCGAAGACCCCTGGCTTCCATTGGGGTCTTTGCTGAGAGTGTCCTCTCACTTGAGCAGGAACCAACGAATCAGAGCAGGCTCCTGGAGGACTGCACGCTCTGGGCTTTTTAAAAACCCGCAAAAATGCCCCAGCCCCACGTGATAATGGGGTGAGGTCGAACCCCTCTTGGGGCTTCCAGGCACCATGAAGAGGCCAGTGGTGCCTCTGCCTCCACCCCCCGCCCCTCCCCCGGTGCCAAGGCCGCAGGTGGTACTTCTGTTCTGAGGGCAGAATTAGGGGGCCTGATACCAACCTGTGACAGAGCGTCTGACAAAAGCCAGAACTCAGAAGACGCCGGAACGACCAGAAGGTCCAAAGAAAGTATCCTTCCTCCCGAAAGACAGAACCTCCCCGCGAGGCGGAGAGAGAGACTCTCAATCACACGCTGAAGAAAACCCCGCGAGTTCACGCCACTGCCCATCGTCCCTGAGCTGCTCCTCAGAGTCGAAGGCGAGGAGGCAGGGGTGCGGGTTCCGCCACGTGTCCGCCGACACGCTGGCACTTCCTCCGCGTCTTTCAGATCCCACCTCTTCCCCACGGCCGGCGCCTCTCTCTCCCGGGAACCCGGCGACGAGGTCCCTTTTCCATTTCCACCGTCCGTGGTCGCTGTTCTCCAGTCTCCGTCCTCCCCTCGCTGGATGGAGACTTCTGGTCCACACCACAGCCCACACCCTCCCCTTGCCCGTGCAGCCTCCCTGCATTCTCCTCCGTCGCGCCCCTCCTCCCTCCTCCCCTCCCTCTTCCCCTCCCTCCTCTCTCCTCCTTCCCTCCCTCCTCCCTCCCTCCTCCCTCCTCCTTCCTTCCTCCCTCCTCTCTGCATCTTCTCTCCTCCCCCCTCCTCCCTCCCTCCTCCTCTCTACATCTTCCCTCCTCCCTCCATCCTCCTCCCCCTCCTTCTCTCTCTCCTCTCTCCCTCCTCCCCTCCCCATCCTCCCTCCCTCCTCCTTCCCCTCCTCCTCCCCTCCCTCCACACCTCCTCCCTCCCTCCTCCTCTCTAACATCTTCCCTCCCTCCCTCCATCCTCCACCCCTCCTCCTCCCCCCTCCTTCTCTCTCTCCTCCCTCCCTCCTCCCTCCCCATCCTCCCTCCCTCCTCCTCCCCTCCTCCTTCCTTCCTCCCTCCTCTCTGCATCTTCTTCCCCTCCCTCCTCCTTCCCTCCTCTTCCCCCCTCCTCTTCCCCTCCGCCTTCCTCCTCCTCCCTCCTCCCCCTCGTCTTCTCTCCATCCTCCCTCCTTCCTCCCCCTCCTCCCTCCCTCCTCCTCTCCTCCTTCCTTCCTCCCTCCTCTCTGCATCTTCTCTCCTCCCCCCCTCCTCCCTCCCTCCTCCTCTCTCATCTTCCCTCTTCCCTCCATCCTCCATCCCTCCTCCTCCCCCCTCTTCTCTCTCTCCTCTCTCCTCCTCCCCTCCTCCCCTCCCCTCCTCCCCCCCCTCCCTCCCCCTCCTCCCTCCCTCCTCCTCCCTCCCTCCTCCTTCCTTCCTCCCCTCTCTCTCTCTCCTCCTCCCCCCTCCTCCCTCCTCTTCCCCTCCTCCTCTCTCCATCCTCCCCTCCTCCCTCCTCCTCTCTCCATCCTCCCTCCCTCCCCCCTCCTTCCTCCTCTCTCCCTCCTCCCATCCTCCCCTCCCCTCCTCCCTCCCTCCTCCTCCCCTCCCTCCTCCCTCCTCCTTTCCTTCCTCCTCCTCTCTCATCTCTTTTCCCCTCCCTCCTCCTCTCCTCCCTCCTCCTCCCCCTCCTCCCTCCCTTCCTCTCCTCCTCCCTCCTCCTCCTCCTCTCTCCCTCCCCCTCTCTTCCTCCCCCCCCTCCTCCCTCCCTCCCCCCCCCTCCTTCCTCCTCTCCCTCCTCCCTCTTCCCCTCCCCCTCCTCTCCCTCCTCCTCCCCTCCCTCCTCCTCCTCCTTCCCTCCCTCCTCTCCTCCCTGCCTTCCTCCCTCCTCTCTCTCTTCTCTCCTCCCCTCCTCCCTCCCTCCTCTACTCTCCTCTCCCCTCCTCCCTCCCTCCTCCCTCCCTCCCCCCTCCTCCTTCCTTCCTCCTCCTCTGCTCTCTTCCTCTTCCTCCCCCTCCTCTCTCCTTCCCTCCTCCTCCCCGCTCCTCCCTCCTCTTCCCCTCCTCCTTCCTCCCTCCTCCTCTCTCCTCTCCTCCCCCTATCCTCCCCTCCTCCTCCCTCCCTCCCTCCCCCCCTCCTTCCTCCTCTCTACCCTCCCTCCCTCTTCCCCTCCCCATCCCTCCCGTCCTATCACCTCCTTCCCCTCTCCCTCTCCTCCCCTCCCCTCCTTCTTCCACCCGACCCCCCCCCCGGCCTCCCCCTCCTGCTTTCCCAGAACCCCAGCTCCCATCGCTGTGGGATCCATTATGCACACGCGGTCCTCTCCCCGCTCGCGTGAAGGTGACTGCTGCCCCTCTTGGCTTTCGCTTTGCTCCTCTCTCCCCCACAAGGGGGGTGGGTGGGTATTAATACAAACATTCATCGCAGTCTTTATTACTTTGGCAAAAGGAAAACACATGGGAATCAAGTAGTCTTTTTCCTGTCAGGGTGCTGATGAAGGAAGTGTCAATAAACAGAACAATCTGCCGAGCTGCTGGCTCGAGCCGCAGGAGCGGGCGGAGAAGGAAACAGCCCCCAGCGCCAAGGGGGCTGAAGCTCAGGGTCACCCCCTCCTCAGACCTAGTCTTCGTCTGGTTAACCCTTTAGCAGGGACACAGGTCCTGGTTTGCCCAGGGTCCTGCCAGAGCCAAAACGCTGCCTTGCGATGCCCTCGCACAGCCACCTCCTCCCAGCACCTGTCCCCTGAGGCCACCAGCCCCTGGCCTCCGCCTGCAGGTGCAGGCATGGCCTCACCCTCTCGATCACAGGTATCTCCTGGCAAAGGGACCCTCTTCACCCAGAGTGACTTGTACATGACTGTGTGAGGCAAGAGACAGAGACTGGGGGGCGGGGGGGGGGAGCTTTGGAAAGAGCATTTGTGGGCTTCCCGGGAAAGCGATCCAGGCGCTTACTGGGGACTAAGATGGGTCCACTTGAGAACACTTGTTTCAGCGGATAACCCTCCGTGGGCACTTAAGCATTTCGCGGGTCTTTCTCCCTAAAGGCCCTGGGGTGAGCTCAAGGGCAACCTGGGCCGAGGCTGCTCAGAGCGTGACAGCAGCACGTCTGAGGATGGGAGGCTCCCGGGCAGGGGGTCCACTGGCTGACCTCTCACCCAAAGGTGCGACCCGTGCGCCCCACCCCAGCTCAGCTGCTCGCAGAGCCCCCGCAGCACCAGGCACCAGGGCCCCCCAAGTCCTCCCTGCGGGGCTGCTCCTGGGGCCGTGGGGGGTGCGCTTGGTGCTCTGGAAGATTCCACACCATCCCTCCACCGCCAACGTCTTGGCTGCATCCACCTCGCCACCTGTGTATCCACTGACCTCGCTGTCCCACCTGTAACCAACCCCTCAGTGTGGAGGGCAAACCCAAGAGCCCACCACCTAAAGCTCAGCGTGTCCCCAGGGTTCAAGGCCCGGCCCTCTGGGGTTGCTGCTGCAGCAGGTGGTTTGGAGGCACCAGAATGCCTGCGAGAGGCCAGGAGACCGGCCGTAGGCCTGAATCCGAGGGCCCAGCTTAACCCTCTCCCCACCAGCAAGGAGCTCAGAAATGAACGTCTCTCACCTTCCAGAGCTCAGGTGTCCCGCCGCAAAGTGAGGGGTCGGACCCTCTAGACCGCCGGGCCCCGCGAGCTCCCTCTCCAGCTGCGGGGCTGGTGACGGTCAGAGTAGGAAACAATCACGACCCGAGGCTCTTGTTTAAAAGGAAGGGGCGCCATTAGGAACCGCCAAGAAGGGCTTCTGGGCTCAGCACCGTTTGACGTCTTAAAAGGAAGAAAAGGCTGCCGCCCGCCAGCCCCCAGGAGTGGCTGGACGGTGGTCCTTGGCCCGGAGGACACACTCGGAGCAAAGCCATCTCCTCCCCCCAGAACTTCTGGAAAGATCTCAGCTCCCTCACCTGTGAGCCCCACATAGCCAGGACCAAGCCACACAGCCCTTCCCTCGGGGGACCTGACCACCGCCCCCACCCCCGACCCCCTACAGCCACGGTTCCCCTGGCCCGGTGACAGGCGCACAACACGCTTTCTGGAAAGGCCACCTGCGCACGTCCCCGGCGCTGTGAGGAGGGGTCCGGGGAGCAGGGCAGGAGGGTGAGGACATGCTTCTGGGGGGAGCTGCTTCCCGGCATCGGGGCTTCCGCCCCTTGCAGAGGCCGAGGCTCGTGGAGTGTCACTTGCCAGCACCCAGCTGACTGCTGCTTTGCACAAAGTCATTTTCAGGTCAGTCTCAGGAGGCCCATCGCAAGTGCCATGATCCTCTCGGCGTTTGGCTGAAGGTCGTGGAAGGAGAACGGGCAGCGGGGCCGAGGGAGCCGGGTCACCGGGACCCCGGCCTCTGTGTCACAGGCCCGGCCATTCCTGATCTGTCTCCCCCATGGCTCGGGGGCGGCAGCTCCATGGAACGTGTCCTCACCCGCTGTCCCTGGCGCTGTGTCCGTTGGGCCTCTGAGGTCCTGAGAGGGATGAGGGGCTGGGGAGGGAGGGGCTTTCCCAGGCTGACGACGTGGGAAGTGGCCCCGAGGGGGGCTCTTTGATCTTACTTCCCCAGATCCCCAATCTGAGCCCTGGCCACTCACCCCTGAAAATCTGCTTCTCTAAGCAACCGCTGAGGATTGCGCTGATGACAAAGGGGGGGCAGCGTAGGGAAGGTGCATCCCAGGCCGTCCCCAGGAGAGGGAGGGGGCTTGGGACAAAGGGACCAGTGGGTCCTGCCCAGGTCGGAACCCGAGGCAGCCAGTGTGACGGCTGAGACGTCTCCTGACCCTTTGGTCCTAAATGCCTCTTTCCTTAGCTTCCCGTCTGCAACAGCATACCCTGTACACACGCGTGTGCCCCCGGGACACCCCTGCCGGGCCTGGTCCCCTCCCCCGATGCTGTGGCCTTTCCACAGGACACTTCAGTCACCAGGGTGAGCCAGAGCCAGCGATTAGAGAAGGGTCTGTGACAGAGACCGTGGGAGGGACAAGAGCCTTCCAGGCCCGCGAGAAACCCTTACCCAGCAGAAGAACCTAGTGGGTCGATCTTATTGGCCCTCCTTGACTGCCCTTTCTGCCAAGAAAAAAAGCCCAATTGTCAATCTTTGCAGAACAGAGACAACGTGGAGTCAGCAAGCAGCCAGAAGCGGGTTTGCGACGGCAGAGCTGGAGCCCGGGCCCCGACGGTCCAGACCCGGCAGGCGGCCTGGCAACAAGCTCTTTGAAAATTCATCATTTAAGGAGAGACACGGATTCCTGAGTCTGGGATATAAGCCCTTGGATGAGAAATGGAGATGTCAGGCCCGCAAGGCTCTCTGGGAGGCCACGCTTGGGGGCCCTGAAGGCACGGCCTCGGCGGGAGGGACCCAAAGGCACCCACCTTGTGCTTCCAGACACCAGGCAGGAAACCCAGCTCGGCACAGGGTCCCAAGGTCCTCGTGCTGCCCGGGGCTAAACTTCCAGTTAAAACCCTCACATGCTCATGTGCTCCCACACACTCACACACGCTTGACCCCCTCCCTCTGCAAATGTCACTGAGCCGAGAGGCTGCCCCCTCCTGCACCCGCAAAGCACCACCTAAAACTATGCCGAAACCCTCCCTGCAGAAGGCGATGGCCCCTCTGATGAAAAGAAAATGAGATTTGAATTATTTGGGGCGACACAGTGTCCATCTTCGCTTAGAACAGATGTTAAATCCATTCCCTTGCTGGCTTCAGAGCAGACAGATTAGGAGCCACTGGGGAACATGCTCTTACAAATAGAATCTCTTTAAAAGACATATCTTGCTTCTTCCTATTATGCTGCTCTTTTTCCATCAAAACTGCGCACACAATCACACTGACTGGTCTGATGTCACGATGCATATTTTATTTCAATATTGGGAATTTCATCCAGTGAGACGTTTCTGCTCAAACGCAAGGCTGCAGAAGCGGGAGCTGGGACCAGGCTTGCAGAGCAGGTCGCTGCTCTGAGGGACGGGCCGGGCGGCTCTCTTCTGCATTCTCTGCTCTCCAACCAGGAACGGGGCGACGTCCCAGGACCACGGCTGCCTGTCGTGAGGCTGCGTCTGAAACACGGCCCGTTAGTGGCGAGAACGGGAGCCGGCGCAGGAGCCTCCGTGCAGGTTTCTTCGCAGGCGGTTTGAATCATAGATACA
Source organism: Phacochoerus africanus (assembly GCF_016906955.1). NCBI lineage: Eukaryota > Metazoa > Chordata > Mammalia > Artiodactyla > Suidae > Phacochoerus > Phacochoerus africanus. Next base: position 77,710,695 of record NC_062556.1, read on the forward strand.
TTTCAGGGTGTCCTGTGCCCCACCCCCACCCCAGCTCAGCACCCCGTCAATCTTGTTGGCTGTAAAATGGGTCTCTTTCCTCCCCAGGCACCTGGGGCTGAAAGGTCAAGGCCTGAATGGGTGCTGACAGCCCGCCAAGGCCTGGCGGCAGGGGGTCCCCTTTGTCTCGGCCGCTCTGACCTCCCGCCCTGGCCTGTGGGAACCAGCCAGAAGAGAGCACGGGGTGGCGGGCCTGCTCCTGGCCGGGGACAGCTGACATTGTCCCGCTGCAAATATGCTGACGTCACCCCAGGCGCTCGGGCCCCCTGCTCCCGCCTGGCCCCCCTCCCGCCACCGGCCTCAGCGGGAAGCCTGGGGCCCTGCCCGGAGCCCTGGTCTAAGGTTGGGAAGAGTGGGGCCGAGGCTCTGGCGGGAAAGGGGGGTTTTCTCGGGAGCAAGTGTGCAGACGCACCCACAGATCAGCTCAGGATGAAGCGGACCTTGGCGAGGCGGGACCGCAGTCTGCAGGCAGGAAGGGGCAGGGGCTTCCGGCCGGGGCTCTGTGTGATTTCCAGCAGGTGGCCCAGCCAAGAGCAAGGGGCACGGGTGGAGAGAGCTCTCCAGCCCTCAGGGCAGCGTCCCTGAGGAACTCGGTTCTTCGGACCTGAGACCCCTTTTCCGGCGCCCTCCACCGGGAAGTTCGGGGCCCACGGGCTCATCCAGCTCTCAGGAGAAGGAAAAGCATTTCCAAACACAGCCTCAGGGGCACATCTGGTGACGCTGATTTTCAGAAAAGAGAAGCAGCGGCTCAGGGTCAATTTCCTTCGTGAAGTGTCCTTTTCCAAGGACGCAGGTGGTGGTGTTTCTTCCGGTGGCCGACGCACAGGCTGGCGGCCACCGACCCGACATGAATGTCAAAACCAGGGGGAGAAGCCCAACATTTACTAAATCACCGGGACTTCAGACAGTTGTGTCCGCATCCCTAAGACGACAAAGACCCACACGGTGTCCTGACAGCAAAATGCCCTTTTCTCCCCGGAAAACAAAAGGCATTTTTAAAAATTAACCTAAAGCCCCTTTAATTTCAAAAGAAGAAGACAGCCCTGGCCCAGGATCCGAGCCGGGGTGATGCATAATGGTGATGGACACGCATTTCTTACCGCTGGTGGTTAAAGATTCACGATGCTCCCTTCCAGAAAGTCCGCAGCAATTCCACGGGCTGGCAAGTTCTCTTTCAGCAGAGGACTCTTTGTCTTGCTAATAAACCGCATCAGGCCAGTCTGCTTGCAGGTACAATTTAGAGAGAAATTGAGTTACAAAGACAAGGCGATTTCTCCCCATGTCAGCTCTAAGAGCAGGTCGCATCTAAGTGTTTCCGCTTTTCCCAGTTTTATTTGGTGCGTGAAAAAAGGGGAAGGCTTTAATAAGATCTCTGTGTGCAAATAGTTTTCAAACTAAAAACATTATTCTGATACGTAGCCTGTGTTCATTTCCCCACAGACTTCATCTACACTGACAGTGTTTAAGGTTTTGTTCTATTACTTACAATTTGCTACAAAAGGAAAAAGCAGGAAGCTCTGTCTACGTAGGAGAAAGGCAATTATCTTACATATTTTCCAGAAAAACCTTTAAAACAATCTTTAAAAGTTTATGCACTGTTTTATGAGATTTAAACTATAAATTACGGGAGCACATTATTCTCTAACAAAACTCATTTTGGAAAGGTTTTGCAAATATATCATCCCTAACAGTTTTCCTTTTTAGAAAAATAAATTCAGGAATTGCATTCATCCACATTGAATTTTTTTGTACTTCTTCAAACACAGGAGAAGTTGCAAATGTAATTATTTTATCAATGCTCCTTCTAATGCAGGAGGTCATTTCTTAGGCTATTAAAGAGACTAGAAATGCTGAATGGAGCCCACAAAACCCACCCTCCTAAGCCCACTTGACAATGGTGCTGGAAAGCTGCTTGCTGATTTTATTTACCGGTTATCTTTCTTAAACGGAATCCATTAGAATTTCAGTCTCCATAACCATTATCTGCACAGCGAAGAACAGGTTTTAAAATGCCCAGAAAAACCGGAAAATACAGGTAAGCAATAGGATTAGAAAAACTGGTATATCTTTATTCATTATGCGTGTTTTCTCTCTTTTCATCTTTAACGCCAAAGGGAACGCCGCGCTGAGCGCAGGTGCAGCCTGCTCCACGTGCTCCCGTGCCCCTCGGTCTCAGGAAGCGCACGGTCTCTGGGAGCCGCTGAGCCTCAGGCTGGCCCTGGGAACGCAGGCCGCCGGCCAGGACAGGACCGGAGGCTGCCTTCTTGAAGACGCGGAAACCCACACAGATAAACGCCTCCTTGGTTCTGCTTCTAGGCTGAGGGCTTGAACTCAACTTGAAGAGCAATTAAGTGTGCTGCCGATCCCCTGGAGACATGCATTAAACTCCTCCGGCTCCCGCCATCAGCCCGGTTTTACCTCCCGTTGGCATCACTAAAATGGGAATGCGGCTGCCCACGGCACCACCTCTGAGGACCTCACGCCTCCCCCCGCAGAGGTTCCCACGCCTCTGGCAAGAAACACGGCTGAAGAACAGACGACACCTTGGGCCACATTTTAAATTCAAATGAAGGGCCCTGATCCTTAAGGGCTTCTTTCCCATTGGAAACGTCACGATGGCCCAGTCCCCAGAAGGTGGTCCAGTGGCACGTGGACAGGGTCTGTGCGCAGATGGCGCAGGCGGCCAGGTGTGGGGGGAGTTCACACCCGGCGGGAAAAGCCAAACTAGAGACGAGTCTGGATGCTTCCATGAGCACGGGCCTCAGGCCCTGAGGAAGCCAGACGTGTCGCCGCCCCTGCCACGCTCCTCCTGCCACCGGGCTTCCGTGCGCAGAACGCGGACTGGGTTAAATCTACGGTCCAACTCAATGAGCAAAAAACATCTTTAAATGAACTTTCCTTTAAAATTCAAAGGAAAGCTGTAGTCAAATTAACCTCTGTGTCATCAGCTCACATCTGAAGAGGCATCCAGATCCTCGGGCGGAACTCCCGCGGTGGGGGGTTGTACCTACTCAGACACCCGCCTCTCGCAGCGGTGGCCCCGTGAAAGGGGGTGGAATCAGCAGCTCAACACAACGGCTCCTCAGTTCTCCTCCAAAGAAATGCCTCGTGGCCCCGCTTAGCCCCCACCCAGGCTCTCTGATCTCAGCCACGCGGAGCTTCAGCTGCAGCCTCCTCTTACAGGCTGAACTGTGTCCCCCTGTCACACCCCACTCCCTGCAGAGTCATGGCCTGACGTCCTAACCCCAAAGTATCTCGGAATGTGACTGTCTTCGGACACAGGTCACTGCCGATGTAACTGGTCAAAAGGAGGTCACCCCGCAGCGGGTGACCTTATAAACAGGGGCCGCCGGGACACAGCCACACAGGGGACAGGTCACGTGAAGATGGAGGCACAGACCCGTGATGCTTCTCCAGGCCCAGGGTGGCCCCCACCCAGAGCTGGGGACACAGACAGCTCTGCCCTCACATTGGGACCAGCCCTCCACAGCTGCAAGGAAGCTGCCTGGCTTGGGGCACCGTGTTTGGCCCCCACGGGAGGGGAGTCCACCTTCAAAATTCAAGGCATATGTGCGCCCTCCCCGTTCCTCTGTCCCACGCGGGGACAGCCGGCAGCTCCCTGAAGACACTGCAATAGCCACTTCCAACCCTCCCAAAGCTCAGACTTTCTGCAGTGGCTGTTAGTCATCACGAAGGTGGCGGTTCCAACTGCGCTTTTCCTGAAGTCGCAAACACGACTCTCGTGTCCTCGGCTCTGCAAGGAGTTGACTGCTCACTGCAGCTCTTCTCAGAACCCCACACGAGCACAGCAACGCCGCTCGGACACCAGGAGTGCTTGTCTTTGCAGAGATTTCAGGTTCCTGGAGGATGGGACCCGGGTTTGTCCTCCATCCCCTCTGGTTTTGTCCTTTCTGTGAATGAGAAGTGGGGATTCTGGAGTTCCCGTCATGGCTCAGTGGTTAAGGAATTTGACGAGGAACCACGAGGTTGCGGGTTCGATCCCTGGCCTCGCTCAGTGGGTTAAGGATCCCGCGTTGCTGTGAGCCGTGGTGTAGGTCGCAGATGCAGCTCGGATCCTGTGTGGCTGTGGCTGTGGTGTAGGCTGGCAGCTACAATTCTGATCAGACCCCTAGCCTGGGAACTTCCATATGCTGCAGGTGCAGCTCTAAAAATAAATAAATAAATAAAAAGACCCCCCCCCAAAAAAAAAGTGGTGATTCTGTGGACGAGCAGCTCATCGCCACTCCTGCTCGTCCCCGTTCTAATCAAGCAGGTGGCCTGGGAGGAGTGATCTGGGAGCACTGGGGGGAGGGACCCCACCACAGCCCCTGCGGCGGCCAGCCCCAGCCCCCTGACCACAGCTCCGACTTCCTCCCAAAGATGAGCTCTGCCTTCGGCGTTCCAGTGGCTCTGAGAATACCGGGGGGAGGTGGCTGTCCCCTGACTGGGGCCCGAGTTCCCAGGGGACGTCCAGGTACACAGGACAGTTCCTGGGCGCCGGTCCCAGCTGTCCCAGGGGTCTGGCAGGTGAGCTGGCCACGCTGGCGGCTTGGCTGCACCTCCCACCACGAGATAACCAAAGGGGGCAGAGAGCAGGCCCAGCATCCTGGGGTGACGGGGACATTTCCAGCGGCTGTGGTCTCCTGCACGGCGCATCCAGCCCCACGACAAGGCACCCGCGTGTGCCCGTGCAGGGAGCGGGTCTTGACTCTGTTCACGTCCAATCAGGCGGGGGAAGCCACCTGCATGGGGAGCCACGGGCCGCGTGCTCGGCTGCTTTGTGGATCAAAACCAAGTGAATACTTTGTCCTCCAGCACCCACGAGGGGAGGGGAGCGGTGCCCGCGGCTCCCTGGGCCCCTGGGCGGGGGGTGGGGGGCTCGGCCGGGCAGGGAGCCCTCTCAGAGCGCGGCTCCCGGGAGGACAGCGTGGGGGCCTGGGTGCCAAGAGGAAATGTTGATTAAAGTAAAAACCTTTCCCCTCAGCACGGTGCCAGCCAGCCAGTCACTGTGTAAACTTGTTTACTTTCTACACAGAAAACAGTCAGACATGAACAAAAGGAGAGAGAGAAGCATGATAAATCCCACGGCTTCACCGCCAACCTCAACAACTGCACCTACACCCCCCCCCACCCTCCCTCCCAGTTCCCTCCAGGCCCCCAGTCAGACGGGAAAGACAAGCTGCAAATACGGCCATAAGAAAAGAACCCACTAAAACACACGCTCTCAGAAGTGTCGTCCCAACACTGCCTCCAGCAACACAAATACCAAAAACCCAGGGTAAGAAGATTTTTGTTGTCCTCTTCATCCTTAGACTACAAGCCTCTATGGGTGTCACAGTTGTGTCACCGAGTTTCACTGGAAGACACCCCTGCACACCCCGTGGCTGTGTTCCCACTCAATGCAATTGTTCCCGTTTATGTCGTGTTGGAGTTTTTAGCATAATTTTGTTTCATAATTCTGTGTAAGACCGACTTCGTTCCAAAGCCAAATCTATAAACAGAACCGGAGAGGGTCCTGACGGTCAAGGCACCAAGGACAGAGAATTTACGGGGTGGCGGCCACAGGGCCAGCGGGACGCCTCGGGGTCTGCCGCCACCTGCCCCGTCTCGGGGCCGGGGAGGAGAAGGGGCCAGGGGAGAAGCCCAGCTCCTTTTTCTGACCCTACCAATTTCCTTCCCCACAAGGAACCATTTTAAAATTGTATCTGACCATTTATTCTTTCTTTTGCATTTTTAACATACGCAAATACAACCACAGCTCTGTGGGGACAGACAGGCCTGTGTACACCTGGGGGAGACAGACTGCAGCTGTACAGAGAACACACCTGAAGATGTGTGCGTGTATGCGTGTGAACACCCGCACCTCTGTGTGTATATGTGCGTGTAGATATACCCGTGCTGGCCATGTACAGACAGGTGTGTGTCTACACGCGTGTAAAAATACCCACGCCTCTATGTGCACAGACAGGTGTGTGTATATATGCGTGTAAATATACCCGCACCGCTAAGTATACGACAAGTGTGTGTGTGTGTGTGTATGCGTGTAAATATACCCGCAGTGGACGTGTACAGACAGGCGTGTGCGTGTCTGGGCGGAAAAAGCCACACCTCTTGTGCTTCTTTCCCGGGCGAGTGGTGGCGGGAGATTCCCGCTCAGCTGTTTGGACTCTGCCTGGGCCTCCTCCGAGTCCGCGTGAACAGACGTCGTCTATTCAAAAGGTCCCCAGCTGACGGACAGTCCGGCTGCTTCCGGTTTCTGGGGTGTTGGGGTTTGTCTTTTCCGTCAGGGCTGCTGCTCTCACCATGTGGGTGCCCCTCCGTATCTCTGCCAGCGGATCCTTGGAACAGATCCTTGGACGCAGGAGCTGCGGTCTTCCTGGACGGGGGCCGATTCGCCCCGCAGACGTCGCCTCCTTGGCCTCCAGGGGTGTGTGAGGGCCCGTTCACCGCAAACACGGCGTGCGGGTAATGCTGGGATTTTTAGCTCAGAGATGAACACACGACCCCTCGGGGTTCGGAAGCACCTCAAAGACGGGACGGACACTCCAGGGCGTGCAGCCGCGATCCGGGCTAGAGGCGGGAGGAGAATTAAGCTTGAGCAGAGCGATGGAGTCTTCCGGTGAGTGGATGTTGCCACTAAACATCACTAAGTATCTCTTGTCGGCGGAGCTGCAAGCGGCCGGCGAGCGTGTAAGTGTTTCTGGGCTGAGTCTGCCAGGGCTGGACGTCCCTCCTCGGCACCAACCGCCGGCCTCTGTCTCAGCACAACGCTCACGTGGACGTGGTGCCGAGGACGAAGCAGGAAACTACTCTCCCTCCGCTGCTAGAAAAGGTGACACTTCCTGCCAATAATGCGGCCTCGTCACCAGGCGCCCGTGTGAACGTGCTGACTCGTCGCCCAATCGCCGTGACGGATTTGTGTAAATAGCACTGATTAGACCAGGAGGGCAGATGAGTGATGTGTGATGTGACCAGGTCTTGACACCACGTCGCCCCCCCACCCCGCCCCCCGCCAGTCACTGCAGTCACTGCTCCCCTCCAGGTGCAGGCAGCCACCCCAGGATGCTGGTGCTCACCCCACCCCTGGCCCACCCACCAAGGAGCCCCCCCCAGCCCACAGCCTCCCCTGTGGGCCTGAACGCAGGCCATGGAGGGGACGTGCCATGCGGACAAGGGGACAGCAGGACGCACATCCAGCCAGGCTCTCCACTGAGACCGCGGAGCAGGGAGGACAACTGTTCCGCCAGCTTCTCTGCTCGTCTGTGTGCCGAGGGTTTGAGGGTTTGAGGGTGAGGCCTGCCTGCGGTGTTTCTACTCCAATAAAAAGACAGCCGCCGACACGTCCTCCTTGGCTCCATGGGGACACGTGGAGACTGGATGCTGGATTCTGCCTCATGGAGGGAAGCTGGGTGCTCACAGCAGCCTCAGGCCGGTGCTCGGGACCTTGTGCCCGCATCCCCGTCACCGGGGCCCTCACCACCCCCTCCCACAGCGCAGGCCACTGAAGCTGGGGAGACAGCAGCCAGGCCCACAGGCAGGGCCGGGACCCCACTGCTGAGTTCCTCCCCCTTGACCCAAAGACCGGTCACTCTGCCCAAATCCTGGCCTTCCTCAGCCACTCTGTTGAACTGAGGAAGCCGGGGTGGGGGTGGGGGCCTGAGGTGGGCAGGGCAAGGTGCTTTTTGCAGAAGAGACTCGAGGGTTTGCAGAGTGTCATGTAATGAATGGCACGGCTACTTACGGAAGATGAAGTTAAATTTCTACGGAGCTGGGACCTGGCCCCTCAGGAAGTCGCTGCAAAGAGCACAATCTCCCGAATGTTGGTAGAATATTCATTTCCAGTCACCAAACTGCTGAACCACGCTTCGCGCTCCCTCTGCGGCAGCGCCAGCCTTTCTTCCTCACCCTGGCTGCGGAGCCCAACGCTGGCGTCTCACAATGACAAAGTCCTCACCTGCCGGGAAGGGGGGGGTCCGGCAAGTGAGGGGCTGGGCTTGGTCACCCACGCCGGGAACGAGGGCAAACGGCAGGGAGCACGTCCACGGAGCCTCGACCCTTCGCTCCTCCCGTCACTCGCCAGGGCCTCAGCTTAAGCGTCCTTTCTAACACGGGGCCTCTGGGTGCGGCCCAGACCCGAGGCAAGGACCGGGGCCACATCGGTGTTTCCCAGCGTTTGGGACCCACGGAGAACAGGTGCCGGGGGCAAAGCCTCTTGTCCGTTGCTTTTGGAAAGGTGAGGTCAGCGAAGCTCTGAATCAGCTGCCACTGCGCCCCGCGGGCGGGCGGGACAAGGTGCTTCGTGAAGAAAGGTGCAAGCCTCTGGCAGATCCCGAGTTTCCCATCGTGTGTGTGTGTGCGCGTGCGCGCATCTCTGTGTATCAGTCTCCTTGAAAATATGCGAGGAGTGGGTGGGTAATTCCTGAGACACAGTCACTGCCACAGCCCCAGGCATGGCCCAGGCACTGACTGTGGGATGCGGGGATCCGTGGGGCCATCCTGCCATCGTCGTCAATCCCATGGGCAGGAGCCTCACCTGGTTGGGGGCAGGGGCTGGTCACGGCCCTGGGACAGCTCACGTGGTCGGCCAAATGCAGACTGTCAAATGCAATCACGTGCAATCTATGTTTTGGGGTGTGATAGAGTCGTTTTAGGAATAAGAAACTGAAAAACTGCCAATCAAACAACGTATTCAATTATAATTAAAAACTTTGGACAATTTCCTAGGATTTTGCCAAAGTCCGGCTCTTACACTGCACCTTGTCTCAGCAGCAAAGCCAGACCGCGGTTAGGAAGGCCCTCTCCGCGCAGGACAAACAGCCAGCTGCCTCGCCCGCACCTGGGACCCCACCCGGGACCCCACCCGCCACCCCCACCTGGGGCCGCTCCTGTAACTTGAATTACTTGCCCAAGGAAAGCAGAGCACTGGTTTTTGAGAGACCCCCGAGGGTGCAGGGCGGTTCTGAGCCTGTGAGCGCACCTGGGGTGAGACGTCCTTTCCAGGAGGCGGGAGAGGAAGTCCTGCACCCCGCGGGCAGGTGGCTCCAGGGGTGCAGTGCCCAGTGGAAGGGGAAACGTGGAAGGAGTTCCACGAGCCGGGAGAGAGGCATCGCCCTCCAGGCTGGAAAAGGAAAGGTGACAGGAAGGGAGAGGATGGAAGAAAGAAAACACAAAAGCAGGGCCTCCGCAGTCGCCCTTCTCTGCGTCCCCCGAGGACAGCGGGGACCCAGCGGGACAGCCGGCACTCCTCTTGTCTCCGAGCGTCTCTGAGGCAGCGGAGGGCTCCCCACAGAGCAGTGAGGCTCCCACGACCCGGCCCACACGCAGGAAGGGCCAGAGCAGGGTCGGGACCTGAGAGCAGCCAGCGACCTGGGCTCCCTGACGGGGTCTCTCAGCAGAGCAAGGAGAAAACCCTGCCAAGAAGCACGTCGCTCCCACCTCCCCCTCCTCCCTTTTTCTCCAGCAAGACTTCTGTTGAAAATCCCAAGACACCCGTGTCCTGGTGCCCTTCCAAGGCTGAGGTCGCCGTGCCTCGGGGCACCCCTGCTGCAAGAGGCACGGCGTTGATCTTAGAGATGATGGGGGGTTGTTCCTTTTTGTTACAGCGAAATTTTACTGCATTTCCCCCAAGTTTGAATAGGATTTGCAACTGGGAAACGGGGCCCCACCGGTGACTGGATTAGCATTCATAATTGTCACCAGCAATTGTTACAACAGTTCCCCAACAATTACCGCTTCCAGCAACCGACTCAGCCAAAGTGCCGTGCGCGGAACTGCACTGTGTAGGGTTTTTATTTCACAAGACTGTCCAACCATGAGCAGAAATGAGAAACAGAGGATGCTGACTATATATTTAAATGCAGACAAAGTCCTACGACAAAGTCGTTATTTCCCGGCTCAAATCAAAATTTTCAACAGTTTACTTCCTTTATGTCTTCCCCAGAGTTTCACGTAACAAACTTTCAGTGTCATGACTAATAGCGGCTCTTGCCAAGGATTGCTCTCTTAAAGCCACTCTCCAGCCCGGGGATGTGCAGCGCACCCCTTGTTACAGAGGATCCATTATGCATGGGCTCCGCCGCGGTGATAGGACGTGGCAACCCCGCTGCGAGAATGCCTATCAGCGCTTCTTTTAAGGCCCTTTCTCAATTGTCAGCAAAGTATTTTTTAAGGTTAAAAGGTGTAAAATTATTCTGAAATGCTTTTCTGACCTGTCGCCTATCACTGCAAAGAGCTATAGTTCATTTTTTTTTCTAGAATTGTATTTTTTGAAATGCGGTAATATTATAAGAATAAGCTTTCTATGAGGAAAATAGTCCCCTGAAATGTTCATGATATTTTTTTTGCATGCCTTCTGCTCCAGTGACTGCAATATTAATCACCGTTTCGTGCTTAGAATTTTATTTCCGATACAATTTTTCTTATCTCAAGCCTCGGCGGCTGTGGAAAAATTAATATAAATGACCGTTCCTCTTTGCACCTCCTTCTCTCTCTGCTCCCCCCCGCCACCCTGTGCCCGTTATACTGGTTGCTTCATATTCCATCAACGCCAGGTCAGATCCACCGCCAGCCCCGGGTCCAGCGGGTGATGCAGAGGTGAGGGGCCCACGAGCCTGGCGTCGCGCCGGCTGATGGAAACCAGCAGAAGGCGTGCAGCCTCTGGGTCTTCCGTGTCCTCGGCTCCGGGCGCGCCTACAAGTCGCTCCAGAGCGACTACGTGTCCTTTTACACGTGGGCCTGTGAGTCCCCTCTTGTCTACGGCGTGGAATTCCCGACCCTCACGCACCATTTCTGTTCCGCCAAAATCACTGGCAGGTTTTGAAATCCGGTTTCTGCCACATCCTGGGGAGAGCGTTCTGGGTATGAGACAGCCCCAGGGAAGAGAGCAGGGCCCCCTCACTCACTGTGGAACAAAGACAGAGCCTGCGGGGCGGGACCGCTGAGCCGAGCCCAAACCAACAGAGCTCACGGCACGAGGCCTGCTCGCTGCGCCTGCTCACTCCGAGACCAAATGGGGCCTCTTTTCTTGGCTCTTTGATGGCGCACCCCCTGCAGAGCCAGCTTCCAGGCTCGGCCTTCGGGGACACTGGAGGGCCGGGGACTTGCGAAGGGTGCCGTCCCCAAGGAACTTGCCTGGCACTGCCCTGCATCCACATTCCACTCGTAAACCACTGTGGCCTCCCCCCAGCCCTAAGGGAGGACCAGCCTGGCACCGGGAGCTGGGGGTGCCAGGGCCCCATGGGGGCATGTGGCCGGGGGCTGGTGGGGTCTTCGGAGCTCGCAGCCCTGCAGAGGGAAGGGGCATAATCCATCCGAGCCTGTCTCTTCACCCCCCACCCCACCCACGGCACCTCCCTGTGCCAGGGTTGGGACCGAGTGACAGCTGGCGTTTCAGGGACCTGGCCACAGCATTAGGGACCCACGTCACTTGGAGAGTCAACGTTTCTGCGTGGCCCACATGTCCTCAGCGCGAGGGGACAGCGACCTCAGGCGAAGGGAACAATCCAGATCCTTCGACTCTCTTCAACGAGAAAACTCGACACTACTCCAAATCTTACAGCTCCTGCGGGCAAGAATCTTGGTAGGTTTTCCCCAAATTTGTTAACAATCTTTTAAAAATGTAGGTGACACGTTATCACTCACGTGTGAAATCTAAAAAATAAAACCGATGAATGAATACAAACAGAGAGAAGCAGACTCAGCTACAGGACGAACTCGTGGTGCCCACTGGGGGTGAGGAGGGGGATGAAGAGGCACCGACAGTAGATAAGCTGCAAGGATGTACTGCACAGCGCAGGTAACAGAGCCAATATTCCACAACAACCCCCATAGGGGGCGTAATCTCTACAAATACGGATCACTACGTTGTACACCTGGAACCAACAGAATATCAGGAATCAACTTAACTTCAATAAAAATAAAAATCAATATATAATACACATCATTTTAGGTAGTCTATCAAAATCTGGTCTTAAGACAACATTTTCTGAATGATCGATAATTGAAAACAAATGCGAATTGACTTGAACGAGTCAAATTGGCTCCCGTCCTCTCCTCTCCGTGGGAAATGCCAGAGCAGGCAGGCAGGCCGCAGAGCGAACGCCTTCCCTGAGGAGGGCCAGGCAGCTGGGATGGTTTCCCGCATCTTAGGACGTCCGAGGAACCCAACAGCGTATTCGCATTTGGGCTGTGATTTCTTTCATCGCTGGAAACAAACACCCACGTTGCTCCCTGATCGTGTATTTCTTACTCTGCACCCTCTTTCCGGGGAACGCCAGCTCTCAGCTCCGGGTCTGCACCGGCTGATGCGCGTCAGCTTTACAAGCAAAGACCACCCTTTAAATGCGACCCTCACCCCGCCCCCTCCACCGGCTGGTGAAGTAGAATGTTCTTCTGTTTATTAAGGTGGCATCGTGGCATCAGGGCCAGGACCCACACGCTCGGCCACGGTTCAGAAGGAAAACGGATGTAGTTCTGTGCGTCTGGTTGGAATCAGAGGCCAGATTTTGCCGACAGAAATAACTCTCTGCCTCTTCTTCCTACAAACTATTCGAAGGCATCACGCTGGTGTGGCAGGTCCTGCTCTTGGGTGAATGTCCCCTGTCACATACTGCATGTGGCTGTGCTGTCACTGCCTTTAATCTTAGTGCCCACGCACATCTAACCCTGGCTAACACGTGGCCCCTAACACGCTGGGTTGCTGCTGCCAGTCCTGACGTGCGGCAGTGTCTCAGAGATATGAGACGGGCCACGGGCTGGACCCTCGACGTGAGCTTGAGTAATTCTCCTCCCCAGAGCTCCCTCCTCCATCAGGCGCCGGCCTCTGCCTGCCTCTCAGGATGCTTTCTGATTATCGATAAATGAAAGAATGCACCTAAAATGCTTTGCCAAATGCCGAGGGCTGCATAGATCCAACTGTGTTGTCGTCATTACGTTCTGAGATCCTGAAAATGTATACATTTCCTATGTGGATAAATATAACAAAAGAACTCATGTGAGGATTAAACATGATCTTTGAGGCGTTCCTGCCATGGTGCAGTGGGTTAGTGATCTGGCTTGTCTCTGTGGAGGTGCGGGTTCAATTCCCAGCCCAGAGCAGGGGGTTAAGGATCCGACGTTGCTGCAGCTGTGGCATAGCTTGCAGCTGTGGCCTGGATTCGATCCCGGGTCTGGGAACTTCCCTGTGGCTGAAAAGAAAAATGATCTTTGACACTAGACCTAAAGATATTTTCCCCCAGTCTTCGATCCGTTCTCTGTGAACTGAGGCTGATAATAGGATGCAGTAGAACCTGTAACGGCATAGTGTATCCACATACTGTATTTATGTGCTGCATCTACTGTGTCCATGGGCTGTATCTACGGTATCTGGGTACTGTATGCACAGTAACTATATCCTGTATGTACAGTATCTATATACCACACACACACACTGTAACATGTACTGTACATGCTGTATCTATAGATTTATATACTGTATCTAGTGTGTCTATGTAGTGTGTGCACTGTAACTCTATCTGCATATAGATATACAGAATAGACAGATATACAGATATACCGCTGAGTAAGTGACTGTATCTTGTATGTACAGCATCTATATCCTACATATACGTACTGTTATCTATACACTGTAGCCCCGTACTTATACAGTGTATCCATATATTCTATATTCTGTACACACTGTATCCAAACACAGCACATACTCTATCTACAGACTGTCTCTACGTACTATATGCAAAGTGCCTCGTACCCAGCACCGCTCACTCAGAAGGTCACTGCTGTCCTTCCACCACGAATCACCTGAGTGGAAACAGCGCATTCCATCAGGGCACTGATATCCCACTCTGGGAAAAGAAATTTAAACTGAAGTCAATGAAGACCTATGTGCTAAGAACTTCCTCTACAGCCCTGCACTGGGGGCAAAGAAGGAGAATCATGGGGGCCCCCCGAGAAAGGCGCTTGGACGAGCCGAGCCGGCGCCAGCTGCTGAATAAGCCGCCCAGGGGCCCTCCGTGTACGAGAGCCCCCTCAGGTGGATGGCCCCACCAGCTGGACATTTTGCAGGGCCCTCATCTCCAGGCAGGGTGCCCCCAGTTTTCTACGAAGAGAACTTGGCCAGGGCAGCTGATCCCCCACACCCCAAGTTGTCTCTGCAGCCCCGATCACGTCTAGTGCGTGTGATGCCACGCTGAGCAGCTCGGCGGGGGGGGGGGCTACACTATGGTACATTAATGAAATGTAGGTGACGGGGCAACCACGGGCTAATTAGGCTAAAATAATCACATGGGCACATTTCCGTGTGAAATTTTCCCAATAAAATTGTATAGCAAGGACACAGAATATCCTCTAGGTGCGATTTCTGCCTCACGATGGAAGAGGCTGATTTTGCAAGTGCCAAAGGCTCTCACCCACGTTCCCGAGAGCCTCCCTCGCGCCTGCCCTGTGAGGGGCCTGGCGGGACAAGCTGCATGTCCCCGTCCTTCCGGTCAGTTCATCTCTGACCAGGTCCTCATTGGCCTCGTTCACCTCAAAAGCTCCTCCAAGGTTTTTCATTTGTTTCTCCTCAATGCTGGTGTCCGCACCGCGTCTGATGAGGAGCAGGAGACTGGTCCAAGCGCGTGTCGCTGTGACCACGGTGGCAAAGAAGCCGCTGCCCGGCGAGGAGGACGCCGAGGGGCACGGCCTCCACTGGGGACCGTTCCGCGTGGGACAGCATTTACTCCCACACGCAGCAGCGGTGAGGACGTGGACAACGGATGCTCGGACCGTGAGCAGAGAAGAGAACGGGCCTCCCTTGGAGGGTCTCGTCGTTCCACATCAAGATGCGGCGGCTTGAGAGGGAGGAGGCCAGATGGGGCTCCTCCTTGCAGGACCACAGGGACAGGAGAAAAGAACGTCGCCCACAGGGCAGGGGACACCCCTCTGCTAATTCCATGGTCGAATTAGCCTGGGCACGGGGGTCGTGGGTGCTCAAGAGGGCAGGTTCCTTTGTTCGTGTGGGTTTTTGCTGTTTCAATGAGAGCTCCTCGGAGCGCTTCTGCATATTCATACGCAGGGTATTTGGGAGCCATGGGCTGACTCATCCCCACAATCTGAGGACGAACTCTGCTGGGGAGCATCTTCCGGCACTGCTGCTCCTCAGACGCGCCTTCCAACACACCTGCAGCGACACAAAAGCACAAACCACCCCACAGGCAGGTTCCGACTTAAATGTAGAGGACGAGGCCAGGAGAGTGTTTTCATCTTATTTGTAGAGGAGTGAAGAGTGGGTTAGGACAGCCCACAGTCAACACTGTGGCGTGTTTGCACCGACTTCCGGACCAGCAGCGGGTGTGGGAAGTCTCGTGGCCCCACCCCCACCAACACTGGCTGAACTCAGGCCCCTAAAACTTTCTGTGTGAGGAGTTCCCATCATGGCTCCATGGTTAATGGACCTGACTAGGATCCATGAGGATGTGGGTTCAATCCCTGGCCTCGATCAGTGGGTTAAGGATCTGGCGTTGGCCCATTGAGGAATCTTGATAACAGTGCAAGGACTTCACCCTCAGTGTGATCTCAGTCTGATTTGAAACGCTCAGTGGTTCAAAGCATTTCCGAGTTTATTTTTCACTGTTAGGTGGAGAAGCAGTGATCTTTTCTCATCTTACAAGTCCATGAATGTCTGGACCCTCCTTGACTCGTGCCTGTAAATTAGCCAATTCTTCTGTGAGCTCAACTCTGTGTTGTAACACTTTGCCAGAAGCAGACAACAGCAGCTGCTGTAGGTTCAGTTGTGTCCCCACAAAAAAAGAGATACTGAGAAAGATGCACAATACTCTTGGGTTGGAAGAATCAATACCATCAAAATGCCTATACCACCCAAGGCAGTCTGCAGATTCAACACAATCCTTATCAAATTACCAATGACCTTCTTCACAGAACTACGACAAAATGTTTTTCAACTGTATAGAAACACAAAAGATCCTGAACAGCAGAAGCAGTCTTGAAAAAGAAAAATGGAACTGGAGAAACCAGGCTTCCTGACTTCAGATTATACTACAAACCAACAGTCATCAAAACAGCATGGTGCTGGCACAAAGACAGAAACATCCATCAATGGAACAGGACAGAAAGCCCAGAAATAAGCCCAAGCACCTATGGTCAGTCAATCTATGACAAAGGAGGCAAGAACATACATGGAGGAAAGAAGATCTCTTCAATAAACGGTGCTGGGAGCTCCCTTCGTGCTCAGCAGTTACCTAATCTGACTAGGATCCATGAAGATGCTGGTTCGATCCCTGGCCTTGCTCAGTGGGTTAAGGATCTGGCGTTGCCGTTGCCGTGAGCTGTGGTATAGGGTGCAGATGCAGCTCGGATCTGGCGTTGCTGTGGCTGTGGTGTAGGCCAGCAGCTGTAGCTCTGATTAGACCCCTAGCCTGGGAACTTTCATATGCTGCAGGTGCAGCCCTAAGAAGCAAAAAAAAGGGGGGGGGCTGGGAAAACTGAACAGCTACATATAAAGGAATTAAATTAGGACATTCTCTAACACCATACACAAAAACAAACTCAAAATGGATTAAGGACCTACACATCAGGCCGGATACCATAAAACCCCTAGAGGAAAACATAGGCAGAACACTTTTTGACATATATTGTGGCAATATCTTTTTGGATATACCTCCTGGAGTAGTGAAAATAAAAACAAAAATAAATAAATGGGACCTGGTTAAAAGCTTCTGTACAGTAAAGGAAACCACGAAATAAAAGACGACCCACAAAATGGGAGGAAATGTTTGTAAATGAAGCAACCAACGAGCAAGTCTTCTCCAAGATATGCGAACAGTTCATGCACCTTTATAAAAACAACAGAAATACAGCCCAATCGAAAAAGTGGGCAGAAAATCTAAATAGACATTTCTCCAAAGAAGACAGACAGATGGCCAACAGGCACATGAAAAGAGGCTCAGTATCACTAATTATTAGAGAAATGCAAATCAAAACTACAATGAGGGGTCACCTCCCACCAGTCAGAATGGCCTGTGAGCCCTCGTGGACTGAGTCCCTGCTACTGAGGAGGGCCTTCTGCCCAGTGCTTTATCCGGCCGGGCACGGGTGACGGGCTCGTCAGCTTCAGGAAGTTTCCTTTCTTCCCACCTCCTACCTACAGTGATAACGCCACACAGTTAACAGACTATTTCTTTAGATTCACAGCAAAACTGAGTGGAGGGTACGGAGATTGCTCATTTGTGCCCCCCGCCCGTGCGCACCCTCCCCGCCCCCATCAGCAGCCCCCACAGGTGGTATGTTTGTTGCGATCCATGGTCCTACTTGGAAACATCGTTATTTTAGGATGTTGTGTTTCCATAACACGTCACTTCTGGTACTGGTTTCTGCACTAGTCGGGATGAGGCGAGACTTCAGGGCCGGAACTCACAACCCAGATCTCAGGGGCCCCGAGCAGCCGCGTTCGTTTCACGTACTTCACGTCCCGTTCACTCGTTCAGCGAGGCGGCCCGAGGCAGTGCCTGGGAGGCACCATCCTGCGGGCAACACGTGGCGACCGTCCTCAGGGGCCGCGGCACGCGCGCCACGGTGGTGTGGTCACCATCTGACGCGGCCTCTCTCTCTCTGAAAACCACATCTCCTACCTACAGTTTGCGGCGACTACAGCGACGGACGGACGGCTTCAGCATCGTGACCTCGGTGTCCTTCGGGGGGAGCTCACTGTGTGCGACTCTCCGGGCATCTGCTACGTGTTTCACGTCGATGCCCGTGTTGCTGGCACATTCCAACAGCATCGTTTTTTAAATTCTCCTTATCAGTCCTTAAACCTTTTCTTTCTTTCCTTGGACCGAAAGGATTTGCAGGGCGGGAGTGCGTGACGTTGCTGACAGCGTGTCCTCATTTATCTCCAGTTTCAGAGACAGCACTTCGTAGTGACTTACTGTTGGGATCAACCCTCACGAAAACGAAAGGCTTTGGTCCAGCCCTCGGCCGGGTTGAGGGAGATCCATCCGGTTCCCAGTTTAGTAAGAGGTTGTAGCATCACTGAATGCCGACAGGGGCGACACGCTTTTCCTGCTCTGCGGCAACAGCGGCATACGCGTGCTCCTGGGCTCTAGAAACGGGAAGAAGTACCTTCGTCTATTTTCCTCGGAGCAGCCTTGAATTTCTGAGTTAAACCCAACGTGGTCAAGAGACACTATTATTTTAACACATGCCACAGGATTAGATTTGCTCATTTCGTACCCAGTTTGGGCAGGTGCGTTGCACTGTGGTGAGTAACTGGTTCACGTAGCCTAAGACCTCATCGATGACAACTGAACGACAGGTGCTCAGAGATGGAAGCCCTGCGACGTGCGATGAAGACAGTGAAGCACAGACGTCTTCATCGCTGAACTCAAGAAAACCACCTGATACGATTCGAGTGGCTTGGGGTGTCCCCTCTTTCTGGCCGCCCCCACGGCATGTGGAAGTCCCCAGGCCGGGGATGGAACCCACCACAGCAATGAAACCACTGGATCCTTAACCCCCTGCGCCACCAGGGAGCTCCACTTCTTGGTCTACTGAGCCTCAGTTTCTTCATATCTAAAGGGGGCGGGTGGACGACCGCTGTGATACCTTGGATTTGAAGGCACCTTGATTCCAGGGCGCCTTCTCCGGGAGAGTCTTCCTGCAGGAGGAGCAGCCCACAGCGTCCTGCAGCACACCCAGAACTGTCCCCCTTAAAACACAGTGGGGACGCTCCCCTGACAAGAGGCAACAGAGTAGCTATTCAAGAACCACTGAGACTGGGTCCCAAGCCCTACATGCAAACAGCTCCTAACAAACCAAGCCTTTGGCGCCTAAACTCTCAGCCCGCGATGGGTAGAGGCCAGACAGAAACTGGCTGGAGAACTGGCACCGGGAGGCAGCAAGAGAGGCCTCGTAAGGGAGCAACACAGCCAGACTTCCGGGCACGCGCAGACCAGAAGGCTGGTGAGGTAACGTGTTTCGTTCTGCTTTCCTCTTTTCTGACTTAGAAAACTTTTTGTACCTGTCTTTTTTAAATGGTCAGGTTGCATTTAATGTAGAAACAACTAACGATGTCCTTTATGGACAACACTTCCACTTCGGACTGGAGAGTGCATTTCCTCCTGCGTTTAGCAGGAAAACGTGCATGTGACAGCTTCACTTAATCACCTTCTGACCTTAAAAAACATGTTTTCATTTTAGGATGGAAACGTGGACAGTGGGGTTCCTGTTGTGGTGCCGCAGAAATGAACCCGACTAGGAACCAGGAGGTTGCAGGTTCGATCCCTGGCCTCCACCCTCAGTGGGTGAAGGATCTGGCGTTGCCATGAGCTGTGGTGTAGGCTGCAGATGTGGCTCGGATCTGGCGTTGCTGTGACGGTGGTGTAGGCCCGTGGCTTCAGCTCCGATTTGACCCTTAGCCTGGGAACCTCCATATGCCGCAGGTGCAGCTCTAAAAAAGCAAAAAAAGCAAAAAAGGAGAGTGGACACTGTAACCTGAATCCTCTGTGTGGAGGATTCTAAAACCAAGGGGTGGTGATACAAAATTTTTTTAAATTTTAAAGACATGTACCGGGAGCTCCCTGATGGCCTAGTCGTTAGGACTTGGCGCTTTCAGCTCTGCAGCTGGGGTTCAGCCCCTGGTCCGGGAACTGAGGTCCCACGTCGAGCCTTTGCACTCCTCAGACAAAAAAAAAAAAAAAAAGGAAGGAAAAAAGTAAAAATAAAAACAAAGACATGCACACACAGGACCTAAAAAACCCCCAAAAACAAAAAACTGTTCACTTTATGCGGTGTTGTGCAAAAAAATTCATTGGGCCACATTCAGAATCTAACAGTTTGAATCTGTTTTGAAATGAATTTGATCTTTGACACACTTAATTCTTTCTACTGACAGCAGGATTCCATGCCCCGATTTTTAGAGGTTCATGAAACAGCGATACAAAGCTTTCTGAACATCAGGGAGCACGCGAGAAATGAGAGTGTAAGTGAAGTCGGCGTGCTCCAGAGCGGGGCTGAATTTTAGTTGACATCTTCTTGGGATCTCTTTTTTAAGGGTCGCATGTTTGGGGCACGACTGGGGTGCTCTTGGGACTGCGAGGTGGAGGAGGGTGGCGGCAGGTGTGCAGAGGCACGTAAACCCTTCTAGACACCCAAGCTCCCGACGGCAGCTCCATTAGCACTCCCGCATCTTGAAGAGCTTTTCCAAAGCCAAAGACTTTTAAAATTCAAAAGTTGAAACTCCCTCTCCGCTGAAGAGAAGACAGAAGCCGCTCTTAGGCGTGACAAATATTATCTGTCCTATTTTTAACATCAAAAGCCACACACCAACAAAAAGACAAAACAGTGAAGGGGGAAAAGAACACACACAGGAGGAGACACTTTTTCCCCTTAAAATGTCGATGAGTCTTTACAGACCCACTCGCCGGAGCCACGAGGTAAGAGCACCCCCTTCTGAGAGGAAGACCCCAGCCTCCGAGGAGCTCTCCTCCGTCGCATCCCCCTCCCGGCACACACTTAGCCGCGGAAAACAGCTTCAGAACAATCCAGACCCATTACCTTACAAGAACCCACTCGACAGCACAATGCTTCTCGTGTTTACTGAATGTTTCTCTGCTTCACCGCACATCGCCGGTCAACACGGGACAAGATTAGAAGCGAGTCACAAAAACCCGGAGGATACATTAATTACACTTCTGTGTAATTCCCTTTGGCTCTAAATTCTGTGAATGTTTCTAATTTATAACAGTTTCTCTGGCTATAATGTTCCAATTAGCAAATGTAGGGAAAAAAAATAATTGTACTGCAGGACGCTGGATGGCGTTTTGTTTTCCTTTTTCTTTTCTCATGTCCTTTGAAGCTCATTCAAAGGAGTCGTCTGCTCCCCCTCGCTCCAAACAAAAAGCATTTCTTACATAGTTACCTTAGTGATGTCTCACTCACGTGATTTTAAGAACAGGTGACCACAAGATACACCTTTAGTCCTAAGACATGGTAATGCAGAGTCTGGGTGCTCTCAAGGGTGCGACTGGGTTTCTGCCCAGAACCGCCCTTGCTGGGCAAACAGAGCGAGGGGGCGGGGGGCAGGAGGAAGGGCTGCCGGAGCGTCTAATTAGACTTTGGAAGGCAGATCTGCTCCAACTTAAACCGCTTTGTACAATAAAACTGATGCTTCATCTGATGGTGCAGGAAACGTTTTATTCTATTTGCAAAAGAATCCTTGGATTAGATAATTATCCCAGGACCTCGCAAAAACAAATTAGCAGTTTCTTATCAACCAGGCCTTGAAAGGGTTTATAATTCCTGGCATTTAGTTGTGGTAGTTTGATAATAAAGCTACCAAGTTTTTCATTTCAGATTTTGGAAGCATCCGTTTCTATGTCTGACTTTCCCACTAGAACCCACTGCACTAGTGAGTCTCAAACTGTGGAGAAATAAGTACCAGTTTCCTTTTTAATTCCAATCCACTGAAGACCCCACTAGCAAAATTAAATGGAAAATAATGGCTAGAAAAATAAAGACGCAAATACAAAGAACAAGCCTAAATCAGAATAAACATTCTGGGTCAAATGTCTAAAAAGCTTTCTAAGGTTTCTCTCCATTTCTGCAGTCCATGTGGGCCAGTGGGCTATTTGGGGACCGTCTGAGCGCAGACGGGTCACGGTGCCTAGACGGGGGTTCCCAAAGGGTGGGCCCAGGTGCCCCGAGGTGCTGCCACGAACCCACAGGACAGAGTGAGGTCGTTTGCGCGTTCACGGGGGAGGCTGAGCTGCGGGACAGGGTGGCCAGCAGCTCCAGAGATTTCAGAGTTTTCAGCATCGGGTTATATGCCATTCCTTCCGATCCCGTCGGGTTGGCAAAGCCTGCCGTTCCGCAGGTGCTGAGCTAAAAAGCAAGTGTGAAAAGCCGTGTTGAACAGGAGGGGCTGTGGCTGCGCCCTGAGAACGCGTGTCGCTGGGTCACTCAGGGCCAGTGGCCGCTCACACCCCACGGATCAGGAACTCTGGCGACTGCAAAAGGAAATCAAAGTACTGTATTTTCCTTTCCGTTTCATAAATTCTCTTTGTTTGGACCGAACTCCTTGGTAAGCAGACCTGTTCTTTTGGCTCAGAGCACGGGGAAGAATTTTAGTACCTCTCGAAGCCATCAGACGGGGTTGGGTCACTTCTCATTCTTTTTGTGTCCTGAGGGTTGGCCTGTTCGGTGCTCGCTGAGCGAGTGAATGAGTCACTCGGACCATCGGCCCCCCTCCGCCTTTGGAATTTATGGGGTTTCAGTAACGTGGTACCGTCCCAGATTCTGCAGGCTGAGGTCTCTGTTGAACTGAAGAGGCCGGACACGGCTCTCAGCTAACCCCGTCCTCTGTAAGTCCCGCACGTCCCGCCGGAGACCTCCTCTTCTCGGCGGTGGCACCACCCAGGACTCTTTTCCTCTGAAGGGACGGGCCGGGGGTGGGGGGGGGAGGGCTGGGGGCAGCCGAGAGGACTTTCCGGGGAAACCTGTACTGGCTTGGGTCCCTTGTCTTCCGAGCGAGCGACGCGTCCATGGAGAGAGCGGGCCGCGCCCTCGAGGGTGCGGGGAGGCGTGTCCTCACGTGGGTGGAAACGGCGTGCGTTTCTAAACAGCGGATTCCAACAGAGTGGTTTGAGTCTCTTCGGGTTTCTTTCTTCTCTAAACCATTCCTTTTTGCTCCTGGATGTTTTAGCTAATGTTTCCCCATCTGACATTTGAACCTACTCGACTTTTAAAAAGTCACAAATTGTCCCTAATAACAGCACAAATGATGTCGGCTGTTGACTGTAACAGCATTTTTTAGCACTTTCTCTTTTGCGTGTTACAGCACAATCATGTTCATTAACCATTCCTCTATCCAAACAAGGTGCCAGTTTAGCATAATAATAAAGCAATTTCCTGTTCTGCAGTGCTGACTGGGGGCCCACGCGAGTGACACTTGGTGGCTCAAGTCACAGAGCAGAAAAGCGCCAGGTCCAGTAGAACCCACCCCCCAGCTCTGCCTGTTGTCGCCGAGCACGGCCCTCCCACCCCAAGTCCTGCCCCTGGGCTGGGCCCGCGGTGGGGGAGCAGCCGGCCTGCCCCACCCTCTTCCTCGTGCTCTTGCCCAGAAATGGCTCCCCTGGGCCAAGCCTTCGCTGCGCCGCCCGCTGCCCTGGCCTCTCCTTAAAAGCTGTTCCTCGCTGCCCTGACGTGGCCCCCGCCCGCTCGGGAGCAGGTGAAGCAAGGCTATTTCTTATCAACAGGAAGAACACGGGAGAAGGGGACCATTCACAGGAGAGGAACCTGCTATGACAACCTGTCACTACTGCACGTGGTGCTGCTTCCTGAGCCCCCAAAGCTCTCCACGGACGTGGGGGCCGCACGCTGGGGACGCAGCAGCCAGGCCTGACCTCAGCTCTGCACACAGCCCCTTACACACACACCCACACAGCCACGTGGCCGGCTTTGTAAGCACTTTGCAGCGACGGCCGGAACTGCTCTGATGCAGCCAGCGCTCGGGGTCGTCGGGGTCCTGTGTCTTCATAGGCGTAAAGGGACTTGCGGGGTGGATATAAAGGGGATGTCCCCAGCGATGAGAAGGCCGGGGACCTGGAGCTGGTGACTTAATCCTGATGACCGTCCCCGCCTCTGACAGTCGGACGAGAGCAGAGGGACAGACAAATCTGCAGGTGAAAGAAGGAGGAGCCATCGGAGCCGGTGAGAGCCTGATGGGAGCTGTGACCCTGGCCTTCCTCTTCCCGTGGGTGGCACATCCCCCACGACAGGCGCTGTCCACCCTGCAGACTGAGTGCCCCAAAGGCCGGGAGGTGGTGCGGGTCAGGGGACAAGGCCCTTCCCAGTCCGCTTGCCGGGCTACGCAAACCAGATCATAGGATACGAGCAGGGGCAGAGCCGCGGACCTGAGTCCAGTGCTGAGGCGAAGGGCGCCCTGCAAAGCCACCGCCCCCCACCAAGCTTTGAGGGGGCAGGGTTGGGGTCTGTCCTTGGTCAGGCACCAGGTTCATGGGGTGCCATCTGTGTGTCACTTTCTGATATGTTCCTGCACCCCAGGTACTGCCTGGGCACGGTGCTCAGGAAATGCTTACTGAGTGAGCCAATGGGTGTTAAGAGACAAGCACGCATGCAGGTGACATGAGAGATTATAGGCAAAAGACCCGGCCCCCGGATTCCCCAGACTCCTCCACTCGGCCCCCACCTAGGAGATGAGGCAGCTGGAGATGCCTGGGAAGAGCGGGGACGACCGAGCAGGTGCCCCTGGGGCCCCTTACTCCCTCCTTCCCCAAACCTCAGTGCCTCGTCGGGCGCAGGACACCCCAACCCCTCCCGTCTAGGCCTGTGCTTGCAAGGACCACAGCGCCATTCCCACGGAGTCCGCGTGGGCCATGTCGGGCCTGACGGAAAACGGAGAGGAGGGGCTGCCTGGAGCGTTTCGGGGCACAAGGGATGTGAGCCCGTCCCTGAGGCTGGGATGCCGCCCACCGCTACCCAGGACCCTCACCCCGTTCAAGGGATCCCTCGGGGCCTCTGCTCTGTGGAGAAACAGCAGGAGCTGCTGGGCCGAGGGCGGGCGGGCAGGCCTCTGATCCCCGCAGCCTCAGGGCCGTGCCGGCCACGGCACCGCCACCTGTTCTGCCTCCGGTCCTCCCGGCCCTGAGCCCTGCTGCTCACACGGCCCTCGAGGTGGACATCACGCCCTGGGGGCAGGGCCTGCGGGCGGAGGGAGGGTGGGCTTGGCGCGGCCCACACCCGAGAGGCCCGTGTTTTCCCAGGACCGGCCCTCTAGGGGCTCGTGGTTTTTCTCTCCTTTCACCGTCCCCCCATATTTAGGGCATGAGTCTGAGATGCCAGACCACGGGGTCGGACTGAAGATGGAAGAGGGGTCTGGGCTGCCAGTGGCGGAGCCTGGGCCATCCGGGACTGAGGCTTGTCCAGGCAGACAAGCTGGAGGGCCCCGGGCACCCATGACGTGGGTATGGCTACGGCTCCAGGGTTGTTCTCCTGGGTTTGACCCCCCAGCGGCCCTTCTCCGCGAGGAGGAGGCTGCCTTCAGCAGCACTGGCCGCTCAGGACAACCAGGAGGAGCGAGCCCACCCCTGGGCTGCAAAGGACTCAGTTGGGCCCTTGGGTCCCAGGAAGGGGCCGAGGCTGTCAGAGGGACCCAGGGGACCCAAGGGATGAGGCCCCAGCCATGCGGCTCCTCCTATCTGGAGTGAGCCTGTCTCCTGAGACCCTCGTGGACCACGAGTGGAGGGGCCCTGGGGAAATGGGGACGGAGGGTGGACAGGCACGGGCGGGGCCAGCGCGACATCACTCAAGGGCAGGCAGGGTGGCCCCTGACCCGCCCCGGGGAGGTGCTGCAGAGCGGCCCTAGGACCCCTGGGCAGCTCAGCAAGAGCTCCCCTTTCCCTCCGTGGGGTCGGCTGCTCTGAGCTCCTTAATGACTTGGCTACAATCTCTCCTCCAGAGCAAAAGGCCAGAACGGGCTTCAGTGCAGCCACAGATGCTTCCCTGAAAGCCCGCTGAAATGCACAGAGAGAATGGGGCCTCGGGGGCCCCAGCCCACCCTCCCCAGCCAGGTGAACAGTCTGCGGGAGGGCTCAGCCTGCTGTTTGGAAGCTTCCAGAACCCTTCCTGCAGTGCTGATCCTTCATGGGGGGGAGGGGGGTCGGTTCTTTGCTTTCTCTGTTCCCTCCTTTTTCTTTCTTTTTTTTAGAAATGGAATTTTAAAACAGCCAGCAACTAAGGCAAACTCCCAGGATAACAGTCTCAACAATTTACATAATGCGAGGGTTCAGGAGAAGGAGGCAAGGCAGTCCTTTTAAATTGTGTGACACAGTTTAAAATAGGGACCCTTGGCTGGCATTAAACCGCAGTCCTCGGAAACCCAATTATAAAGCACTTAGGGCAGCTCGGCCAATCAGGTCCCTTGATTGGCCGGACGGCCCTCACCCTGTAATCTTCCATCCTGGGCAGGCTCGGCCGGCTGCTGTTGGACGGTTCCCCGGGGCTGGTTGTCAGGGGCAGCCAGCGTTCACGGTAAGAAATATCACTTTCCCTTGCTTTGGTCCGTGTGCCCAAAATGTCGCTCCTGGACAATGGGGCCCTTTGTTCCCGCCTAGAGATGCTGGTTGCCATGGAGCCCCTGCTGGGGTGCTGGGGAACCCACAGTCTGAGCACCCGCCCACGTTGGTCACATCCAGGTTCGTCGTCGAAACCCAGGGGCGTCACCGCCCGCCCAGCTGTAGGTGGGGCTGACACGACACCTGTGTCCTGCCAGCCAGGCCTAGGGACTGCCCACGTAGACGCGGCACTATGCCAGCGCCGCCTGCTCAAGCCATTCTGGCGGCCTTTCCTGAGCACCTGCATAGGGAACACACCGGCCAAGCCTGTCCCAGGAGCCCGTGCCTGTGTGACACGAGTGACAGCACAGTACTGGGCGACGAGGCTCTGGTCCAAGGACCTGACACGGTCCAGGGACACGAGGGCCCGAGGCTACTTCACACCCAGGGCCTTCGACCCTCGGGTGAGCAGGAAGGCGGCCCTGGGAAGGCGCGAGCTGTGGCTGGGGGTGGGCCACGGGGGGGCCCACTCACCGGGGACCCGCATCGGCGCGGAGGCACAGGGGCTGGCGTAGAACAGCCAGACAGGACACCAGCCCCGGCACAGCCTGGGCCGGCCCGAGCCGAGCCTCTCCCTCCAGGGGCCTGGGAGCGTGCCCTGGCCCACTCTGCCCCTCCGTCGCCCTCGCAGCCCGCGGTCACCAGCCCTGCTGAAGCACCGCCCTCGTTGCTGTCCTGACTCCGCCCACCCGCCCGAGGCCACGCTCCTGCCACGTGCTCCTGCCACGCTGCCCGACCTGCCCAGGCACAGGGGCCTCTGGGTGTGTCCTCAGGCCGCGAGGACTCACACTGAGCTGCTCCTAAGAAGCGCATCTGGACAGCGCCGTGTGTGAAGAGAGCACAGGCGGGGAAGGCGGGGGACCGCCTGGGGACCTGCCGGAAGACGGAAAACCACGTAGGACCTAACGCCGAGGATGGCACGTCATCGAGGAGGGTGCTCAGAAGCCAAAAGGGGGAGGTGGCCACAGCCATGCCAGAGCAGGCAGACCCCCCCAGCCCCAGGTCCCCGTGACCAGTGGGGGATTGCCCCGGACACGGAAGCCTGTCAGGAAGGCTGCCCGGGATGCAGAGAGATGCCAGGGTCCTGCCTCCTCTTCCATCTCCTTCAGCTGCGGGGGCGGGGGGAGCGGCCCCCAGAGGGACCCTCTGTGGGACCAAGCGGGACAGAGGGACAGCAGGACTGGACCCAGGAGCAGGGGCCCAGCTCAGAGGTGACTCACCTCAGCATCTCAGGTTGACCCTGAGACACAGAGCCGGGATTCTTAAGTGACGTCCCCACCCAGGTGGAGCTGGTCACCAGTTATGCACACAGCTCGCAGTCACTCGTGTGCACACACAGCACATGCGTGCACACACAGGTGCACACGCAGAGCACATGTATGCACACCGTTTGGACACGTGTGCACGCACATGCGCAGACACGGTGCCCCCAGAGGTTCCTTCCAGCCACCCCACTGTCCCCGGCACAGGCAGCCCCCCTCTGTCACCACCTGCTGGCCTGACTTCCCATCTGCGGGAGACCATCCACGGAGCGAGAGGGCCGGGCACACGGGAGCCTGGCTGCAGTGGCTTCTACTGCTCTTCCTTCCTGATCCTACTCCCTCATCGACCCCCAAACTCAGGCCCCTGGGGCCCACACCTGCGACCTGAGGAAACGCAGCTCCATCCACCTTGTCAGGCGACCTTGCTTCGAGGCCTGGGGCAATCACTTTCCTGAAAAGTTCTAGATGTTGAAGACGTAAACTAGAGACAGAGTTGGTTTGTGGCTGCTGCTGTTGTCTTTTTAGGGCCCCAGGTGCAGCATCGGGAGGTTCCCAGGCTGGGGGTCGAATCCGAGTGTAGTCACCAGCCTACACCACAGCCACAGCAACACCAGGTCCGAGCCGCGTCTGCAACCCACACCACAGCTCACGGCCACGCCAGATCCTCAACCCACTGAGCGAGGCCAGGGATCGAACCCTCGTCCTCATGGATCCCAGCCTGGTTCTTAGCCCCCCGAGCCATGGCGGGAACTCCTAGAGACAGATTTGTGATGTGTCTGTTCCACAAGAAGCCGCCATTGTAACCTCTTCATCTGGCCGGTGTGCTGCAGACAGGTGTCACCCACCAGCTGACTTCAGAGAGTTCCAGAATCCCCCTGTGCTCCATGGGTGTCCTTCCCTGCCAAGCTTTGGGTGACAAACATTTGTCCCCAACGGTGTCACAGCATCGGTGGTAGCTGCACTTTGCCTGTGATGCAGAGCAGACGTGCTGCTGTAAAGTGGGAGCGTTTTCCCTGTGTGCTGACACAGGAGGTCAGGGCCACGTTTCTGCACCTACGGCCTGGACACGGCCAAAGTACAGAATAGACCAAAGTCACGTACCTTTGCACCGAGCCCGCGTCCGTGTCTGTCTGACGACAGGTACACGGAGAAATTTCCCCCAGAAGGTGCCGTTCTTTGTTCCTGCTCCCCAGGAGCCCCTCTGATGCTGGGGGAGGACGGAAATCAGCAGACCAGGATCTGGGAGCCCCGCAGGCCTGCCAGGGCGTATCGGGACTTAAGGTCTCCACGCCATCTGACGCTCGTGGGCTGGGGCGGATGCCCGGTGGCTGAAGCCCTTGGAAGCACCGGCCTCCCCCGGCAGTTCCCGAGGCCGCAGGAACCGAGGCACGTCAGTGTTTGGAGGAAGAGCCAGTGTTGAACATCTTACAGCAGGTGCAAGCCGGATAGGCAGGAAGGAGCCATCCCCTACCCTGGAAAAGCCTCCCCAGGGCCAGCCCCTGTGGGTTTCAGATGCCCAGGGCCCTCTGGGCTGGTCAGCAGGACCCTGTCGGATGGTCTGTCCTCGGCACGCAGGGCTCTTTTGAGACTTGTTCCCACCCGCCCACCCGCGTGCTCTCAGAATCCACCCGCCCTGCACACCAAGAGGAAGGAGGCCACCTAGAAAACAGCGCTCCTTCTCACGTTGCCTGCAAGGGAGAGAAAGAACTGCGTTGCGCCATCGGGGCGCCCTCCGCGTCTGTGAAGCCCCACATGCCCGTGCTAAGAGCCACGTCTGCATTTCCCGAGTAAGTTGCTACTTTCCAAGAATAGAGAGAAAAAAAATGAAAACCACAATAAAAAGGGGAGACATTTTACAAATGTATAAATTATCTATAAAGGAGAGATACTCAGGCTGATATTTGATTTTTCAACTGCAACACCAAATGCAAACTGGCAATAAAGCTGCGTTCACAGAGTTACGGGTAAAAGGATGATGAATTAGGAGAGTATTCAATTACGGTTCAGGTGTAAGAGCCAAGAAAGCTGAACATGGTTGGGTGTACAAGGACTCAGAAACCACAAACTCATCTCTACAGAATTCCTCAGGCAGGCACCCCACACAAGCGAAAATGAATTAAAGAACTGAACGTGAAATACGGAAAAACGTGATACCGAACGAACAGCACAACTCACAGTCAAGTTGGAACATCTATCAGCAATGTGATTATAAACCTGATGCAATGGTTAAAGCCAAGGTTTGGAACATGTTTCGTGTTTGGTCTGGATTTTTCGTTGCTTGGGGCTGAAGAGGAAGCTCAGGGCCTGTCTCTCCCCCTCGACCAGAGTAGATTTCAGCTCATTTTTCTTATCAGGACCTTTTCCCAGTGTTTCTGACAGAGAAATGCAATCTCGTTTTTGAGATGGATACACATTGCTCAACCTTTACGGGTGACCTAAGGATTCTGGAAGAGGTTCTAGGTCTTCCTGGGGCTGAGGAAGAGCTACGATCTAGCCGCCAAAGGGATGGCACTTTGTTTTTTTCTTCTCAGTATTTACAGCTTTTACATTTTCTTGTCTTTTATGGTAACTCGGTGTTGAACGGAAATAGGGAGGGAGCTCCCCGGTGGCTCAGCGGGTTGAGGACCTGGCATTGCTGCAGCTGTGGCATAGGTTGCAGCTGCAGCTCAGATTCAGTCCCTGGCCCAGGAACTTCCATATGCTGTGGATGCGGGCAAAAAAGAAAGAAAGAAATGGTGATAGGCTGCCTTCTGGACTTGATCTTGATGTTGTGGGGAAAATTCTAAAGCGTTTTACTACTAACAGTGAGTTTTGCTGTGGGTTGGGGTTTTTTCTCCTGTCTTTTTTCTTTTTGTCATTGTTGTGGAGGTTTATCGATTTAAGTACAATGTCTTCCATTTCTATTTTAACGAGATTTTTGTGCCGAAAGGATATCTCATCTTAGCAAATGCTTCTCTGTGAGTCTGTAGACAATAACGTAGTTTTTCTCGTTTAATCTGCAAAGACGGTGAACTAAATCACTGGCATCTTCTGATGTCGAACCATCGGCCGAGACACCCCTGGGAGGGTCTTTGATGTATTTAACGTGCTGGGCTTGCTGAATTCTGCTCCGGGCTTGTGCAATGGTGCACACGTATGAAGCTGGCTGTAATTTCCACGGGAAGATCCTGCAGTTTCATCCACACTAAAGTGTGCTTGATTCCATTAACATTTTTGGAGCCCAGGGAGTTGCCATCGTGGCGCAGTGGTTGACGAATCCGACTAGGAACCATGAGGTTGCGGGTTCGGTCCCTGCCCTGGCTCAGTGGGTTAACGATCCGGCGTTGCCGTGAGCTGTGGTGTAGGTTGCAGATGCGGCTCGGATCCCCAGTTGCTGTGGCTCTGGCGTAGGCCGGCGGCTACAGCTCCGATTAGACCCCTAGCCTGGGAACCTCCCATATGCCGCAGGAGCGGCCCAAGAAATGGCAAAAAAACAAAAACAAAACAAAACAAAAAATTTTGGAGCCCAGTCACCTCCAAACCTGCGGTCCTCCTTGCACTGCATCTGTAGATTGGCCTGGGTGGTGGGGACTTTTGACATCTGTTTGTCATCTTCAGCGTCTTTCGTCTGCGTCTTATGGTTTTCCAAGGACAGGTCTTTTATCTCCTTGGTTGATTTACTTCTAGGTATTTTTTCTTTTTGATGAGATTATAAATGGGACTGTTTTGTGAACTTCACTTTCCAATAGCTCATTGTTGGTGTATAGAAATGCAACAGACTTCTGTGTATTCACTTTGACTCTGCAGCTTTGCTGAGTTCATCGATGGTGGTAACTAGTAGTTTGTGGTGATACCTTTAGGATTCCTACGTATCATATCACGTCACCTGCCAACAAGACAGCCTTACTTCTTCCTTCCCAATCTGGATTCCCTTTGGTTCTCTTGCTTGCTTTCTCTCTCTCTCTCTCTCTCTCTCCCTCTTTTTTTTTTTTTTTTTTGTCTTTTTGTCTCTGAGGGCCTCACCTGAGGCATATGGACGTTCCCATGCTAGGGATCCAATCAGAGCTGCAGCTGCCGGCCTACACCACAGCCATAGCCATGCCGGATCCTTAACCCACGATCGAGGCCAGGGATCGAACCCGAGTCCTCATGAATGCTGGTCAGGTTCACTAACCGCTGAGCCACAACGGGAACTCCTGGTTCTTTTTCGCATCTGATTGCCGTGGCTAGGATTTCCCCGACTCTGCGGAATACAAACGGTGAGAGACACCCTGCCTTGTCCCCAATCTTCACGGAAACGTTTCCAGCTCCACGTCAACAGCGTCCGGCCTATGTTGACCCCTGGGTGGAAATCTTTCAACCTGTACGGACTCACGGTCACGGGCCTGTATTGACTGAAATCAGCTTTGGTGGGACCACGTCAAAGCAGGTGACGCCCACCCGTAAGTACAGTTTTCAGTAAAGCGGTAGAAACCGCACCAGAGACACCCAAAGTTCAGTGCTCAGGACGTGCCTCCATGGCCATCGCCACGTCTCGATTTAAAGAAGGGAAACGCTGCCCTATTTGCCCTCAGAGGCTGGGGGGGGTCACATATTCCTCTCGCTGTGGATGGAAAAACTTCGGGATTTGTATCACTTGATCACTTCCTCCCCGAAACACAGTCGAAGCTGCTTTCTTCTCTACTGAAAAGGACAATGGTCAACACAAATGTGTGGCTCAATTTAAATATCCATGCCTGGTGTCAAGGGCCAGAGGGAAAGACAGCGAAGACCCCCCCCCACACTTTTATTGGTAAAGTGCTGGGTGTTCACCTGATTCAGTTTTAAATGATAAGCGCTCCCTGTGTGAGCTCTTCTCTGGCTCAAACCCTGGCTCCTCCATTTGTGAGGCTGACCTTCGGCAGGGGGCAACCCCCGGGCCTCGGTCCCTTTGTCCGTACACTGGGGCAGAGCCTGTGCCCAGATGCAGTCGGGGTGAGGGCGGGGAGGGCGGCTTGTGAGCCCCGCGCTCCGTCTCCTCCTCCCCCGCGTCCCCGCTGTGGCTCTGGTCCATGGTCTCCCCGCTGGCCGCCGGGATCCGACCTCACTGTCCATCCCGCCACCCCCACTTCTCTGGCCCTGAACTCCCTCGCAGGCCCGGACGTGGGGCTGCTGTGCCCACAGGAGGCGTTTCAGCGTCGAGACCTTGCTTCTCGGTCTTTGACGGGGTCCCAGGAGGCCCCCTGAGTCTCTGTCCGGCTGGCGACACAGCTACCAGGTCATTCCACCCCTTCAAGCAGCTTCCTGTCTTCTCGGCTCTGACCTTCTCTGTCTGTTCCCAGGGGTCAGGTGCAGTGACGAGGGCTGTAAGTGTCACGAGTGTCTCCTCACTTCGTTACAGACACATTTGTGCACATGCACGTCACTCATACCCTCGTTACATATAATGCGCATAGCAAATATCCTTCTGTCCCTTCTTATCATGTAACATAAGCTGCACTGGCTTTAACGGTGGGTAAGCACTGGTGACTTTACATCAGAGGATTTAAATGGCAGAACAGCCAGCATCTCTCTTCTGGCGAAGGGGACAGTGTGGCTTCGGTCTCACGCAGGACGCAGCATCGTGTTAGGCAGACTCCTGACCTTGTTCCTGTCTTCACAGGGCGATGAAAGATGGTTTAAGGAGAGGGGCGTGGTGCCAACTTGATGAGGGCTGGGCTTATGATGGTTAGTTTTACGTGTCAACTTGGCCGGGCAAGGGGTCCCCAATATTTGGTCAAACGCTATTCCGGGTGTTTCTGGATGAGTCCAACGCTGACAGCAGTGCATTCAGTAGAGTGGATTGTCCTACCCAGTGTGGTGGGCTCACCTTCTTGGGCGAAGGTCTGAGCAGAACAGAAAGGCTGCGCCTTCCACGAGAAAGAGGAAGCTGGTCTTCCTGCCTGACCGCCTGGGACCTGGGACAATCGGCTTCTTCCCGCCTTTGAGTCACACTGAAACATCAGCTCTCCTGGGTCTCCAGGCAGCCAGGCCACCCCACAGATCTCGGGACCTGCCCACCTCCAGAAGCAGGAGGACACCCCCCCCCCTCAGTCACGAGCTCGGAGGGACCCACAGTGAGGACCCAGAGGAACAACCACCTGCCTCCCCGGACAAGGCTTCAAGGAAGCATGGGTCCCTCTGTGGGACAGAACCAGCACAAAGGGCCCATGGCCCACACACCCACATGGACTCGCCCGGGGGACGTGGCAGAGATGGGACAAGATGGAAACCAGTGAACCTTTCACTTACGGAGCCGTCTCCCAGCCCAGCCTCCCATCCTGACGGCGGGGGGCGGGGGGGGGGGCAGGCAAACCCACGACACTGCGGGATTCAGCCTCTCCTCCTCCGAGCTGAGCCCTGGAAACCAGTGAACCTTTCACTTACGGAGCCATGTCCCAGCCCAGCCTCCCATCCTGACGAGGGGGGGCCCAGGCAAAGCCACGACACTGCGGGATTCAGCCTCTCCTCCTCCGAGTTGAGGCCTGGGCAGAGGCCGCTGGGAGGCCCCTGTAAAGGTGCTCACCTGGGGCCTTTGAGTCCCAGGCACGCGGGGCCCCGACGCGCATCCTTCTCCCAAGACCCCGCAGCCTGGCTCGGGAGCGCCCCCCGGGAAAGTGAGGGAACGTCCGGGGGGCGGCGAGGTCAGGACCCTGAGGCTGGAAAACAAGAGGGCACGTCCACACCAAAATGACGGCATCATTTCCAAATGCTACGTGAGAGGCAGCCTCGGGACAAGTATTTTTGAATTTCTAATGGAAAAATGGCATTTCTTTCATTTATTTTTTATGTATTTTTGAGTGTTAACAAATAGTTCTAGTGATAATTAGCATCTGCGTATATTTATTGAAAACCAGCACTAAATCTGTATATTTACAGAAAAACGCCTTCGACATAGATAATAGCACAATTCCATGTTTGTGAATTGACAGTTTCCTCTAAACATAGACTAGAAATTCAGCAATTGTCACTACAGCTGTTTGTGAAAATTTGACAATAGATAAATAATGACTAGAAATCAATCTTTTCATTAAAATGCAAGAAACAAAAAAATATCTAAAGGAATGTTATTATTCCTTCAACAAGTCCAGGCCGGTCTCTGGGAAACTCTCACACATACGTTTTGGCGCTGTTGCCTTTTTTGAGGACTCGACTTCCTCTCATGGATGCGCATCACTGGGGACGGAAGGGGTGGGCTGGCGCCTCCGCCCTTCACTCACCGTCCGTGCCGGATCCTGACCCCAGGAGCAAGGCCAGGGATTGATCCTGCGTCCTCATGGATGCTGGTCAGATTTGCTTCCTCTGAGGCACGACAGGAACTCCTGAGTTATGATCTTAAAGCTGCCTCTTTCCCCGACGGCTCCAAGGCCCCCCAGACAAGGCTCGGCAGGGCGGCGGCAGGAGCAGATCCCCCCACCTCTGGTGTGCAGGGCTCGGCTGGAGCCAGCGTGGGGGCAACCTCACCCACCCTTGTGGCCAGTGGGCGAAGAGAGGAGGCTTCTCAGAGGAGGCCGGGACCCCGCTGTCAAAATGCGGGGACGTGGGTCCGGCCGCCCCGAACTCCAACCACGTGGTCTGCACTCTCCCTTCTCCCGGGTGCTCAGCAGAAGCCACAGGCCACAATCACCAGAAGTAAAACATCTGCAGCTCCAACCCGAACGGTCGCGGATGAATGAAAATCCGGGGTGCTCACACACGATTCAAAGCGGCGACGGGGACTCCCGGTAGACAGAGGGCGGGGGGTTAGGAAAACTGTCCTAATTGTTCTGAAGAAAACGCTCTTTCTACTTGTTTCCAAAAACACAAAATGGAAGTAAACATGAGGTGATTTCGTCAAAAAGTTCAGTTACGTAGAGTAATTGCAATCCGGCCCGGGACCCCATCGAAGCCAAGCCACCGAAAGGCGGGAACATCAACCCGCCATGCAGGTGCCAAGGCGCCCCCTCCTGCACCCCTCGGGCTGAGTGCTCAGAATAGCTGGGGACGGGGACAAGCCCCTCGGAGCCCAAGGTCAGTCTCAAGAGTGAAGTGGTGTGGGGTTTTGTATCCTTTGGATAAAGCACAGAGAGGGGCACAGCCCGGGCAGGGCTTCCCGCCTATTTATATCTGGATTCCTGTCCTGTTTATGTAATGCTGCCTATTTTCTGCCTTTTCGGTGCTTAGGCGATTGTAACACGTTAACACCGCTCTGGAATAAGAGCTTTTTGTGGGAAGTTCATCCTCTGGGTTCAAATGGGCTGCGTTTCCTGGTAAAATTTTATTTTGCGATTATTACGCTTTTTAAAATCTTCATGCCACGAGACGCCAAGTCCAAAATATTTATGTTCCCAATTGTCAGCCTCCCCCTCTCAGAAACGTTGCCGCGACAACAAAATAGACAAGTCGTTTTGTTGACTCAATACAGGCCCATTATCACAGCAAGGTTATCGTTCAGATGCACAATACCTGCATTTTGAGAGCCAGCAAGGAAGCGGGCAGGTGCCCAGAGGCCCAGCAGGTAACTAATAGCAATAAAGTAGCCGCGACTCGTGTTCCAACAACAGGGAAGGGTCAAGCTTCAACCCCCAGAAGTGGTGAAAGGCAGAGTTAAAGCCAGAGTCCCCCCTTAGGCCGCCTCACCGCTCAGGGAGAAACTGCCACGTGGGCACACCTCGGCCTCGCCTCCTGGGGCCCAAGCCCCCACCGCAGAAAGCCCCGGGCCGGTCCGAGGGCAGAGGCCCGACGGCTGATGGTGACGGACGTTCCATCCGGTGCAGGACGGGTGACCGGCACAGCCACCATCCTGACACCTTCAGGCAACTTCCACCTCCAGCGCCGTTACTCCGCCGCTCTGAGGTCACGCATCGAGGGCCGCAGGGCTGCCACCTCCCCCCCTCCCCGCTCCCCCCTGCCCGCTCCCTGCCTGGGACCGCTCTGCACAGGATGATCTTGTTCCAGAAACAATTCCGTAGCGAGATGGCACAGCCCGCGCCCTGCTCGAGGAAAGCAGTGCTTCCCAGTATTTAAGCTCCCTTCTGAACGTGCTGACTATGCATATAATTTGAAGGGAAACGTTGAATCTCTCTTGGCTCCACAGCCTGTCTCTCTCTAGAACTTAACTGCACGCAGCTTCCTGCAATGAGTCGGTGGCAGATCCCAGCTCCCGAACGCTTTATGGCCTGCGTACCAAGCAGGACTTGGAGTGGGCACGGAGGACTTTCAGAGGGAGAGAAGCACCCTTTCCACCCGCATGGGCGTGACCGAAGCCCCGACCGTCCCCCCTGGGGTCTGAGCACCGACGGCAGAGCAAACGCCCAGGCCCAGGCCTCACCTGCACGGCAGACGCGGTCCCCACCCCAACACCTGAGCACCTCTAGGTGAAAATCGTGCTGACACTGCAGCCGCTGCCTACCTCTTGCCCACCCACGAGGTGACCTCTGACCCCACAGCCTCTGAGGACCCGACTCCTCCTGGGTCGGGGGGACGGTGGGGGCTTGGAAAGGTTTCCATCATTCTCAGGGGATTTAGAACCCGGAAGCGGGGCTCTGGCTTTTCAGGTCACTTGAAGGGGTCAGGACCCCTCCCACGCCCAGCACCCTGACCGTCCGGGGTCTCCATCTGACACCCACACCAGCCGTGAACAGAGAGCGACCGAGGACAGACTGCCCAGCCTGGTCTCTGTCTGGGTGCTGGTGGCTCTGGGTGCGGACGCGGGGCCTCTCTGGGCCCGGGTCCCACCTGCAGGGAGCAGGATGGGGCCGGCTCCCTGCAGCCCCGTCCAGGCACCCGCTCCCCGCCGCACCCTTGTGGGCTGCTTCGGACGGGCCTCACTGCATCTTCTCAGTGGTGCCCACTGGCCACTCTCCTCCGTGCTCGTCCAGGTGCCCGGATTTCACCGCCCGGCCAGGCTCCCACGTCCTTAGGACAATTCCTGCCTTTCGGGGAACCTCGTGTGGCGGACCCTTCAGAGGAGCCTAAGCGAGGGTGCCGGCACCCAGACCCCCAGCCACAGGGCCGCTGCAGCTAGCTCTAGGATGTGACTTCAGGGTGAACGAGAGACCCCACCTGAAAGCCCCACTCCCTCCCGTCCATCCCCCCGTGCAGGGCATCCACTCCCTCCGAGGCCTTCCTTCTCCAAAAAGCCTCTTTGCAGTGCAGGCTGTTCCCAGGAGTGCCCCTGGGGGTACTTCCAGGCTGTCAGCCACGGGCCTGGTCTCCAGGGGCCGGGGCCAGAGCCAGACGTGGGATGGCGGCTCTAAAAGGGGTTCAGGGGCTCCGTCTGCAGGTGACAGCTTTCAGGGTGATACCTAACCCCTCCCTGGCTCCTGACGTGAGACGTGGGGGGGCTGAGGTCACCTCCCAAGTGAATAGATTAAACTGGGTGACCCCTCTCACCTCTGACGAGGGCCGCCCCCAGCCCTGCACCCCAGGGTTCCCACAGTCTGAACCACTGCTGGGAGAAGTCAGAAAATACGATTCAGGACACATCAGCACCAGCTCCCAGGGTAAGAATCCGACTGCAGCAGCTCCAGCAGCTTCAGATGAGGGTTCGATCCGCAGCCCAGGGCAGGGGATTAAAGGAGCTGGTGTTGCCACAGCTGCAGCAAAGGTCACAGCTGCAGTGTGGGTCCAAGCCCAGGGACCTCCATACGCCAAGGGTGCAGCCACCAAAAAATATGAACAAATCGCCACAGCACATGCTCTTAAGGTAAAAGGGTCTTAACCTAATAGCCAAATCCGGGACAATTTAAATGACAACAGTGCTGAGCTACACACCACGGACAGAAACAACATCTAAGAGCTTAGGACGACATACATAAACAACTGTAACTCAACAGCAAAAACCAACCACCCAGCTGAAAAACGGGCAAAAGACCTGAACAGACATTTCTCCAAGGAAGATGTACAGATGGCCAACAAGCACATGCGAAAACGCTCAACATCCCTGATTATTAGAGAAATGCAAATCAAAACTACTGAGGTACCACCTCACGCCCGTCACAACGGCCATCATTAATAAGTCTAAAAATAACAAACGCTGGAGGGGGTGTGGAGAAAAGGGAACCCTCCTGCACTGAGGGTGGGAATGTGAGCTGGTACAACCACTATGGAGAACAGTGTGGAGGTACCTTAGAAAAACACGCGTAGAACTACCACAAGACCCAGCCATCCCACTCCGGGGCACATATCCAGACAAACCTTTCCTTGAAAAAGGCACACGCACCCGCATGTTCACTGCAGCACTGCTCACGAGAGCCAAGGCATGGAAACACCCCAAATGTCCATCGACAGATGGCTGGATTGAGAAGATGTGGTACATATCCACAATGGAAAAGACACCAGAAAGTGCCATTTGCAGCAACACGGATGGAAGCAGACACTCTCATACTGAGTGAAGTCAGTCAGAGAGAGAAAAACAAACACCATGTGATATCACTTTTACCTGGAATCTAACATAGGGCACACATGAACCTTTCCACAGAAAAGAGAATCACGCGCATGGAGAACAGACTTGTGGTTGCCGAGGGGGAGGGAGCGGGATGGACTGGGCATCTGGGGGCAACGGATGCAAAGGCTTGCCTTTGGAATGGATAAGCAATCAGACCCTGCCGTATAGCACCGGGACGTCTGTCTAGCCACTCATGATGGAGCAGGATGGAGGGTAACGTGAGAAAGAGAATGTATATGCAGGCGTTCCCGTGGTGGCACAGCAGAAACGAATCCGACGAGGAACCATGAGGTTGCAAGTTTGATCCCTGGCCTCGCTCAGTGGGTTAAGGGTCTGGCATTGCTGTGAGCTGTGGTGTAGGACACAGACGCGGCTCAGATCTGGGGTTGCTGTGTCTGTGGTGGAGGCCAGCAGCTGTAGCTCCGATTCGACCCCTAGCTTAGGAACCTCCATGTGCCACAGGTGTGGCCCTAAAAAAAAAAGAGCAAACATAAATAAATAAATAAAATCAAAAACCGTTGCAACTCTCACTTAAAATAAATAAATAAATAAATAAATAAAATAATTAAAATCAAAAGTCATTGCAATTCTCACTTAAAATAAAAAATTTTAAAAAGAATGTGTATATATATGTGTGTGTGACTGGGTCTAGAAATTGACAGGACACTGTAAATCCAGTATAATGGAAAAAATAAAAACCTTTAAAAATAAATACATAAATAAGCCAACAAACCGTGTGCATGCAGGGGAAGGAAGCTTCCTCGCGCAGCAGAACTCCGGGAAGTGCTGGCAGGAGGAGTGACCAAAACGCCACCACAGTTGGCAGGCAGCCAGGTAGGGCCTGTCAAGGGCAGAGATATCATTGGGTGCTAAGACTGGCAGATGAAAATAGAATGAGAAATAGGCCATTTATGCTTTTCCAAGGTATCTTCCCATGAAATACTTGGTAATTATAGAGGGAAAAGCCACCAGCTCATGCCGGACGGGCTGGCAGGTGGGATCACAGCCCCCTTCCCCAGGAGGGACAGACAGTGACTCACAGGGGCCTGGGAGGACCCAGCAACACTTCGGTGCCAAAACGCCAAGGACCTTAGAGAAAAAGGCACAGAGAACCATCCAGATGCAACCAGATGCAGCGTGGAATCCAAGATCAGGTCCCGGAGCAGAGACAGGACAGCTGTGGGGACATGGGTGACACCGGACCAGGGGTCAGTGCCTCGGCGCCAGAGTCTGAGGCCGCGTCTGCGCTGCAGTTGTGCCTGACGCCCACCTTGGATGGCGGGTCACCTGTCACTACTGCGGCAAGTACTCAGGAAGGCGGCACATCTTCAGAACGAAAGTTAAAAGATGAGGGGCTGCTGACCGATGGCCGTCCGCCAGGGTCTTCGCTCGGGACTTGCTTTGATGGGGCTGCTGCCCTCCCGGGACCATCCCCTCCGCCCCCGTGGCCTCCATGCCCGGGGAACTGGCCGGTTATGAGGCTGGGCATCCGCCTCCTCGGCCTGCTCATGAAGGACCGTCAAGGACCAGCCCTGAACCTCTGCCTCTGCCCTTCGGAGGCAGGGACCCCGCCGGGAACGAGAACATCGCCATCGTGTGCAGCCGCCCTCGTCGCTCCTCACGGCGTCCCTCCCACCACGGGCGTCCCGAGGCTGTGCTCCACCGCTCCCGGGACCCTCTCCCACAGCGCCAGGCCAGGGCCCTGCACCTGCTGGCAAGCTGCGGCGACCGGTGGCTGGGCAGCAGCGCAGGGACCTCGCTTCCAGGACAGTTGTTTCTCTTTCTCGTGGTGGTTTTAAACCGTCAGACGAAAGCGTCAGGACGCGGGGGAATGTCTTCTATGGACTCGGCACTGCGGCCACCGCGGCCACTACGGCCACCACGGTCATGAACTCAGAGCTGTCTTGGCTCCCTGGGCCGCAGCTGCATCCCAGCAGCACGGCCTCGAGGTCCTGCGGCTGGAAAGCAGGCCCTGCTCCTGCCTGGGGGCGGGAGCTCACAGGAGCACAGCCTGGGCCAGGGACGGGCCGGCTGACACTGTGGTCCATGTGCCAACAGTGTGGGGGGGGGCCACGGTGGCGGGGGGAGGGGCAACAGGAACCTACTGTAGGTGAACCTGTGGGGGGAAGGGCACCAAGACTGATTACGCCTGAGACGTGCTGCTGAAGCACAGGCTAAAGGAGGAGGAGCTCCCGTCGTGGCTCCGTGGTTAAGAACCCAACATAGTGTCCATGAGGACGCAGGTTCGACCCCTGGCCTCGCTCAGTGAGTTAAGGATCCAGCGTTGCCATGAGCTGTGGTGTAAGTTGAAGACGCAGCTCAGATCCTGCGTGGCTGTGGCTGTGGGGTAGGCTGGTGCCCCAGATCGGAGCACCCCTGCAGCTCTGATTCGCCTCCTAGCCTGGGAACATCCTAAAAAGAAAATAATAATAATAATTTTTTAAAAATTAAAGGCGTAAGAGACAGATCAGTAGGGATGCATTTCATGTATCTTCTCATCCGAGTGGCCTCCCGCCATCCCCGATCCGCAGCCCGTCCCTGAGCTCGTGAATGTGACGGGAGAACCGCAAATGAGGCCGCGTGTTAAGTGTCGGTAGTGATGCAACACACACAACACACGTGATTACACACGCAGTATACAAGCGCATGTATGAACCACGCGTATATGATGCATCACGTATGTATGCGATACACACGTGACACATGCAGGTAACAGGTAGCACAGACACTACTGTGCAAACACAGCGCAGCGCGCCTAAGGTAGATGTGAAACATACATGTCCTATACATTTAAAACAACACATTCATAAGGCACACAAATCACACACAACATGCAGAGATGACGTGTCCAATGCACACGCATGTACGTGCACAACACACGATGTGGATGTGTGACCTAAGGCCCACGCGTAAAACAACACGCACACATGACACACAGTGTGC
This sequence comes from Phacochoerus africanus, assembly GCF_016906955.1. Lineage (NCBI taxonomy): Eukaryota > Metazoa > Chordata > Mammalia > Artiodactyla > Suidae > Phacochoerus > Phacochoerus africanus. Next base: position 77,752,484 of record NC_062556.1, read on the forward strand.
AGGCTCCACGTGCACACAGAACACGACACATACACAACGTACACCAGGCGCTGGCCCACATGACACACCCGCAGGACGTGACGTCACATAATGTCTCCATGGTAACAAAGGCGGCGGGCGCCGTCCTTACACGTGGGAGATGAGAAGGTGGGTTTGCTGAGGATCGGCTCTGAAGACACTCAGCCGCTTGGGAAAGCTTCTGGCATCTCTGCTTTGTCATCACACGGGCTCCCACCCCGCTCACACAGACTCCTCTGAGTGGCATCCCATAGCTAGGGCAGGCTTGGGCCACTGTCCCCATGGCACGTGGCTTCCAAGCCCACCCACTCCGGGTCTCTCCCACACAGGCCTGGCCTCTTCTTTCTGCGAGAAGCTGGCGCCCATGTCACTGTCGCCCTCATGGACGAGCTGCTCCCGGCGGCATTTGCAGCCAGGACTCTGCGTGCAGCCCCGGGGCAGCGTAAGTGCCGTGTGCAAGAAAAACTGTAGTTAGAGCTGCCAAGAGCAGGGCCGAGAAACCGCAAAGCTGGAGCCGACCAGCGAAGGCTCGCACACGCCTGCGTCCCGCCTCCAGTCCCAGGGGTGCGGGGCCCAGGGACCGCGAGCTGGATGTGGGGGTGAGGATGCGGCTGCCGCGAGACTGTCTGTCTCAGGGCCCCACGAGGCCCTTCTCTCCGCCCCCTCGAGTCTGAGCAGAGGTGTCCTTGGCCACTTTGTCCCCAGGCCCCACATAGAGCCGAGCAGCCCCAAGGGCACGTCCGCCCTAAGCAACTCTCCTGCTGCGGGCTCTCCTGCCCTCGGGCCGTGTCCCGGAGGGGTGTGTGCTGCAGGTGGCGTTGGGGACCATGCGACCCCAGAAAACCAGAAAGCCCTGCCTGCTCTTCCGGGTCTCAGAGACTCTGGAAGTGACCACCCGGCGGCCAGGCCTCTGCGGACGGAGCTGGGGATGTTTCTCAGCCTCAGGTCGACGCGGCGCAGGTTAGGCGTTAACGTGACCGTGGGAGAAGGGATGGGAAGGGGCCCTGGGGCCCGTGCCATCTCGACACCTTCCTTGGCGGGGCTGTGTTCTGCTCGTCGGTCCCATGAGCCCCTCTGAGTCCGTGAAAACTCCGTGAGCCGTTCCAACAGGACCCGCACAGCAGGAAAGAACCCGCGTCACAGCCCCTCCGGCCACCAAGGCCACACGTGCCAGGCACAGAGCTCCCAGGGCCTTCGGAGCTGCTGTGTGGAGCACGTTAGATGCACTCACACCACAAGTTTCACCAAAAACTCGTCCTGTCTGGCCCTTCGAGTCCAGGCTGCCTCTGGCTGATTTTAGTCGCTTTCACGTAATTAACTTTAAAAGACCCGCAGCAGATTGGCAAACGCCCTCCCCTGTCACATCTATGGGGTGGTTAACGACCTGCCCAATTACGGGAGGGGTCCCGACCCCTGCACCTGCTAATTAAAATTGCTAATCGCCAGCAATTATCTGGCTGGGCTTTAGAGGCTGGGGAAACCGTTTGACCCTTTACCCACCACGGGAACAATGTTTTCTGTCCATCGCTGAGTGCTCGGCAAGCCGGGGCCCAGCCTGCTGAGGGCCGCTAATAGGAAAGCAACAAAAGAGCCGACATCTGCGGGGGCGTCCGGGCCCCAGGTCTGAGCACAGGTGCCGCGCGGAGCTGCCAAAGACCGCGGCCCGAGCAGGGAGATGGAGCCGTAATTAAGCGACCGTGCTTCTGCAAAGTTGGCAGCCGCGCCCAGCAGCCGGCCTCCAGCCCTGCACTGGGTCCTCAGCCCCAGGGGAGGGGACCGCCGGGCGCCTTTTGTCCTGGAGGGCGCTTGGTCAAAGGCAGCGCGTGGGGGATTTCTTTTCTGCTTTTCTTTTTAATGAGTCTCCTCTCTGCTCCAGCCTGAGTGGGAGATGCTGGGCAGCCTTTTTTTGCAGGGAGGATGGTTTGCCAGCACTTGGAGCTCTGGACCTTGGAGGTGGTTGCTGGGTTAAGGGGAGCACAGGCTCCCACAGGGAGACGCTGTGACCTGCTGCCGAGTTCTGAGCTGGTTCAGGCCCCCAGGACGCAGCTTCCCCAGCCTGGGCTTCGCACACCCGGCGCCAAGCTTCCTAACCTCGTCTTCTGAAAACACGCCCTCCCCGTCAGCACCGTCCTCCCTGCCGTTCGAGGATGACCCGGTCCCCCTTTAGAAGTGTGTGCTCGGGGTGGCCTCAGCCGCTCCGGGGACAGAAACAGCAGAGACGGAATCCTGGCCGAGCCGGGACGGGGTGCTGGCATCTCTGACCCTGGCACCGGCAGCCTGCCAGCCAGACGGCGAAGGAGCTTCATGCCGACCCAGGGTCGGGATGAGACAATCACTGTCCACATCTCCCCCTGGTCCCTTGCGAAAAAGTCAAGGAAAATCAAGCGTCATAAGCTTAAGAACAAGCCTAAATACAAGGCTAAGAATAAGGGTAAAGCCGAGCGAATGAAATGCTTTGCCTTTTGCTCGTTTCCGCCCCTGCTTGCCCCTCGTAGCCTCTCCCTCCCGCGGTAGTGCCTGGTGGGAAGGGGGCATCGGGCCTTGGCTCAGCCCTGGGAATTCCGACCAGTGGCGGAGGAGCTGGCATGACCGGGGTTTCCCAGAAGCCGAAGGACCCTGGCTCAGGTCAGGTCTCCGCGTGCTCCGTGGAGGGTGCCCCTGCTTCCTCACGCAGCCGGCGTCCCGCACTACCCCCCGCAACCCCGCGCCCGGCCCGTGTCCCGGCTCAGACCTGATATGTTGTCCCTCTGTCCCCACCTTTTCTCCCTCCACCCCCCACCCGCCCTCTCCCCGGGGACCTCACCTCCACACCCTCCCTCCAGCGTCACCACCCCGTCAGCCCAAACCCTCACCAGGGGCCTCAGCGTGTGGCCATGAGACCCCGGCCCCCGCGGCGCCAGCTCCTTTTCAGGGAGTCGGCAAGGTCACATCTATTTCCAGCGCTGGACCCTTACCCGAGTGGACGCATAGGCACTGATGCCCCAAAAGCCATGGGGGGCAAAGTGGGGGCCCCAAGCAGGAACCAGGGCTGGGCCCCAGCTGTGCCTCCTGTGGTCCCCGTGTTAGCGGCCCACATCCCAGAGCAGGAAGAAAGTGCCAGTTTCACGTAAGAAGGAGCTTGATGACACAGCTCGAAGTATTGCTGTTGCTGCGTGCTGGCCTCTGAGCACAGGCAGGGCTGGCGTCCGGACCTGAGACCCGGGCCCCTGGGCTCCGTGCTCCGGAGGGCCTGCACCTGCCGAAGGGCGCTGCTCTCATCATCTTGAAATTCTTCCCAACTTTTTAACTAGGGGCCCGTGTTTTCCGGGCGGTGGGCTCCTGGCCTGAACGTTCTTGTCATGCAACTAGACGGGCACCTACGGGTCTTCGGCTGCGTCACGGCACCAGCGGGCACCCAGGGCAGAGCGGGGAGGAGGCTGGGGCACGCACCAAGCCAGCCGCCCTGCTGAGAAGCATCACTTTCGCTGGCAAGTCAGCTAGTTTTGCACACATGGCGATCGGGCAGACATTTCCTCAAAAAAGGGACAACGTGAGCCTGGCAATGTGAAGAAAGCAGCTGACGGTATTTGTTTTCGGTGATAAAATTTAAGCCTTCAGGCAAAAATCAAAAAAAAAAAAAATAGGTCTACCACCCTGAGCTTCAAAGAGTCTTCATACCTGGAGGCTGCTCCCATGAGTCCGGTGGTGACATCCGCGCGTGCGTTTTTTTATCGCATGATGAGACACCTCTGCGTTTGGAAGAGCCACACACCTCAGCACGTGGGCACGGAACCACCCAACGTCCAGCGGACCTTGAGGAACAGCTGAAGAGCTTGTCGACGTGGCTTCAGACTCCACGCTGTGGCCATCCTTTCAAGAAACTACCACTTGCCCCATCTGGGTGCAGCATCAGCGCAGAACGTCCACAGCGCCTGGTCTGACAACGTGAAGCAGACCCACTTCTCCCTGATCCCTGCACTCAGTACCGCAGCCGACAACGAGGACTGTGCCCCCCACCCCCGCCAACAGGATGGCGGGGAAGGTGGAGAGAAGACCGGCCGGCCGGGAGCCAGGACCGGAGGGTCGCTTGGCACACTGCCTCTGCCTCGACATCCTGGCTGGGAAACCCGGAAACACCCGCCGCCACGGCCCACAGGCGTGCCGAGAAAGGCCAGCCTCTCTGGAGCTGAAGGATCAGGAAAGGGGCCACAGAAGACAGAAAAGCTTTCCAGGACAGCTGCCTCCTCCAGCCAAGCACCGTGGGAAACTCGCCCCTGCCCTGCAGGAATGAAGCTCCGCCCCCTGTCGGGGAGGGGTCGGCAGAGGCCTTTGCGGAGCCCGGCCCTGACCCAGGAGGTACACTCCCCACCTCCAGACACTGCTGGGGACGCAGTGAGGACCCGAACGCCACCTCAACCACAGCAGGAAGCAACACCGTCGCGGGAGGAGGCAACACCATCGTTGAAGCAGAGATTAAAATGAGAGCCAGGATCTCACAGGGTGACCCCCGGGATGTGTCCTGGACACAAGCGACATCACTCTTCGAACTCAGAATCTTCAAAGAGAGAAAACCTCCACATCAGAGCAGGAGCAAAGACCAGCCGCAGGTGCCCACACCAACCTGCTCCACGGGTTGAAACCCCCTGACAAGGATTCGATGCAGTCATCAGCAAAGCACTTCGGCAGGTAGCTACCAACACGCTTGAAACAACGGTCAAACTAGGAAATATCAGCAAATAAACAGAAATAAGGAGGAAACAAAAGGAAATTTTAGGACCAAAAAATGCAATCATCCCGCCAAACCCTCACGGCAGGGGCTTCAACAGAGCAGAGAGGGCAGAGGGCAGTGAAGACAGCACAGTGGAAATAACCAAATCTGAACGACAGAGAGAAAACAGACGGAAAAGAGGATGAGCAAGGCCTCAGGGTCTGAAACAAAAATCTAACGTTTCTGTCACTGGAGCCTCAGAAGACGAGGGCGAGGAGACGGCAGAAGGTATTTGAAGGAATAACGGCCTCCATCAGGCAATAAATGAGGAGACCTTCCGAATCACGGAGCCAAGCAAAGCAAGAAGGACAAATGCAAAGAAGTCCACGCAGCTGTAAAACTTCAGAGAGCTCACGGCAAAGCCTGAGTCTTGAAACAGCTCCATTCATAAGGGAAAAACAAGGCAAACAACAGCAAATTTCTCACCACAGACACTGCAGACCAGAAGGACATGCCACAACACGACCCAAGTGCTGAGAGAAAAGAACCATCGACCCGGGATTCGACTTCCTCAGATTCAAGGAAAAGTCAAGACGCCCTCAGACGAGGAAAAGGAGAGAAGTGGCATTTCTAGGCATCCTCCTAGAAGAACGGACAGAGGGGCTCTCGAAACAGACAAGAAAGGAGGAAAGCAGGGGTCTGGGAGCCTCGGGAAGGAAGAGCAGAGAAAGTGGACATAAGGGACACGGTGGACGTGCCTCCCCGAGCCGAGCTGCCACGTGTGACGGCGAAAGCCAAAGTGACCACAGCGCCCTTCCCAGCGTCTGCGGAGGAAATGCTCAAAGCGCAGGTGATAGGCGTCCGGAAAGTAAGTTTCTACACGTCACTCAAACTGTTAGAATGACACCAAAACAAAACGCAGAAAATACTCTTCTAAGTAAACCACGAAATAATTCAAGGGTTGTAGAAAGTTTCAAAAGAGGAAAATGGGTGAGGAGGTCGCCGGCGGGCGGGGGGGGGGGGGGGCGGCGTGGCGGGCAGGGGGCGAGGCTGTGAGTCGCAGAGGCTGGCAGAGGAGGGGCTGCCGGGTCCCTGCAACGCTGAGACGGTCGAGAAACTTCCACAGCCCCTTGGACAGCCCAGCAGCCCCTGCCCACCCCCGCGCCGCCCCCCGAGGCTGAAAGAGGCACGAAGGACCCTCCTGGAGCCGGCACCTTGGTCTCTGACTTCCGGCTCCAGGACAGTAGAGGACAAATTCTCTTGCTTTAAGCCACCCGGGGTGTGGCGATCTGTCAGAGCCCCGGACCGTGGGCAGGGGAGAGCAGCCTTCGATGGGGCAGGTACCTGGGGACACCCCTTACAGGAAGACCGACCTGGAAGCTGGCTTCAGGGGACCTGATCACCCAGCTGGAGGAGACCCGGGCCACACCGACCCCATCCTGGACCTGGAGAAGGACGTCAGCCTGGTTCTGGCGGCCTCAGCCCCCGCCGCGGGACGTGCTCTGCCTCCCAAGGGTGCATGCACCTGCCAGAGACTCAGCCTGCTCGCGGAGCGCACGGGAGGGGAGGCAGGTATTGATAAACACTGTGTCTACAGCTGTGACATTAAGGCTGTGTGTCCACTTGACTGGGCAGAGGGGCGCCCGGATGCCCGATCACTGCTAAATACCATTCTGGGGGTTTCCTGACATTTGAGTCTGTGGGCTGAGCAGAGGCGGCCCTGGCCAAGGCTGCTGGCGTCCTCCCATTGCAGAGGGCCTGACTGGAGCAGAAGGGGGGGGGCACACACCTCTGCCCTCCACCCCGGCCTCTGCCTGCCACCCACACCACCGGCTTCCCAGCACCTCCAGCCTGCGGACAGATGGCCGGTGGTGGGACTTCTGGCTTCCATAACTGCATCAGCCAGTTCTTCGTGACCGTCTCTGTCTGTCTCTGTCTATCCCACTGGTTCTTTCTCTGGAGAACCTGCCTAATACGGAATCTGCACATGCACCCAGGCTTGCATCCATCCGTCCGTCCATCTACCTACGTATCTCTCTACCCACCCACCCACCTTCCATCTACCCACCGTCTGTCTACCCATGTATCTACCTTCCAGCTGCCTGAGTATCTGTCTCGAGAGACCCCATAGGCGTCTACCTATCCATCTATCTTCTTTCTTTCTTTTTTTTTTTTTTAGGGCCGCACCCACGGCATATGTTTGTTCCCAGGCGAGGGGCTGAATCCAAGCTGCAGCTGCCGGCCTGCACCACAGCCACAGCAACGCCAGATCCGAGCCAAGTCTGCAACCGACACCACAGCTCACGGCAACGCTGGATCCTTAACCCACTGGGTGAGGCCAGGGACTGGACCCACGTCCTCATGGATGCCAGTCGGGTTCGTTCCCGCTGAGCCACGACGGGCACTCCTCTGCCTGTCTACCTGCTACCCACCACCCATCACCCATCCATCCACCATCTATCAAGAACCTCATTGCTGTTGAGGAGGTATTTTTACGTGGATTGATAGAAGCAAACTTGCCGAAGGATTTCTTCCTCCCACAAAAGATGCGTGGTTTTCCTTCCTGCTGAATGTGCATTTTTACACCAAACACTTGACTAAATATTTCTCTCGATTGGCGTCCAGAACGAATGGGACCTCTCTTCCCTACAGGCCACCAGCAAAGCATTCCTTTTCTCTTTTCTCATCAAGGACCCCAGTGCCTTCAGGACACCTGTCCCTCACTGTCCCAAGCAAACAAATACACCAACTGGAGACCCTTTCGCGATGTCCTGTCAGGAGAGTGTCAGCGGACACCCCTGAGCACATTAGGGAACCCTCGATAATTCAGTCTCCAGGGAGGACCCAAGCACGGAAGAGGGGCAGGCCCGGGCTGTGCCCATGCGGCCCAGGGGCCCGACCAGAGCGGCTGCCGTGGCGGCCAGCGTCACACAGGGGTTCCTGAAGGGTAACAGCCCAACTGGTTCGAGTCCCGCGGAGGCATCTCTGACAGGCGCTGAAAGGGGCTCAGGGACCCGCCTAATTAGCCACATAATAAACCAGAGCCAAAGGGCTTCTTCCCACAAATGGGCTCTCAGCACCGCAATGACACCAGACTCCCCATCCTGCTGGATAATCCGAGCTGCAGGGGTTTGTTTAAATTGTGGTCGAAAACACACAGCAGCCATTTACCACCTACACCGTCTAAGCGTGTGCCAGCTCTGCACAGGCTGATGTACCAACCCTCTGGAGCTTTCTCATCCTGCAAAACCGAAATGCTGCACCCTGGAACACCTGCCCCTCCTCCCACAGCCCTGGCCACCACACCAGCCTAAAGGCATCAGCAGGACCTGACGGAAGACTACAGAAAAGAAGGAAGTTCTGACCAAAGGAATCAGCTGTGAAAAGTCTCAGGGGCGTCCCTGGGATGGGAGGCTCCACACCAGGTCCTGGGGTCTATGTGACTGCAGGGTCACAGCTGTGTAGGGGCTTGTGCTCTTCCTGGACTTTCTTCCCCTCTAAGCCCCTCTTGCTGCCGGTCTCCTGCGCAAAAGGAGACCATACTTGGGAGACCTCACTCCCCTCCAGGTCCACTCACTCCCCAGCCATTCTGGAACCTGCCCGAAGCCTTTGCTTCCGTGGGTTGGATTTGCTCCCACCCACAGCGTCTGTGAGCTTCCCTGGATGCTTTAGTCCTTGGCGTCTGCAGAAGGCAGTTTCACAGCCTAGCCCACTGCCTGGGGTCCTGCCTCCAGCAGGGAGGTGGCGCTTGGAGCAGGCCCAGCGGCCACCAGGAGGGACCCCAAAGGTCGGGACAGACGTGGTCCTTCGTGGAGCGAGGACTGGCGCCCTCCCCCACCAAGAACGGAACAACCGAGCTCATGCACGCTTCTCAGCTCAGCCAGGAACCGCAGGGAGATGGAAATGCTTCTGCAGGGTGATCCCGCCGCCAGGGGAGCAGAGCTCCAGGCGACCAGCCTGCACAGGCCCGCGCCCCCAGCAGAGACCTTCCCAAGCCACGGGGAGGCCAGCAGGGCCAGAGCCACGCCAGCGCTTGGGAGCCTTACCGCGCAGGGGGCACCCTGCTCCGCTTCCCAGAGAGAGATGAGTGTGGCCGTTCAGAAACCAGGTGCCCTCCTGCGCCATCCCAGAGACAGGTGGCCCTGCCGTCATCCCATCCAGGGGAGAGGACGCCTGCAGCCCCAGGCTCAGCCCAGACCAGGTCTCTGTTGGCCGGGTCCCCACTGGGGACACTGGAGGACACGCCCTCCGCTGGCCCAGCTGCCCATCACTCGCCGAGGCAGCGGGAGCCAGAGGCAGTCCCTGTGACTGATGGCGCTAAATATGAAACCTCAAGTACAACAGCCACGCGGCTGGGAAGCAGAGGCGCCTTGTTAGCGGGGAGATAAATGGAACCTGCGATAACCTCGGCAAATGAGGCATATGTTAGCATTAGGCTTTGCCACTAAGCAAGCTATAAATTACAGGCATATCGTGAGTCCATAAACTCTTCTCATGAATTCAATGACAATGGTAATCAAGGGAGAACATGCCAGCTTAACCCTTTTAAGAAATGAGCCCCAGGTCGCTCCGAGGCAACAATCCTTTGCAAAGTTCGTGTTCACTGTCTCCAGCAGGAGCAGCAGCAGATAAAACACCTGCTTAAATGTTCCTGCATGTTCAAAACAGAAGTGCAAGACCCACGGGCAACGGCAGGATCTCACAGTGAATTCTTCCGTGAGGTCCTCCCCGCACACAGTCTCTCCCCAAAACCATCACACCAACTACACAGATGCCGTGGCAGCGTCAGGGCGTTGCTGGTGATGCTGAGCCCCTGGAGGGGGGGACGTCCTGTCCTCTGGGACTAAAGGCTCAGACACTGTCACCCGAAGGGGGCTGCCACTCCCTGAGAAGGCACTGCCTGCGTGTCTGGCTGCAACAATGAAGTGGAACTTATAAATAAAAACAAGGTGCCAAGACAGACCCCGGGCGGGTCCTGGCCATTACTGACAGGAATGACACTGGTGACAGGCAGGCGGGGACGGGGACGCCGTATTCTGGAATCTGCTATGTGTTTTAGCAAAAGTTGGATGTAGAAATAACGGACAGATCAACGTTGAGCCAAAGAAAACTTTAAATCCAAACGGGAAAATTAAAGGTAATATGTCGTTACTCAAAATGTGTTGACACCGTGAAAAGCATTCCTTCACTCTTTTTCAGACGGAAGCAGCAGAAGACAGCACCAGTGGATGTAATTACTGTGTAACAAGTGCTGCCCTGGTTGCTAGTGTTACAAAACTGGAATTTTAAGAATAAGTCACCCCTATTTAGGTGGATGTTGTCTCTCACAGAGCCGCTACCTTCTAGTACACGTGCTCCGGGGAAGCACTCTTGCTTGCTTGCTTGCTTGCTTGCTTGCTTTTTCAGCTGCCGGCCTACATCACAGCAGAGCAACGTGGGACCTGAGCCCTGAGCCGCATCTATGACCCACACCACGGCTCACGGCAACCCTGGGTCCTTGACCCACTGAGCGAGGCCAGGGATTGAACCTGCATCCTCGTCCGTCACTGCTGAGCCATGGCGGGAACTTCCTTTATTGCTTCTTAGCACGGAGCTAACATTTTTGTAGCTCTCTCTCCCCCTCCCTCCCTCTCTCTCCCTCCCTCTCTCTCTCTCTCTCTCTCACTCGCTGCCGTAACACAGAGTTCCCAGACGGTTCGCCGCCTACAGGTTGTGTGCGCGCAGACCCACGACGCGTGTCACTCTCTCCGGCCCCGGAGAAGATGTTCCCGGCCCGTATCCGTGCAGCTGAAGCGCAGCCTTTACCCTGGTGGGAAAGTGAGCAACACGTGGAACGGGATTTCACACCGTCCAGCGGGGCCTCTGCTGGGCGGTCTTCGAGGGCCTGGACCAAAAACAGCAGAGTCAAGTCTGTTCCAGGGCATCGTTAAACACTCCGAATTATTTCGCTACAAAATCTCCTTCAGGAAAGGAACGCATGTCCCTGCCACCTACGTGGGAAGAAAGGAAGAGGCTGAACCTTTGCGTCTCCGGCACATTTGCGGGCCTGACACGTTCTCTCCTTAAACTGGACCCGAATTCGTGAACAAAGTAAACTGGCCTTATTTCAGCTCTGGGGGAGCTGGTGCCCCCCCCCATTCTGGGGGTCAGTCATGGGAACACTGCCCCCAGGGGCCCCCAGGCGGCTACTTCTGTGTTCAGGAGCCGGGGGTGTCCGGGTCCTTTTTCTCCTCCCTCCTGTCACAGGGGGCCCCGGTGGACAGGCTCCACGAGGCTGACCCCAAACCTGGAGAAGCTCCTCGGGCCTCGAGGGATGGGGCGGCCACAGGGCCGGAGGGGCCTGTTTGGCTCAGCCCGCTGAGCGCGAAGACGGCTGAGTCTTTGTGAATCCAGTCTCAGGGCCTCTCTCAAGAGACCAGGCCCCACACGGGGAGCCTCCAGCCTGAGGTCCGAGGCCCAGAGCTGGCTCTGCCAGCGTCTCTGCTCAGGCCCGCACCACCCTGCACGGCCCTTGCCTCAACCAAACACCGGTGGGCACCTCCTGCTGGACCCGCTTCCCTGGGTCTCTCCAAGCCCTCCGTCCCCAGACGGGCTTCCGCACCTGCTTTTCGAGGCCACGGCGAGAACCCCTGGCATCGCCCCTCCCCACTGGGAGCGTGTGACCCTGAGCCCTCAGGCCCCTGCTGGGACCCACCAGGTCAGACCTGCTCTGTTCCCAGGTCCCTGGGAGCGTCTGAGCACATTACGGTTTAAGGCACCACAGCCAGGGCCTGAGGTCCTCAACCAGCAGGACCATGGGGGGGTGGGGGGGCGGACCTGGCTTTTTAAAACAAACTGACACATGAGACCTACACGTGGGTGAATCATGACAGAGAATCGCAGCTCCTCCGGAATTCTGAGACCGGGGTGGGGGGTGAAATTAAGGAGACGCAAGGTAGGGGCAGAGCCGCACCCGGGACTGCCATTCGCCAGGTTCCCAGAGACAGCACCCCCACCCCCTCCCGGAGCCGAAGGCGTTTGACGTCACGTCCACGAGCCCAGGGTCCCTCTGCTGGGCACAAGCTCGGGTGCAGTGCGGGTTCCCTGTCACCTGTCCTCAGAAGCTCCATCTTTCTTCTTCTTTTTAGCTGCCCGGCATCATGTGGAGTTCCTGGGCCAGGGATCAGATCAGATTCGAGTGGCAGTTGCGACCTACCCCACAGCTGCGGCCACGCCAGATCCTTCTCCCGCTCTGCTGAGCCGGGGACTGAACCTGCGTCCCAGCGCTGCAGAGATGCCTCTGGTCCCGGTGGGCCACAGCGGGACCGCCTCCTGCCCAGGCTTGCTAGTGTCACTGAATGCAGGACCACCCAGGACAGTCCTGTCCTTGGGCCCCACGTGAGGACAAACGGAGGGAGTTTTGCACGGTTCGAATAAGCAGGATCTCTCTGCTGCCCTGGGTGCTGATGTCCAGCCCGTGCCCTCGGGAACCCTGCGGCCCTCCCCAGAACCTGCTCACTCGCCTGTCCCACCCACCAGCCAGCCTGTGGCCCCTCTTGCCTCCGGCATCTGTGGTGTGGCCGTGACTTGGCTTCACAGGGCTCCCACGGCGGGGCTGGCTCTCCCCGCGGGCTGCCTGCCTGCCCTTCACGCTGCCCACACGCAGACCCCCACAGGTCCGAGCCGCGGCTCAGGCCCGAGGGATGGGCCCGCTCAACCCACAGGAGCAGGAAGCAGAGGATGCTCGGGGCCAGAGGCAGGAGCACAAGCCACACGGGCTGGAGCAGCCGGGGCCCCAAGTCTGCGCACGAGGAGCCCCAGAGCTCTGCCAGCACTTCAGTTCCACGATCAGAACTGTCACCATCTGGGAGCTCCTGTCGTGGCCTAGCGGAAGTGAATCCGATGAGGAACCCTGAGGTGGCGGGTTCGATCCCTGGCCTCGCTCAGTGGGTTAAGGATCTGGCATTGCTGTGAGCTGTGGTGTAGGTCACAGATGTGGCTCGGATCCCACGTTGCTGTGGCTCTGGTGTAGGCCAGGGGCTACAGCTCCGATTGGACTCCTAGCCTGGGAACCTCCATATGCCACAGGTGCGGCCCTGAAAAGACAAAAAAAAAGCAAAAAAAAAAAGAAGAACTGTCACTGTCTCAAACTGTCTCCCAGGTCCCATCCACAAGTGGTGGCACCGTGACACTCGGCTGCCCTGCGCTCAGACGTCGTGTGGCTGGGGATGGCTGGGGATGGCCCCCATTGCCGTGCGTCGCTGCGCATGGTTGCGGGTGGTTGTCCATGACCGTGGACGGGTCTTCATGGCTGTGGACGGTCGTCCTGGGCTGTGCGTGGTTGGATATGGTCGTGTACAGTCGCGTGTGGCCGCAGGGGTTGTGATGGTTCCGTCTGACTGTGGATGGCAGTGGGCGGTGGCAGCAGCTGTCCACGGCTGCCAAGGTGCTGACAGTTCTGGGGAGCAGGCCTCGTCGCGCCTCCCGTGGTGGCCGAGTCTTCTCAAGCTGTCCCTCTGGGCCGCCTCTGCAGAGCCTGGGGCCACGGGCTCTCCCTCAGAACGCTGCTGATGTCGCTTCCCTTCTTACACTCAGATGGACTCGTTCCAAGGAGGGGCAAGCGTGTGTCCACTTGTTTTATGCAGGGTTTGCATTTTGAAATGTGTGCTGGTGCAAACGAACTTCCTTTTGTCACAGTGGTTGTGATTCGTTTCCCATTAAGCGCGATGCTGCTTCTCAGGAAGCTCAGGTAACTCACATCGGCAACGACTCTGTCCCAACCCACGTGTTAGAAAACAGTGGCTCGGGTGGATGGGGTGCCAAACCGTGGGACGGGCACGTGGCCCCGCGCTGTGGACCAGCCCACAGGCCTGCATTCAGGCGGGCGGCTCAGTAAGTCTCAGAGCAAACACACACGCTCTCCATGATAAGTAAATAAATAACCCTTTTGATAAAGCAGGAAGGCCGGCTACAGCCGCCCACGCCCACGCCCGGGAGCGGCTGGCTTAGCACCGGCGTCTGCCCTGCATCCTGGCCCAGCCACACAAAAGCCAGCACGGAGCTGAGCTCTGGCTTTTCAAACAGCGCAGCATCTTCAGAACAAGTAGCTCTTGGAGGCCCAGCGGTGGAGCCGGCCCGGGGGCTCTTGTCCTTGGAACGGCACGTCTGGCAGGCGTTGGAGGGGACGCAGCTCACTGAGGACAACACATCCTCTTGCTCAACCCCCCAAACTCTCACTGTTTTCGACCAAAGGACAACAAAGTTGTTCCAGAAGTTCTGTTGGCCTCAGCCCTCGAGGACACTTCACCGCAGAAACTCGCCTTGACTTTTTCCGTCTCAGATGCTCAGGAGGAGCCGAGCCAGGACGCTGCCCAGCTGCCAGCACTGAGCAGGGCAGGGGGTGGGTTCTGGCTCATGTTTTCAGAGGAGAAAATCTTAAAATGCTCCCAGAGTCCGATCAGTGGGCAACAGGCTGGAATCGAAGGAGCGGCAGAAGGAAGCAAGGCCCAGAGCGAAGAAGAGGCTCTCAGCCAAATGCAAGTCCATGGGATGGACAGGCCGCCGAGTGTGGGGGGGGCGGGGTGTCCCTCTAGAGACTGGACATAGGCGACATCGCCCTCCTGAGGCTCTGACGTTTCTCAAGAGTCCCAGCCAGGCAGGGGGAGTCCATCTGGCCGGGCCTGGCATCCAGGGGACCAGCCGCCGGAACGGGCCACTGGAGCCTGGCCAAAGAGCCACTGGGGTTCCGTTAGGGGAGGGTGGAGAGGGTGGCAGACCCCACCCCCACCCCAGAAGGGCCTTGGTCAAGTAGCTCCTGCTCTTTGAGCCCAAAAATGGCACCTGGAGATGTGACCATGACCTCTGACCCCTCCATTTCCCCCACAGGGAGGCCACCTGGTGACACCACCGAAGCTAACACTCTTCTAATCCGCACACCTCGGGGGCCCCACTGCGCCCCCGGGGAGACGGAGGCACAAGAGCCTGGGCCTCCCCTGAGGTCGCAGAGGATGTGAGGGACCCCCGCCCCCAGACCCCAGCCCTGCGGGGACACAGCTGGGGAGGCGGCCAAAGAACCGCAGGCAGGCGCCCACAACCCCCGGGCAGTGGGGCCAGACGGAGGTGCTCTGAGGAGCAGCTGAGCAGGTGTTCTCAAGGTCACGGTGCTGAGAGAAGGCGTCGGAAAGGGAAGGCCGGGCAGGAGGCCCCTCTGGGTTCTGCCCTTGCGGGTGCCCCTCCTCCCCCAAGATCCTTGTCCCTCCTGCGGCTCCTGCCTGCGCTGCCCTGCCCCCTCCAGGGACCTGGTCCCTCCCTCCTCATCTCTTGCCTGCTCTCCCTGCCCCCCTGCCCCTGAGAAGGCAGGTGCTCTCCCCTCTCCACCCCTGCTGTACCCAGAGAGGGGTGCCCAGACTACGGCCATACCACCCTGAATGCGCCCGATCTCGTCAAAGAGGGGTGCCCAGCCCAGGACGCACCGCTGGCGAGCCTGGAGGGGGCGAGCCCTCTGAGGTGTCAGGTCTCAGGTGCACGAGGACACCCCGCCCCCACAGAAGCTGGCCCGGCAACTCAGAGCCCCCAGCTCAGCACGGCGACCCTGGGCAGGCACAGCCGTGGGTCCTCTAGGGCCCCCCTCACCCCCTTGACACTGTGTCCTGATAGGAATTTGACTGCAGAGAAACACATCCAAAGACGGACCGCCACCAAACTGTGGGGTCGGTCCCTCCACTGCGAACTAAGAGTTGAAAACGGTCACGTTCCAAACAGCCCCGCAGGCTCCTGTGGGCTTTGACCAGCGCAGAGAGCTCCTTGTCACACGACGTCGAGGCTTTCCGCCTTCAGCGGCGAGCTGCCCACGACGTGCGTACACAAGGGGACGGTTTGCCAAGAAAGAGGTTGTGAGCGTGGCTGGAGTCCCCAGTGTCCCTACAGCGTCCTTCCTCCTTTGAGAGTAGTGGCTGCCTGGGAGGCAAGGCAGTGGCCAGGCCGGAGCCCCAGCTTTGTGTCCCCCTGGATTCCTGGGCTAAGGAAATAGTATCTTTCTCCTTAAGATCAAAATTAGGTTTTACACTTTCACTCAACTATTTCAAATCAAAACCGAAGAGAGTGCAAGCAGAAGCACTGGTGGTCGAACTTGCAATAGACCAGATCAGCGATTTCGGCAGCAATCACCCAAACCTGCTCGCTGTCATTCATCCACGGAACTACGTGGTGTGCGCTTCCGGAACGGCGCTTTAGAGCTTATGCATTCCCCTACTCGCGCCCGGCCGCCAGCCTCCTCACCCCTAGATGATGGCAGGAGCCTGGCCTGCTAAGTTTTTGGCATGAATTTGATCTCAGAATAAAATGAGCCCTCGATCCATCATTCCATGGAAATTGCATGGCTGTCCCCTCCACTTTCTTAATGGTTCCTCCACTACAAAGCTCCAATGGAATGGCCATGCCGGCCGTTGCCAAGACTTGGAATTAGCTGTACCCAGTGTAAATCAATACAAAGGAAATCAAACTGAAAGGCTAGGATGATTCTTGCAGCTCTTTGTGCAAAACAATTTTACATTGAACCTCTGGCCACCTGGAGACCCCAGAACCACCCTGCATCCCCATCCAGGCCACTCATGTAATGAAGCAACTTTTATGGGCAGACATTAACGGCGAGATCTATTAAAATGGAATTATATCTGGCCTGTTCACCTCCAAGAGCTCCTAGATAATGAAATTAGGAAATTCACATTTCCAAGGGTTCGATTTCAAGTGGAAAGAGATGATATACTTGCAAGGGTCCTGGCCGTCTCTCCTCGCTGCCCAAGCCCAGTCTCCACGGTTTCAGGTCCGAGTGCTTGTTAAATGCATGGCTTTGTCATTAATGGGAAGAAGCCCTGCTGGCAGATGCAGCATGGAGAGCCCCAGACAAGCAGCCCAGAGCCCTGGTCTTCCCCAGCAGAGCACACCTGCAGGCACCCTCGCCCTTCTCCAGACTGACTGCCCTGCTCCTGTGCCTTCAGACTCGCCAAGCCTGTCACGTCAGGAAAGCCATTTCTAAATTAATTAGCTCTTGGACACAATGGCTGGCAAATTCTTAACATGCTGTCCCTTCCAAAAGTGTTTAACTGGTACCAAAATAACAGAACATTTTAAGCAAAGGAAAAACTGTCTAATGGTAAAAATCCAGCCACTGGAGTCGATGAGACAGCGGGAGGCATGGAGGTTTTAAGGAGCTGCGTACTGTGTCGACACCTATGGTTGGGTCTGTGAACTGCAGGTCCCTGTCACATTTCCGGCGCGCTCGGCTGCAGCCCAAAAAAGAGCAGGACTACGGCTCTGAACATGCGTGAGTCAGAAGACACTGTACTTCACCCTCTCTTTCCGTTCCAAGCACGGAGGCTTTTATCTGCTCCGCGCCGTTCAAGAAACACGGGTTCTCGCTAACAGTGCAGCATGAAGTCTGGTGAGCGGGCCCTGGGGCCGTTGATTTCAGTGTTGAAGGAAACAGACCCAGCTCTGCTTCAAAGCCGGGGTGGCATCTTCAGAAAATCAGCAAAGGAGAAAAGTGTTTTCCACTCCTTCGCTGCAAAATGTAACAGCCGTCAGAGAGAACTTCCCTAAGTCCCTCTCCCCCGAGCACATAAGCATCACAGAGCCCCTTGTCCGGCTTTCAAGCGGACAGAGTCTATGGCTTCTCTGGATCTCAGCATCCTCACCTGCACTAACCTAAATGAAGACGAGAAGAGAGAATTTCTTTTTTTTTTCTTTTTTTTTGGGGGGGGGGGTCTTTTTGCCATTTCCTGGGCCGCTTCCGTGGCATATGGAGGTTCCCAGGCTAGGGGTTGAATCGGAGCTGTAGCCACCGGCCTACGCCAGAGCCACAGCACCACAGGATCCGAGCCGCGTCTGCGACCTACACCACAGCTCGCGGCAACGCCGGATTGTCAACCCACTGAGCAAGGGCAGGGACCAAACCCGCAACCTCATGGTTCCTAGTCGGATTTGTTAACCACTGCGCCACGACGGGAACGCCGAGAGAATTTCTATGGGCGAGCTTGGCAGGATGGAAAAGAGGAAAACCGGGTGTTAAAAAGGAAAAAAGTGTCAGTATCTGTGCGTGTGTGCGAGTGGGTGTGCGTGTCTGTGTGTGTGTGATAAACAAAGGCGTGGCGGCACCCGCCCGCTTTGAGACGGAGCTCCTTGATCCGTGCGGCACGTGGTGACCTTCCTGCGCCCCGAGTGCGGTCACCGATCCCGCTCAGGACCCGTGATATTTTCCCCAAGAACGATTTCAAGGTAAACACTACGCGTGGCCACGATCAGGCGAACGTCTAACCAAGTGTGAAATTTCACTGCCAGTTCAGCCCCAAATGCCCCTCCTTTAATTGGACGCTATCTGAACAAGTGTGTACATGTTCAGTCTCGTCCTATCGGCACACGTTTCATCATACTTTTGTTCTGATTTTCAAAGAACCTTGACTAATTCACTCTAGCGCGAAGCCTAATCCTACACCATAGGGCTAAGTATAAAACAAGTGACATTCTCAAATGGGTGACAAAAACGAGCAGACTGGGGGCCATTAAGTGCTCATTAGCTGCGTGTTGTCACATTAACTACGGGGTGTAGCACCAATTTTCTCTTCTTTGTCATGAGCCAACCCTCGCCCGTCTCACGGAGCAAGCAAGCCTCCCGGAGGTGCGGCGCCCGGAGCCCGCCCGGCTCAGCCCTGCTCCTTCAGGGCCTCTGGGCTTTATCTCCGAGCCACGGTTGTCGTTCACCAAGAAGAAGCTGTCACCCAGGGCCGCTGGTCACAGCCGTGGGCACGGCAACGGTCCGGTACCTCTCCCTAGATTCGGGCCGGGCCGCCGTTAGGGCCACGGCGTGGACAGGAAGGGCCTGACTTCCAGGCGGAGCTGTTTTAGGACCTTAAAGATAGTCCCGAATCCCAGACATGTAGGAGCCCTCGTTTTAATTCTTGGACCCAACAACTGTAGGACTGACACTGGGGATGTATGAATCCCCGCACGAAGGCCGCCTGGGGTGTGAGCCGCTGTCTGCCTTCTGCAGGGAGGCGGAACAGGCAGCCAGGCTGAAGTGCATGTCCTAGCCGGGGGGGGGGGGGGGGGGGGGTGCTGTTTTTAATGTGGCTCTAAAGTTTCCTGGGAGTTCCCACTGTCGCCTGGCGGTTAAGGATCTGGTGTTATCTCTTAAGGCAGCATGGGTTCGACCCCTAGCCTGCAAACTTCCATATGCCATGAGCATGGCTGAAAAGGAAAGGAAAGAAAAAAAAAAGGTTCCTTCCCCTGTACCCCGTACCCCTGTTCATCTCTCTGGCTAACAACGTCATCCGGGAAACACCCTGCATTTCCCTCAGCTCCCCGAGGTCCTGCTCCGCAGCAGCACGTTCTGCAAAGAGGGCGTCTTTTGCAAAGATAAGCATTTCCAGCACAATCGTATGGCTAAGCCCTGGCTGCTTTTCCTCTGCATTTTCCAATTAATACTTAATTCTGTGTAAGCAACTTTCTCTAATTATAAGGTGATTTCATCCTCAAGCAACCGTGCGTTTTTTGTAATATACTGGATTTTGCCAAAATTCTTTCTTAAAGCAACGCCGGACGCTTTATCTGAATTCGAGAGACAAAGCGGAACCTGAAGAGGGACGTGGTCTCAGGGAGCACGTGTGCCCAGATGTTCTAACCTGAGCCCCTTCAGCACCTACATGGACCAGCCACAGCCAAGGGACTGGGTTTTATTGCCTGTACAGCCGTGTAGGCACCTCCTTTCCTCGGCTGCAGCACTGACACACGATCCCCGAAGATGACACAGAAAGCAGCGCCCGTGCGGCGCCGACCAGGAGGCCGAGCGAACAATGCAGACTGAAGGAGGGCAGAGGTTCTCGGGGCCCCTCCCTCAGGCAGACCCCCCGCTGCCCCGCGCAGAGGCGGGCTCCATCGTTTCTCTCTGTCCGCATCCTTAGAGCCCCGCAGAGAGGTCCTGGGGAGGCCGAGCCATGCCGCCCCCTCCAGGTCAAGGTCGGGGTCTCTAAGCCTCAGGCTGGGCAGCAGCAGGGCTGGGCAGCTCGGACTCGCCCCCGAGGACCCTCCCGGGTAGGAAGGGCCACTGGCCGCCCCCTGTGGCCTCCGAGGGAGATGGGGTCCCTCCCGCCTTTACGGCCTCGGCACAACCGTCTCCACGGTGCATCCACGGTGCATCCGCGAAGCCTCAGGACTCGGTGACTCTGGCCATCCGGCCGTCCATCTATCCCAGCAGGTCCACGTGGCCCTTGGCGAGGACGGAAGAGACCATCACACAGGTGGCAGAGCGTGGAGGGGGGCAGAGAGCAGCTGGGGGGCCAGCAGCTCAGCAGGTGCCAGCACAGCGTCCCAGGTGCGGGACAGCCCGGCCCGAGCACGGCCACCACCCGACTCCGCGCCTCAGGCCACGCGCCGCTGCGGGCGGACTCGGCCGCGGCTCGTGCTCCTCGGGTCACGCGCCCGTCACCCTCTCGTTTAGAAGCCGGTTTACGACACGCTGACCAGCACCACTTGTGTGTCAGAACAGGGATGGCAGGGCTGTTGCCGGGGGTCTCCTGCGGCTCAGCGGGTCAAGGATCGGGCATTGTCATGGCAGGGCCTGGGTCACTGCTGTGGCGTGGGTTCCACCCCCGGCCCAGGAACTTGCGCGTGCCACAGGCACGGCCCCCAAAACAGGGGGCGCCCAACTCTGGGTCCGCTGGGTGCCTTCCGAAGAGCGAACACCGGCAAATGCGCTTCGAAAACGCTCTTTAGGAGTTCCCGTCGTGGTGCAGTGGTTAACGAATCCGACTAGGAACCATGAGGTGGCGGGTTCGGTCCCTGCCCTTGCTCAGTGGGTTAAGGATCCGGCGTCGCCGTGAGCTGTGGTAGGTGGCAGACGCGGCTCGGATCCCGCGTTGCTGTGGCTCTGGCGTGGGCCGGTGGCTACAGCTTCGATTCGACCCCTAGCCTGGGAACCTCCATATGCCGCAGAAGCGGCCCAAGAAATAGCAACAACAACAACAACAACAATAAAAGAGACAAAAGACAAAAAAAAACAAAAAAGAAAAAAAGAAAGAGAAAACGCTCTTTAACAGGGGCTCTGGCGAGGGACGCCGGTCAGTGGCATCTGGCGGGCCCGCCCCGCGAGTCCACGGCGTCCCAGGGCGGGGGAACACCTGCTTTCTTCCTCTCAAGTGTCCTGGGGGGGGGTTGTTCTGCGGACTCGGAAACGTGACGTTGCAGCCCCCCCCCCGCCCCCGCCAGGCTCTGTGCCACAGGCCCAGGCCCTCCTAGCTGTCAGCTGTCCCCCCCGCGTCAGAGGGAGGACCATGTGCCGAAAGTGCCTCACACCAGTCTTCCCAGAACCTCCACGTCCCACCAGCCCCGCCTGCCCGGCGTCGGGCGGCACAGAGACCCAGGCATCTCGGAAGCCAAGGAGCAGCAGCAAAGAGCAGAGCAAATGCCCCTGCGGCGGCAGCTGGCCTGCGAGGGACCCGAGGGGACAGGAAGCACATGGCCAGGTGACGAGAAGGACACAGCCCGTGCGGGGAGCGGGCGGCATTAGCCAGAGAAGAAGAACTCAGGCCCCGGGGGACAGCTGTCCTCTGGGGACCGGCGTGTAAGTGGCTGGTCTGAGGGCACCACGCAGCCCACAGCTAAGTGGGCAGCAACCCGACCCCTCCGCTGCCTCCTCAGCCGCGATGCCCGTGGCCTCGCCAGAGCTCACCCAGCTGGGCACGGGCCCCGCGTCCCGCAGAGGGCCTGCTCCTCCTCCGCGGGATCAAAAGCATCACAGGCAGAGCAAGTGGGGAAGGCGCAGAGGAGGCAGTGGAACGAGGACCCGCAGACCCGGGGGCAGTGGGGCCGGGAACCCCCAGGTCTCCCGTTTGCCTCCTGGAGCCGCAGGGGCTGGAAGACGTGTGGCCTGGAAACACCCAGAGATCCTGACGGGAAACCCGCTCTCCAGCCTCAGGCGGCCAGGGGTGGCCTCGCAGATCAGCAGCGTGTCTGCAGCAAGGGCTCCACGACAGCCAACGTGCACAGAAGCAATTGGGGCCCAGTGAGGTGGGAGCCAAGACCTGCACTGTCACTGGGCTGAGAAAAGGTGCCCCCCCCCCGGGGGGGGGGGCAGGTAGAGCTGGGCTCGGCCTGCCCCTGCCCTGGTCCAGAGCAACAGGGTGGCCCCAGCGTGGAGTTGAGGCCTGCGTGCCCAGGGGCAGGGGTAGAGGGAGATCCCCAGTCTTAGATAAACGCACGCACCCCCACGTCTCCTTCTAAGACGCTCCGCTGCACCGAGAGCCAGGAAAAAGTCAAAGAGAGCAAGAAAAAATGCCTAGCAGGTGCCGACGCTGAAATAACAGATGTCAGGATTCTCTGAAGAGGAGTTTGAAGCCAGGGTAAAAATGCTTGGCCAAGCATTTACAAACACACTTGAGACAAATACAAAAGCAGAAAGTCTCAGCAAAGATACAGCAAATCAATGGGAAATAGAAAGCAGAACCAAATGGACACTTCAGAATTAACACAGTATCTGAAAAGGATACAAAACTCATAAGATGGGCTCAACAGCAAAATGGACACAACCAAACAAAATCAGTGACAAAAAGACAAAACGCTAGAAATTCTTCACCTCGATCCTCTGAGCAAAACTCACGGGGAAAGGATCACGCGACGGTCGGTATCCGTCCCCACAGAAAACTGCCCAACAATTCTCCCCAAACCGACGGCCCGGCTGAACACGACTTCCATCCAAATGCCACCAAAATATGTTGCAGATGTAGACGAGGTCGTCCCCAAATCTCTGTGGGTGGACCGAGGAACTAGAACAGCCCAAACCACTTTGCAGCAGAAAACCGAAGGGCAATGACGCCACCTGAACGGCTCTTCACGTGGCTTCAATAACCAGACTGTGCGGCCCCAGTCACAGCACAAACACGAACACGCGGCGCGCGAAACAGAGCAGCAGAGTGGAGGACCCAGGGAGACCCCTCACCATCACAGCCAAGCGACTCCTGAAAAAGGCAGAAGCGGTTCATCGGGAGAATGGCCATTTCAAAAAATGGTGCTGGAGCCTAGCACATCTGCAGGCAAAAATAACAAAGCCCTGAACAAAGCCCCACCTCGTCAGAGGCAACTCAAAGCCAATCACAGATTTAAAGGTAAAACTGCAACATTTTTAGAAGGTAGGAGAAAATCCTCAGGACCCCAGGCTCGGAAGGCGTGACACCAAAGGCACAATCCACGAAAGGGAAAAATCTAGACGCTGGACTCCAGCAAAATTAAAAACAGCTGTCGCTCTACAAATGCCTTAGTAGAGAGTTAAAAAGCAAGCTACAGACTGAGAGGGGCTGCAAATCAAGTATCTAACGAAATGCTCCTGTTTGTTTATTTATTTTTTGGTCTTTTTGCCATTTCTTGGGCCGCTCCTGCGGCATATGGAGATTCCCAGGCTAGGGGTCCAATCGGAGCTGTAGCCACCGGCCTACGCCAGAGCCACAGCAACACGGGATCCAAGCCGCGTCTGTAACCTACACCACAGCTCACGGCAATGCCGGATCGTTAACCCGCTGAGCAAGGGCAGGGATCGAACCTGCAACCTCATGGTTCCTAGTCGGATTTGTTAACCACTGCGCCACGACGGGAACTCCTTTTTATTTTTTTATTTTATTTATTTTTTTTTTTTTGGATGCTCCTGTTTAGAGGCTAGAAAGACCACTCGAAATGTACTGGAAAAGGAGTTCCCCTCGTGGTGCAGGGAAACAAATCTGACTAGGAACCACGAGGTTGCGGGTTCGATCCCTGGCCAGCATTGCCGTGACCTGTGGTGCAGTTTGCAGACTCAGCTCAGATCCCACGTGGCTGTGGCTGTGGTCTAGGCTGGCAGTTTCAGCTCCAATTTGACCCCCTAGCCTGGGAACCTCCATATGCCTCGGCATGGCCCTAAAAAGACCGAAAAAAAAAGTAACAGTAAAAAAACCCCTAAACAATCCAGTTGGAAGAGGGGTCAGACTGTCGTCCGCAGAATAATGGTCCCCAAAGACACCCCTACGCCCAGGTCTGTAATCTCCAGAATCTGGGAATATCATGGGTTTTACAGCCGAGGGTCATGAAGGCTGCAGGTGGACTCAGGAGGCTAATAAACGGAATGTGGGAATTTGGGATGGGAGTTCAACTGAATTGCCGCCCTAGGTCCGTATTAGGGTTCCCCAAGAGGCAGAGCCACAGGCGGGGGAGAGCGAGTGAGAGATTATTTTCAGGGAACCGGCTCACACGGCAGGGGGCAGGGGTGGCAAGTCCCAAATCTGCAGCACTGACGGCAGGCTGGAGCCTGCGGAAGAGCCGAGGCCGCGTGCCCCTCGGCTCCCCCCCCCCCGCCCCCACACAGACCCTGGGCACGACCCCCACGGGCGGGACCCGGCGGGCTTCTGGCCGTGATGTCACAGACCCTGGACGTTCCAGTGTCCTGGAGACCAGGGAGAAGCCCAGGGGCCCCCTCCTTCGGCCGGAGGAACATGGCAGCCCACACAGCAGCCACCCTCTTGGTCCTGCTGCTCTGCTGCTGGCAGGGAGCGGACCTCCAGCCACTGAACGTGACCACAGGTCAGTCACGGGGACACTGCCGCCGGGAGAAAACGGGCGCCCCCCTGGGCTGAGATGGGGCCCCCGGCCTTCCCCAGGGTCTCTCCCCTGCGTTTCTCCCCCATTTACTCCCGGGAATGGAGCAAGTGTGAAGACCTTTTCAGAGCCAGGACTCCATGGGGAGTGGCATGCTTTAAACGTTTTAATTTTTAATTATGGAAAAGTTCTAACTTCCAGGGAACAGTGAAAAGAAATTCCATCGCCCAGTTTCAATCATACATGTTTTGCCACCTCGTTTTCTACACACACACACACACACACACACACACACACACAATCTCACACACACACACATTACACAGGCACACACAATCACATGTGCACACACACCTGGGTTTTTTTGGAGTATTTTAGCATCGTCCAAGATATCCTATCATTTCACATAAACGCTGTCTTGCTAAG
The DNA here is from genome assembly GCF_016906955.1 of Phacochoerus africanus. NCBI lineage: Eukaryota > Metazoa > Chordata > Mammalia > Artiodactyla > Suidae > Phacochoerus > Phacochoerus africanus. Next base: position 77,777,202 of record NC_062556.1, read on the forward strand.
ATAAGGGCATTTTTCTTCGACATATCTACTGCGTCCTTAAAACACCAACAAAATCAACACAGAGCCCGTGCAGGGCTCACAGCGGCCCAGGCTCAGCTCGCCCCCAGCTCTCAGAATGTCCGTAACTGGTGGCCAGGTCCAGGGGAACTGATAGCACAGGCGCAGAACTCAGCGCGAGCCTGTCCTGGTGGCCAGGAAGCGCACTGTGCAAATTCCAAGAAAGACCCGTCAGTTATCACTACGCGGACACGGGGCAGGTGGGAAACTGAGTCGGGGACAGGCGACCACAGGCAAAGCCCGGCGCAGCAGCTACACTCGACGACGTGCTTCAGAAACCGGGCGGATGTCACAAAACAGATCAGCAAACATAAATATTTTTCTGCACACGCTCCCTGGCGGGCTCCTGCACAATGCCTCCATCATAATTAGGGACAGACACAAATGAAGGGAACATTTTTAACAAAGTGCTTGCGCCAGCAGCTGTATCCATTCGTAATGACTCATTAATGTCGCCTGGAAGAGAACTGTACTTTTGTTTGCTGCGTTTACGAAGGTCAGCACACTGGGAGGCGATTGTCATCGCAGCGCAGGCCTTCTGGCGCGGCTTCCCCGCATTGTTCTAAGCCCCGCGCCGCAGATGAGGCGATTGGTATGCAGATTGTCCATCATTAAAACCATTTGAAAATCAGCGCCGTCATTGGTTTAGTGCTGGAACTTGAGCGTCTGCAGACGCCACCTGAATGCTCTGCCTGCAGCGAGGGGAAGGTGGCCCTGCCCGCAGGTCACGGGGCGGCTGTCCGGTCCCTGGTCGGCCTGCTGCTCCCCAGGGGCTTCAGGAAGGGACTGACCTTGACCTGGAGAGGAGGAGATGGACCCGGACACCCAGCCCGAAGAGTGGGAGGAGCCCTGAGGGGTGCTGCCTGGGTGGGGGACCAGCGCTCAGAGGCCCCCCACGCCGCCGGCCCAGGCGCACGGCCGGCGCACATCTGCGAGGCCAGGAAGGTTTGAGGCCGGGGTCAGGGATCCACGGAGGACGGACGTCTGGCGGCCGGCTCGCCACCCCCTCTCCCGGGGACTCGGACCGCCCGGCACCGCTCTGCTGGTGGAGAGGAGCCAGCGGGCGGCCCGACTGGGTGCCCCCGGTCCGCTCACTCGCTCTCCGAGCACGTGCAGGGACCCAGCCGTCCTGGGAGCTGCGCGCTTCCTACCCTCCCCGCGGGGCGGCGCCAGTGAGCGCGGCCGGGAGCGCGGGGTCACTCCGTCCTCCCCTTCCCGCCTCTCTGCACATGAGCCCCGAGTCCCCGGGGCCCCTGGAGCAGGCGGGTGGGCCCCCCGACCGAGGCCGCTTAGAGAAGTCGGTGCGAGTTCAACGAACACGGTTGAACTATCAGGGTCTTTATCCCCGCCCGCAGGTCAAACCGCTGACCTGAGAACTGGTTCGAAAAACCACGAGGACATACCTGGAGTATTTGGTAAGGAGCCTCCTCTTCCAAAGCTCTGGTCCGGATCCGCAAGGGGCGTGGGTGACGCCCAGGGGACCTGGCTCGAGTCACACAAGGGGCGAGAAGGGGTTTGGTTTGCGGCTGGAATCACGCGCCCAGGGCCCGCGCATGCGTGACTGAGCGGACTCAGCCCCTTAGCGCGGCCGCGCGTGGGGTCAGAGGGCGTGAGGCAGAAAGGCTGCCGCGCGAGGGAGCCAGCAGGAAGGATCCCGGTGCCTGCGGCTCTGGGACAGCTGGGGGCCGTCCGGGGGCGGGGGGAGCCCAGAGAGGGGACGGGAGGCAGCGGAAGGGGAGTTGTGACCTGCCCGGGGCCAGGCTCCAGGTCCTGTCTCTGGGGACAGCGCTGGCTGTGCCAGGAGCTGATGAGCTCAGGCCTCAGAAACTAGTGGGGAGGCAGCGGTCGCCCCTCCCCAGACCAGGGTCTTTAGAAACCAAGTCCCATCTCCACGGAGTTCCGGGAGCCCCTGTTTCCATCCTGCATCCACTGGGGGCCTTAGGGGAGCAGCAGGACTGGGTCCTGCAGGGCTGCTTTAACTGTGCTGTGTGCTTTTTCCCAAGATGAAATCCTAGTCCAAGAGATTCTGGAACCCAATAAATCGACGTCTAAAGTGCCAACGGCAGGAACAACGTTATCAACAAGAATATTCAAGGAAAAAGGCAAGTACACATTTTTTTTGTTTAGTGCGTGTCCGTGTGTAAGGAGCATGCCTTTTACTTTTTATTATGTACTTATTTATTTTGATCTGGACAATTTACCTTTTTTTAATTAAAGTGTAATTGGTTTTAAGAAATCAAAGTATACGCTTGGAAAGCCTTCATCGCACGTGTCCCCAGAGTCTGCGCTTATGCGCACAGGCCCGTCCCGGCAGCTTTCTCGGAGGCCAGCTCTTCTGGGACAGCGGCAGGGACGTGGGAAGGAAACGGCATCCCAGAGGTTTCTGTGCTCTCCAGAGACTCGGGGAGTCAAACCTGGAGATGCAGAGCCAAGCTCCCTGGATTCCGTGGGGTCTCTGGGTGCAGGTGCAGGAGAGGGGGATGCAGGGGTCGGGGTTTAGCTTCCGCAGGCCCGGGGCCCCCAGAGACGGGTGCATCCAGCTGCCCAGCCTGTCTGGTTCTCACCCAAGCCTTCGGAGGGCCCCCCGTGACCGCCACCCCATCTGACGGGGTACACGAAGGTCTGAAGAGGCCTGGCCCCAGGCCACAGAGCTGGCGGCCACCACAGCGAGCTTTCCCGGGGCAGCCCCCTGTGGCCCAAAGATACACAGATACTACAACAGCCCCTGAGACGCAGGACAGGACGCTCCGTGGGCCTCGATAGGGAGAGAGCCGCGGGTGGGCATCACCAGGCAGCGCCTGAGCCTGCGTTCAGCAGCGGGGAAGGTCCGCATTTTCTCCACGTTTTGCGTCCAGATGTAAATTCCAGTTCTTAGGAGGAGCTCGAGCAATGTCTGGCGAGGCCCAGACAGCGGGGTTCGAGGAGGTCAGGGGACTGTTCAGACGCTGCAGCACGTGTTCCGGAGCCGCTGAGACGCGTTGGCGCCCAGCCTTGTGCGTTAGTCACGGCGGGGGTGGATCACAGTGTCCCTAAGCTGTCCGCTTATGGTCCCTCGTCTCTTCCATGCTCTTCCTCAAAGAAGCCAGCCTCGAGGAGGAGGACGCCCCGTCGGCCGCTTCCGAGGGTCACCGCGTGCTCTCGGCGGTTCTCCCCGTCTCTCTCGGCCCTGAGGACAAAATGGTCAACAACGGTAAATGCAGCCAGGCCGGCACCCGCCCGAGGTCCAAGCTGGCGGGAGGACAAGCAGGGGACGCCTCCCTCCGGGGGAGGGGGGGTGCAGGTGACAGGTGACAGCACGGCCTGAGAGCTTTTCTGTGTCCTTCACAGAACCCAGTACTGACAACACCTACCAAGTAGGCGAGCCCGAGGGCTCCCCGGAGCCACAGTACCCCCCCGGCGTGGGAGACGTACTTCAGAATAACGGTAAATGCAAAACCTGGGGCCCGGGCCTGCTTTCCGCACGCGGGGCCGTCGGTGTGGGCGTCTGAGCCGGCTGGGCACTGCGCCTGGCCACCCGGGCACCGGCTCGCTTTCAATTGCATTTTCCCATTCTGTGCACGTTTGGACATCTCAGGTTTTAAGGGCCATTTTTTTCATCATTTAAAAATCTTTTCTTGGAGTTCCCATCGTGGCGCAGTGGTTAACGAATCCGACTAGGAACCATGAGGTTGCGGGTTCGGTCCCTGCCCTCGCTCAGTGGGTTAATGATCCGGCGTTGCTGTGAGCTGTGGTGTAGGTTGCAGACGCGGCTCAGATCCCACGTTGCTGTGGCTCTGGCGTAGGCCGGTGGCTACAGCTCCGATTCGACCCCTAGCCTGGGAACCTCCATATGCCGCGAGCAGCCCAAGAAATAGCAACAACAACAACAACAACAACAGCAACAACAAAAGAAAAAGGCAAAAGACAAAAAAAAATTAAAAATCTTTTCTTTCATCCTCTCCCCCCAGTCTTTTTTTCAAGGCTGATTTTGAAACTATAATTGAGAACATACAGCGCGAACTCAGCATCATGGGACCTGTAACACACAGTGACTGGCTTTTCTTCTCCCAGTTTTATGGGGGTGTGAGTGGCACCCAGCTCTGTGTCAGGTTAAGGTACAGCAACATGATGGCTCCGACTGCGTCATGCAGGACCGCCATCGTTAAGTTCAGGGAACATCCGTCAGCTCATTCAGACACGAAGTTAAAGAAATAGAAATGAATCGTTTCCCTGTGATGGCAGCTCTCAGGGTGTATTCCCTTAACCGCCTCCTAAATAATGTTCAGCAGGGTTGGTGAGCCTCACCGCATCGCCTGGCACGCGTGTTTCCTACGGCCCCAAATGTGCGCCATGCGCACCCCCCTCCTCGAGAGTCCCTCTCCTCCCGAGCCCCGGCACCCCAGATCTGATCTCTTTGCCTAGAAGTGTGTTCATTTGTTTTTGAAGATAATCGACCGACAACACTGAGTGAGTGCCTGTTCCTGATTTGTGGTGAATCAATACTTCTGTGTATTTCAAACAGATTCACCTGCACGTCTTGTTCCAATATGTCACCCCCCAAAAATATGACACGGTTATTGATACATTCCCTACTCGGGACATTTCTTACCTATTAGTTGTTTATTCTATAACTAAAAGTTTGTACGTCTATGTCTTCCCCACCGATTTCTTTTTTCTTGTTGTTAAAATGTAGCTGATTTCAACATGTTAGTTTCAGATGCACAGCAGAAGGCCTCAGTTATATAGAGATGTATGTATATAAACACATACACACATATGTATACATGTGTACATATTTTTTTCAGATTCTTTTCCATTGGAGGTTATTACACGATCTTGGGTCTCCCCTGTGCTGTGCAGTAGGTCCTTGCTGTTGATGTGTTTTAGATACAGTGGTGTGTGTGTCTACTAATCCCAAAGTCCTAATTTATCCCTCCACCCCCTCCTGTCCCCTTTTGGGACCATAACTTTGTTTTCTATGTCTGTGAATCTGTTTCTGTTTTGTAAATACGTTCATGTGTATCATTTTGTCACATTCCACATAAAAGTGGTATCATGTGATACTGGTCTTCCTCTAACTTAGCGTGATAATCTCTAGGTCCGTCCACGCTGCCGCCAATGACATCATTTTGTTCTCTTGTAAAGCTGAGCAATACTCCATTGCGTGTATGTACCACATCTTAATCCATTAATCTGCTGATGGACATGTGGGTTGCTTCCATGTCTTGGCTATTAGAAATAGTGCTGCACTGAACAGTGGGGTGCATGTATCTTTTTTTTTAATTACTCAAATGAATTTATCACATCTGTAGTTGTATAATGATCATAACAATCCCATTTCACAGGATTTCCATCCCACAACCCAAGCACATCCCCCCACCCTGCACGTATCTTTTCAAAGTAAAGTTTTCTCCGGCCGTGTGCCCAGGAGTAGGATTGCTGGGTCACCGGATAGTTTTACATGTAGTTTTGTGAGGACGCTCCATGCTGTCTCCCATGGTGGTGAACCAATGTATACTCCCTCCGGCGTAGGAGGAGTCCCTCTTCTTCTTCCTCTCTCCAGAATTTCCCTTTTTCAGACTTTTTGACGATGGCCATTCTGACCAATGTGAGGGGATACCTCCTTGTAGGTTTCTGTTTTTGTTTTTAGGGCTGCACCTGCAGCATGTGGAGGTTCCCAAGCTAGGGGCTGAATCGCAGCCATAGCCGCCAGCCTACACCACAGCTCCCAGCAACACCAGATCCTTAACCCACTGAGCAAGGCCAGGGATCGAACCTGCATCATCATGGTTACTCGTCAGGTTTGCTTCCACTGAGCCACGAGGGCAACTCCCGTCGTTGTAGTTTTGATTCGCATTTCTCTAATAATTAGTGACGTGGAGCATCTTTTCATGTGCCTGTTGACCATCTGTATGTCTTAGGAGGAGTGTCTATTTAGGTCTCCGGCTCATTTTTTTGACTGGTTTTCTCTCTCTCTCTCTCTCTTTTTTTAATATTGAGCTGTATGAGCTGTTTGTATATTTTGGAGATTAATCCCTTGTCGGTCACATTGTTTGCAAATATTTTCTCCGTTCTGTAGGTGGTTTTCTTGTGTTTTGTATGGCTTCCTTCACTATGCAAAAGCTTTTATGTTTAATTAGGTCCCAATTGTTTATTCTTGCTTTTGTTTCCATTAGTCAAAATGTTGCTGCGATTTACGTGGAAAAGTGGCCCGCCGCCTCCTCTCAGAGTTTTACACGGTCCAGTCTTCCATGTAGGTCTTTAATCCATTTCGAGTGTATTCTCGCGTGTGGTATTAGTGTTCTAGTTGCATTCTCTTACACGTAGCTGTCCAGTTTTTCCAGCACCATTTGTTGAAGACACTGTCTTTTCTCCGTAATGTGTTCCTGATTCCTTTGTCGTAGGGAAATG